>NC_091849.1:18942500-19567500 GCF_037783145.1 Equus przewalskii | reverse complement strand
CCATTTACAACAGCATCAAAAAAAATGAACTATTAACTAACTTAAGTAAGGAGATGAGAAACTTGTACAGTAAAAACTACAAAACATTGCTGAAAGAAATTGAAGACACAAATAAAGGGAAACACATCCCATGATCACAGATTGGATGACTTAATATTGTCCAAATGTAAATACTACCCCAAGTGATCTACAGATTCAATGCAATTCCTACGAAAATACCAATGACATTTCTTGCAGAAATAGAAAAACCCATCCTAAAATTCAAATTGAATCTCAAGGGATCCCAAATAAACAAAACAATCTTGAAAAGAAAGAACAAAACTGGAGAACTCATAATCGCTGATTTCAAAACTTATGACAAAGCTACAACAATCAAAACAGTTTGGTCTTAGCATAAAGACAGATATATAGACCAACAGAATAAAATAGAGAACCCAGAAATAAACTCTCGCATATATGGTTAAGTGATTTTTGTCGAGGGTGCCAAGACCATTGAATGGGATACAGACAGTCTTTTCAACAAATGGTGCTGGGAAAACTGGATGTCCACATGCAAAAGAATGAAGTTAGACCCTTACCTAACACCACATACGAAAATTAACTCAAAGTGAATCAAAGACCTGAATATAAGATGCAAAACAATAAAACTCTTAGAAGAAAACATAGGAAAAAGCTTCATGAAATTAGATTTGGCAATCATTTCTTGGATATGACACCAAAGACACAGGCAACAAAACAATAAAACAGACAAATCGGACTTAAGGAAAATTAATATTTTTGCATCAAAAGACACTACCAACAAAGCAAAAAGGCAACCCATAGAATTGGAGGAAAATATCTGTAAATCATATATCTGATAAGGGATTAATATTCAGAATACATATGAAGAACTCCTAAAACTCAACAACAAAAAAATCTGATTAAAAAATGGGCAAAAGACTCAGATATTTCTCCAAAAATATACGAATGGCTAATAAGTACATGAAAACATACTCAACATCACTAATCATTAGAAAAATGCAAATCAAAACTATAATGAAATACCACCTCACACCCACTAGGATGGCTACTGTCAAAAAAAACCAAACAACAAATCTTGGCGAATACGTGGAGACACTGGAACCCCTGTGCACTGCTAGAGGGAACATAAAATGATACAGCTGCTGTGGAAAACAGGATAGTGGTTCATCAAAACATTAAAAACAGAACTACCATATGATCCAGCACTTCCACTTCTAGGTACATACTCAAAAGAATTGAAAGCAGGGGTCTCAAAGAGAGATTTGAACACCCATATTCTTGGTGGCAGCAGCACTATTTACAAAAGCTAAAATGTGGAATCAACCCAAACATCGTCCACTGACTGATGAATGAACAAGCAATGTGCAATGGAATATTATTCAGCCTGAAAAAGGAAAGAAATTCTGCAGTGTGCTACAATGTGGATGAACTTTGAGGACATTATGATAAGTGAAATAAGCCATCACAAAAAGACAAATACTCTATGATTCCACTTACATGAGGTACTTAGAATATTCTAGTTCAGTAGAATGGTGGTTGCCAGGAGTTACAGGGAGGGGAGAATGGTAAGTTACTCTTTAATGGCTATAGAATTTCAGTTTTACAAGATGAAAAGAGTTATGGAGATGGATACTGGTGATGGATGCACATAAATATAAATATATTTAATATCATTGAAGTGCACACTTAAAAATAAGATGGTAAATTTCATGTCATGTGTATTTCACCACAATAAACAAAAAGTGAAAAAAAGAATACATGATTGTTTGTATGTTTAATACTTTTAGTAGATTACAATTTATTTAAGGAACAGATATATATCTTATTCATCTTACTGTCTGCTGTAGCATCTTACACAATGCCTTGTATACTATTAGAATATCGATAAATACTCAAAGCTGTTGGTGATTTCATAATGGACTAGACCTGTTGTCAAGCCAATATTTGGTTACAGAGGCAGCAGCAGTGCTAAGCAGAAAGGTGGGCTGGCAATTATAATTGGATCTGCTTGGAAACAAATCCAATAAGATAAAATGTGGCAGGGAAAGGGAAGTAAAGAATGGAGAAGGCACAAGGCGATAATATGGATCTTGCCAGGCAAAAGGATCAGCACTCTTGTCTTTAAGGTCAGACAGCTGGGAACAGGAAACCAAAGCCTGGAGACCAGAACTATAAGGCCAGTGACCCTACAGAGGATATAAACACAATACAAGGTGTACACCATGCCAAACAGACTATCCAATACGAGGAATCGAAGAGCCAAAGTATCCATCAAAGAGCACTCATTTTCAACGTAACTGTCATCTTCCATCAGTCATTTCCAGACCTTGAGATGTCACAGAGCAATCAATTTGAAATGCACACACTTAAACCTGGCCATCAAACAGGGTGCCAACTTTTTATTTTGGCAAGCAAACACTTTTTTAAAAAAAAGTTAAACCACCCTATACTCTTTATTTTATTTTAAAAAGAGCCTATTTTAACATCAAAATAGGGGAAACGTCACGACAAAAGATCACGCATGTAGCTTCAAGAAAAACCCGCTATATTTTTCTTATATTTCTCATTTTACCAGAGACCAGCAAAAATCCATCAAGGTCTACAGAAACTATTGCTACAGATGATTCTATAACATCTACCTAAGTTTCATTACATTTCTAAGATAATCTTCAGAATTGAAGATGTATAGGTAAAAACAGCAAGCAAACGGCTTTAACTATTTGAATATCAGCCTGAATTGGGTAACACACCACTTGATACAGACATAGAAGAAATATTATTAATAAGTAACAATAATTCCAGCTGGATTTTCAACGTGTTCTATCTGTAGCTAGTAGTTTACGCCCTGGGAGACACAGTCCCACACCCAGAATAGCAACAACTGTTTTGTGAATATGTTTACCAAAATAGCATGGCGAAAGATGAAATTCTGTCAACTATAAAGCACATACTTGGCCAAAACTTTTCTTCTATTCCACTTTCATTGTTATTTTTAGTTTTATAAAACAACGACAACAGTACAAAAGATTAAGCCTAAGCTATTTTCTATACCATTCAAAGACAGCAGTGGAGATAGCTGCAGCCAATAATACTTGCTAGTGAAACAAGGATAGCTGGTTGGCCATTAGAGCTGGAGAACCCATACAAAGTGACTCTGCTACAGATGTGAATTAACTCATGAATGTCTAAGCTGAGAAAGAAACAGGAACTCTGAAGGCAACTATGTATCTCCTACCATAGCAGAAGACTTCATTTGCACAGTGTGTACATAAATCATACATATGTGACTAATTCTTTTAAAATATAATTCTGCCATGTAGAACATATTCCCAATATACTGTAAAGGCAAAAAAGCAGTAACAAATACTCTTTTAAAAATAATATAACCAAGTAGCTGTACATTTGTACATAAAACACAAACACACAAGTACACACACACACACACACACACATACAGTTTCCCCACTTCCACCCTTAAATGTTCTCTACATCTTGGAGTTTGCTTGTTTGGTTTTTTTCTTTTGACGTAAGGATACCTGGCTCCCTTACCAAACTTACGGAATCAGAATCTCCAAGAACGGAACCAAGCTGGGGCTGGCCCGCTGGCATAGTGGTTAAGTTCACACGCTCTGCTTTGGCAGCCAGGGGTTCACTGATTCGGATCCTAGGTGCAGACCTACACACTGCTCATCAAGCCATGCTGTGGCGGTGTCCCACATATAACCTAGAAGAAGACTGGCATAGATGTTGGCTCAGGGACAACCCTCCTCAAGCAAAAAGAGGAAGATCAGCAAAAGATGTTAGCTCATGACCAATCTTCCTCACCAAAAAAAAGAATGGAACCAAGGCATATGTATTTGTGAAAAGTGGTACTACTATTATACACCTGAGTTGAAGTCAAATTTACATGACGATAATATCAGAAATAACATTTATTTACTTACTGTGGCTTAATAGTTAACACTTATCTGCTATTAAACTAAGGAAAATTAAAGCTTCACTTCCAAATATTCTAAAGGACAACATATGGGAAGTGATCTCTAGCAAAGACTTACCTAAGGGTTAATCTCTTTAAAGTTTGAATAACCACACACTAACTATACCAACCAAAAAGAAAACCTGAATAATGGACCTTAAAACATATTAAAAAGTAAAGGAGTATCAGCGACGAGAGCTATTGTTTTTGCTTCCTCAATGGCTTTCGAGGCTGACGTCTGCAAGGGTGAAATCTCACAGTAAACACTGGCTGAAGCTAATTCTATAACATATAACAGGTACTATATTTTGGCGCCTGGGATAAAAGGTATTGTTCTAACACGGGTCAAAACATCCTGGGAAAAGAAAAAAAAAGCTTATATTTCAACCACGTTGAAACTAGAAAGCTAAACTCAGCTAATTTTCCAAACTGTGAGGGAAAATAACAAATTGTTTTGATCAAATAATGGTGCGAGTAATTATATAATGAAGAGAGAGGAGGTGTTTTAGATTGAAAGGGAAAAAGAATGCTGAGGCATTTACACAATTACCCACCATTTTAATTTCAACAACTTCTCCAAATTTGAGAGCTACAATTCTAATTAGCACTATAATAATCTAAGTAAAATTCAACGGCCTGTCTCTACCTTTTGGAGATTATTACCCAACGCAGGGCCAGGACAAAACACCAGTCACTGGATATAAAATGAGGGAACCAGCAGGTCCCTAATGTGCAGTGGCTGGCTCTGAAACCACAACCCCAGCCTCCCTGGAGGAAGGCTTTCCCACTCAGGCCTCAGGTGCACAGTGTTGGTGTCCACTCTTCTCCACACATATTACACTTTACTTCCGTGACTGATTCTAAGAATCCCCATAGATTCAATAACAGCTCTTGTTCTTTCTTTATTGGGACGGGGAGAGGGAGTGATAGAAGCTACCTCCATTAAATATAGAATTCAATCCCTTACAGAGAACCATGCTGTTTTCAGAAACGTTAGGATAGCAAAGGGAAAAATGCATCCCAGATGGAGGAAATATGTCAATTTAAGAACTCGAATGGGAACACTAAAGAATAATGTTTTAGAGATGAGCAATCTATCAGTTGAGGAAAAGTTCCTTCCTAAGAGGTGGTGGTATGCAACGGGGGACAACCTAAAGAAGTCACCCTTTGATGCAGCCAAAGTGAACCATAAGAAACCTCTGGCTTCCCGGTCGTATCACACACAAAGGAATGGAATGTTTCTTTTGTTTAAAAGAAACAACCAGTGCA
The DNA here is from genome assembly GCF_037783145.1 of Equus przewalskii. NCBI lineage: Eukaryota > Metazoa > Chordata > Mammalia > Perissodactyla > Equidae > Equus > Equus przewalskii. The sequence continues at coordinate 19,562,234 of NC_091849.1, read as the reverse complement.
ATACAGTAAGATAGTTTCTCCAAATATTATAGATCACGTTAGGTATCTGAGTGTCCACAGCACCCAAACACTACAAAACAAATGACAGGAAATGCTATTTATCAGCATTTCCCAGAGATGATTGTTTTCCTACCCTTAAATGTTTATTTGGTTGTTTTTCAACAGATCCTACTGGAAAATTCTTCCTTATATTTCCAAATATCTCCTCTTCTTTGGCTTATTTTTTCCTAGATTAAATAGGGAAAGATGCTTCCTTTTAAGATTTAACAAGATAAAATCATTCTAATTTGGCCTAATAATTCCATTTCTAGGGACTCATAGATTGCTGATGAGAGCGCAAATTGGCTTAACTTTTCTGAAGACAAATCTAAGGTGCTGAAAGCCGCACAATGTTTTCCTCAATAACTGTATTTCCAATCTAATAGGCACTTCATTTTAAAAACGTTCACTTTGTATACACAGTATAAAGAAATGATCCTTCCAAGAACAGATTCTTAAAAATAAAACACTCTTGCCAGCATAACAACAAATAGTAAGCTAATGGTTACACAATGCTCACTGTGTGCAAGGCATTATTTTAAGCACTTGGCACATATTAAATCACTTCTAATCCTTACAACAACCTCATGAGGTTTGTGTTTTTGTCGTCCTTCTTTTGCAGATGAAGAAACCAAGGCAGAATGAGGCTAAGGAACTTAGTAAAGGCTACTAACGAGTGGTGGGGCTGGGATTTAGACGAAGAAGCTCTAGGTCATACTACCTCAACACACAGCCAAAATCTGCTAAACTGATCCACACGACTCCAATGATGTCCTGATGCCATGGCCAAATACCACATCCTACAGCATCTAAATTTCACCATTGTCAAAGAAAAACATCATGAAAAGTGACTAAAACATACATAACACGCGTTACAAATTCTCAAAGAAACTCTATTTACATTTTTGGATCTTTTAATCGCTGAGAAAATAAACAATTATTTTGTCCCTATTTACAGAAGAGACACTTGTTAGCTACAAAAATGTTCACCTGAAACAGCTGTAGACCCTGCAGAGTCACCATTCATCAGATGCATACTCCAATGGAACATTTTCTCCAGAACAACAGGATCATCTGTTTCTTTTTAACTGTGACAAGTTGCCACAGAAAAGCTGCAGTTTAGGCTGCATTTCTAGATAGGATTACCCTAGTGCTGCTGCCTTTTGTTTTTTCTCCTTGAGGAAGATTAGCCCTGAGCTAACATCTGCTGCCAATCCTCCTGGGTTTTTTTGCTGAGGAAGCCTGGCCCTGAGCTAACACCCGTGCCCATCTTCCTCTACTTTATATGTGGGACGCCTGCCACAGCATGGCTTGACAAGCAGTGCCATGTCTGCACCTGGGATCCGAACCAGCAAACCCAAGGCCACCGAAGCAGAATGTGTGAACTTAACCACTGTACCACCAGGCTGGGCGCCTCCTCTGCTTTTTTTAAGAGAAAATATTTTTATAATATGCAAATTTATTACAGTGGTAGTAATATAATGACCAAAATTCCACAGATCAAACAACCTTTGTAACACAATCATCAGTTTGATTTACTTAAGCCTCTCCTTTCTCCACGGCCATTTCTTGAGGGCACCTCCAAGTGAATGACAGTTACTCAACCAATTCACTACCAAAAAATGCAGGGGCGGCCTAACCATCAGGCCTCTCACTTTCTCCTTCCATTTAAATTGGAGGAAAAAGCATCCGGAGCAGAAGCCCATGGGGTGTCTTTTCAACACTGGGGAGAAGGAAGGAGCCAGAGGAAGAGTTTTAATTCAAAGGACACAAAGTGCTCTCTGACGCACTTCACGTTTGATACGCACAGCCTCCTTGTGAGGCATCCCTGGTGCAGGGAGAAGAAACTGTGTTTTTCAGATAAGAAAACTGAAGTTGAAAAGGGTTTATAGGATACAGATTAATTAAGAGCCAGGACTAGGTTGGCACCCTAGTCCTAGCACCTCTTCCTATTATAAGGAGACTCGAGGGGTTGTGTTTTTGTCGGGCGTAGGGAGAGATTGATTGCTTTGATTGCTTAATATGTATTATTATTATTATTATTATTGCTGAGGAAGATTTGCCCTGAGCTAACATCTGTTGCCAATCTTCCCCTTTTTGTATGTGAGTCACCACAAGAGCATGGCCACTAAGACAACTTGTGTAGGCCCATGACCATCACAAAAAACCTGCTAAACCTCTAAGTCAACGGTTCTTAAACTACAGAGTACATTAGATGTTCTGGGAGGGGTTGTTAAAGGACACATTGCTGGATCCCCTATTCTGATTCCAAAGGTCTGCGGTGACAGCCAAGAATCTGCTATCCAGGTCATGCTAATGCTGCTGGTCCTGCAGCTACACTGAGAGCCACTGCTCTAAGGCAAACCGAGACTCCCTCTCCCTCACAACCATGCACTCACTGTAAGGGGGCTACTGAAGTTCCGGTTCCTAGATGGACAGTCCTTCCCAAAGGCCATCTCACATGTGCCATGGAAGACAAGGAAAAAGGCGACACTCTCACAGATAAAAATCACTTGCTGTCAAATATACTAAGAAACTAACTTCTTCCCAGTACCGGGAGTACTCACCATTCCTGGACTATGAAAGAATGACCGATATGCCTAGTTTTCCATTATCCTCCTTTTAAAAATGGGATTTTTTTATTGCAGTCACCCTGCTCTTGCTCCAGCATTGTGAACAGACATTCATAAGTTATTCTTTAGCCACAGGTGCAAGCCCATGAGGAGCTCCATCAGACCTGAGAAAGATGATTATGTGTCACCCAGAGATCCTGGTATTGGAACTAGATAAGACTTTGAAATGTCCCCGTTTGGGGAGGTGATGAGGGTGTTTCACTTAAGGACAAATTTCAGTTAAGAACACATATAAGAGAAAGGATGCATATGGATGTTTGGGAGTGAAAAGGGTAAACTATGGGGCATGCTGTTAGATTCTCACCCTGGACCTATTCCTACTCCTCTTCCTAAAAGAATACTGGTTTTGTTCAGGAATCAACTCCTCTCTCATGTTGTCCATAAAGCTCAAGAGAAACTAGCTCTAGCACCAATTCTAGAGTAAGACGTGATTTTTCCTTTTTTTTTTTTTGAGGAAGATTAGCCCTGAGCTAACTACTGCCAGTCCTCCTCTTTTTGCTGAGGAAGCCTGGCCCTGAGCTAACATCCATGCCCATCTTCCTCTACGTTATATATGGGACGCCTACCACAGCATGGTATGCCAAGCAGTGCCATGTCCGCACCCGGGATCCGAACTGGCAAACCCCGGGCCACCGAGAAGCAGAACGTGCGAACTTAACCACTGCGCCACCGGGCCAGCCCCTAGAGTAGGACATGATTAATCAAAAGGAAATCCCTTTTCCTTCTCTAATAAATGCTTAGTTCAGGAACTCAGACCTAAACCAATCAGCACATGGCATGGAAACTGGAATTAGTTCAGAAATGTACAAGGATAAAATTCATACCAATAAAATGTACTATGAATTTCGGGAAATCTTGTTTTGCTCTTAAGATACGGCCCATTTCTTTCAGAGACTGTAAAGGATAGGTGTGCACTCAAGATCATTTGGTCCTGAGGCTAAAAGCCAGAGGAAAGCATAGCCAAGGAAATCACAAAAACATGCAGACAAAGCCGCTGGATTAAGGTGCATTTCTTAACTGTGAGTTATGCAACTCATTATACTTCATTATCATTAGATTATCTATGATCTGCACTTGAAATATACAGATCCAATAATCAATATATGCATTAAAACCCATAAAGAGCTTCAAAGAACCAACAAAATGGTATTTGCCGCAATAAATTTATACCTTCCTTAACCTGAACAATTTTCTTTGCATTTGCAAAGATGCCAACTTTGAGAAATGCCTTGTATTGAGAGATAGGAAGTTTACAAAACGGATAATCTCAGCCTTCAAACTAGAAAAGAATTATAGGGTAGACATATTATAGAGACTCTATAAAGATTGTTCAGGGAATTTATTAAGTTTCTGAATTTTGTGTGTTGCTAAGACTTCAAAATCATATCCCTCCCTCCAAAAAAAAATCAGAAAGAACATCAAAAAGTATATCCGTCTACTTCAATCCTTTCATTTTAGAAATGAGAAATGGAGAGATACAGTTAATTAATATGAAGAAGCAAAACCTGGGTTTTCTAAAATGCAGTTGAATACTTCCATACTGGTTGTTCTCAACCTTTTCTCCTACCCAAAGACAACACTGATATATGCCCCAGTCCCATCGACAACAGTGATCCCAAGGGGTGAAAAGGACAGGAGTGGGTAAGTGGAAAGAGGGGATGAGAGGTGCAATGGGAACACATCCCCACTGATCATGGGGGAGACAACTTCTTTTACTGTAGCCTTATTATGTTAGATGTTATAAGTAACCTTCTTTAGTTTGTTTTGGATTTTTAAACTTGGTTCCAAAATATATCATTCTAAAATTCACTTATTAAAAAAATTTTATAACATCAATTATCTCTTAGGAAATAAAATATAGTAAATAGTATCTTGAATAGTATCTCAAATTATCATGCTCAACTTCATATAATTATTGTAAAGTGCTACAAGGATACAGAACAAAAGATATTGCTGGACTTTTCTTTGTCATCGGGTTTCTTTTATTTGGAGGAAGTGAAAAGGGAGTCATACCTCTACTATCAATTAATTTATTTATTTTTGCTAGTCATCATTCTAAAGTTAAGTGAAAAAAATTTCAGCTACGATAATGTCTTTGGCTGATAACCCATTTTAAAGTAAGCAACAACAAACCTCTTGTTAAAGTCCATTTACATACATTAATTCATTATCACATTCACATGGAAAATAGTTTATCCAAGTACCTAAAGGTACACAGTAGTGTTTGCTGACCTACAGTCTCTTCCATGCATCTGAAAAATCACAATTATTAATGCTAATCCACCTCCACACTCTCAGTATAGAAGGATCTGACATAAAATATTTGATGCTACTTTTTATGTTTTGTCATCTCAGTGTTTTGGTGAGCTTGAAAAATAATACTGTCTTTAAGACTACATGAACACAAGATTCTACCTAATCCTATGGTTACCTATTTTGATGTTAACCCATATGATTAAAGTTGAAGGGCAATGCCTTGCATTTCATCTACCCAAGAAGTTTTGGTGGAATGAGGAAACAAATGGATAGGCCTAATATAACTAATATCTATAATATTGTATTGATTGTATTAAGTACACAAGAAATGAAATCAATCTATTAAGGACCAAATACTATAACAGTAGATCACTTTAAGGCTTTGATGAAACCTAATGACTGATTCTCAAGAAAAATGTACACAACACAAAATTCTACAGACAGTGGGAATATAAAATGGTGTAGCCACTGTGGAAAACAGCATGGTAGTTCCTAAAAAAATTAAACATGGAATTACTATAGGATCCAGCAATTCCACTTCTGGGTACATACACAAAAGAACTGAAAGTGGGGACTTAAACAGATATTTGTACACCCCATGTTGATAGCAGCATTATTCACAATAGCCACAAGGTCCAAATGTCCATCGACAGGTGAACACATAAACCAAATGTGGTATATACACACAATGAAATGTTATTCAGCCTTAAAAATGAAATTCTGACACATGCTACAACATGGATGGACCAGATGGACAAATGTTGCATGATTCTACTTATATGAGGTACCCAGATTAGCTGAGTTCATAAAGACAAAAAACTGAATGGTAGTTGCCAAGGGCTGGGGTGACGGGGGGAGGAGGGAGAGAATGGGGAGTTATTGTTTAATGGGTATAGAGTTCAGGTTGGGATGATGAAGAAGTTCTAGAGAGTGATGATGGTGATAGTTGCACAAAAATATGAATGTACTTGATGTTACTGAACTGCACATTCAAAATGGTTAAAATGGTAATAAATTTCGTTATGTATATTTTACTAGAATAAAAACAAAAACAAAAGAGTAAAAAGATTGCTTATGATAACAATGCATCATGAAAGCTTCAAAAAGAAGTAAAATTCTATAGGAAATTTCAAGAGTTCACACATCACCTGAAGATCAACAATGAATCCGAAGTTATAAACTCTTGCTAAATTTCAACACAAATATAATGAAATAGGCAACATGGTACTTATTATAGAAATTAGCTTTCTGTGATCTCTATAATGATTGCTAAGAAAACCCCATGCCTACATATAATAAAAGTTTATTAAAACAGCAGAACTTTTTCTCCTACTCTGAAGTTGCCTTTCCCACACTAAAATAGAGCAATAGCAATTCCACATTTGTTGTTTGTATTTCATCACTGTTTTCAGACAGAACAAGAGATCTGCTGCCTACACACCATTTCTCAGCATCAACACCCATTTTCTTATGCAATTTTAAGTTCTGTTGGCAGGTCAAAGACATTTTTTCCAACCACAAACAAAAACTTCTTTTGATACTCTAAGTGAATGTTCAAGGAAATGTTCCCAATAAAAAAAGACTATTTAAAACAATAATGTGGAAGCGCATCAACAGTCAGGAAAACTTAAGTTCTAGACACAAGACACATAAGACTCGGCAGCTACTGTGTTGAAAGCCAGTTGTCTTTATGCCTTCAACTAGGACCTTAGCAGATGTTAAAAGAACACAGAATGCTAAAACAGGCAGAACCATATTACTTAGTCTTCCATACAACTCCATGGACAACCTTTTGTTGTTGTTGTTTAAAACACTAATTTGCAATAGCCTTTGATAATGAAAGTGTTTAGCTTCAATTGTCCATTTCTAAAGAGTTACAGATGAAAAGTGGTTTCCACTGGAAATTTTTAGCTTTAAAAACCTTAAATCCTAGTACACACTTTTAATATATCACAAATGTTTTGTTTTTATTAACAAACCATTTATAAAACTAGACAATCCCAAAGATGGTCAGTGATAGCTAAGACTTATATGCATCTACTACGCAGTGCCAGGAACTCTTGTAAGCACTTTACATATATTAATTAATTCTGAAAACAATCTTATCAAGTAGGTACTACTATTATTCCCTATTTTACAGAGATGAAACAGGCACAGAGAGATAAACTGATGTGACAAATATCACAACCATCACACACAACCAGTTAACTGGTGGGGCTAATATAAAAGCCCAGACAGTTCGGGTTCCACACCCATTCTCTTAACCATTACACATACTACCTGTCATAACATAGTGGAGAAGTAAAGATGATTTTGATAATGCTGAACTAGCTCTTCAATAACATATTTCAGTTGTCTTTTCGATCATAATATTGTTTGCCACTGCAATAGAAAGTGTAATTCCCAGGATTAAATACACTAATGAAATCTAGATTTTTGGTACTGTCCATGACTAAGGAGGAAGTAAGTCACAGAGATTGAGGGCTATAGGTTTTTTAAAAATCTTTTTTTAACTTTGCAATCAATGTACAAAAATAAAAGCAAAGTTAGTGCCAGCAGGATTGGTAGTTTACTCAACTATTAAACCAAGAAATAATTACATCAACTTATAAGGGAATGAAAAGTGCAGATGACGAATCAAACAGACTCAGCTGAAATTTTTAACACTTCGTTCTAGATGTTGAGGTATAGGTAAGTTGTCCAAAATAATTAGAGGTTTGGAAGAAGGACATAGTTCATGATAAGTATGACTCACATGTGTCTCACAGCAAAACAAAAACCACCAGACGTTTATCTCTTGAAAACAAAAGACACTGAGTCTGGCACCAGGCTGCCAAGCAAGAAATACCACATGCGAGTCAGAGACTCGTGTGCTGTTTAAAAATAAAAGAGAGAGATAGGCACGTGATGAGTGATGACTTCTAAACCTGACCTTCTCTGAAATACACAATTCCATTTATAACTTTCAAAAAAGTCAAAATACCTGATAATAGCAAGTTTGACAAAAGAAAGCAAGAAAGAAAAACAAAAAGGAAACTTTATAAGTCAGAGGATCAAATATCTTACAGTAAGAAACCACAATAATTAGGGAGAAAAAATAACAGCTTTTTGACACACTTACTGTATTCATCCAGCAGGTTCCCTCCTCCCTGTATTTACACAAACTCAAGGAGGCCAACCATTCTCTCTTCAAGCCCACTAGGTTGAGTCTATTGGTACGGAGGACTGGCTTGCATTTAGAGAAATTCTTACTCAAAACTCCAATTTCTATCTCAAAGGAGAAAAGCTGCAGATAGACTGAAGGTTGTTACATCTATTTAAACATGGATCCTGTTTGAAGAGGACATTAAGTAATTACATGTAGCAAGGACACCTCTTCTGGGATCAAATTCAGGTCCTATATGTGAGTAAAGAGAAAGCAGTTAATCTCCCCCAAATGTAATGTAATGTAATGTAGTAATCTCCCAAAAATTATCTAAAAAATAGAATGGAGAGGAGAGATATGAATCCAACAAAGAAATACCACAAAAATAGACTGCCGGGGGTTTGGGGGCCTGTGTATGTAGACTGCCCATATTTGGAATTTGGCAACAATTTCATGAAGTCATAACCAATAATCAGCTTGGGTTAGTATCACTAAACTGGGACCATTTAAAAATTCATTAATTATATTTGTATTGTCAGCAACAGTTTTTAAAGTATTTACAGCAAATACAGTCTGTCACTTAAGGGATGTGCTTTCATGTAGCAAGTACTGACAAGAAGAATCAAGCCATATTTTAAAAGTTCATGAGAGCTATCATAAAAGCAGAGAGTGTGACACAACGTAATAGTACTTAAAATTAAAGTACCCAAAACAAAACAAATAAGCAAAACAGACCTGACAAAAGTTTCTAAACACTGACTCTCTACTTCTATATGTATCTTGTCTTAGACCAGCAACAAATCCTTTACAAGAGGTACCAGTTCACACCTCGAGCAGCACTGACTTACAGCTCTAGCTCCGTCTGCTTGGCTTCTCATTTATAACCCCTAAGAACACTGCAGTCTCATCAGAACCCAGTTTGAAAACTTCTGGCTTACTAAATCAAGTTCGAAATTATTATCCTGTCACTTAAATGATACATTCAACACACTTACTACACAAGAAGACCACAAAGTGATTAAACTACAATAACAAAAAAGAAAATGATCCAGGAGAGGAGAATGGCAAGGAACAAAGTAAAAAGAAGGAGAACCAGAAGAAGAGCTATTTGGAAGGTAAGGAAAAGGAGATTAAAGACAGAAGAAGTAATAAACAATTTCAGATTCTGAGAGGTCAAGATTTGATTCATCCTCTCTCCACCCTACTCATCAAAAGAAGTGGGAGGAAATAGCAAAAGACAACAATAAATTCAGCTAGAATTACTAATGAATTACAATCTATCTCCTAGAAGAGCTAAAAATCTTGCTTCTTTTTACTAATTATCAAATAACATACCCATTAACACTCAAGAGTTTTTCACATGGGAATAAGCAAACCATATCACTTCTTGATTGGTGGCTCCAATAAAAATGTGTTATACTTGTATGGGCCACTTGTTAACAGATTATAAGGTGGCTTCTATACTCCTTGTCTCCTGGTTTTCACGCCCTTGTTAAACTCTTCCTCTTAACTGTGGGCAGGATCTATAACATGCTTCTAATCAATAAAATATGGTAAAGGTGATGAAATGTCACTTGCATGATAACATTATGTAACACCTATCTTGCAAGAAAACTCTCTCCTTTGCTGGTTTTGAAGAAGCAAGCTGCTATGCGGTAAGTTGCTCTATGGAGAGGGTTACATGGCAAGGAACTGACAGTCAGCAAGAAATTGAGGCCATCAATCCAATAGCCCGTAAGGAACTAAATGCTCCCAACAACTATGTGAGTTGAGACAAGGATCCTTCCCCAGTAGACTTTCAGATGAGAACTCAGCCTTTATAGACATTGTGATTGCAGCCTTTTGCAGGACTCTGTGCCCAGGCTCCGGACTCCTGACTTTCAGACATGGTAAGATAACAAATGCATATTGTTATAAGTGGCTATGTTTGTGGTGTATGTTATACAACAACAGATAACTAATACAGGGCCTGTAAAATTGTTAGACTATCTATTTGGATGATCACTTGATAGTCAAAAGAACATGGTCTCCCTGAGAGAGGATCAAGAAGCTTCACATACTTTTAGCTACACTACAAACTATACAACCTAAAGCCTCAACAAGAGTAGTAGCAGCAGCAGCAGCAGCAGTAATGGATGTGACTCTTTTGGCTAAACTATTCCACGCTTGAATCCACTTGAGGATAGACTCAGAGGCAATCTCAAAACTTAACAAAATAACCATCCACCTTGGCCAGCCACAAAAGTACTTAAAGCACAGTTTTCCAAATTGTGGGTTGTACTCAGTATTTTATTTTTTAATTATTAAAATAGAATAGGAGGGGCCAGCCTGGTAGTGTAGCAGTTAAGTTCACATGCTCTGCTTCAGTGGCCTGGGGTTCGCCAGTTCAGATCCTGGGAGTGGACCTACACACTGCTTATCAAGCCATGCTGTGGCAGGTGTCCCACATATGAAATAGAGGAAGATTGGCACAGATGTTAGCTCAGGGCCAATCTTCCTCAGCAAAAAGAGGAGGATTCACTCAGGGCTAACCTTCCTCAAAAAAAAAAGAAAATAGAATAGGAAATATTAGAATTCATCACATGTAAACATGTTAGATCAAATCAATTCAATTCTATAATAATTGAGGACCTATTCTGTACAAAACATTATGTGATCAGTTAGAAGAGTTTAATGGGGAGGAATAAGACAAACGCATAAGTGACTACATATAAGGAACAATATGACAGGGAAGAAAGGAATGGCAAAATGAAGGAAGGAAACCACCATAATTGGAATGGGGAAATTGGATGGGGAAATGTCTTCATGAAGGAGACAGCATTTTAGACAGGCCGTGAGTAAGAAGGTAGGATTTCACAAGTGTATAGAGGGGTAGATAGAGAGAGAAATGACACTCTCTCTACACAAGGAGACGACAGTAAATCGCCTAGAGAGAAGAGAGAGAGAGAGGAAGGTAGAGGGGGCAGGGAGAGAGTAGAACAAGAGTGTGAAAGTGTGTGAGAGTACAGGAGAACAAGGGTTGTTAAGATAGAGCCAGGCTGGAGAGACTGAATACCATGTTGAGAAGTTTGTATTTAATTTATGAGATATCCATAGCAAAATTTTAAACACACTGGGTCAAAGAAAACGATGCCCTCTGCCCTTTGGCTTTGTGTTATGTGATTCTAGAACTGTTATCTGAGAATCATCCCTAGGGCTAGACTCGTGTTGTGGCATGCTATGATCATGGGCAACGGGACTGAATGTGGGCTTAGAACATCAAGTGATAGGGAAGCTTATTCATCACTGGTGGAACTTCCTTCTACATTCTGCCTTTTGATAATTTGCAAATAAATCAATTTGTGTGGAGATAAGTCAATACTGATTCATGACCAAATACATTCTTAGTGTTCACTATTTGCTTTCATCAACATTACTTCATTGTAACAACTTTAAAAACGGTATTATGATAAACACTATAAAATATATAACACCATAAACTCAGTATAATGCTCTGTATCAAGAGTTGGCAAACTTTTCCTATAAAGAGCCAGAGAGTAAATATTTTAGGCTTTGAGAGCCATTGGTCTCTGTCGCAACTACTCAATTCTGCTGTTATACAGCAAAGGTAGCCACAGACAATCTGTAAATAAGCGTGACTGTGCTGTAACTAAACTTTATTTACAAAAACAGGTAACAGGCTGGGTTTGGCCTATGGGAGACGGATTGCTGACCTGGATCTATATTTTCTTTCCTTAATTTACTTTCACATAAAAGAGTAAAATGTAATTCTTTCCTGAACACTGAAGTAACATACATATAACTTATATATATACACATATATATACATATATATATACACACACATATATACACATACACACATATATATACACACATATATATAAAATTATATCAATGCCTATTGAAGTTGTATTGTATGTCAGGCACCAAGCTAAGTTTACAGCCTCCAATATATCAGAACAACTTCCAGAAATGCATGAGAGCATCCAGAAGAAAATCCTGTCAGCTTTGTCTTTAAAATACACCCCAAATCCAACTTCTTCTCACCTCCTCCATCACCACTTGAGCCATCCACTCAGTTACTATCTACCAAGCACACACACTGTGTCAGGCTCTGTCCAAGGCACCTGGGAAACACTAGAGAGCAAAAGTAAGAAAACACCCTGTCCGGCGCAGCTTACATTCTGGCAAGTAATGAATGTCAATAAATAATGAACCTTATAAATAAGTAAAGGATACAGTACATTAGAAAATGAGATATACTATGGAGAAAACAGAGGGCAAAAAAGCAGACTTGGGGATGCCAGGGCAGGGGGAGAGGGACAGTTTTAAATAGCTTGGTCAGTTTAGGCCTGAGACATCTTCGACTAGAGTGTTCAAGATGGTAATCCTCCAGGAAAGGCTCACACTACAAGGGTCGCTCCATCACCTCTTCCCTGGACTATTACAGCAGTTTTCTATTACCTCTTTTTCCATTCTGGCTCCAGTACAGGATATTCTCCACACAGTAGTCAAACAATACTTCAAAAACGTCCATCAGGCCATGCCAATCCCCTGCTCACACCAATTCACACAGTGAATAAAATCCAAAGCATGACCTGGTTCCCAATGACCCTCCCAATCTCACGTCCTACCACCTCCTCTCTCCACACTCTACCCCACTGGCTTCCTGGCCGTTCCAGACCACACACCTTCCATCCCAAGGCCTTCTGCCTCTGCCTGAGATGCTCTTCCTCGGATATCCTCATGGCTCTCTCTCTTACTGTCTTCCTATCTCAGATCATATATCAGCACTTCAAAGGCCATCCCTCAAACTTCTCTGTCCAAAACAGCCCCCTCTGTTGTTCTACGTCTCCCCAGCCGCTTCATTTTTCCTCATTACACTTATCACGATCTGACCATTTCACACAGTCTTTTGTTTACCTGTCTGTCTGTTTCCCTCGCTAGAAACTAAACTCCAGGAAGAGAGAGACTTTGTCCCCAATATGATATCCCTAACACCTCAAACAACGTCTGATACATAGGAGGCCATCAATAAATGTTCTGGAATGAACGCATGAAAGTGGGACTATTTTATAAAAGAGGAATCAGAGCTTTCCCAAGCATACAGTGAAAGAGTGACCAAGCCAGGACTTGAGTTTAAGATCATTGGAAACGAGAGCCAACACTCCTCACCAACAGCCTCTTAAGGCATGTCCCCATGGAACTGGAAATAGAGAAGACAATAATAAATCTACGCACATAGATAGTGCTAAATCACTTTAAGAGCAAGTTATCCTTTTGCTTAGGAACACCAGTCTCATGTTTTACTAGCTTTGTGACTTTTAGCAAATAAATCACTTAATCGTTCTTTGCCTCATCCATAAATTCAAAATAATATGAGTCCCTATCTCACAGGGTTGGTGAAAAGAATAAACAAGTTAATATCCATAACTTACTTAGAAAAGGCTTGGAACAGTATAGCTACTCATTAATTTTTAATAAATATATAGCGCTGTCACCTATTTCTCCCACTTCCCACCCCCCATCTCTATCTGGCAATCACTAATCTGTTCCTCTATATCTCTGAATTTGGGGGTTTTTCTTACTTTCTGCATATGAGAGATATTATGGTATTTGTCTTTCTCTGTCTGACTTCTTTCACTTAGGGTAATGCTCTCAATATCCACCCACGTTGTCAAAAATGGCAAGATTTCATTCTTTTGTTATGACTAATATTGCACTGCATGCATGTATGTATGTGTGTGTGTGTGTATATATATATGTACATATGAACCACAATTTCTTTATCCATTCATCCATTGATGGACACTTAGCTTGTTTCCATATCTTGGCTATTATAAATAACGCTGCAAGGAACATGGGAGTACATACATCTTTTCAAGTCAGTGTCTTGATTTTCTCTAGATAAATACCCAAAAGTGGAAATGCTGGATCATATGCTAGCTCTATTTTTAATTTTTTGAGGAATCTCTATACTGTTTTCCATAGTGGCTACACCAATTTACATTCCCACCAATAGTGCACAAGCGTGGTGGTATTATCATCATCATCATCATTATTATCATTATTGTTGAGTAGAATGGCTTTCAAGGATGAAAACTTGACTCCAAGCAGATGGAATGCACTGCTATAACCACAGGCAACAAAAGGAGGTGCGATGAGAGTCAGAAGCCTCTACCCTCTTCTGGTAGCACCACTGCAATCATTGCTTTTGAGGAGCTGTGAGAGGTGACAATGCTGTCTACCCATTTTTAGGCCTATGACCCTCAGCCTACTTTTGAGAATTCTGGGGAACACTAAGAGAAAAGCAAGCACAAACTCTTGGATGGAATCCACTGGCCACTGAGGCAGGCTACACACTAGACTTCAGCCCTGTGAAGTGGTGTTCCCCAGGTAGAGGGAGCCTCTTCCAGGTGGGGTGACTAGGGGTACTAAGTAGCCTCCAGATCTGCACGAGGCATCACCAACAGGGACAGGCGAGAGCTGTACCTAGGCAGATGACCCACAAGGTATCCTCTTAAATATTGAACAAAAATGATAACTAAAGTTTTTTGACATGGTAGTTACTGACTGCTCTCTTCCTGTTTCTATAATAAAAACCCATTTGTGAGCCAGCCCTGATGGCCTAGCGGTTACAGTTTGGTACACTCTGCTTCAGTGGCTAGGGTTCGGAACCACACCACTCGTCTGTCAGTAGCCATGCTGTGGTGGCAGCTCACATAGAGGAACTAGAAGGACTTACAACTTGAATATATGACTATGTATGCACTAGGGCTTTGGGGAGGGAAAAGAAAAAAGAGGAAGATTGGCAACAGATGTTAGCTTAGACAAACCTTTCTCAGCGCAAAAGAAAAACAACATTTGTAAAGCAGAATATGAAGAAAAGTATTTATATACTTTAAAAAATCTTCACACTTTGCATTTATTTTCAAGTATAGGAAAGAGTCTCATTTGCTTAGTGATCAAAGGTTTCAATGCAGCATAAGATGAATGTGTCATGATTTTCAGATCACTTCATGCCTGAATATCTGGTCGCCTTAGGATACCATCTAGGTATTTGGTGTTTTCTGCCACTAAAGCTGCGAAGCAAATTTCAGGTATTAGTTTGACCACCAAGAAAGCAGGAGATAAAGCCTTAAATGAATAAAAACAAAAATACATTTGTCAAAAACACTTAATATACTGCCACTTCTTTAAAAAATTGAAAATCATTATATTCATAGAGGTTTGGAGTCAAAGGAAACCTACAAGGCAAATCTATCAGATTCTCAAAAAGTACATTCTAATTCTTTTGCTTATCAAATTAAAAGAGATTTTTGCTTATAACCCACTTGAAACTTTTTAGGATAGCCCAGCAGCCTGTCATCTTGGCCAAATTATGCCTTAATATAGGTAAAAACTACATACTCCAGATAAACATTTAAGCATACAAAACACAGGAAAATAAGATATACAAATTAAAGTTTTCCAACAATATATGTTAGCTATTATGGAAGAGGAAAAAATGGAAAGGACCATTTGAAAATGGTACTATCAGATATTGTTCTGAACAACCAGGTCAGGTGAGTAACTTGTAAACACAAATAACTCTAGTTCAACCAAGTGATTGTTTTTAATATAAAGCATAAATCAACCAAGCACTTGCATCATCCATTAACTGGAAAAACACATACTTCTGTATCAGTTAACAACATATAGACAAAGAAGAGACTGTTCAAAATTCTATAAAACCTATTCTATAAACTCTAAACATACACAATAATCAAAATGTGTCACAAGTAGGTGAGCAAAAAATCTCTCTCGCTACTCCCTAGGGGACCACATCATCTCACTGCACCAGCAGCACTTTAAAAAAATATATACCATACTGGTAAAGCACAACATATTTATAAGAATTTTACTATGAATTCTTAAATGTTTTGTAAGTTTAATGCATCTGTTCTAACAAAGCCTACTCTTCCGTTCTCAAAGAAGGCTTGTAAAGTCGATGCCCTGAATGGGCAATTATTTAATCACTCTTCTTTATTTTCAGTGGTCATAATATGGATCTACGATTTTCTTAAGTAATTAATTTCCATTATAGAAGATAGAAAAGTAACTCAGCTCGACTTTAATGAGAAGAACCTATCAGTTTTCTTAAATACAAAACACTCAGACAAAAAATAATTGGCTGATACTGGATTGCTATTTATAACAGTGACAATCTGATAATTTTATAACAATTTGAGCCTATTGCTCCATAGTAGGTGAGTAATGAGTGAGGTACAAATGTGAGACACACAACATTGCTATCATAGAATAGTTTATAGGATTCAATCCAGAAACATTCCTCAGGTGAAGCAATTGCTAACTCCAGTTTGAAACATGTTATCAAAGACCATATCTAACCTTCGATTGTGACAGTATAACATTTAGTTCCCCAAGACCAAACAAGAGATTGTGAAAGCTCTGAAATAAGCCGTCATCATGGAAATGACTCACTAGTTTGAGGAGAGCACCTTTGGAAAAAGCTGACACCACAATAGGAACCCTAATGTAAATGACTACTTGGTGACAAGGATTGATGGGGATGGGCAGTGGAGGTGCAGGGCTCAGAAAAACGTAAAAAGATCCTTTCTTCAGGAAGAGGAAGCTTCTTTGGGAGCCAGGCACTTCAGGTTATCCAGGATGTTCATCCAGCTTGCCGTTATTTTCATAAAGCATTCTAGAAGATCAAGAAATTTTTCACAGACATCCTATGATAAAGTTCCTTATTGACCTAAACCATAAAAACCATTAGTATAATAGTAATAAATCTGTGCTCTCTTAGGTTACACCAAGCTGATTAGACAAACGGTGTGTTTGTGTGCTTGCTGGAGATGGAGGACATCTTTATACCACTATTACCCTTCAAATAATAACTAGCTAATTCTTTTTAGGTAGGTTTTCAAAAGTCTCTGTATTATTTAATCCAATAACATAAAACAAATCAGTAGCATAAAATAAAAGCAGTTTGAAAATAAACATGACATCTACTTTCTCTGACCTTCTGACAAAGAGAACTTCTTTAAACCTATAACTACTATGAAGAGATAAAGAAAAAAACTAAGTAAGATTCCACTTCCACTCTTAAAAATGGTTCGCCTTACAGAAGACTTTATAGATGTTTACACATATCTCCTGTCTCTACACTGGAGCCTGCATGCATATATATTAATAAAAAGAATCGGCGTTATGAGGAAAATTTTGGAAATTAAGACCTAAATTCTAGTTCCAACTATACCAATAACAAGTGAAATGATTTTGTCTTTGTTTTTCTAATATTTAAAGAGGGCATAATACTTATCTTTCAGACAGTTTTAGGGATTAAGCAAAACTAACATATGTATTATGGCACAGTACATTACACATAATATCCTTAAGAACATTGGGTCCTTACCCACACCCTGCCCACAGCCCTCTATCTAGACTAATCAAAACGCAAAGTGTTAAACAGCCACGACAACAAATACTTATTAATTCATCATCATAAGAATAGCAATGGAGATGGTAGAACATTTGTTAAAGAAACACAGAAGATGACGAGAGAATGTTATAGGATATGTGAGGACCAGGACGGATTATGCGAAAAACGTCCAAGAACGGTTTGTTAATCAAACCAATGAAAAAAAGAAAACTCAAGCAACCAATTTTTTTTTTTTTTTTTGAGGAAGATTAGCCCTGAGCTAATTGCTGGCAATCCTCCTCTTTTTGCTGAGGAAGACTGGCTCTGAGCTAACATCCGTGCCCATCTTCCTCTACTTTGTATGTGGGACGCCTACCACAGCATGGTGTGCTGAGCAGTGCCATGTCCACACCTGGGATCTGAACCGGCAAAGCCCAGGCTGCCGAAGCAGAACGTGTGCACTGGGCTGGTCCCAGAGCCCAATACTTTTTTTTAAGTTTTGTGATGATACAATTTGATTAACTCTATTTGCTTTTTTATGATTCTTAATTTGGGTCTGGAAAAAAACCACTTTCATTCTACTCACTTATATACAATACAATTAATAGATGTTCAAGAACAGTGTAAGAAAGAACATTCTCATCTACTAAAATTAACCAGGACATAAGCCCTAAGGAAATTTAATGAGCTCTATCTACTTCTCTTTTCTATGATGATGCTCTGTTAGACAACAATGGAGATTTGTGTTTATGGATAAACTCTAAGTATACAGCTAGCTGCTAGCACATCACAATGTTGATATGCTCTAGTACTGATTTTGCCCAGCAGCAAATCCTAAAAATCACTTATAGAAATACAATTACAAAGGAAGCCTTGAAATAAATAGAAGAGAAAATAACAATAAAATACTGTACTGGGTTGAATAGTATATCTCCCAAATTCATTTGCACCCAAAACTTGTAAAGGTGACCTTATTTGGAAAGAGGATCTTTGCAGGTATAATCAAGACCAGGGAAGTTAGGACACAGGCACAGAGGACAGAAGGTCATGTGAAGAAGGACACGGAGATTGGAGTTAGGTTCAGAAGGAGTATGGCCTTGCCTACATCTCGATTTTGGCTTTCTGGTCTCTGAAACTGTGAGATAATAAACTTCTGTTGTTTTAAGCCCCCCAGGTTGTGGTACTTTGTTACGGTGGCCCCAGGACACTAACACGAGTATGTGGACAGAAAACTGCTCCCAATTGTGTTAAATTAACATGCAGTTATATGCATACCAACATATGAAATATTACCCAACTGATCACAATAGCTATCTCTGGGTGGTAGACTGGCTGATTTCTATTCTATTATTTGTCCTTTCTCCAAATTTTCTAAACCTTTTTTCAATAAACATGTTTACTTTTAAAATCAGAATAAAAGCCAATAACAAAGATTATGACTCTACAAAAAACTGTACAAACACTAAACTAATCAGGAAGCAAGATATTTTTTTTAAGAAACCCTGTAAAATTAGAAAGGACAAGGAAAAAATAACCACCAAAATAGAGAAAAATTTTAAAAATAAGAGACTATTTTGCACACATTTATGTAAATGATTTCAAAATTCTAGATGAAATGGATACTTTTCCAGAAAAATACAGTTTAGCAAAGCTGATCCCAGAAAAGACAGGAAGACAAAAAAATTCAATGGCTAGAGCAGAAATAAAGACTCTTAAAGCACTCCTTCCTCTACCCAGCCTTTAGAGATTAGATGATACAAGTGCTACAAAAACTATTTCTAAATAGAGAAAAACAAGGAAAATATCATTTTCTTATTAAATAAATATAACACTAATTCTGAAATATGACAAAGAATCCAAAAAGAAAACAGCAACCATTCTCAGGAATACAAATGCAAAAACACTAAATAAAACACTGGCAAAAAGACTTCTTCTGGCCAAGATGGAGTGACAGGAAATCAAATGTATTACACAGTTTACAATATATAAAAAAGTAAAATGAAGGACAACAATTGAATCAAGAAGGAAAGGAGGAAGTAATAGTATACCAGTATAAGGTTCTTAAACTATATGTAAAGTTGCATGATATAACCTGGAAATAAACTGTAGTAAAAATACAAATATTGCAAACTATAAAGCAATTACTAAGAAAATGGGAAAATAAGGAGAATAATAAAAATTCACATTTCGTGAAAAAAGCGGCAGAAAAAGAGGAAAAAAGAAGCCAAAAACACATGGGATGAATAAAACAGCAAAATTGGAGAATTAAATCCAACACACCAATAACCATATTAAATTTAAATGGTCTTAACAAACCAATAAAAAGATGAGCTCAGCATTTCCTTGATATAAAAGCTAGACTGCAAGAAAACTACAGACCAACATTTCTGATGGGCGTGAATTTAAAAATGCTTGTAAAATTTTAGCAAATTAAATAAAAAAATACATAAAATAACGATAGATTATAACCAATTGGGATTTATACCAGTAAGGCAAAGTTGGCTTAACATTAAAAAATCTACCAATGTAATTCACCATATTAACAGACTAAAAAAGAAGAAATATGTAGTAAATGCAGAAAAGTATAACAAAATTAAATATCCATTTGTGATTAAAATTGTTAGCAAATTAAGAATAGAAGAAAAATTCCTCAACCATATAAAACCTACCATTAACAGCACACTAAATGGTTAAGTACTTTCCACCCGAGATCAGGAGGAACGCTAGCATTCTTATCCTTCTATTCCACATTAGGCTGGAGGTCCTAGCCAGCGCAATAAGGTAAGAAAAAGAATCTAAAGGCATAGAGGCCGTAAAGAAAGAAGTAAACTGTCTTTATTTGCAGACAACAATCATCTATATAAGAAATTCTAGGGGCTGGCCTGGTGGTTTAGTGGTTAAGTTCGTGTGCTCCACTTAGGCAGCCTGGGGTTCGCATGTTCGAATCCTAGGCACTAATCTACACACTGCTCATCAAGCCGTGCTGTGGCAGTCTCCCACATACAAAGTAGAGGAAGACTGGCACGAATGTTAGCTCAGAGATCATCTTCCTCAAGCAAAAGGAGGAAGATTGGCAACAGATGTTAGCTCAGGGCCAATCTTCCTCACAAAAATAAAAATTCAAAAAAAAAGAAATTCTAAGAAATCTACAAAAAACTACTAAATCTAATAAGTAAGTTTAGCAAGGTGTTAGGATACATGAAAAAATCAATTATACTTCTACATAATTGTAGAATGTAATGAACATTTGGAAATTGAAACTGTTAAAAATACCATATATAAACACATCCCCAAAAAAGAAATACTTAAGGGCAAATTTAATAAGAGATGTGTAAGACCAGTTAACAAAAACTACAAAACACCATTGACATTCAAGAAGATCTAATTAAATGGAGAAATAGACCATGCTCATAGATTAGAAAACCAATATTGTACAGATGTCAATTATCCCCAAAATGATCTATGAATTCAATATGATTTGACTGAAAAATCACAAAAGAGGATTTTTTCGTAAAATTGAAAAGGTAATTCTAAACTTTATAGAAATGTATATGATTTATATTAGTATATTTGATTTTTGAAAAAAAAGAATGAAGTCAAAAAACTTAAACTATGTGATTTCAAGCAACGCTAATCACCACAGTGTGGAACTCATGCAAAGGGAGACATAAAGATCAGTGGAACAGAACCGATAGTCCCGAAATAGACACATACATATATCATCAATTGATTATGGACAAAGTTCCAAGACAAGGGGAAAGGATTATTTTTCAACAAATGGTGCTGGAATAAATGTACGCCCATATGTAAAAGAATGAACCTTGAAGCTTACCTCAAACAACATGCAAAAATTAAGCAAAAATGCAGAATAGATCTAAATTTAAAAGATAAAATTACAGAATTTCTAGGGGGAAAAAAAGAGAAAATGCTAGCAGCCTTGGACTGGACAAAGACTTCTTAAACAGAACACAAAAATGAATAAATTATATTTTAAAATATAATAAACTACACTTCATCAAAATTTAAAACATTTGCTTTTCAAAAAAAAATGTTAAGAAAATCAAGAGACAAGTCACATAATGGGAGAAAAATATTGGCAAAATACATATCCAACAAAGAACTTGTCTTCAACATATACAGAAATTTTAGCACTAAACAGTAAGTCAAACAAGCCAATAAAAAAAGACAGAAGATTTGAGCAGGCAATTAACCTAAAAAGATATATGCATATTCAGCAATGCATATCATTAGTCATTAGAGAACTGCCAATTAAAATCACACTGAGATAAAATTACATACCCCCCTCAATGGCTCTCACTGACTGACCATATCAAGTGTTGGCGACAAAGTAGAGCAAGTGGACCTGTCACGAACTGCTGGTGGGAATATAAAATATGGTATAATCGGTTCAGTCCATTCCACTCCGAGATATTTACCCAAGAGGAAATGAAATCAATTGTCTACGGAAAGACTCACACTGTCATGGTCAAAGTAGTTTTAGTTGGAATCAGAATGCAGAAACAACTCAGACAGCCATCAACAGGTGAACAGACAAGCAAATTCTGAGGTATCCCTACCAGGGAATATTACTCAACAATAAAAAGAAATGAACTGTCATATACAAAACAATATAAAGGAATCTAACAATCTAGGCTGTATTAAAGAGGCTAGAAAGAAAATGCAACATACTATATAATTTTATTTGTATGAAAATCTAATCTAATAGTGACAGAAAGCAGACCAACTGTCTGCAGATGAGGATGGAGGGAGGAATGGATTATAAAGGAGCAGGTGAAACCTTATGGGGTAAAATGTTCATTATCACAATTGTGGTGATAGTGTATACAGATGTCAAACTGATTTTCACTTGGTACACCAGAAAGACTACTGAGACGATGTCAAAAAGATCCAGGAGCCAACTTGAAGAAGCCCCCACTAGAAAACATGCAATGGTTTGAAACACATGAAAACTGTTTTCTAAAGAAAATCCATGTGTGTAATGATTCTTGGTAAAAACTTAAAAACAAAGCAAAACTTAATGGTTATTTGTGGAAAATACAAGGGAATCAACTCATTTTTTCAATACCAGTAACTAAAAGCAAAAGAATCAGGCATCCATCCTGCATTTTCTATAGGAACTGTACATCATGGTAACCAAATAATTGGGAAAAAATTATTTTCAGAGGAATTCTAACTAAAAGATGAAAAAGCAATAATAGGAGAATTAAAATCCAACCATTTTGCAATTCTTAATTAAAAAATGGATGTAAACCAAAAGTCGACAAACTACAGCCAGCTGGTCAGATCTGGCCCATGCTGTTTACAGATGACCAGGGAGCTAATAATGGCTTTTATATTTGTAAAGGGACGTAAAGAGACACAAAGAAAATTATTCAAGAGATCTTATGTGATCCACAAAGCCTAAAACATTTATCTGGCCCATTACAGAATATGATCTAGCCAACTGCTTAGCCTTTTTTTTTTTTTATCTTTAAATAAAATGCTGATGAAACTTGATAAAGGTTGGATCAAGTTAATACATAATCTACACGGTATGGTCTAAATGTTTGCATTCCATCAAAATTCACATGTTGAAATCCTAACCCCCAAAGGTGATGGTATTGATAGGTGGGACCTTTGGGAGGTGAATAGGTCCTAAGGGTGGAGACCTCATGAATGGGATTAGCACTCTTATAATTTTGAGGCTCCAGAGAGATCACTTACCCCTTCCACTGTGTGAGGACACAGCAAGAAGGCAACGGCTATGAATAAGGAGAAAGGCCCTCACAACTAGGTGACCATGCCGGCACTTTGATCTTGGACTTTCTAGCCTCATGAGCCGTGAGCAATAAATCTCTGTTGTTTATAAACTAGCCAGCCTGTGGTATTTTGTTACAGTAGCCCAAATAGACTAAGACAGCACAGATTATCAAAAGTAAGATAGTTAGGGGGCCGGCCCGGTGGCTGCGTGGTTAAGTTCACATGCTCCGCTTTGGTGGCCCAGGGTTTCACCAGTTCGAATCCTGGGCACAAACAGGGCACTGCTCATCAAGCCATGCTGAGGCGGCATCCCACACACCACAACTAGAAGGACCCACAACTAAAAATATACAACTATGTGCCAGGGGGTTTTGAGAGAAAGAAAAAAGAAATGTAAGATAGTTAGACATAAGCCTCCTGATATGATGCAATAAGTAGTACACTCCTCCTGCTGTGAAGCATTCTTGTCAAAATTCTGAATTTGGACCAAGTCTCTAGATCTAGTTTCCAGTCTAGTACAGAAACCAGGGATAACGAAATGTTATTAAATAACACTGTGAGGATACAATGAGCAAAATCCAGGATGTGAGAAGCTTTAAGACAAGTGAAATAGTTTCCTAAAATAAATTATAAAAAAGAAAGAGAAAAACCAAAGGACAGAGGAAAAAATATTTAAGAGACCATGTGAGGGGCTGGCCCAGTCGCCCAGCGGTTAAGCGCGCATGTTCTGCTTCTCAGCAGCCCGGGGTTTGCTGGTTCAGATCCCGGGTGCAGACATGGCACCGCTTGGCACACCATGCTGTGGTAGGCATCCCACATATAAAGTAGAATAAGATGGGCACGGATGTTAGCTCAGGGCCAGGCTTCCTCAGCAAAAAAGAGGAGGACTGGCAGTAGTTAGCTCAGGGCTAATCTTCCCCCAAAAAAAAAAAAAAAAAAAAAAAAGAGAGACCATGTGAGTAAAGGGTTACCACTGGCCTGGGCTGATGCAGACTTCCCTGGGAATTACCTCAGTGTCCCTCTTTCACACGTGTTTCCTTGGAAACATGAAAGTTAAGATAAACGCAAAATGTTATGTCTGCTTCATTTGCTTTGTGGAACTGCCCCTGGATTGAGTAAGTTGTGAAATGGTATGTAGGCTTTGGGCCGATTTAACAGAAGGGTCCAAAAATGCGTGAAAAATTGAGACTGAGTCTTCACTGTGTCAAGGTGGCATCCACACACTTTGGCTCTTAACTGCAGCAGTTGAAACGTTCAATACAGGTGAGGGCTAGAAGAAGCTGTATATTGGGGTAGGTAGGTTAGGCTTCCTGATGAGATGAAGATGTTGTACCTGCTATGTCTCTTGCCCTTGGTCTTTCTAAGAATCAAAATAAAAGGAGGATTAGACTAAAGTCATTTGAGTCTTGTGAGTCTGATGGCCAAATTGAGGAGAGAGAAAAGGAGAGGGAGAGGAAGACTGAACAAGAGCATCAACGGTGACAGTTTTGAGACTGACGGGGTATTTGTTGACAGGAAGGAAATCTATTAATCTTAAGTGTTACAATGATATTGGGTTGGTTTCTCCCCTTTCTTCCTCCTCATGAAGAGAAGGAAAAAGAATGAACAAGATCTCTTCTTCAGAGATATATAATTCATGTATTTACCAATTAAATAATACAACGTCTGGAATTTGCTTCAAAATAATTCAGTTGTCCTGGGGCAGGAAGGGGCAAACGGCTCATGGAAGACAGAAAATAATATGGATTGCCCATTAGTTAATAATTATTGCTGCCTGGCGAGTACTTGAGGGCTCATTATACCATCCTTTCTTTTCTATACTTTTAAGGTTTTCCATAATTAAAAAAAAATAAAGGAAATGTGAAAGAGTAAAAGCTAAAAAAAGAGGATGCAAAATAAAGGATGACTCTCAGTCTGCAGGGAAGTCCATCTGTAAGGTTAAACGCATCTTTAAACCAACTTGCTACTTTCTTTTCTATTTTATATTAAATGTTTATCATATTATAAAATTGGAATACTAAATATAGTGAATATTCTTGACTAATTTCTATTCATAAGGACCTCAGAAATAAAAATATCTTTCTTCAGGGAAGTACATACCTTAGAAAAGAAAAAATCAGCTAAGAACAAAATAAAAACTAAGGATGAGCCAAACCAATGCCCAATTTTCTGTCACTTGATATGCTCTTCAAGAACTAGGACAACTCATCTGTGTGTCTCCTTTCTTCCTTCCTCTATTTATTTATTCTTAATTGTTAACCCTCTATTTTGCTGATTTTACTGAGTTCAACTGAACAAATATTACTGAGTATTCACTAGAATGAGGCATTCTGATGAGAGCATGCAAGAAGAGAGGAGAGAAGGATGTTGCCTCCTCAGGTCAGTGCTTCAGGCCTATGTACTCCCAAATACAAAAATTATTCCTAACATACTAAAACACCAATACATTAAATTCTTCACTCACAGTTGGCTAACAAAGAGATATATCTATTCAGCATGTTGGATTTCTAAATTTGGTTTCAGAAGAAGGCAAAAGTTAAAAATCATCAGTGATATGAAGTAAAACATCTTTATCATATAAGCTAAAAAAGGAAAGGCCCCAGGATACTGACTAGTAACTTGAAATACTATATTAAGAAAGGAATGTGTATGTGTGTGTGTGTGTGTGTGTGTGTGTGTGTGTGTGTGTGTGACAGAGAGAGTGTGTGTGCACGTGCACATGTGTAGAAGGAAGGAATGACCCTATGGGTGACGGCTGGGACTGGGAGTTCCAGTTCCAACTCAATAGTCTTAATTAGGAAATACTGACCTTAGATGTCTGTTACAGTAAGTTGTTTTGGAAAGAGTCCTCAGGCAAAAAGATCACAGATTTTGTTATGCTTTCCACTGTAAACAAGTTTTGCTTTCCCCTGATAAAAACACTGCGGTTTCTGCAGGCAACATTGATGGAGCCAAAATGCATGCATGCTTTTTGCCTTCAAAAAAGATCTGGATTCTACTTCAAGTCTTGTAGTATTGAGAATTAAAGTAAAACACAGTGAAAGAGAATTATATCATATAGTCAAGAAGAGAATGTGAAATACTCCCCTTAGTATAAAATCAAAGAACAGTAGTTAGTTAGTGACCAGGGTCTGTATTTCAGGAACTCCATGAAAAATTAGCCTTGTTTCATAATTGAAAACATAGTGAAAAAATGCATTTATTTTCTAAAGGAATATAGAATACATTAAAAAGCACACCCATGGCTTCTATTTTCATCTTATACTAATGACCGCGTATCTAGCCCCAGTTTCCCTCCTGAAACCTAGACCCAAATTTTCATCTGGCTGCTGAAAATCTCCCACAGGCATCTCAAACACAGGTCCAAAATTCAACTACTCATCTTTGTCTCACCACCAAACCTCTTCTTCTTTCGAGCTCCCTGTCTGTAAGAAGAGTACCACAATGTCCCAGCCAGAAACTGAGGCCATCATCTTCCGTGCTTCCATCATCATCCCCCTTTCCACATTCAATTAACTAACAGATATGGCAAATTTTTTCTGTAAAGGGACAGAGTAAATATTTTTCCAGGCCAGGCTTCCCAGGCCAAAAGGTAATATCAAGGTTATTATGTAGGTACTTATATAATGAGAGAAAATAAATTCCGTTAAGCTTTTTATTGACAAATTCAAAATATAATAGTAACAGAGCATTTTTTTTTTTTGTAATACAAGTTAATCAATGAGAAGAATAGAATTTTCTCTTCACGGGGGAATAATATTTTACTTGAGTTCAAAGTCAATGTCCCCTATCATCAAAATCGATAATAAATGTTCATCTGCTAATACCAATAAAGTGAAGAGATTTTACTTCTTTCATCTTTGAAAATGTCTTTTCAACAGATAGTCAATGGTAAATAATGATAGCAACACACAAACGTGATTTTAATTGAGCATATTCATCACTTGGAAGGCATCTACAGAATTCTAGTCTTGATATTTGCCTTTTAGCATGTCATTACATCTACATTAGCATGCAGATTAATCACTTCCAATGAAGACTAGGTGGGAGTTCCTCACTGCACGCTTAAACGGATTTTCAAGTATGGAAATTTCCTTTGCTCTGACATTGAGGTCCAAAAAATGCTGCTAGCACTGTAATTTGACCTCAGAAAATTTATCTGCTGCAAATCTGGGTGGGAAGGGAGCGCTTGCCTCTTGGTTTAAGTTTTGACGGCACATTAAGTTGAGAGAATAGCCTGACCTTGCTCGTGATGCAAACATCAGTTGCTATCAAAACGACTTTACTACAATATGAGTTTTACATGTAAGTTCCATTTCACCTTTTCATTTTAGGTTAATTTCATTAAGAAATATTATCAAATCTTTAGCAAAACCTAATTTCTAAAGCCATTTAGTGTTCAGTAATAGTAGCTGAGAGTGGTTCTTCTCATTCAGAAAAATTTCAATTCTGGCTCCAACCTCAAAAAATCACAGTAAAACCTTGCCACTGCTAAGCCACCAACTGCTGTGTTTTAAGGCAAGTCAAGATATTCAGCTTTAGTTTCTGACAAAAATTTAAGGAACTGACAAAGGTTAATTCTGAGAAACAAATGAAGTTCATCCATGACACCACTAGTTCGATAACATACATAACAGATTCAAATATTTTTCTCAAAGTATCTGCTGATGAATGATACAATGAATAACTATACATTTTAAACACCCTACATTTTCCTAATTTGTAAATTTTTCTGAGACTTTTGTTCCACACATATTTTCACTGTCATCAGTTTTAACACATCTTAGCAGATTCCACTTCAGCTTGTAGTGTATTAGTGTTTTCTTAATTTCTTTGTAAATATCCTCACCTGTAATTGTTCTACACAGGCTACTGAGAGAGGCTAATTCTTCTGTCATTTCAAATTCATCACTGACTCCTCTAATAAACAGCCTAGCAGTACTGGAAACATCTGTTTACCAATCAAGAACCAAAGAAAACCACTTGAAATCATTTGTCTTGTTTCTTAATTAACTACTGATGTAGCTTTCTATGTCCTCAACTCTTTGAGCAACTATTCTCACCTAATGTCTAATAAACAAGCTTATTTTCACTGGACACACTTCTTCAGCTGCTACAAACATGATTTAATTAAATCACCATTGATAAGTGGATTTTCTTGCCGGGCTAACAAAAGTGCCAATCGGAAACTTAATTTGGTTAAAGCTTCATTTTCATTTTTTACTTTTGTAAGGAAATTCTGCTATGAACAGATATTCTAAGTTGTCTAATTTCTTCTACGGCTGCTTTCCTGTGGATTGAGAATACTGGGATGAGTGCTAATCTGGTAAAGTCAAGGCATACTTACTCTTTTAGCACAGAGAGTCACTGCATAATAAACACAATGATTTGCCATCTATTTTGATAACAAAATAATCCACACTCCATCATGCCTTAAAAGAGAGACATTCAAAGCACACTTATCTTCTTTTGTTTTGGAACTATGGGTTGCCCTGGTAATAAAAAATAAAATTAAAATAGCAATACACACCCACTCAAAACACTGTTGAGTTAGTTACAATCACAATTTGTAATGTGCTGAGCAGCAATGCAATCACTGAGAGGTTCTGTTTCAGGA
This sequence comes from Equus przewalskii, assembly GCF_037783145.1. Classification (NCBI taxonomy): domain Eukaryota; kingdom Metazoa; phylum Chordata; class Mammalia; order Perissodactyla; family Equidae; genus Equus; species Equus przewalskii. The sequence goes on along the minus strand of NC_091849.1, from coordinate 19,533,354 downwards.
CACCCAAGACCACCCATATATATATTTGGCAATTCACTAGAAGGACTCACAGTACTCAGGAGACTGGCAAACTCATGGCTATAATTTATTACAGCAATCAGCAAAAGAAAAGGACATGTCAGGTGAAGACTGGGGGAATCATGCACAGCCTTCCTATGTTTTCCCTCTCAGGACGGGCCACAGAGAACACCAACACACTCCTTTCTCCAGCAGTGAAATGTAGTAACATGCACGTACAATATCTCAGTCTAGGACAGCCACTTGAGACTGAGATTGCAGAGATTTTATTTTGGGCTGGTCACAGATGCACAATGACTAGTCACAACTATCAAAACTGCAGACTTCCAAAAGGAAAGCAGGTGTTCAGTGCCCCAGGCAAGCAAAACAGTCTTATGAACTTAGATAAAATTCTAAAACCAGGTTTGCAGATGCCAAAAATGGGCCAATCCCACTCTGATTCCCCCAACCCCAACTAGGCCCTCCTAATGATGGCAACCCCAGACCTGTTACAGTAACTCTTTCCTGCACAGTGCCACATACATTCCCTGTCATAACTGCTCAACTCCACCACTGTAGCATGAAACGTAGTCACAGACAATAAAAAAAATTGTGTATGGCTGTTTCCTAATAAAACTTTACTTATGGATACTGAAATGTGAATTTCATAATTGTCATTTGTCACGAAATATTATTCTTTTTATTTTTTTTCCCCCAGCGGTTTAAAAATGTAAAAACCATTCTAGACCACAGGCTGTACCAACAGAGGAAGTGGCTGGATTTGGCCCGCAGGCTGCAGTTTTCTAATCCCTGAACTGATCAATCACCTGCATTCTCAATCCCAATTACTCTTGCCTCTCTCCTTCTACTGTCTTTCCCTGAGTTCACACTACCATATTTCTTTTCTGAATTATCACAATTCATTCACAACTGTTCTTTATTCATCAATGTATCCTTATACCCAGCACTGCTGCTGGCACATAAGTATGCATTCAAGACATTCTTACTGAATGACTACAGTGCAATTCCTAAACCTTTAAAGATACTTTCCAGATACGAGGTCATTTATAAATAGTATGGTGTAGTTATATTCAAAGATTTAACAGAATACAATAGGTGTAAACAAAATAGAAAATAATAAAAAATATAATCTTGGAAAAATATTTCACAAATGATCTAAATATCACATTTCATTTTTTTTCCTAACCAGGACTGGAAAATTGAAATTCATTCTTCTTCTTCTAGTACTCTCCTGCCTTTGAGGTAGAGGTGCTCCGTCATCCTTCTAATTACTTCCGTCTATGTTCTTGATCTCATATACTCCAGGAACTTGCTCTACCAGATGGCCTTGCTTCTCATCTGGTTTCTCTCTTTTCCCAGTAGCTATTTCTCCTGAATATAAAATTATTCCCTATCTCCCTCATCAAAATATTTCAGAAAGTAATTTTTCACCTTTTTCTATTTGTTTGCTTGTTATACAGGATGCATAGGATGTCATGTATAGGCCATGAGTATGCTTTCAGTATTTTAGAAGTAAGACGAAATTAATTGCTAAAGAAAAATAACTCACTCATACTTTTTAAGATTAATAGCAAGTACTGCAGTGGTAAGAAAACACAGCTTTAAAGAAAACATTATTTTACTAAGTATATTGTGTAATAACACACTTAAACATAACACGTTTAAGAAAGACACTACAAAACTGGCTAAAGCAATCTATCATTTCCATCATGCCATGGGGAGAGAGAGGGAGAGAGGTTTACAGCTTTTTTCTTAACACAGAAAATAGAGAATATTTACCAACACTTCCTTATAAATCAAGGGGGTAACCATATTTGCACTATAAATATTATGATAGTAATATCTAGGCCAGTTTCTTTTAAGAGAGATGAGTTATGCAGGTGTACGTATTTGTCAAAACTAAGCAAATGTACTCTTAAGATGTATTCCATTGTCTGTAAATTTTACATTAAAAAACTGACATCTGTAATATAATTTGAAATGTGTTAAAAAAATAGGATGAATTCATAGATGGCTAGAAACGGATAGAGGAATAAATATGAGATGTAACAAGGATAGTAAAACGTTAATGACTGAATCTTCATGGTGGGTATACAGATGTTTTCTGCAAAATTCTTGCAACCTTGTTATTTGAAATTTTTCATAAAATTGTGGGACAATGTAAACACGCCTGCTATGGAGCCATCTGCAGACCTCTTCAGGAAGCCTAAAAGTCTGTCTTGCAGGATGTGGTCTATACACCACCCACGGCCTGCAACAAGGATCTGGACACCCAAAGAGATCGGGTGGGCAGTGCCTCTCACAACTACACCTGATGATGACCACCCACTTCAACTGTTTTTTAAAACTCCCTGTGAGTCTGAATTAACTTGGAAGAGTTAATACCTATGGAGCATCACTCCACTAGGGGTGCTGATAACACGTCCACTAAACTAAAAGCTAAGCCTACCGCCTGATGCTTCTAGGGAACAAGTGCAAAGGGAGAATGATGTTGGCTGAGAGAGACAGCCTTCCCACCAAAGGGGTAGGGTGTTAATGGGAGTGGAGCTCTTGGGGATTCTCTACGGCATCTTTACTACGTCTGATGGTGAAAATTAACAGGAAGCTATGACCCTTTAGAGGCAAGCCCACCCAGTGTACAGACCCCTCAGAAGTGAAAGGATGGGTAATCCTTGGGCTTAGAATTCTGTGCACTCAAGGTAAATAGGAAATAGGTAAAAGAGGCAGGAAATCATCATTACCTCCTAGAACCAAGGCTTTTATTTTTTTTTCCCTGCTTTTTCTCCCCAAATTCCCCAAGTACATAGTTCTATATTTTAGTTGTGGGTCCTTCCAGTCGTGGTATGTGGGACGCCGCCTCAACGTGGCCTAATGAGTGGTACCATGTCCGGGCCCAGGATCCAAACCGGCAAAACCCTGGGCCACTGAAGCAGAGGCTCGAACTTAACCACTCGGCCACGGGGCCGGCCCCCGAACCAATGCTTTTAACATGGGTCCCTAAATCCCTAGAGGTATACATATGGATTTCAAGTGTTCTGTGACCCCCCCCCATTAAAATATACAGAAACATTTAAAGAGGTACAGTGCATGTTTTTTTTTTCCTGTTGAAAGGGTCTACAGCAGTCATCAGATATTAATTAAAACTGACGAAAAATAATTGACTGAAATGTATTCACAGATGTAGGTATATTATATAATAAGCTATTTATGAGGACAACACTAGTAAACAGTTGGGCTGAATTACCTGTAACGGTAATATTCCACTTTGTATCTTCCACTCTCTTACTTGTACCCCATGACAAGCATTCAAGAGCACTAATTGGATTACGAATGATATCATGAAGGGAGTTCGTTCATGTGTGAAGTCAGGTGATTCAGAACAACTAACCATAGATACGTTAGCCCTAAACGTCTGTCATGTGCCAATGACTGCCATAAGAGGCCCAGATGCAAAAACCTCAAGAGCACATGTGTACACACACACACACCCCCGCCCCCCAAGGAAAGGAAAGCAAACAAAGTTCTCTAGTAGCCTATTATTAGCAAAACGGGGTCTAGTTTATACTCTCTCCTAGCTTTCTTCTCTTTTTTCTCCCTTCTGATTTTTCTTTCCTTTATATTCTAAGGAAGATACCAGGATGGTGGGTGAGAATAGGACACTTTTCTGGGGAAAAAGGGACAAAAAAGCATGACATAATTAAAACACATTTAAATTTCTATCAAGTGTCAAAAATAGTAAAGAAGCTGTGCTTGACAGTTTGAGAAGTATTTCGTATACATCTGAAACATCACTGCAATAAAGATTATGACCATATACATCACCCACCAAAATTTGTCTACCTGTGTAATCCCTCCCTTCCCCATTCCTAGATTCTCTTACCTCAGGAAACCACCAATTTTCTTTGTTTAACTATAGATTTGTCTGCATTTGCCATAACTTTATATAGATAGTATAAGGCAGTGTGTAATGAATGGTTTTGTCTGGGTGGTTCTGCTCTGCATAATTATTTTGAGTTTCATCAGTGCTTTTGCATGTATCAAAAGCTAATTCCAGGGGCTGGCCCGGTGGCACAGCAGTTAAGTTCCCATGTTGTGCTCTGTCGGCCCAGGGTTCACCGGTTTGGATCCCAGGTGCAGACCTATGCACTACTCGTCAAGCCATGCTGTGGCAGCCGTCCCACACATAAAGCAGAGGAAGTTAGGCCCAGATGTTAGCTCAGGGCCAGTCCTCCTCAGCAAAAAAGAGGAGGATTGGCAGCAGATGTTAGCTCAGGGCTAATCTTCCTCAAAAAAAGAGCTAATTCCTGTATTTTGCTGGGAAGTGTTCTATTGTATGCCTGTGTCACAGTTTGTCCTTTTGTCTCATGACAGATGGTGGAGTCAACTCCAGTCCTGGCTTTTACAAATAAAGTTTCTATGATCATTTGACTAAAACATTTCAAAAACAGCAGCAGCAGCAGCTTGGCATGTATATGCTGGTCCACCAGCTCTGGCAGGGCTGAAGGCTCCAAGATCCTGTAGAGAATCCATGCCATTGATTTTCCACCATCACATATTTTCAAGTCAGCCCCTTCAAAAGGGAGACTTGCAATTCTTCCAAATATATGGTTAAGATGATTAAATGGTGAATATGAGGACTTCCTTATGATTTTACAGTCTCTATTCAGATCGAAAAAGCTAAATTTAAGCAAATCATTATGAGAGTCAAAGTAGCCATACACTGTTAGACTCCTGAAGTTTTTAGAGGCACAAGTTCCAAAACAATAATTCTTTCTTTCTTTATGCAAAAAGTAACAAGAAAAATTGCAAGGTTCTTATGCACATGTGCATAAAGGTAAGGGGAGTATACAGGCATCAGCTTAATTATAAGCCAAACCCTTTCTTCTGTGTGACGTTTTTGTTCTAACAAGATTCCACCCTTGACCATTCCCACTTCTAGCAACAATAGAATACTTCTGTAAGTTGTCTTCTGATCAGCAAATGGCAACTGGCAGGAATCACCCAAATGAAAGAAAGTCTTCTTTAATACGAAATGACATCAGGTAATTAAAAAGTTTTATTTAACAAATCAAATCATGACATAATCCTGTCATTTAACTGTCTTATTATTCATCTCATATTACCTCGAAGTGACAATAATCCATTCCCTACTGGGGATAAACGCAGCAATGCTTCATTTACCCTTGGCAACTGTTCCAAAGCTCAGTTCTTCTCAAAAATACAGACCCAAACCCATCTTCCTCCCTGTCCAGATGACTTTGCTTCCTACTTAAATGAGGTATAAACCCTTTCTTCATAAATTTTAATCCTACCTTGGTTCTCCACCTAAACTTCCTTAAGGTATTTTTTTCTTTGCAGGATCAATTAATTTTTTAAATAACTGTCATATAGTAAAACCGATTTTTTGGAGAGTGTACAGCTCTATGAATGTTAGCACAGGTTTGGATATATGAAACCACCACGACAATAAGAATACAGAAGAGTTCCATCACCCAAGCACATTCACTCAGGCTTTCCCTTTAATAGCATACTCTCTCCCCTCCTCTAACCACTGGAAATCACTGAGCTCTTTTCCATCAGTATAGTTTTCTCTTTTCCTGAATGTCATGTAAATAAACCACACAGTACATAACCTTTTACGAATGGTTTCCTTCACTCAGCACAAGGCTTTAGAGATTCATCCAAGACGCTGAGGGTATCAATCTTTCATTCTTTTTGTACTACTCAGTAGTATTCCATTGAACAGATGTAACAGTTTATTTATCCATTCAGTCCCTGAAGGACCTAGGAATTGTTTTCAGTTTTGGACAATTAAGAAGGGAGCTGCTATAAACATTCATGTACAGGTTTTTTCCATGAACTTAACGTTTTCATTTCTCATAACCAGAAGTGGGATTATTAGTAATGTGGTAAGTTTATGTTTAACTTTTTAAGGAAACTGGAAAACTGTTTTAAAAAGTGGCTGTATCATTTTGCATCCCACCAACAATGTATAAAAGTGCTAGTTGCTCCACAACCCAGTCAACACCTGGTACTGTCAGTATTTCTTAATTTTAGCTGGTCTAACAGGTGACTTACAGTATCCCTAGTGGTAATGATGCTGAAAATTTTTATATGTGCTTATCTGCCATTTGAACATCCTCTTTGGCATAGTGTCTTTTCAAGTCTTTTGCCCATGCTTGACTGGGCTGTTTCTTTCCTGAGTTTTGAGAGTTCCTTATATATTCTGGATATAAGTCCTGTCCATGGGTATGTAAATATTTTCTCCCAGTCTGTAGCTTGCTTTTTATTCTCTTAATAGTATCATTCACAGAGCAAAAGTTATCCATTTTGATAAAGTCTATCTTTCATCCTTTTATGGATCCTGCTTTGGGCATCACGTCTAAGAACCCTTCGCCTAACCACAGGTCACAAAACTGCTCCCCTATGTTTTCCTCTAAAATTTTTATAATCTAAAATTTTACATTCGGATCTTGGATCTCTTTTGGGTTAATTTTCATATATATATATATATATATATATATATATATATATATATGTAAGGTTTAGGTCAAAGTTTTTTCTTTTTCCATATGGATACCCAATTGTTCCAGCCCTACTTGATAAAAACACTGCTTTCTCCCTTGAAGAGAGTTGGCACCATTGTTGAAAATCAACTGGCCAATTTGTGTGGGTCTATTTCTGGACTGGCTCTTCTGTTTCCAACGACTTATGTATCTGTCTCTCTACCACCATCATGCTGTCTTGATTGCTGCTACTTTATAACGAGTTTTAAAATGAGGGGGCACTATTCCTCCATTTTATTCTTTTTCAAAACTATTTTAGGTAACTCTAAGTTCCTTTGCCTTTACATTTAAAATTTAGAATCAGCTTGTCCATATCTACAAAAAAAAGTCCAACTGGAATTTGTATTGAAATTACTTTAAATCTGTAGATGAATTTGAGGAGAATTGATACTTTCACTATGTTGAGTCTTCCAATTCAAAAACACCATATATCTATTTTTTTAGGTCTTCTTTGATTTCTTCTGTTTTGTAGTTTTTAATGTACAGATCCTATACAATACTTGTTAGATTTATACGTAAGTCTTTATACCTAAGCATTTTTTCTTGGAGTTACTGTGTAAAGTCATTCTTTAAATTTCACTTTCCAATTATACATTGCTAGTGTATAGAAATATGATTGATTTTTGTGGGTTTATACTGTATCCTTGCTAAACTCACTTAAGAGTTCTAGGAGGGGCCGGGCCTGTGGTCAAGTGGTTAAGTTCGCACACTCTGCTTCGGCAGCCCAGGGTTTCTCTGGTTCAGATCCTGGGTGCGGACATGGCACTGCTCATCAGGCTAGGTTGAGGGAGAGGTCCACATGCCACAACTAGAAGGACCCACAACTAAAATATACAACTATGTACTGGGGGGATTTGGGGAGAAAAAGCAGGAAAAAAAAAAAAGATTGGCAACAGTTGTTAGCTCAGGTGCCAATCTTAAAAAAAAAAAAAATTTCTAGGAGTTTTATTGTAGATTCCACGGGATTTTCTATGTAGATAGTCGTGTCATCTGTGAATAGGTATGGTTTAATTTCTTCTTTTATTTTCATAAAACTGAGCCCTGACACATCTAATATTGACTCCTTTGGAAATAAGTCAGATAGTTACCAGTCTTAGAGGCTGTGCCTAAAAACAAGGCTGACTCTCAAGGTCACCTGTAGTGGCCAAAGTGGTATTAACCATACTTAATCTATTTGTTCCAGTCTCTTTCCTTTGCCCCTGGGACTTGTGTTCTCATGGTCCTAGCTTGTCTCACATACAAGCCTACCCAAGCAATGACCAGTTTGACTCAAGTAGTATACGCTTTACGTGAGAAAAATACAACAGTATGAGAACTCTATTATATACTTAGTGCTTATGTTTCTTTTTAAAGAATAAGCCAAATTTACTGTAACTTATTTAGCATAATGCAAACTAACAACCTTTAGTAAAAACTAAGTCTATGCAATCTAAAGAAATGTGGAGAAAACAAAACTGACATAAAATGAAGTCAATCGACAATGACACTTCTTAGAAAAGTAAGCTTTAAAAAAGATATCTGGAGGTCCAATGAAGTGAATAAACCAGGCTTTCTCAACCAGTGTTCCAAGATAATTAAGTACCACAGAAAATACTCCAAGTGATTATTTTCTCAATTCTCCCAAGAATGGTACACAGCTATTTACCAACCTGGATGCCTAGGACAGAAGTTAATTCATCACACACAATGAATGCCTTAGAACATTCAGGTATAAGTTTAAGCTTAATTCTCAGAGAACACAAACTGAGAAAGGCTGGAATATATCGTCAAGGCTCGGGAAACAGCAAGAGGCATTTTAGAATGAAAGAAAACATACCACTAGCATTTGGAAACTGAGTCACAAAAACCTTTTTTATTGAGAGCTTCCATAAGCTAGTCACTATTAGGTGCTAGGGATATAAATACACAAACCTATAGGACTAAAAGGAAGGTAAAGAGTAGAACCAGAAATATAGACGACAAAGGCAAAAAATGAGTGACTAGAAGAGGAACACAAGGAGATGTGGAGACTGGAGCTCTTGTGAAGGCCCTCAAACATCAAAGGAGAAGTCTTAAGCCTCAATTAGCCTCTTTGTCCCATGTAATCCAACTCACTCAGAGAAAGACAATTTCACTGTTTGTCACTGTTTATGCACCAAACATTAACGGCCAAAGTGATACCATTTTCTAGCATTTTGACCTTTATATACTTCAATAAAAGCTAACATAAAATATCATTGTTATGATGTCCTGCAGATCACAAAAGCTTCTAATCCTTCTACGAAGCTCTAAAAGCCTAAAGGTGAAGTTGCACCATCTGTCAGAGTAGCCTCTTCTCTCTCTCATGAATCAAACTCTCCTAACAAGGGAATGCAATATGTGGGCCACCAAACCGGGCTGTTAGGCCCGGTGGGCCTCAGTTTCATCATCTATGAAGAGAAGATTTTAAATCTCTAAAATCCTTTCTGGCTCTAAGAGTCTCTGAATATATGAATCTGCCAAAAGGACTTTTAATTATTCAAGAATGGCTTTGTATTAAGGAGGTGTGTGGGCAGCTGGTATTTGGCCATGGGGCTACAAATAATAAAGGAACTTATTAAATAGTTTGCAAAGTCTATCCCTAATTAAAAGGGGGTTTTTTCCGTCCCTTATAAAAAAGGCCTCAGACCATTCTCATTAGTTGGCAAAAGATCTTAGGCAGTATAACCCATTAATAAATAGCTTAAATCAAACTGTTACTCACTATGCAAACTATCATATTACTCTGCTCTCTGTCCAAAGATTTGTCAAGGAAATGTTACAAACGATAAATCCATATATTTACAGTAGATATGTTTAAGTTCAACTAGTTCTTTCTCATCTACTACACCAAAACAAGGAGGCTTTCAATGAGACGTCATAATTATATAGAAGTCAAAGATGTGGGTTCCAGGCTTTCTTCCTTTTCTTTCTTTCTCTCTCTCTTTTTCTGTCTTTTGTTCTTTCGTTCTTTATTTCATTCATTCATTCATTCACTCAAACGTTTGAATGGTTCAATAATTTGATTATCCAAAACACCTATGCAGTCTTAGAAAGAAAGAATATTACACAAGTAAAAATTAAAGAGAACACAGTGTATTTAATATGACAGTAATCCCTCGTAACAAATATTATTTGCCAGATGCTATTCTAAGCTATACATAGATATATTCAATCCTCACAACAAACCTATGAAACAGATATTATCATTATTATTCCCCTTTTAGAGATGCGAAAACTGATGCACAAAGAAACTTGCCCACTTACATAGTAAGCCCTGGAGCCAAGAGTTAGACCCAAGCAATTTGGCTCCAGAATTATGCTCAACACTAGGCCAAATGGCCTCTCATATTCAATAAATGAGACTGCAAATTTTAGCTCCATTTATACTAAGATGGTAGCTCTGGGCATAATTATTTAACCTTTTCAATATCAGTTTCCATAAAATGGGAACAATAATGAAGACTTACAGTGGAATAAAATATGTATCCCTTTTAATTTTTAGCACTGCAAATAGCAATGTTTTAGAAAACATGTGAGTTTATATTCCAACACCCATAAATAGGTTCTTAACCTTGACATAATAATTCCATTTCTGTTAATTCATGCTAATGAAATATAGTTGAAAATCTATGCTTTTTAATATGCAGTAGTGCACATTAGACATGCCAAAGTTAATCACAGTTAAAATCATCAGAATAGAAAGAAAATTAAAAAAAAGTAAATTATGAAGTATTATATTCTAAAAAGAATGGATAATCTAGTCTAGATCAGTAAAGTTACTTTTTGGCTACCATCAATATATCTCAATTCAGGATAAAAGTTCTAAGCTCTTCCAGGAGCCAATCTTTAAAAAAAACAAAAACCCTAATAATTCTACATCAGAAGTAGAAAAGAAAATAGTGCACTTGTGGTACTGAAGGCCGAACTGGTCTAGTAATCATAGTATCCTGAGAGCAATGGCACCTCACGAAAACCAGAAGATATAGAGAGGGAAGAATGGGAAGGGAACAAGGCAATAACTTAAAGAAGACAAAGAAACCGCAAGACAAGAGAAACCAGAAAATATAGATATGATAGAATCAGTCAGTCAAAGTTATCTAGGAACCATTGAGATATAAAGCAAAGCAATATTGAGACAAAGAAAAGAAACTAAGAAATCAGGCAAGCCATAGAGATGCTGCTTCAAATAAGCATTTGTGAAGTATATCAGGAAAATATTCTATGCATGAGTCCTAGTCGCGGTTGGATTCCAAATTAGGGTGTGCAAAAATAAGATTATCAAATTAAAAATCAAAAAAGAAAAATCAAACCCTGAAACATCTACCTTATTCTTTCCTGCATCATTCACCTTTGAAAATCTACCAGAAGAATTTAAAGTTAATGGAGTATTAAAAGTATGTTAGTTACATTCCAAATAGGACATTAGGACATCAAAGCTACAGTAAACTTAAGAAAATTAATCATTTGATATATAACTGTGAAAAGTAGACTGTATAAGTGCAAATCTACTCAGTTACACAGAAGACTGGCATTATGCCAACCACCACGTAGTCACTGTTAAGCATCACTAAATATCACTAAAATTTGCTTTCAACCCCTAATCTCACCTCATGAGCATTTGAGACAGATAGACATCTCTTTTTCAAACACGTGTACAATGTGTCAAAATCAATACTGCTATTGACACTTTGTCTTTATTTTTATTGGTTTGCTTCTTATTTCGCATGTAATTGACAATTAAGCTAGAAAAATGAAAAAAATAAACCTAACAGTATAAATAAAACCCAGAAAGAGGGGGCCAGCCTGGTGGCGCAGCAGTTAAGTTCACACATTCTGCTTCAGCGGCTCGGGGTTCACCAGTTCGATCCCAGGTGCGGACATGGCTCCACTTGTCATGCCATGCTGTGGCAGGCATCCCACATATAAAGTAGAGGAAGATGGGCATGGATGTTAGCTCAGGGCCAGTCTTCCTCAGCAAAAAGAGGAGGATTGGCAGCAGATATTAGCTCAAGGCTAATCTTCCTCAAATAAAAATTAAATTAAAAAAATGAGAAAGAAGTTGGGGTATGCAAAAAGGGGTCTTAATTCCATTCTTTGGAAGTAAAGTCAGAGGTGTTTAACAGAGTAAGCATAAAAGCAACATTCAAAGGATCATGGGTTGCCTGAATTCGAGTGAGAACAATATGTGACAGCGGTGACTGAATTCTCAACAGTAATCAATTACCAAAGAGGGTTGAGCTAGCCATGTTACACATGTTGTACACTATTACTGTACAAGCGCATTTTCAACCATCATATATTACACAAGTCTTACTTTATTCATGCTCTATATCTGTGGTCATTTCTAGTTACAAAACTCTAAGTCTCACATATAAGAACTGACAGTTATTCTATTCCATGAATACTAAGGCAGAATTATTTACCAGTTGACTAAACTACACTAGACTGTGAGACTCTCGAGGGCAGTGATGAAATAGGTAAGCCTTGTTTCCTGTATTGGACTTGGCAGAGTATCTGATAAATACAGATATTCTGCAAATGTTTGTTGAATGAAGGAGTCAATGAGTAAAGAATAAACAAACGAATATGTGAACAAACCAATGAATAAAGTAGACCACCAATCTTGCTTCAGGATATCTTCTGTTCTCAAGGGGCTACTGGTCCTAAATAAATAAATCCATACATACATACCTTGTTCTCATAAATTTATATAGACGTGAGAGGGGAAAGAACAACAGAGACGGGGAAAAGGAAGTGAGGGAGGTGGAGAACAGACTAAAAAGCCCATTTCAGATAGTTTATGTCTTCCTTAAGAGCTGTAATGAAACAATACATAAAAGGTACTTTACAAGGTAGAAAGATCTTCCTAAATCCACATTATCTCTTACAATTAATACTTATTTTAAGAATAGCATAAAAAGAACCACAAAAATATACATTATGAATCACAAAGCTACATACATTGTTTAAAAACAGAAACCAGGATTTTAAAAAATGACCTTGCTTTAAACCCAGTTTCCTTAGTGGATTTACAGAAAAACAGACATTCTTCAGAGACTACTTCATCAGATAAAGTAAATGAGGTCTTAACTGCATGCACTGTTGCCTTTTTAAAAAGCCAAACAAAACATTCTGCTTTGTCAGGGTTAGAAGAAATAAAACAATTGGTGCTACCATGCTGAGAGGTAGTAAAATAAAAGCTAAGTGGTTTCAGAAATAAATATGAGATATATATTATTCTTGTATTGAAAAAACTGAAGCCTTTATCGACAGTTACATGTGTATCCAATTACTTAATTAAAGTTGGGCTACACAAGTTTGGTGGGGGGGGGGGGGGTCTTCCCTTCCTGATAGGGCTGGAAAACAAGTTTTCTTGAAGCAACAGAGAAATTGACAGATGGCAGCGCTTTGGAGACATCCAATCATCCAGGCCGACTGCTCTCTTCCAAGCACAGCTCACCTTCACACACCCTAACTCAAGTACTGGTCAAGAAAAAAAAAGACAGGAGGTACAAGAGTCTTCTGTCTCTAAATCTATATCATTTAAGCAGTTCCATTCTTTAAACTTCCTAACAGGAAACTCAAATTCCATTCCACGGGATAAACACACTGCATCTTGAGAGGCACCTCACTCAGTGCAATATAAGCACACTGCAGAAATTCTCCTAGTCCACCTCCACTTGACAGCCCATGTTTCCCACTCTCTTTGTAAAAATATGGGGCCCACAGCATCTTTCCCAGGTTTAGCAGACTATCCCCTAGATTAGTCTCAAACTTTAGCTCTAATTGGCTTTCCTTTCAACCAACTAAACAACTACAGTTCCAATGTAAAGATAGAAAATTAGGCTAGAAGCTACTGATCTTGTGGTTTATTGAAAAAAGAACTGGTTAGATTAGATGATTTACTTCAAGTCACAACTCTGGCATTTACCGCTCCATGGTCTTAAGCAAACTGCAATCTAGTTAAGCCTGAGGTTTCTCCTCTGTATAGTTGGATAGTAATAAACAATAATAATTATATTGAACAGATACTATGTGCCAGGCATTGCATTAATTACTCTGATGATCATAATTACTCTAACAGATGATCTCTTTTAATTTTCACAATACTATTAATATTGCCATTTTATAGATGAGCAAACTGAGACCTATAGAGAGGGTGAATAACTCATACAATGTCACACAGTAAATGATGAGGCCAAGTGTGAACTCAAGCTACCTCTTTCTAATCTTTCTCTACAACTCCTTTACTCAAAACACCACCACAGAGGCCCACTCATCATTCTCTGCGTAAGACATGGTCTTTCACAGTTCAATACCACCATTCATGGGGCCGATTAGGGGCAGGGGCTCCTCACCTGCTTAAACTGCCTTTGAACCCACCTATGACATAAACTTTGAGACACAGCCTAAATATCCACTTTCTATGGAAGCCCCCTCTAACTCATCCATACAATTCATCACAGCCCTAAGATAACTTTGTTCACCCATGTACTACTGTACTTACAATCTTAGAATTCAACTGTCCTGTGTTTGTTTCACTCTCTGTCCTGTGGGATTCTCAAAGGCAGATACCAAATAAATGCATCTTTCTACCCTCTGCACTTTACAAAAGTTCAATCCCATTTTTCGAATAAATGAATACCAACACACAGGGTTCTTTAGGGTTTTTTTTTATTTTTAGGAAATAAATTTTATTTATTTATTTATTCTTTGCTAGGAGAGTCTCCCTGAGCTAATATCTGCTGTCAATCTTCCTTTTGTTCCCCCCTCCCCAAAACCCCAGTACAGAGTTGTAAATTCTTGTTGTGAGTCCTGGTAGTTCTATGTGAGCCACCACCACAGCATGGCAACTGACAGACGAGTGGTGTGGTTCCATGTCCAGGGATGGAACACCAGCTGCTGAAGCTGACCATGCTAACTTTAACTGCTAGGCCATAAGGGCTGGCTCTCTTTAGTTTTCTTAAAGAGTAAACATAGAAGACTTTTATATAGGAAATAAAGTAATAAACTTTCTAAACTGTAAAAGCATCTATAACTATTTAATGTATATCCTCACCATACAATCTATGAACTACTCTGAAGAAAGTGTTAAACATTCTACTCAATTAACTTTAATCTAGGGTTTCTTTAAGGATGTATCTAAACTTGAGTACCTCTAAATTTTTGCTTTTATATCCAAATTCAAAGTTATTCTCCCCTCCTCAAACTAAATTTTGTTTACCAGAAAAGTAGTAAGCAAGATGCACTTTTTATTTAGAGCAATGGCATATCCTTTAACAGGCTAGAATTTGAAATGATTTTTTTTTTCTTTTAGTGAAGACTGGTCCTGAGCTAACATCTGTTGCCAATCCTCCTCTTTTTGTTTGAGGAAGATTGTCTCTGAGCTAAGATCTGTGCCAATCTTCCTCTACTTTGTACGTGGGACGCTGACACAGCATGGCTTGATGAGCAGTGTGTAGGTCTGCGCCCGGGACCTGAATCCGCGAACCCCAGGCCACCAAAGTGGAGCACACAAACTTAACCACTATGTCACCAGGTTGACCCTTGAAATGATTTTTTAAAACCAGTTATTTCTTCTTATATAATTACTAAGAAGTTATATATTCATTTCAAAGTTTATATAAAATAATGATTACATAAAGAAGAATTTGCAAAATTTAAGATTAAATCTCCATTCTACTCCTGCCTAAAGTTTTTAATTGGGCCACTTACTTGAAGGTATTTATTAAACCAGAATTGAAAGTTCTACAACTTAATAATAAATACTTTACAGGTATGAGCCAATAGTGCCATCCACTGTTGCTACAGATGATCTTTCCCAAATACATTTTTATAATAAGATTGCTTTGAAATTTCATTTGTACAATAATTAAGTGAAAATAAGGTGTTTGAGGACTTCATTGAAGTTATCAAAACTGCAAATTTCAGGACAATTAGTTTTTGGATAAAAGTAAAAATGTAACAAATTCAAAACTGTCATAAATACTTCAATTTCACACATTTGTTTCAGATAAGTTTCGCTTCATTCATAGTCCAAATTAAGAAATTCTTATTTTCTACAAAACAATCATCTATTGCAAGAGGGAAGTAATTAGAATTATATTATAGCTCAGCCAAAAAAATCTTTTGCATTTAATCAACAATGCTGTCACTGAAATATTAAAATATTTGTGAAGCGAATACTGTGAGCAAGACACTGTACTAATAGCTGTGGGATAATTGTTTTAAAAGTTTGTCAAACATTCATTTAAAACTGAACGAGTGAAGTAGAGGACTGATGAGCTGATGAATTAGATAAAGTCATAACCTTAAATTCTAGTACTAGTAACTTTCTTGCCTAAATAATACAAAGGATGAAGAGAAAGGAAGGGGAGAAGGGGTCTTGGGGAATGTTGGTATAGGATATAGCAACAGCAAAATTCTAAGGAAAACCTACTAAAGTGCCCATAATGTGTCAGGCCACACAGAGGGTAGGCAGCATGTGTGCATGTTAGAAAAGAGATCGCCTCCAAGAGGTTAACTAATTGATGTGAGTCACAGGGCTAGAAAATAACGCTGTCCATACTCCAAATCCCTAAGTGCAGAGCTCTCTCCAATAGACCACGGACTCTTGCCTTCTCCAGAACAGGCTGGTGCCATATTCCAGGTTCACGACTAGGGGTTCCTGGCCTCCAAAAGCTGAGAGAAGAACAAGAACGGTAAGAAGCTCTCTACTCACTTGGGGATGTGCCGAAAGAACAGCTACACCCTCCAGACCCAGGTTTCACAGGGGCCACGTGAGGACTTCCACAATTTACTTCTGAAAACATTTAATGTAGAGACCATAATAGAAAACGTGTGAGTTATTTTAAGCTACAACTCTGAGAACAGTCTCTCTTTGCTAGTATTTAATCAGAAAAGAGTAGCTTCCAGAGATTACTGGTATCTTTTAGCTGTCTTTTATCCTTATCCTTGGTCAACAGCAGAGGCTTTGCAAATTAGCAGAATAAATAACAGAAATAAGTTTTCATTTGTGAAAGTAGTGCTTAACTACTAACCACAAATGGCTAACTAATAGCATAAAAGATAGTAGAAATGGGATCTCATTAGTGAAATCAGTGGCACTCAAGATAAGTGGATTGGCTAAAATATCTTCCAGAAGAGGATAAAGAATCTTGCAACACACTAGCCAAGACCAGTGTTTCACAAATATCTACAGAGACAGATCAGGATACGTATTTCCAACTTCTCGTAAGCCAACATTTTTGTAAAACACAGCGGAAATGAATGACTGCAGCAACGTTAAACTGCCTTAAAAGTTCCTAAAATGTTCACTCTCAATTTCTGTACCTGTCACAGACCAGCCACCGATAGTTAATGACCCCACATTGTTCCATGGATCACACTTTGGGTAGCACTGGCTTGGACCATTAAGAATATTATTCTGGTTTGGTTCCTCCCCTCCCCTCACTCCAGACATTGGGTAGAAGATTCTAGTTGCCTGAGGCTGACAATACTGTCTCATCTGGTTCAAGTCAAACTTTCATGCAAGGTTTGATTTAATCAACCAAAAGGAGAAAGAATTAGGACTTTACCAAGCTTACAAGAGCAGCTGGACTGTGCCAGCTTGCTCAATAAATTCTTACCGCAGATTTTGGACTGGGACTTGCTTTCATTATAACCGGACAGCTAGGTTGTAGGGAGGCAACTAATCCTCACTGGTAGCTACTAGTGTCTATCAAAAAAATCCCTAAGAGTTGTACATGACAAAACTGGCTTAGGTTAATTTGCAGTCACTGGGCCTAATATATAAAAAAAAGATATTGACCCATAATTTTTAATTAAGTAAATGACTATAGTTTGCTGAATTCTTTTTGGAAAATGTTTTATCTTGAAATATTGCCTCTTAGAGAAAGGTGTCATGATAGTCTTCTCTTTTTTTTCTTCTTCTTCTTCTTCTTTTTTTTTTTTTGGTGAGGAAGATTGGCCCTGAGCTAACATCTGTTGCCAATCTTCCTCTTGTTTTTTCCCCTCCTCAAAGCCCCAGTATATAGTTATATATCTTAGTTGTAAGTCATTCTAGTTCTCCTATGTGGGATGCTGCCACAGCATGGCTTAATGAGCAATGCATAGATCCACACCCAGGATCTGAACCAGCGAACCCTGGGCTGCCCAAGAGGAACACACCAACTTAACCATTCGGCCATGGAGCTGACCCCCTCATGATATTCTAACAGTTGTCTTTGTGGATGGTACTGAGGCAGCAAGAGCTATTCCCAAAAGAGCAGATTCAGAATACGGCCATGGTTTATATAATTAGGACATCTGAACAACAGTACAGCACGAACCAAAAAAATAAGAATATCTTGTTTCTTGACACCATGCTAAGATATAAGGACTCAACAAATCATTATTGTATATACTAAATATGTAGTCATTTCAAAGAGATTATAATATAAAGTGTCCCAAATTTTATCCTCCCAAAATATTAAAAAGATTCACCCTACTATAAGTATGATATCACCTATATTAAAACTTCTAACAGGATCTCTTCGGAACTTTAATTCAAGCTTTATAAGAGCACTTTTAATTAAGTATCTCTAAAAATAGTTTTTTTATAGATTGTAATTTTCTGAAAGCTACAATTTAAGAGTAACATAAAAAGACAGCATTTGATGGAGGCTGGCCCCGTGGCCGAGTGGTTAAGTTCGTGTGCTCTGCTGCAGGCGGCCCAGTGTTTCGTTGGTTCGAATCCTGGGCGCGGACATGGCACTGCTCATCAAACCACGCTGAGGCAGCGTCCCACATGCCACAACTAGAAGGACCCACAATGAAGAATACACAACTATGTACCGGGGGGCTTTGGGGAGAAAAAGGAAAAAAATAAAATCTTTACAAAAAAAGAACAAAAAAAGACAGCATTTGAGGCTTATATTCTCCTTCTGTCTCCACAGTCACTACTAGAAAAAAGTAAGGCAATCACACAAATAGGGTTCCCTGACAAAAACTGAGCTTCTCACCCTCAGCTCACTTCTTCTGTTCATGCACATGCTGACTCCCTGGTATACGGACCATGGCATGTGTGTGCCGACAGTGGCAGCAGTCTTGCTTGATGACACAGGTCAAGGAGACGATGACCTTCTCACTGTGTTGCTGCCACTGCCTCTCATAGAAGGGCAGTGAAAGGATATCCGAGTATCTCACGGGTCTTAAATTCAGAGGTCTCAGGAGTCACTGCTGGGTACCCTCACCCCTGGAAAGAGTGTCACACCAGGACTTAAAAGCATTCCCCAGACTATGGAATAGAATGAGATCCAAATCCTCCCCAAACAGCAGCTGCAATTAACACTGTGTTTATAGCTCCATGTTTTGGATTATTTCAGTCGATTATTTCGATTAGTTCTGTTGTTGACTTGGGAAATGTTTATCTTTGCATATATCACAGTATCTACTACAATACCTGGTAATGTGCCATGTACATAATAATTACATTTTCAAATGTACTCTGATTATATCTGGATAATAACTATTTCATGTTTTAATCATTAGAATCAGAAAGATAACAAAATGTTGGGCCGGCCAGGTGGCGCAGCAGTTAAGTGCGCACGTTTCGCTTCGATGGCCTGGGGTTTGCCGGTTTGAATCCCAGGTGCAGACATGGCATCGCTTGTCAAGCCATGCTGTGGTAGGTGTCCCACATACAAAGTAGAGGGAGATGGGCACTGATGATGGCTCAGGGCCAGTCTTCCTCAGCAAAAAGAGGAGGATTGGTGGCAGTTTGCTCAGGGCTAATCTTCCTCAAAAAAAAAAACCAAAACAAAACAAAAAACAAAAAACAACAAAACAAAATGTCATTAGTAGTAATTATATTTCTCCAAAAACCCCTTCAGTTATACGGAATAAATTTGTGTTCCTGTTTTTTCATTCATTCATTTAAATATTTAGTGAGCACCGACATATCCAGCACAGGAATAGTGACTGACAAATTCTGGACGTTACAGAAAGAAAGTGAAAACATCTGAGTTAGTTTGTTTTCCCAGAGCTAAGATGTTACAAGGGGGAAAAAGAAACAGATACTTTAAAAGATGATAATAAATTCAAGTACGCAATCTCAAAGAAAATTAGATTCCCCTTAAAGGTTCCCATATACCATTGCTTTATGTCTGACAGATGGCAAATAACAAGAAAGACAAGATAAATGTTAAAAGAGAAAGTATCGGTAAAGCATTTCACGGTCAGACAGTATTTTCTAACAGGTGTTTAGCCCAAGGGAGGATTATCCCTTCCAACTAGGGATAATCTGATAGTAGTATCTAAAGGATGATATGACTTATATCATGAACCGCTAAGCAGCATCCAACTCTTAGCTTTGGACGAGTGAAAACTGCCAAGGGATTGTCAAAACTGATGACTTTAATAGTGACAGAGAAGGCAAAACAGAGCTCGGATTTGCTTTATGGCCCAATTTCTGATTCTTACTCTTTGTCCTCTACATTACCTTCTGGCTCCACACTCACTACAAGAAAAAAGTAAGGCAATCACACAAATGGGGTCCCTAACAAAAACTGAGCTTCTCACCCTCAGCGCACTTCTTCTGCGTATGCGCATGTCGACTTCCTAGTATATGGACGACGGCTCTTGGGTGATACATTTTTACATAAATATGTGCACATCCAGCTCTGCTGTGCTTTAGAACTTTAACCTCACTCCACTAATGTAATGAGAATAAGCAAAGATTCTAGAATCAATCTTTGAATTTCGTATCTTTACCTCAGAAACTAGATTATTTCTGGAGGAATATTAAATTAGAATCTAATACTAGATATAGCTTCCAGTTCATAGAAAATACATAGGATAGAATATCAACTGAACAGCAACACCACAGGGAGGAAGGGAAGGAAGAAGAAAATGGACAAATCCTAAAAGGGGGTGAGGAGATATTCCGATCAAGAACTGGTCATATCTCAAGTCAGTGTCATCAAAAAGAGACTGTAGTGGGGCTGGCCTGGTGGCGCAGTGGTTAAGTTCACATGCTGTGCTTTGGCGGCCCGGGGTTTGCTGGTTCAGATCCCGGGTGTGGACCATGCACTGCTTGTCAAGCCATGCTGTGGCAGGCGTCCCACATATAACGTAGAGGAAGCTGGGAATGGATGTTACCTCAGGGTCAGTCTTCCTCAGCAAAAAGAGGAGGATTGGCGGCAGATGTTAGCTCAGGGCTAATCTTCCTCAAAAAAAAAAAAGAAAAGAGACTGTAGTATATTAACTAAACCATAAGAGACATAACACGGAACACTCCATCCTCTCTTTTACCTGACAGCATGAAGAAGCTGAATAGCTTTCTCTGAATTAAATTGGTCAAGACTTTTAAGAAAAATGAAGCGGTAAGTTCTACACTTGTACTTTCATCCATCACTCCTATCTCTAAGGAAGCACAAAAGTGTCCCTCTTCCTTTCCAACGCTTACCTTTCTAACCGTGTACGTAATCCTGGATAAACAGCTTCTCCTGTCACTGGATTTCAAATCCTTACCCCTCTGCCTCTAAATAAGCTTAGATAGAAAAATTTTTCTACTTTCAAAGATCACTTCTTTTACTTTATAGTCGAACTCCTCCAAAGAGTAATCCACCTGTAGCAAAACTAATTTCTAACCTGTTTTCTAGTTTTCCCAGTCTTCCAAAATCATTTCTCCTTAAGGAGTCTGAAGCAATTGGTAGTATGACACTCCATATTCATAAAACCTTCATCTCTGACAACTTTTATGTCATGTATAACTTCTCTGTCTCCTCCTATTTCCTATACACAGGCATTGACCACTCACCTTCAGGGACCTCATTCACTCTCTTTTGGGGCTTGTATTTCTATCTCCAACCATTCTTTTTAACTTCTAAATCCACGGTTATAAATAACCCCACTGGAGTGTGCCAAAGCCCATCTTATTCAGCATTACACAGCTCTGCCACCCTTGCTTTTCATTCCCAAAACTCCCACTCAGGCTCTCAATCCTTCCTGGTTGGATTGCTATAAGGGCCTCCTAAGCAGTCTCGCTCTATCCACTTTCCAACTCCAACCCACACTACAAGGTGGCAGCAGAATAATCTTCCCAAGGCCTAGCTATGATTATGTCTCACCTCTGTCCCAGACTTCACTGGCTCTCCTTTCCCTTACCAACTGAATTAATTGTAATTTCTCATCCTGGGGCAAGTAGATTCTTTAGACAAAAGACAATTTATCCCACTTTTCCTTACATATACTGGAAACTCCACACAAATTGGAGAAAAGTATCTTCTCCATAGACAATTCATACGGTCCAGTTCCATGCCTTTGTTCATTCTTTCCGCTACCTACAATTTTCTCTTATACCTAACCTAAGCCCTGGAATCTTGCACGCCGAATGGGAATTAAAGCTGCGGATGGTATTCAGGCTGCTAATCAGCTGACATTAAAATAGGGAGGGCATCCTGGATTATCTGGGTGGGCCCAATGTAATCACTTAAAAGTGGGAGAGAGAGACAAAGTCAGAGGGAGAGACATGTGACCATGGAAGAAACACACAAAGAAACACAATGTTGCTGGCTTTGAAGATAGAAGATGGGGACCACAAGCAAAGAATGTGGGTGGCCTACAGAAGCTGGAAAAAGAAAAGAGATTCTCCCCAATAGTCTACAGAACACAGCCCTGCTCACACCTTGATTTTAGCATAGTAAGACCCATGTTAGATATCCGACCTCGAGATCTGGAAGATAATAAACCTGTGCCGTTTTAAGCCACCTAATTTCTGGTAATTTGTTACAGCAGCAATAGAAATTACATACATCTCTATATTTCAAATGTCACTACAATGCAAAGATTATTCTGCTCCCACAAAATCCCTCTCTGTCGACCACAATGGGGACAATCGTTTGTTCCTTTGAACCCACAAAATATCTGACAGGAGTTAACAGATAAGTCTCAGTCACTGACTAGCTGCACAACAATGTGAAGTCACTTAACCTCTCTGTACCTTAGTTTCCTCATCTATTAAAAAATCTCATAAGGCTGTTGTGAGGATAAAATACAAGAAAAAATACACATTTCATAGAATTGTGTCTGGCCTGAAGACAGAAAAGAATCTTGAGCTTGAGGATTTCAAGTAGTTCAGTATGACTAAATACTCGAGTGTGAGGTGGGAAGCAACAAAATGGAGAAGTACACAGAGACGAGAAAAATAAAGCATCTTTGAAAACAAAGAGTTAAAACCGACACTCAATAGGTCAAAGGTAGCTGTAAAGTCACCTTGCAGAGACCAAATGGATCCTAATAGGGTTTGACAGACCCTAAAATATTGATATACTTAAAGGAATGTGTCTAGCCAAAAAGGGGTTGATCAGTCCTGCATATTAAAAAAGAAAAAAAGAGGTACTCAGAAACGTTTTGACTTTGTCCCTCTAAAGACATCGCCCAGGAGAAAGTATGCTTAGTCAAACTCCGAGTGTTATTGTCCAGTTGGCAAGGCAATCTGTACTGTAAAGAGAATTTAACATAATCCCATTAAACTTTCAAATTACATAACTTGATGATTCATTCATTCAGTAAGTAAATACGTATTAAATCCCTACTGTGTACCTTCTTCTGTGTACTAAGGATACAATGGTGAACAAGAGAGTTGAAATTCCTTACCACCATAAAGCTTATGGCATGCCAGTGAGGGGAGACAGATGATTACAATATAAATGAACATATGTTTATTTCAATGGCGTGAAGTGTTACAGAGGTAAATAAGGCAAATGTGGAGGGGAGCAAATGTAGGGATGCTGCAATTTTATATAGGAATTCAGCAATCAAAAAAACCCCACAGGGGCCAGCCCAGTGGCATGGTGGTTAAGTTCACGCACTCTGCTTCCATGGCCTGGGGTTTGGGGTTCAGATCCTGGACATGGACCTATACACTGCTCATTAAGCCATGCTGTGGTGGAATCCCCCCATACCAAAAAGAGAGGAAGATTGGCACAAACGTTAGCTCAGAGACAAACTTCCTCAAGCAAAAAGAGGAAGATTGGTAACAGATGTTGGCCTAGGGCCAATCTTGCTCACCAGAAAAAGAAAAATCAAAACACAATGCAATATCTGAAGGAAGAAGAACTGAAAGGGTCCAGTAAACAGCATTACAGGGGCCAGCCCAGTGGCTCAGCAGTTAAGTGTGCACGTTCTGCTTCGGCGGCCCAGGATTCGCCAGTTTGGATCCCAGGTACGGACATGGCACCGCTTGGCACACCATGCTGTGGCAGGCGTCCCTTGTATAAAGTAGAGGAAGATGGGCATGGATGTTAGCTCAGGGCCAGTCTTCCTCAGCAAAAAGAGGAGGATTGGCAGAAGTTAGCTCAGAGCTAATATTCCTCCAAAAAAAAAAAAACAAACAGCATTACACTTATAAATTGGCTCAGGCTAAGGGAAAATATTAGATACCCCAATCAATGTGACAACTATACTGCTCACTGTTAAATTCTGATTTAATCACTAGTCTCTGAGCTTGATGGGTCCAGGTTTCTGAATCTTAAACAGTGAAGGCCAGACACTGGTCCAGAACAAATTCACCAAGTCAACTGAAAGTCCCCATGGGCTTTTAGGGAAAAACCAAATGTCTTCTTCAACTGTCCCTACTCTCTGGAGGCAGCATGAAGGATTAATCAGAAAGTAAAAGGACTAGAGAAAAGATGACCAGTGACAACATAGCTGCAATAGTGCAGGAGGAAACAAAGCCACTGGCTTAGAAAGAGGTAGAAAGATGGTGGAGAAGGAAAGATAAGTTCACTTGCTCTGAACGAGAAATAGCATGAAGAAAACAAAGAACAGAAGGAGAACAATTTTTTTAAAAAGGGAGGGGGCCGGCCTGGTGGCGCAGTGGTTAAGTGCGCACGTTCTGCTTCTCAGTGGCCCAGGGTTCGCCAGTTTGGATCCCAGGTGCAGACATGGCACTGCTTGGCACACCATACTGTAGTAGGCATCCCACGTATAAAGTAGAGGAAGATGGGCATGGATGTTAGCTCAGGGCCAGTCTTCCTCAGCAAAAAGAGGAGGATTGGCAGTAGTAAGCTCAGGGCTAATCTTCCTCAAAAAAATAAATAAATAAATAAAAATGTTTTTTTTTTAAAAAAAGAAGAATAAAAAAAGGGAAGAAAGATGAAATTGAAAAGGAGCAGGACAACTTAAATGTGTGGGAGATACCAGGGAGCTGTACGAATGGAGGGACTCTCTGCGACTTAAGGAACAGAAGGCCTTGGTTTCATCAAACTTTCAGACTACAATAATACAGATTAAAGTGGGAAATAACTTTTTCAGATGGAGTCATAATTTAAAGGAACCAAATTCAATAAATTGAAATAAAACCAAGCATGAATAATTACATCAAGAGTTATAGTCAGGCAGAACTTCAGACTCACACGGAAATTAAGAGTACTTGATATTCAGTCACGATATTTATTTTCAGTTTAAAGCTCATAAGAGTAACATTTTAAAACATGCATTTCAGATAGTTAGTAATCAAAACATGGTTAGTATCTTGGCAATATTTACAATAAGCCTATTGAAAAAACAGACAGAGATGATGGGATATTAACCACTCCGGAGAATGAAATATTCTTTTTAGAAAGATTTTAACTAAGGGCATAGCTGGAAAATAAAATCCATGTTTATTACCAAAAAGGAGAAGTAAAAATAATCAAAGATATAAAATCTTGCTGCAAATATAAGTGTAATCTGCATACAGGGAACATCTTAGAGGGAACTATATTCATGTGCTTTAGAGCTTTTTGATTTTTCTTTCTCACAAAAACATTCAACTACTTTTCTATGTCACATGACCAGGAAAAAAAAATAGAATTCATGAAGTATGTTGAATATTTTATGAGTAACTTTGAGAGAAGCTTACCCAGTGTTGATGGAAATGATTTCTATCAGTGGATTCTTCCTAATCTTTGGCAAATCCAATGGCGCTCCCCCCAACCGTTTTCCATTATCCTTTTTCTGACCCAGCAATCTCACAGAGTGACCTTCAAACAAAGCATATAAACAGACATTACTGTGAGTCACACAACGTCACCTGAATTTACTGTTCTCAACAAATGTGTTAATGTCTGCATTTACCTTTTCCTTTATGAAAACAAACAAACAAAACAACCTAGAGAAGATGTGATCATTGAACCTAAGAATACTGCCAAAGGGAAAAACAGCTGTGCGCACATCCTACAGTTAAAAGTGCTCTGCTTATGATACTTGCACATTTATACCGCACAGACAAGAGAAACAGAAATATCCTCAGGGTATCATTCCACAAGGTAAGAACGCTCCCAGCACAGACTAGATAAGCGTATGAAGCAGGAAGGGTCCCAGGCCTGCAGGCCAAAGGCACTACAGGAAAAAAAAAAGTGCAAAAGCAGATTATCTACTCAAAGCAAACAGTAAATCAAAAGAGAAGACTAAAAAAGCTGAGATAAAATGATACTTTAGGCTTGCATTTTTAAGAACAAACAAAAGTTCTTGAACTTATTTTTATAAACACAGTACAGAAAGAAGTCAGACCACTTCTAGGGCCATTAAAATTTTTATAAATTTGAAATTTTGACTTAATTGCAGAGTTGTAGAAAAACTGGAAGAACAGTATAAAGAACTTCCAGCTCCTTCAGATTCCCCAATTATTTTCTATACTGACTTTGTAATTTGCTGTTTATATATGTACATATTTTTAATAACTTTATTGATATATGTCCTATAAAATTCACCCATTGTTACTATACAATTCAATGATTTTAAATAAACTTATACAGTTGTACAATCATCATAACCCAGCTTTAGAACACTTCCATCACTCCAAAAATTCCTTCAAGCTTATTTATAGTCATCCTGTTTTCATACCAAATACACCACATTTTGCTAATGTGTTGATCAGCTGATAGACATTTGGATTTTTTCCAATAAATACCTATTATAATAATGCTTCTATGAATATTCATATACAAGTCTTCATGTGGACATGTTTTCATTTCTCTCAGATTCCTAGGAACAGAATTGCTGGGTCATGTGGTAAATTCATATTTAACTTTACAAGCAACAACTGTTTCCCGAAGTGGTGGTACCATTTCATATCCCACCAGCAGTGTATGAGGGTTTGAATTTCTTCACATAGCTGCCAAGTCCTCACATTGTAGCTTTTTTCTGACAACTGCCATTCTAAGGGATGTGTAGTGGTATATTATTGTGGTTTGAACGAATACGCATTTCCATAATGACTATATGATGTTGAACACCTTTCCATGTGATTATTAGCCATTTGTATGTCTTGTTTGGTAAAATGTTGTGATGGTCAATTTTATGTAACAACTTGATTGGGCCACAGGGTGCCCAGACATTTAGCCAAACATTATTTTGGGTGTGTCTGCGATTATGTTTCTGGATGAGTTGAGATTTGAATCAGTGACTGAGGAAAGCAGATTGCTCTCCCTAACATTAGTAGGCCTTATCCAGTCAATCAAAGGTCTGAATAGAATAAAATGGCTGAGTAAGACGTAACTCCTCCTGCCTGCCTATCGAGCTGGGTCACTGGCCTTTTCCAGCATTTGGACTCAGACTGAAATATCAGCTCTTCTTGGGTCTCATGCCTTCCCAGTTGCAGACCTGGAACTTACACTATCAGCTCCCCTGATTCTCAGGCCTTTGCGCTTGGACCGGAACTACACATCCGCTCTCCTGGGTCTTCAGCTTGTCAACAGCAGACAATGGGAATTCTCAGCCTCCTTCATGGTGTGAGCCAATATGTGATAATACATCTCTTTATATACACAGACACACCCCTTATTGGTTCTGTTTTTCTGGAGAACCCTCACTAACACAAATGTCCACATCAGTATTTTGCCAACATTTTAATTGGAGTATATGTCTTATTATTGAGTTGTAAGAATTCTTTATACACTCTGATTACAAGACCTTTATCAGATATATTATTTGTAAACATTTTCTCTCAGTCTGTGGCTTATAGTTTCACTTTCACAATGGTATCTTATAAAAAGCAAATGTTTCTTAATTTAATGAAATTAAATTTAACAGTTTTTTTCTTTTGGAGCTCTTGCTTTTGGTACCATATCTAAGAACTCTTTGCCTAGCTCAAGGACACAAAGATTTTGCCTACATTTTCTTCTAGAAGTTTTCATTTTAGCTCTTATAAATAGGTCTAGGATCTACTTTGTTACTTTTTGTATATAGTAAAGGTCTAAGTTCATTTTTTTACATATGGGATACTCAATTGTCCCAGTGCCATATCTTTTCCTTCCTTCTCCTTTGTGCTATTATTGTCACACATATTTATATAGTTGTATAAACCCAAAACTATAGTGCTATAATTGTTGTTTCATACAATTGTATGTTTTTTTAAAGAAGCGAAAAATATATATGATAGGGTACTTTATATTTTTACCCACATAATTACCACTTCTGGCACTCTTCATTTCCTGCTGGGAATTATCATTTGGTATCACTTCCTTTCTGCCTGAAGAAATTTCTTTAGTATTTCTTGTAAAGCAAATCTGATAGCAACAAAGGCTTTGTTTATTTGGAAATGTCTTCATTTTGCTTCATTTGTGAAGGATATTTTTGCTGGATATAGAATTCTTAGTTGACAGTTCTGTTCTTTGAGCACTGAATATATCAGTCAACTGTCTCTGACCTCTATTGCTTCTGCTGAGACATCAACTACTAATCTTACTGTTATTCTCCTGTACATAAAGTGTCATTTCTCTCCTATGCTGCCAAGATTTTCTCTTTCAACCATTTGACTGTGATGTGTTGTGGTGTGGATCTGTGTGACTTTCCTGTGTGGGATTAATTTAGATTTTTGGATGCATAAAGTAATGTTTTTCATCAAGTTTGGGAAGTTTTCATCCAGTACAGTTTTAAAACTTTTTTTTGGACTTTTTCTGTATCCTCTTATTCTGTGACTCCCATAACACACTTGTTGGTGAGCTAGATGCTATCCCACAAGTCTTTGCCACCCTTTTCATTTTTCTTCTGTTCTTCAGATGGCACAATTTCTCTCGGTCTACCCTCTATCTCAAATCTGCACCTGAAATCCTCTAATGAATGTTTCCTTTCAGTTACTCTACTTCTCAACTCCAGATTTCCTACTGGTGCTTTTTTATAATTTTTTTAAAATTTTCTACAAATACACTTTATTTTATTTATTTGAGGAAGATTAGCCCTGAGCTAACATCTGCTGCCAATCCTCCTCTTTTTGCTGAGGAAGACTGGCTCTGAGCTAACATCCATGCCCATCTTCCTCTACTTTATATGTGGGACCCCTACCACATGGCTTGCCAAGCAGTGCCATGTTCACACCTGGGATTCAACCTGGAGAACCCCAGGCCACCAAAGCAGAACATGCGAACTTAACTGCTGTGCCACCCACTGGCCTGGCCCCCTTTATTATAATTTTTATCTTTCTGTGATTTTATATTCAAGTCACTGTCATTCTTTCCTTAAATGCTTTTAACATGGTTTCACTTCGTTCTTTAAAGGCTTGTCTGCTAAATCTAACGTTATTGGTCACTCAAAGACAATTTGTAGTGACTGCTTTTTTTTCCTTTGAATATGATTATACTTGGTTTCTTTGCACATATCATAATATTTTCTTAAATACTGGAAATTTTAGGTTATATACTGTAGCAACTCTTAATTCAGATTTCTCCCCGAAGGTTGCAGTTTTTGTTTAGTAACTTACCTGGACTAAGTCCACAAAGTCTGACTCTCCACAATGAATGGTCATTGATCTCTCTTCTTAGTCCCCCCATCACCCCAGCCCCAAGCACAACTTCCCAGCAGTCAACTCTATATCTGCATAGCTTTTTGTTAAGTCAAAGACTGGTCACATATTCACTCAAACACCTTCAATCAGTAAGATTCCTACTATATGCTGACAGATCCATGCACGAGCCAGTGAGGGCATTCAAAGTTAGGGCCATTTTCAAGTCTGTCCCATCTTTTACTTTCTCTTGGGCTTTCCTGGGTCCTCTCTCATCTTCTCAGGATGTGCATGCAGGCTTCAGCAGGCAGATAAGTAGCGGTGGATTGGGCCCAATGCACTCTCCACTGTGCATGTGCACAACCTCCAGTCAACTTACAGTCTGTGAAAACTTATCAAGCATCCCACCTCTGTCTCACCTCCCAGAAGTCCCTGTTAAATCCATGGCTAGTCCGCACATCTACTATTCATGCCAAACAAGCCTGCAACTTCAAGTGGGTACAGGCACAGATCTTCCCTGTCACTTGCCATAAAAATCTGCACTTTAACTGACAGTTCTCTGAATCAACTGCGCTATCTTGGGAGTAGCAGTGATGCTGCTGGTTTTCACAGCCTGCTCTGCCCTGGTTGAACAACCTTGCCCACAGATCTGGGAAAGGAAAACGGGAAAAGCCCCAGGCACAAACACCACAGACCCACACTGTTCTTATCCAAAGTTCAGTTGTTTTCAAGAATAAACACTTTTCAGTTTGCTGAATGCTTTTAGTCAATTTCCAGAGTGCTGGAATGGTTTGTTTTGACCGTTTGTCCAGCTTGATTGTTGCTTGTGGGGAGATTTGTTGACCTCCTCACACAACCATGCCACAAACAAATCAAAGCCAACTTTTTAAAAGCAATTATTTAAATTAACTTCAAATACATAATTAATGCAAATATAAGATTCTAAGCAATTATATACGTTTCATCATTGCTCATTTCAGAAAATACACTGCTTAAATATCTCTTGTATAGACAGCTTTCCATGACCAGACGTAATAAAACCATCAGTCATAGCCTTTTCGCACTAATCACTTTAATAAGAAACATTAAGTACTTCACTCATTCTGGAAATTCTTGCTCTGCTGGAGAAACATAGCTAGAATCAAACAAGCATTTGGCATTCCAGATTCCACAGATTTTCAAGATAAGTTGAACTCTTCAATCAAAAGTCCAGTTAATGAAGAGGGGAGGAAGACTGGCACGATGACATAATAGTTCTCTGAGAAATGCCAAAAGTTCAATAATGACTATGCAAAGGCATGCTATTTTCATACTAGCATGAGACAAATTTCATTATGCCCTGCTGAGACTTCAGTAATATGCAGCTTGCACTAATAACATTTGATAAATTATTCATCTTCACTATCTACATGCAAATAAAGGAACGTATCTCTGCCTGATGATATAATGAGTTATTTTCCAATCCAATGATTCATTAAAGAGTAGCAGACCTAACAATAGCCTGGGTTTCTTTATTGGAAAATATAGTACACTAAAGACAAAGTAGGAAATAACATAAAAGTCCCTCATTATATCTGGCCAAAGATGAAAGGAAGGAAATTCAACCACAGAACAATCAGTTTTTAAAAAATGGACTAGCAGAATAAAACTTTTATTTGTTATATACCATCTTTTTTAAGAATCCTTTTGCAAACAGAATTGCTGTTTCAAATTAAATCTATAGACCACAGAATAAAAACACATTTTGCAAATCATTACCTACTATAAGAGCAGTTATCAATATTGTTACCATCTTAACAAACTGATATTTGACAGAATAAAGAATAAATCTGAAAAAGATGTCTTTAGGATGACAAGGAGAGGAAACAAGGACTTAGGAACAGGAAAACATGCTGAGGGAGTAAAGATGTGAAAGGTACAAAGGAAATTTTTGGAGCAAATTTATGCAAAAATGAACATGCTATACTTAGGAAGGGACCGTGAAGCAAGACCCACAATTACACACTCACGCACTGCTTCTTTGTTTGATCCCGCCTGGTTAGCCATCAATGCCTAGCACTGATGGAAAAGAGTGACTGCTCAATGAGTACTGACTTATTTTGTAACTACTGCAAGTTTCATCACTTTTCGCAGCTATACTGAAGAGAAACAGAGGTAAAAAAGAAATCAGGATACCAGCGTTCGAAAGAAAAATAGACTGAAAATATCAGTTTTTACATCATTTCAATCGCATGTAATAAGAAATTAAAGGAGGAAGTATTAATAGGAACAGATGGGAAGAATGATGCTTAGCGTGACCAGATCAACCGATGATAACATGAAATCACTGAGGAGAGAGTGATAAAGAAGTTAAATGATTAAAATAAGAGATACACAGTTTTAATACCCAGATGAAAAAGGAAGACTGCCTCCTATGTAGAATGGGACATACTCAAACATTATATTTCTGAGATCTTTTATCTTTTCCATTTTAAATGTAAATTTAAATCCTCCTCTAAATAATGGTCAAATGTGTCTCAGTGGGTTTACTAGCCATTTTTCATAAACATTTAAGTTGTTACTTACAAGTGTCACATAAAATTCAGGCCTGTTAAAAATCAAATTTAATTTTAAGCCTGAGGCTTTCAGCAGTTATTTATAAAACAGCTACAAAACCCTGATTTTGTGCTGGTTTTTACATTTGATCTAATCCACTGAAGAATATTACCAAACCATTTTATTAGCTAAAATTATTATATATCACAAAATTTTGAACTCAAAGGTAGTTTTTTAATATAATTCACTATTACATGCATATTTGTAAATTCACAATACTGAAACAACTATGTGAAAAAATAGCTACATTTTGTACAATAATTACTAAACTAGTTGAATCAATATTCGATTTTGTTTATGGGTCTTCAAGAGCAAAAAATCTTTTCCAAATCCCACAGTGTCAACTGCACTGAACATTACTAGAGCTGAGGGAAAACATCCCACCCATACATACTAGAAGCCCAGTCTGTCAACACGTCAGGAAGCCAATTACAATGATCATCCACAAATAGAAAAGAACCAACCTCTGGAATATAAGCAAATGTATTAACTGAGTGATAGAAACAGAACTACCTACAAAATATGTATTTATGAATCAAATTATGTTTCTACACACAAACCAATCTTCCCTCCTTTGGTTCTCAAAGCTAAAGCGGGTTGTACGAATAAGCATTCAGATATTATTACTTATCACAGAAGCACCAGTGATCTGGCAACTCAGACTCCTATTGTTTATTTTTTTTCCCCTTTAATTTCTTTTCGTTCTAAAGGCTCTATAAACAGCCAGACTTTCCTTCAATACTTTATTCATCCCACCTAATTTTAAAGGCCATTAATATGTGACCACCCACTTCCACCACCAACAGAGAGGCCTCATGCCAAGTTTTCTTGATCTCTTACTAACTGTTCTCACTTCACACAAATTCAGCACTATTAACTACACATTCAGAAGACCTGTCTGAACCCTAAGCTCTGGGTCTGCCTGCTGGAAAACTTCCTAGTAAAGCATTCCAACACCACGCCAGGGACAGAGGGTAGAAAACTGAAGTGAAAAGAAAAAGTAAATGTACTGCAGACATCAATTCTCACATAAGTAAACTTAGTCACATCAATATGAGTATTATTTAATATCAGAAAGGCATGCTCTGGGGCCAGCCTGGTAGAGTAGTGGTTAAGTTTGCACACTCTGCTTTGTTGGTGGAACCCCAAACTGGGGTTCGCCAGTTTGGATCCCCGGTGTGCACTTACACACTGCTTATCAAGCCATGCTGTGGCAGGCATCCCATATATAAATAGAGGAAGATGGACACAGATGTTAGCTCAGGGCCAATCTTCCTCAGCAAAAAGAGGAGGATTGGTGGCAGAGGTTAGCTCAGGGGAGGAAGGGGGGGGGAGAGGGGGAGACAGAGAGAGGGAGAGAGGGAGAGGGGGGAGAGGGGGAGGGAGACAGGGAGATAGGGAGACGGGAGGGGGGAAAGGGGGAGGGGGAAGGGAGAGAGGGGGAAAGGGAGTGAGGGAGAGAGGGAGGGGGAGAGGGAGGGGGAGAGAAGGAGGGAGAGGGAGGGAGGGAGAGGGAGGGAGAGGGAGGGGGAGAAAGAAAGGCATGCTCAATTTAATCTGTTTCTCTACAAAATGTTTTGAGTTATTGAATGGGTCCCATGACATAGTGGTTAAGTCTGGCATGCTCCTCTTTGGTGGCCCAGGTTCAAGGGTTCAAATCCCGGGTGTGGACCTACACCACTGTCAAGACATGCTGTGGTCGCGACTGGCACAGAAGTTAGCTCAGGCTAATCTTCCTGAACCAAAAAAAGAAGAATATTGGCAATAAATGTTAGCTCAGAGCAAATCTTCCTCATCAAAAAAAAAAAAAAAAAGTTTGGAGTTATTACTTGACATATCCCTCTCAGGCATTTTTAACTATTTAATTACAAAAAAGAAAAAACCCCAAAAATGTAGCCAAAAGCTTGTCTCTACTACATTTAGTGTCAATCTTCACATATAGGCACCTCTCAAGAAAGCGAGCATTCTCTGACATTCACACTAAACTGTGACCCTCTCTTGAAATACTTTCATTTAAGAAGAAGAAAGTAAAGTAAAACAAAGAAGTTGGGTTAAATGGAAGCAGCAGCTTTGTCATGAGTCTAGGTTGGAAAACTTTATACGAAATGCTAGGACTGACTCAAAAACACAAGATCATTAAATTCAAGCTCCAATTTCAGCAAGCATGAAGAATTTAAATGTTAACAAGAACAATGACACCTAGAAAAAGATATGAAAATAAGAAAAGAACGGTAAGAATCAATTATCCAAACAGAATTCAAAGCGCAAATCAAAGTGTAAGTAAAGAGAGCCTCCCAAGGTACTGATGGTACCAGCGAGCATTTCCAGAGTTTAGCAAACCATGAAGGAGCCAAGACCTTACCCAACAGGCAGGTGGGTTGGGAAGGAAGCTAAGATAAGGTCATAATACAAAGTTTAAATCCATGTATGGAAGATGGAAAGATGAAAACATTTGTTGGAATAGAACATTCTTAGGCAATTTTTTTCTTCTATTTGCATAGCATTGCTAGTACAACTAATAATGATAATTATTTTAAGGTCATCATAGTAAACAAAGGATACATATAACAAATAATCCACATAAGCAAAATGTCTTCCTACCTTAATAGAGGCATCTTCTGGGGGCAAAGCACCATAAGGATTTAATTTTAAGTTTAATTACATCTTTTGCAAGCGGATATACCTTTGATGACAGTGGCAGATTTGTGTGGTGCCAATTTATTTTTACCATCTAAATCAAGTGTGTATCAAAGCATTCAAAAGTCAAAGCAGTCCCATATCAGTAACTCCACATTAGTACCTCACCTTAAAAGAACTCTTTAGGTCACTGGCTGTCTTGCTACAATAGGCTCTCCTGAATTCTAAATTTCTTAAATAGCTCCAAGGCATTAGTGTTTACAGCAATAAAGCTATGTATGCTTCAGTTTCAGCATGTAAAGCATCCGTGGCAGCAATACAGAACTTAATCATTGCTCATGCTCAAACCTATATTCCACAAATTACTGCACCAGGCGATGAAAGGAGAGATGCATTCAAGCTGCTAGGAAACAAGAACAGTAAAATACAAGACATGAGGAAGTTGTAAGCTACATTCAACTTTTAAAAACTGAAGCTCAGGGGCCGGCCCAGTGGCACAGAAGTTAAGTTTGCACATTCCGCTTCAGCCGCCTGGGGTTTGCCAATTTGGATCCCAGGTGTGGATCTATGCACTGCTTGTCAAGCCATGCTGTCACAGGCATCCCACATATAAAATAGCCGAAGATAGGCATGGATGTTAGCTCAGGGCCAGTCCTCCTCAGCAAAAGAAAAAGAAGAAGAAGAAGATGATGATTGGCAGCAGATGTTAGCTCAGGGCTCATCTTCCTCGGAAAAAAAAACCCAAAAAACTGAAGCTCAAATTCTCACTTGCAATCACGAGTGAAAATTTCAAGTTTCCTCCTGCTACTATTTAACTCAAGCCACTATAAAGTGTCACAGAGGAGGGATAAGAAGCAGAGAAGGATGGACAGCTGTCTCATCTATGGAATTTAAAAAATACCTGTCTGTCCTTGCTGTGTTTCATTTCATCTCCAGTTATAAGTTGAACACATCTGTACAGTGGGTAGTATAAAGGCAATCTAAACAGGAGGAGGTTAGGAAAGGGGGCATCTGGAGCTTACTCACTGGCTTTAAATTCACAGTCTTAGTCCTCAACTCCTTATGATAGGTGTTATTACAATCCTTCCACAGAAATGGCAACAATGAAATGTTAAGTGTAGAAATGTAAGAAAAACAAAGAGGATGTACACATGCATTTATACGTTAATGCATATGCATAACTGAAACAAAAGTTCTACAATACCATAGATGAGCTTAAAAGATAAAGTATGAATGAAATATTATTTTATCAATATTTAAATACAACATAAACACTCCCAATATACACTCCCCCTCAAAAAAAATCTATCCTGTCCTAACTCACCACATTGACTTGTGCCCTAAAAGAACTTAAGGTCTCAAGGAAAACAGACTTCTAAATAAGCAATGGGCATGAAGTGTCAGAGATGGTCTGATCCATGTTTCCAGGAACAGTGGGAGAGCATGAGAGAGTGGTCAACTTTCCTAGGAAAGACCAGGGAAGGTTTCTAGTAGAGGCGACAAGGTAGTGTGGGAGGCTGAGCAAGCAAGACACAACTTACATACATGACTATATATATTTCACAGCACATTTGGACACAGTACTACTAACACAGCGAGCACAGTTCTTGGCTAGAATTCCTGCTTGTTGTTCATTTTCCAGGTCTTAAAACCAGCCTATCACTAAAATCAGATTTCACTGCAAAGATTTATTAAGACTTGGCATGAAGGAGCCACACTGTGAAGAACCACGCCTTCAAAAATGAAAACGTTCTAAATATAGTTTAAGAGGTAGAAATTATGTGGGCTTGGGATGCAATCTTAGCTCTAATCAAAAGACTGATCAAACATTATTTTTAAAACTTAATTTTAAGAAGTTACAATTAATTTGGTTATGAAATATTAAAGACTGAAAGTTATCTACATCAAAATCCTTCTGGTTAGTTTCCATACTTATCTGATCTAAATACAAAACTAGGATTTAGAACACAGGCCATATCCTTAAAAAATGCACAAAGATTTTCTTGACCTAACCCATTTGACAGTAAAAACCGTATAAAATGTGTTTCACATTAAAACCTTCAAAAATTACCCTTAAAAAACACACCCAAGAGAATTTTCTCTATAGAATCTCTTCTTCAGCTTTTTATTGGTTAGATTAGCTTTTTCTGGTTGCTTACAATTACCGAATACTTTTACTCAGTGATTTCCTAAGTTAAGCACCTTTTCGGCAACATAAGACTAAAATATTCTCTTCAGAACTTTTTAAAAAATATAACAAACCTTGATTAACTCCTTACAAAAAAAGTTTTTATGCTGGCACAAAATAAAATGGCAAGTAAAACTGAGAGGAAGGAGAGGAAAGAGACATGAAAGGAATAAAATGTGTAAGCAAGCGAGGCTACGAAAGGGAACGAGAAATGGGTGAGCAGTGACCTTAAACAATAGGCCTGAGAGAAGAAAATAATAATAAATGGGCCTCACTTTCTCACTTCCTTCCATTCAAGGTAAGCAGCTTAACAGAACTTAAAAGAACATGAAATTAGAGGACCAGGTTTCAAATTATAGTACCCTGCTTCCTAACTGTATAATCAGTAATGCCAGGGTTCCTGTGGAGTACAAATGAATCAACGTATACGAAAAAGGAAGCCACAAAGAGCTAGACAGAAGTTAATTACAGTCGCTACTATAATTAACGCGATTGTAATCCTATCAAGACCTATAGCGCTAATGACGTTTTAAAGCAAGGCAAGGAGATTTTCAAAACTTTCAAACACTATAAGTTAAAGGCAGATCCCATTTATTTTTAAAGCTCTGGAGGGCTAGGAAATAGGTCACAAATAATTGCATTGATAATAATCAAATTTGCAAATGATTTTTTAAATATATAAAATATATATATATTTTTTAAATGATTTTTTAAATATATAAAGTGGATTCAAGGTCACTCTACTAAATCAACTCACTTGCATTCTGATACAATTTCATAAACAGAGTGCCAGGAACCACACACGATGCTGGGTAAGTCTAAGCATATGTGCCCAGAGAACCATGGCTGTTTTCCTAACCCAGGACACCTGAGTCACATGATCCTTACTAGGCTCTAACACTGGCTCACAACGGCAGGAACCTAGGTTGAGGGCCACATGGCAAATTCTCCAACCCTCAGCTTCCCCAGGTTCTGATAAACCACTGCCAACTCCACCTCTGGCAAGGAGTCTCACAGTTACCATTCCTCCAGCAGCAAGCACCCTTGAGAATCACCACTCCAGGTCTGTTCTCATTTTACATTAAATCCTCTCAAGTCACATATTTTTCTCCACCAATCCCAGTCACCAAGACTAAAACAGCCTGTCTCAAGGTCCTGAAAATAATCATGCCCTAGGGTAGAAATGGAAGTAACTTCAAACAAGCATAAAACTCGTAAGCAACACTGGGAAGTACGCCACCCATCACCACCCAGGATGGCATTACCACTGAACGGAGTAAAGGCAAAGCAGTGGGAGAACTGTGCTTTCCTCAAGGCCCCCTTCACCGGAGAACACGGAGACAGCTGGAAGAAAAGGCATGCGACGTCCGCCACGAACTTCTTCAACTTCATAAGTCGGAAGGCATGAGGAAAGAAGTAGTAAAATCTGGCAGGTGCAGATTAGAATTTGCGAAAAAGCTAGTCACATTCTACTAACTTTTTGCTAGAGATCACTATCCAAAATGTCAACACCTCATTCTAATGACAAACTCTGAAACTCATTTCTACATTGCAGACTCAAAACATTCCGAGAATTTCCCAGTTGAAGGGATCTTCCATGCCATACAATTTACGAATCAGGAACCTAAGAACCAGTGAGGTTGTGTGGGTTGTTAAGACATTGTTAGCAGCACAACCAAGTGTTTCAACACAGCTCTTCATAGTCTTGATCCAGGATTCTCAGCCATCACAGCCCAGACTTCAGTGCAGCTTAAAGAAACGCTGCGTTTGAATTTTCAGAGTTACAATAAAGATTTAGTGTGTTAGACACCATCCTTTATAAAGACATTTCAATTACTATTTCTTTATTACTCAATAAAATATATGCTCTGCTATAAAACGGTAGTACTGATAAACTTCCACTTAAAAATCCATCCATAGTTGATATCCTAACTAGAGATTCTGCAAATGAGTTTTTTCCTCCTTCAAACTTATTAGTAAATGAAATTGGTATCTAGTCTCGCAGTCTCAGAAGTAATTGCTACATATATGCTGTACCCTTTGGAGAGTGTTACAGAATGAACTTTTAAAAGAAAAGATGTGCATCTCCAAACATTAGATACAAATGTTAAAATCAGTCAGGCATTCTTTCTCCATGCTGATTACTAACATTAGGTTTTCTAAGAGAGGTCAATGGCATCACCTAATAAACACCACCCTACAACTGTCTGATTAAGTAAATTTTTCTAATTGTCACACAAAATTTTTGAGTAAAAGAGAAAATCAGATTTAAATTTCTTCGCTACTCACATCCAAGCTATCAAATTGTTCTAGTTTGCCAGTTTTACACTTGGCTGTGATATATCATTTTACCGACCAAAAAATTTTTGTTTTTTAATAAATTTTTCAAGGATGATAATTTTTACGTATATTTTATTTTCCTACTGAAGTTTTAGATATTGCATCTCCCATATGACCTAGTTGCCACTTTATATCTCTATTTTTGGGGAACTCAGCTCTAAAGTACTAAAAGAGAATTACCAACACAATACAATTTACTATTGTGTTAAAAAAGTCAACCCGAAATAGAAAATACCGCAATTAACCTACAACTTCATCCTCTATTTGAAAAATGTAATGAAGCTGCTAGTATTTTCTCTAAGTTTATAGCCCCAACTATTCTCACTACATTTAACTAAACAAAAATAGCAGATTCTTTAAATGAAGACTAAAACTTTTCCAGATGCATAATAAAGCACATATAATATGCATGCAGAGTATAAAAGCAGTGTACCACATGCCAATTCTCTTAAGAGTTAGTTATAATAAGGAAAGAACATCATATGAAAAAAATTTCCTTTTTAAGTATATTAACTTTTTTAAAAACTACATTAATTTTCATGTTTTCTATGAGAGCCTCAAAACAGGATTAATTGATCTACTTGGCTTTTTATTTTTCTTTGTGAGGAAGACTGGCTCTGAGCTAACATCTGTGCCAATCTTCCTCTATTTTACGTGGGATGCCTCTAGAGCATAGCTTTATGAGCAGTGGTAGGCCCGCACCCAGGATCTGAACCTGCGAACCCTGAGCCATAGAAATGGATTGCGTAAACTTAACCACTACATCACTGGGCCAGTCCCTACTTAGCATTTTTTACTAAACAACAACTCCTATTAGATTAAATAGAAATTAGAAATTAGAATCTTGGGACTCAGAAATTGTTACATCTGAAAATACCAAATATCCGAAATAAAAATGATTAATATACAAACTTAAAATCAGGTTGTTCAAACTTTATAAACTGTTTTACATTAGCAATTTTCACAAAAGTCTAGACTACAATAACACATTTTTTGAGAATTCAACAATACTTATAGTCTCACTTTCATGCAATCTGCCAAGGCACTATCAAGAGTTAACATGTAAGCCCAATTTCACAGTAGGCAAGTCCTTGTTAATATTTAAACAAGGGAGGATGGGGCTACTTGACCAGACAAATCAGTGGGACCACTAACAGAAGGGTTGGGTCATGGGAAGCCTGAGAGGTTCAAGCTAAAAGTAATTTCCTTTCCTTGTTTTGAATAATCAAACCCAGTGAACCATTATAACAGTGTGTTACGTGAAAACTACAGTAAGATCATCAACCTAACAAACTATTCAACATCATGCTCCCTATCCCCACCCTGGATTGGAGAAATCAAAACTTAATGAAATATCCAAGTCTTCACATAAATAAATTCCATTAATAATAAAAGGTGGTTTCAAACCATGAGAAAACGCATCTTTGAATGGAAAAGGAAACATAAGTGAGGAACACACCTAAAGCAGTGTAATTAAATTTAAGACAAACCAAAAACATATAAAACAATTCTGAAGCCATCATAAAGCAGGAGAATCTACCTGGGGGACACATTCAAGCATTTACTTTAGTTTTAAAAGCTTTAATGACAGAGAAATATTGGATAAAAAAGTTACTTAATTACTTCTATTTTTTTTAAAACAGTAAACATGACGATTTATAATGTTTAAGGAAGACTCTTTCAAGAGAACCTACTGGATATTTTGTAGCAGATAAAACTGAGGTTACTCAGTATGTGTGGGGTTGGAAACAGGACTGATAATTTAGGTAATAAAGTTATAGAAATACAGACAAGACATGACACGGTGGTTTCTCTGAGAGACAGTTCTTTCCACCACTACTCCAAACCAGCCATGATGGAATAAAGTGATGCAGAAAATCAACTGAAAGTCCTGTGGTAGAACTTTGCTGTTTGGGACCATAAAGAAATTTGCCTATTCTCATTTCTAAAACTATTATGCTTTGTATCTATCTAAGAGAGAGACAATGAATAAAAAGAAATTCACTCTACAAATAACGTATACAGAAGTATAGAGGACAAATAAGTAAAATTAGAATGCTATTGTTAATTTGGGGAGAGAAAGGTGAAAGGATAGGAAAGGACATAAACTGATGCATTTCAGAAGACGGCAATATGCAATGGGTACCAAACTGTAATCACATATTAACATAGTACATAAACTTAAACAGGCTCATTGGAAAAACCTAAGTAAATAACAGCAATAAATTTCTGGCTTTTACTTATTAGAAGTTAGAAGTTATCACTTATTTAATTACACCACTGAGACTGGAAGTATTCCCAATATGTAAAATGAACACACAACTTTTCCCACTATATTTAGACTACAGTAACTGTATCAGAGATTACACATAATGAGAGGATGCATAAAAGTGTTCTTTCAAAAAAGCATATTTTGAAAATCAATAAAACTATTTTTTTGAAAAGCAAACATTGAGAAGGCAGATGTGTTTTTGTGGTCCCAGAGCTACCATGCGACACAGCCAAGCTCAATTCACTTAATTATTAAGTTTGAAAAACATCTTAAAGCAAATGTCCACTGGACTTTGTAGGGAGGTTACTCAGTCATTAACACTGAGAAAACTACACTTGATATAGTTCTGCCTTCCAGTCTCAATTTACAAAGAGTTTATACACTGAATTAGCATCAGATGCAAAGTACAGAATCTGACAGAGTGAAGATGAATAGCAATGTGTTAAGTAAGAAAGAGCCGTTTGGTGAACTACCCTGGGAATCTGGGCTGGTCTAATCCAAGATCGCATCAATTACCGAGAAGTTAGGGGAAACAGAAAATCAGTTAAACTTGCAGATTGTACCATAGTGGGAAAGTCTTGAATCACCAACACCGGAGGCATTTGGAATCACACTGAATGAAATACCAGCAAACATATTAATAACAATAGAGACCTCTTTTATTAGAGGTTTGCTGGGGAAGAAATATGACTTAATAGTAAAAACACTTTTCTAGTTTCAATAGGCAATATTTATTTGCGATCATTTGTCTTAAGTTACCCAATCAGACCATCTTTTACAAAGATAAGAATTTTTTAAGATTTTTTTGTTTAGAGGACTTCATGTACACATATCAGAAGGAACACAGACTTATATTTCCTTCAGAGCTTTCATACAAAAAACAAAAGGTTTTAAAGACCATGTAAACCAAGACAAAGGTACATTCGAGTATTTTTAAAAGAAAGAAATGAAGGTAAATTCTTTAAACACCACACTTCCTCCCTTAGAGTCAGTTACATATCTTGTTGAATTATCAAGATGATACAGAAGAAAATCCTAAATTCATTATAATCTGGTCTCTCCTAAAGCAAACACTCTAAATGGCTGGAATTTTCAGGCCACTATTGAAATAATGAGGATTCATTCAGAATAACTTGAAATTTTCCATTTTGTTCCAACCAGGACAGATACAAATGGAATATGCTTTGTACGTATGTTATGTATATTAATTACAATAGGTTTAAATCATTCAGCATCAATGTATCTTATTAACGTTTTTTAAAACATTACTTGGTATAATATAAGAAGCAACAAGAAGAATGCAAACAGGCTGTGGCAGAGGCTGTATGTTCAAACCTCTTTCAAGAAGACATACGAAGAGAGCCCAACAGGAATCAAACGTGGAAGTAAGACAGTTATGGAAAAGCCCTCTTGTCAGGCTGTCTTCCATCTGGCCCTTCTGGGCAGAGCCCTACTTCTCCACGGAGCATTTATCAATCAGGATCCCAGCAAAGCAGATGGCACACTGCATAACTGAAGAGATTTTAATAAAGGGACTATTTACTAAAGTTTGGCAAGGTTAAGAAAACTAACAAGAGACAATGCAATACTCTCAGGCTGCAACAATGGGGTGCTGTTTCCACCCCAGGCCTGAAAAAGCAAAGGAAGGGAACAGCTACAGGAACTCGGAAAACGAGATGAAGAGAGAGGGCCACTGAGAGAAGCTGTGGCCTTCGGGTGAGGGAAGGAACCAAGCCAGGATGAGCATGGAAAGAGGGAGTGAGAGAGGAGAACAAATACTCCTATCTCACACTCTAGTCACACCTCCAATCTCCAATTATCAAAACCCAACTAGACTAGACACCAGACAGCAAGGATTCTACTGACACAGTCTACAAGTCAGCCTCCATGGACACACATCAAGGTGGAGAAG
Organism: Equus przewalskii; assembly: GCF_037783145.1. Taxonomy (NCBI): domain Eukaryota; kingdom Metazoa; phylum Chordata; class Mammalia; order Perissodactyla; family Equidae; genus Equus; species Equus przewalskii. The sequence goes on along the minus strand of NC_091849.1, from coordinate 19,490,082 downwards.
GGTGGAGAATAGACCTGGAAGAGCAAACAGAACGTATCCACTTCTGCGCAGGACCCTAAGATGAATGCAAAGCAAAATGCAAATAATATACAAGAAACATCAAATAGCACAGTTGGCTGGAGCAAAAGGTATGTATGGAATTAAAGGAAGAAAAAGTGAAAATGATAGAATGGGGTAGAAGATAATTAAGATCACGCTAAGAAGTCACAAATTAATTTGGAAGGTAATAGGCAACCACTGAAGGTACACATGCAGGAGAATAAAATAATCCCATAACAGTAGCAGTGTATATAGCCAGATTGAAAGGAGAGTCACTGATAGTAAAGGTCAGGTAGATTATTCCAGCAGTTAGGCATTAAGGAGATAGTAAAAAATAAACATTAACATGAATTGATCTCCTATATGTCCAGGGTACCTCAAAAATCTTATCCGTTTAATCCTCTCCATTTTAAACTGAGAAAACTAAGCCTCAGAAAAGTAACTTGCTGAAAAAAACCAACAACTACTTAACTGCTACAAAGGCCACATTATTTCACTAACTTGTGCTGTCTAAATGAAGTATTGGCAATAGAAATAGAAAGCAAAGAATGTAAGTTCACTGTCAGGCCCAGATCTCACTAACCAGGAGATCTCAGACAAGTTACTTAACCCCTTCTTAACTCAGCTTCTTCATCTGCAAATTAAGGGCACCTATCAAAATTATTTCTTCCCTCTCTAAAATTTTCTTGTAGCATTACTAAGTAAGACTTAATTCATCAGACTTCCCACCCTCAAACCAATCTGTCAACGGACATCCCCATGAACTTCATCTTCAACTCATCTCTTGCTACAGATACTCACAATTAAACCCAATTGCAGTCTACCTAACAAATCCACTCAAGCTGAAACTCTTCAGTGAGAAGGCATCCCTAATTAACCCAACCTGGAAGTGACAGGCCTTCTGTGATACTGTGATATACATTCATGTGCTGCACAACATCGGTTTGATCAACAATAGACCACATATACTACGGTGGTCCCATAAGATTAGTTCCATATAGCCTAGGTGTATATTAGGCTATACCATCTAGGTTTGTGTCAGCATACCCCATGATATTTACACAATGACGAAATCACCTAACAATGCATTTCTCAGAAAATATCCCCACAGTTAAGCAACACATGACTATAATAAGAAATAGATATTTGATATTCATTTCCAGTTCCTGGTACAGAGCTCCTAAAACTCTTATAATTTCCTGAGTGATAGGAGGGAGAGGAGCATCTTTTCTAATTCATAATAAGCCCTTTTCAATCATATCTGAATTTATGCTAATAAGGTAACTCTTGGAGGATGGAGGTGTGTTGCCAGAGGAATCAACCATGTGATTAGAGGACTGGAACTTTCAGTCCCATCCCTCAACCTTCAGGGAGGGGAGAGGGGCTGGACAATAAATCCAATCACCAATGCCCAATAATTTAATCAATCATGCCTATGTAATGAAGTCTCCATAAAAACTCTAAATGATCGGGTCTGGAGAGCTTCCCGGCTGGTGAATGCATCAAATAGGTGTGCAGCGGTATCCCACTGTTGTTTAAATGTGCATTTCCCTGATGACACGTGATGTGGAGCACCTTTTCATATGCTTATCTGCCATCTGTATATCTTCTTTGGTGAGGTGTCTGATAAGGTATTTGACCCATTTTTTAACTGGGTTGTTTATTTTCTTACTGTTGAGTTTTAAGAGTTCTTTATATATTTTAGATAATAGTCTTTCTTCAGATATATTGTTTGCAAGTATTTTCTCCCAGTCTGTGGCTTGTCTTCTCATTCTCTTATAGTGTTATTTGCAAAGCATAAGTTTTTAATTTTACTCAAGTGCAGTTCATTAATTCTTTCTTTCATGGATCATGCCTTTAGTGTTGCATCTAAAAAGTCAACGCCATACACAAGGTCACCCAGATTTTCTCCTGTGTTATCTTCACTACCATTAATTATTAAAAAAAAAAAATTGTGGGGCCGGCTCTGTGGCTGAGTGGTCAAGTTCGCGCGATCTGCTGCGGCGGCCTAGGGTTCGGATCCTGGGCGCGGACATGGCACTGCTCGTCAGGCCACGTTGAGGCGGCGTCCCACATCCCACAACTAGAAGGACCTGCAACTAAGATATACAACTGTGTACGGGGGGGTTTGGGGAGATAAAGCAGGAAAAAAAAAAAAAAGATTGGCAACAGTTGTTAGCCCAGGTGTGAATCCTTAAAAAAAAAAAAAAAAGTTGCATGGCCAGTATGTGCCTGGTACTCAAGACAGAAGATAAATCAGCAACAACACCCTCAAGCATCCTGAAGCACTGTTGCTTTAAGAAGCTCAATTGAACAACCATCATGGCAGTTATTCTCCACTGGGAGAGAGCAGAGAAGTCAGAGTACACTGTGAATGAAGTCAAACTTCAGAGCACAGGCATTGGAGCCAGCCCGCCCGGACTCAAGTCCTTACTCTGCCACTCACTAGCTGTGCACTCCTGTGCCTCAACTTCCTCACCTGAAAAATGAGGAAAATATTCATACTCACTTCACTCCCAGTTGTAAGATTAAATTGTTGTAAAGATTAAATGACAATCCACGTGAGGAACTTAGCATAGTGCCTGTCAAGCTGTAAGTCCACAATAAACGCTAGTACTTTTTATTTTTGAGGACTATTAGCCCTGAGCTAACATCCGCCACCAATTCTCCTCTTTTTTTGCTGAAGAAGATTGACCCTGAGCTAACATCTGTGCCCAGCTTCCTCTATTTTATATGTGGGATGCCTGCCACAGCATGGCTTGATAAGTGGTGCGTAGGTCCGCACCCAGGATCCAAACCGGCAAACCCCGGGCCACTGAAGCAGAGTGCACGAACTTAACCACTGTGCCACTGGGCCAGGCCCAATGTTAGCACTTCTAGATTCTCTAAGAGGGGGTTGAGGTATAGTTTGAAACAATATTCAAAATTACCACGGTTATAAATTTCTAATCATGATATTTTATTCAATTTGGAATTTCAAAGAAAATTAAGGTATAGTCTATTTCTCATATTCTGTGGCCATCAAATAAATCAAAGATTGGAAATCCATGAATAACAACATGTGGAAGGTAGTAGATGTAAGTCAGTAGGAAAAGCATGTGGTTAAAAATCTCAATTTGGTGGAAGTAGTCTTTTTTGTAAAACATAAAATTCTCATTTATAACCAAATGGTTAAAATTTTAAGTGAGAACTTCAATTGTTTTAACTTAATATTTCAATATCATATTACTGCTTTCATTTGTACCACTCTAACAGAGGAAAAGTAGACTATAAATATTTAGAAACTAAACCACAGAATTAAGGATGGCTCCTTTCTCGACGACTTCAATACGAATCTGTTTTAAAGAACGCTGGCTGGCTAATGAAAGAAAGTATAATTCTATTTCCTAGCGTAACTACAAAAATCACATGTAGAAGAGGTTATCAAAATTGACTACAACTGGGGCTGGCCCCGTGGCCAAGTGGTTGGGTTCGTGCGCTCTGCTGCAGGTGGCCCGGTGTTTCGTTGGTTCGAATCCTGGGCGTGGACATGGCATCGCTCATCAAGCCACTCTGAGGAAGCGTCCCACATGCCATAGCTAGAAGGACCCACAACGAAGAATATACAACTATGTACTGGGGGGCTTTGGGAGAAAAAGGAAAAAAATAAAATTAAAAAAAAAAAATTGACTACAACTTTTAAAAGTACTTTAAAAAAAGATAACTTCAATTAATTATGTGATATGAAAACATGCAAATGTCATTTATATCTCAATAAAACTGCAAAAAATGCAAATAAAATCATTTCACTTTAAAATTGATTAAATTCTATCTTCCTGATCTGATATTTCAATTAAATCTACTTTACACAAAAATAAAAGTGAACTTAAAAAAAAAAAAAGACTATGACCTGAGGCATTTATAAGCCAATCAAATATATGCCTCCTATACTGGATTGGTCAATGCATGGAGTTGTCAAGGAAAAAAAATTTTATGAGTTTATATCTAAAACAATAACTTTCATAAAGATGCTAAATAAATGTTAACTAGATGGTATTTTCATAATATAGTTCAAACAATATATAGTCTGCTTATCTTACTTTCAACAATTACCTTTAATTGTTTCCTCCACCACTTCTACCACTCGATCTATCTGTTGAACCTAAAAAGAAAACAAACTGTTAGGCAAGCAATTTACATGGAGAAGAAATATTAATTTGTGTTTATTCTTCTGCTTGAGTCAATGTAACACATTTTCTAAGCACACAAAACAGGTTTTCTTTAATTAATGCATTTAGAGATACTATAAAAAATATTCAGTATTAACGTTTTGTGTTACAATAACATATGAAATGATCACTGTCCTGTCCTCTGATGATAACTGAAGAAATCCTATTACATTTAAATAAACTGCCTGGAGTTCTGCTAGGACAGCCTATCAACACAATCTAAACATGTCCTGAGACAGAAACTGAAGTTTAATTAAAACATGTCTCTTCACACAGAGCTTCAAGAAAAAAGGCATAAAGTGACAATCCACACAAAAGGACATGCTGGTATTAAGGAGATCTACCCCAAATCCTATGCTGTATTATTTTAATACTGAAACCCCTTTTAATGAATTTCTACCACGTGCTTGCATACTGGGCTCAGGTCCATGGAATACAAAGTCAAGTAATAACAGCTCCTGCCCTGGACACCAGTGACTAAGGAGGACTTCCCAGGGTGCCATGGGAACACAGAGGAAAGGTAATCAAATCTGACTGAGTGATCGGGAACGCTTCTTAGAGAAACAAAGGTGACTCTTGAGGGATAAACAGGATGAAGATATGAGAAGCCCACTAAGGAGACTGAGTGAGAGCAGCTAGAGCTACAAGGAAAATGAAAAACAGCAAGGATTGTAGTCCAAGAAGCTAAAGGAAGAGAGAAAGTCAAGAAAGAATAGGTCATAAGTTAATATTACCTCTAGTTTAAAAATCCTCAGATTATCATTGTTTTACTACAGAAGAAATAGAAATAGAAAGAGGAAATAAAGTAATCCATAACATCTTCTACTCCTCAGATGAAATTACTCATAATAGTTTGATGAATAGATACCAAGACGTTTTCCAGTGGTAAACATTTATACAGTTCTGCAGTTTTTTCTTTTTTTCTTACAAATTATGAGGTAGATAGATAGATAATAGATAAAATACACCTGGCCCTAGTTTCTTTTTCTTTTTTTTTAAAGCTTGGCAGCTGAGCTAACCTGGTGCCCATCCCCTTCCCGGTCCCCTTCTCCATCTCCTCCTTCTTCTCCCCAAAGCCCTCCAGTACATAGTTGTATATTGTAGATGTAGCTTCTTCTGGCTGTGCTCTGTGGGACACCACCTCAGCATGGCTTGATGCGCACTGCTAGGTCCACATCCAGGATCCGAACTAGTGAAACCCTGGGCCACCAAACCAGAGTGCGCAAACTTAACCACTCGGCCACATGGCCAGCCCCCTTGATTCTTTTTCCTATGTATCATAAGCATATAGAAGTCTACTTCATTAATTTTATTAGCTGCCTAGTATCTCATGTAGAGATATACTATAATGAATTCATCCATTCCCCTACTGATAGACCTTTATGTCATTTCTAATCTTTCATTATTATAGAACAATGCTGCAATGAACTCAACTGAGACAGGAAACCTTTTAAAAGACTTTATTAAAAGTGGAAAAGCAAATCTCTTTAAAATATTCCTTTGGCATCAGTGTCTTCTAGGAAATAAGAAAAGACTTGTGAGAACACACTATCCAGCTCTGCCTTTGATCATTCAGCTCAGCACGACAGTAGCAGGAGCAATCATTATTGAGAAATTGCCAAAGCAAAGCAAATTTCAGAGAACGTTGGCTCTTTAGTTCCAAACAAACCTATCTAACTGTAGATGTGTCCACCTGGAACCACTGCAACCATCAGGTTCTAGTTTTATTAAGAGAGGCCATGTGGTTTCCTTACAGAATGCGATCAAAGCCAGGATAACAGAGAATTCAAAGAGGAGGAAGTAGCCAACAGTGTGAAATGCCACAGAGATAACAAGTAACATACAGACGAGAATGGGTATGCCTGATTTAACAGTGAGGGGGTCAACGAATCCAGGGAAAGCAGTGAGTTCAGTAGTAATAAGTTATAAATAAGAAAATGGTGGGGCCAGCCCAGTGGTGCAGTGGCTAAGTGCACACGTTCCGCTTCGGTGGCCTGGGGTTCGCCAGTTTGGATCCTGGGTGTGGACATGGTGCCACTTGGCAAGCCATGCTGTGGTAGGCGTCCCACATATAAAGTGGAGGAAGATGGGCACGGATGTTAGCTCAGGGCAAGCCTTCCTCAGGAAAAAAGAGGAGGGTTGGCAGCAGATATTAGCTCAGGGCTAATCTTCCACAAAAAAAAAAAAAAAGAAAGAAAGAAAAGAAAATGGTGACAGCTAATATAGACTTTGCCATTAGTGCCGTCGAGTCAATGCTGACTCCTAGTGACCTTGTGTACAGCAAAGCAGAACCCTGCCCAATCTTTTCATGCTATCTTCTCCCCTTTCAGTGCTGTATCAGACAATGCTCCACTGCTATTCATAGGGTTTTTACGGCCAATTTTTTCAAAAGTGGGTGGCCAGGTTCTTCTTCCTAGACTGTCTTAATCTGGAAGCTCTGCTGAAGTCTGTCCACCATGGGTGACCCTGCTATTTGAAATCCTGGTCGCATAGCTTTCAGCATCACAGCAACACGCAGCCACCACGGTATGACAACCGACAGATGACCGACAGGTAATGTGGTGCCCTGCCCGGGGAGACAAATCTGGGCTGAGGTGGTGAGAGCGCCAAATCTTAAGCACCAGACCACCAAATACAGACTAGTCTTACAAAAAGGTGGGTCAAAAGGGAAAGAAAAAGAGGACTCCTAGAAGTTAGAGGAAATTGAGTATACATGTGATGGTATATTTAACTATTTCTTTTTTGTTTTATGAAGTTTACATGCTGAGGTGAGAAAGGCCACCGAGAAAAAGGAGCTGAAGATAGAAGAAATAGTTGATGAAGTTCAGTCCCTCAGGAAGTAGAGAGGGTAAGATCCAAAAAACACGTAGAGACACAAGTCAAGAATGGGAGAGAGGCCAAGTCATCATCTTCTGAACAAGGGGTTAGGAGAAAAGCAGGGGACTAGATGGGAGTACCCTCATGAAAGTCAGAAAGGATGCTAAGTAAGTATCTCACCTGTTGGCCTCAACTCTCTCAGGGAAATAAGAAGCAAATTCATCTGCTATGAGTGAGAAAGCACACTGTTATACAAGAATAGGATGAATGTTTAAAATATCTGTTGTAAGTTTAACACCTGTTAAAAGAAGTGATGACTAGGGACACAAAAAAATGCCAGACAGTACTAGTTATCACAGTACTGTCTGGCCAAATAAGAGACTATGAATTTTTTTAACAATGCCTCCATGTATAGCTGTAATTTTTCTCAGGGCCCAGCAGTTCTTGAGTAGGAGCCAAACAGTTAGATAAATGGAGTGATGCAAGGTTTGTTCATTCCATCATTCATTCATTCATTCACTCATCATTTAGTGAACATCAAACATATATCAGGACGGCTCAAAGGGCTGGGGAAACAGAACTGAAGAGACTTATAGGATGAACCTGAAGAATATGGAAGAAAGTAAATTAACTATGCTTTTTGGATAAGACAAAGCTTAGGGAATAGGTCAGATAGGGAAAGAAGCAGAGCCAGAAAGTAGAAATGAAGTGGCTGGGGGTTGGGGGAAGGAAGGAAGATAGAAAAGGGAGGGTGAAAAAGGAGAGAGGAAAAAGGAGAAAAGAGGATAGGACGTTATAATCAGAGTCTGGATACAGGTATTTAGGATTTTTGAAGAATAGCAAGATCCAAGATCTGGTCATGAGAAAAAGTGGCTGAAACAGGATGAAGGTGATAACTACTGGAGTTGAGAAGTAAGAAAGTGAGAACTTACAGTGTTGGTGAGACATTACACATGGACACTCAGACAGCCAATGATATTAGAGACATGGGTAGGATAAGGAGGGAATAGTTGGTCAAATGTTTTAGAGAATGTGGGTGAATGAGAACGGTACCAGTTGAAGCTGGAAGACAGAGAATAAAAGGAGTACGATATGAGATAATCCAACAATGGATCCAAAACAAAAATGCTGTCCTATGCCATTGGAGATACAACAGCCCAAAGGGAGTCTTGTACCCAGTGCTGTAGCCCATGGACTGAATAAGACGCAGTAACCTTACAGAAGAGTAAGGGTAACATGTCGAGGAAACAGTCAAAAGGTTAAAAAGCTGGGGGTAAGCTAAAACTATAAAATTCTTAGAAGAAAATGGGGCCATAAATCTAGACGAACCTTGGATTAGACAATGGTTTCTTAGATATTACACCAAAAGCATGAGCAACAAAAGAAAAAAGATAAACTGGACATTATCAAAATTAAAACCCCTTGGTACAAAGGACACCATCAGAAAAGTAAGACGACAACATAGAAAACGGAAGAAAATTTTTGCAAATCATAAATTTGATAAGGGACTTCTATCTAGAATGTATAAATAACTCCTACAACTCAACAATAAAAAGACAAACCGGGGCTGGTCTGGTGGCACAGCGGTTAAGTTCGCACGTTCCGCTTCTCAGCGGCCCGGGGTTTGCCGGCAAACCTGGGTGTGGACATGGCACCACTTGGCACGCCATGCTGTGGTAGGTGTCCCACATATAAAGTAGAGAAAGATGGGCACGGATGTTAGCTCAGGGCCAGGCTTCCTCAGCAAAAAGAGGAGGACTGGCAGTAGTTAGCTCAGGGCTAATCTTCCTCAAAAAAAAAAAAAAGACAAACTATTTAAAAATGGGCAAAAGATCTGAATAGACAGTTCTCCAAGGAAGACATTCAAATGGCCAATAAGCACATGAAAAGATGTTCAACATCATTAGCCAAAAAGGGAATTTTAATCAAACCACAATGGAAGAGTGGGGAGTTATTCTTTAATGGGTACAGATTTTCTATTTGGAAAGATGAATCATTCTGGAGATGGATGATGAGATTGTTGCACAGCAGTGTGAATGGACTTAATGCCACTGAACCATACACTTAAAATCAGTTAAAATAGTAAATTTTATGTTAAGGATATTTTACCATAATGGGATACTACTTCAGACCCACTAGGATGGCTATAATCAAAAAGTCAGACAATAATAAGTGTGGACAAGGATATGTAGAAATTGGAACCCTGACACATTGCTAGTAAAAGTGCAGTAAGACGGTACAGTTGCTCTGGAAAACAGTCTGGCAGAGTCTCAAACAGTGAAACATAGTTACCATATGATCCAGGAATTCCAATCCGAAGTATACGCCCAACAGAAATGAAAACATATGTCCACACAAAAACTTGTACAGGCATGTTCATAGCAGCATTATTTCTAATAAGTAAAATGTAAAAACAACCCAAGTTTCATTAACTGATGAAGGGATAAACAAAAGTTGGTACAACCATATAACGAAATAGCATTAAACCATAAAGAAGAATAACATATTGACCTAAGCTAAGACATCATGCTCAGTGAAAGAAGCCAGACAAAAAAAGTCAAATACTGCATAATTCTATGTATATGAAATGGCCAGAAGAGGGAAATGTTCAGACATAAAGTAGATTAGCGATTGCCTATGATGGGTGGTGAAAGAAATGAGAGGGACTGCTAAGGAGTCCTGAGTTTCTTTCTGGAGTGATGAAAATATTCTGAAGTTGGTCGTGATGATCACATGACTCTGTGAACATATTAGAAACCATTGAATTACACACTTTAAATGGGATAACTGTATGGTGTGTGAATTACACCTCAAAAAAGCTGTTATTACAAAAAAACGTTGAAGGTGGTCAAATGTTCTAACGTCAAGGTCTGCAACTCAAGGGAAAACTGAGGAAATGTTCCAAATTAAAGGAGACTACAGAGACCTGATAATGAATGCAACTTTGGATCTGAGATTTTCCTTTTCCTATAAAGGACGTTACCGGGACAATTGGCAAGATTTGAATAAGGTCTGCACACTAACTCTAATACTGTTTCAATGTCAATTTCCTGATTTTTATAATTGTCCTACAGTGCTGTAAGAGAATATCCTTGCTTCTGAAATACAGGAACAGTCAGAAGTAAAGGAGCATCACCTCTGCATCTTACTCTCAAAAGGGATCAGAAAAGAATGTGCATATATAAAAAGAGAATGATAAGCAAACTTGTTAAAATATTAACACTTGCGGAATCTGGATAAAGAGAATATGGTAATTCTTTATATTTGCAACTTTTCCGTGAGTGTGAAATTATGTCAAAATAAAAGTTTAAGTATGTGTGTATGTATGTGTGTGTATTGAAGAAATAGCAATTTTCTTTTACCCTTAACGTCACACAAAATGTGATTGAATGTATACAGTTGAAAATACATTCTCTGGTTTTAAAAAAGTACTTGATTACATTTGCTTTTATGGCAGAGAAATGGATACCGCCTACACATGATAATTTAATCACTGAGTGGCGTGGGAGAACCCCAGGACTTTCAAAAGAATGGTCTAGCAAACTTTAAGAAAAAGAAAAGCATTTGATTACAAACAGGGCAGAAGTTCATTAAATGATTTAAAGAAAATATTGTCTCATTTCCATTTCTGGTAAGGTGGATATTGGAGGAAGCAGCGGGAGAAAATGAAAGAAACAAGGAGAGGCAGAAATAAAGGAAAGCAGAGTCAGGGGAGGGGTAGTTAAATGGAAGAGGGAGAAGTCAGGAGGCAAAAAAGCACAGGGTGGGAGGCAGGAAGAGAAGAAAAAACAATCATGAGCGAAAGAACACACTCAAGAGTCACATGGAGTAATGAAGAATATATTGAATTCATTCTGGGCAGAAAAGGAAAGCTGTTCTTAATTAATACTATAAATTGTAGCCCTGAATACACAAGAGCTTAGTCTCTGGCATATAATTCAAATAAAATAAATAAAACAGTATCTTGTGTCCTTCAGCCACTTAGTTATAAATATACAGGAAAAAAAGGACATGCAGTATGTTCTATTACTGACTCCATATGCTCTCGACAATGAAGAAAGGAGCTAGTGAATAAACAATTCATAAATAACATTAATGAGTCACTCTGCTGCAGAACTTTTAAAAGAAATCCATAAAAATATTGTATTCAGCTATTATGAACTACTCCAAATTTATAACTAAACATATATTGAAGCAACAAACCTATACAAAGCGCCTAAAGCAAATACAAGTGTTATTCCGAAATCGCCTAATTGTTTAGAGCAGTGCTACCCAATAGAACTTTCTACAATGATGGAAATGTTTATATGCTGTGCTGTCCAACATGGGAGCCACTAGCCACATGTAGTTACTGCAGACTTGAATTGTGGCTACTGTGACTGAGGAACTGAATTTTAATTTTCATTAATTTAAACAGTCACATATGGCTACTGGCTACCATACTGGAAAGTGCAGGTTTAGAGTACAGCTAAGCTAGCCACCCAGTTTGTGGTGATTTGTTATGACAGCCCTAGGAAACTAACACACAGCTCAAACACAATTTTGTCAATTAGGCTAAAAAAAGTCCAGTCAGGGAATAAGCTGATACCGTTCCGCAGTTAGAGGTTCTGCATTAGTATGCACTTCAAGTATCTTTTTTTTCTGAACAATCAGCGGGTAGATAAGTTAATGACCAGTAGTAACACAGCGATAGCTCACATTCCTTAAGCAATTACTATGTTCCAGGCTCTGTGCTAACACGTCACAGACACTATCACATTTAATCCTCATAACATGCCTAGGCAGTGGATACTACTGTTACTTCCAAGGCTGAGGGAACTGAGGCACAGGGCTATGCAGCTAAATTCTTGTCACATATTCTTAGTGGATATTATCCAGGAAAGGCACACAGGTGGCAGGCACATTTCATGAATTTCCCTTTTCCTATACGCCCAGAGGTCACTACTAAATGATCACAGAATGCTATCCAACTGAACCTGGACTTTCTAGAGACCCAGGCAACAACTATTCCTCCAAACTACCCCCCTGACAAATCACCACCAGTGTGCATGCATTCACTTCACAAATGTCTACTAAGCACCAACCAAGCCCTATGCATTGTTCTAGGAACTGGGGACATAAGGATGAAAAACACCAAGTCCCTTCTTCAGGGGTCTTACATTCTAGTTGTAGGAGACAAACCTGTAAACAACTGAAAACATTCATTTCCCATCATGACAGATCATATAAAGAAAATAAAATCTGGGGGTGGCAGGAGGTGGAGTTTGCTCCAGTGGTCCAGGTAATGCTCTTAACAGATAGCATTAATCCTAGGACCTGAACCACAAGACAGAAGCATCATTGTGAATCTCCAGGCAGAAAAGTACATACAAGGGCTGAGAGACAGAAATGATGGCGAATGAAGGGCAGACTGGTAGAAGATGAAGCCAGATAATTAGGGGAGGAAGATTATGTGAGACCTTGTAGCTCTTGCCATGTAGTTTAGATTTTATTCTACTTGCAAAAGTAAGTCTCTGGAGGGTTAACAGAACAATTTCAACAGCATTGCTCAGGCTAATCCTATTCAAAATGTGCAAAGACTATTCTTCTTCCCTTTTTTTTTTTTTTTTTGCTAAGGAAGATTAGCCCTGAACTAACATCTATGACCATCTTCCTCTATTTTTTGTATGTGGGACACCGCCACAGCATGGCTTGATGAGCAGTGCATAGGTCCGTGCCCAGGATCCAAAACTGCAAACCCAAGGCCACCGAAGGAAATCACATGAACTTAACCTCTATGCCACCAGGCCAGCCCCTAGCTCTCTTAATTTTGACTGTATATAAATACACTGGAACAACCTGTCATTATCATTCTAATTAAGAAGTATCAGACCAAAACTTTAAAACCACCTAAAAACTCTTAACCTTTAAAAGAAAATAGAAAAAAAAAGACTTCCTATCTCTGTTAAGAACTCTATTATAAAAAGTTTTTTCCATCAAATATATGTTCAAATTTTTCACTTTTACCATAATGGGATTTTGATCCAATAATCAGCATCTGACATAAGATTAAAGGCCAATATTGATTTCTCTATAAAAAATATTTTTCTCCTCAAAAATTTTTCTCCAAGCTGTTAAGAAAGTCCCTATCTCTATAAATGGTATTGGAAGAGAACTCAATTTCCAAATCTCTTAAGTTTGGGGAAGTCCATAGCAGTCACTAAGCTAAACTCTACTAGAAGAAAGATTTCTTGAATTCACAAGCCTGTGAACAAGTCTGCTAATGAGTTACACAAAAGAGCAACTGATGCTACATGTGGTTTAACTTTTGAACAAAACTTTATCTCCCAGTATATGTTTATCTCCTTTCATCTCTTCATTGAGAGAAATTCTTCCCCAATGGTAGAAATAGCCCTTTCATCAAAAATTATATGACACCACATCCCACACCCCACTAAAAGCATATTTTCTACCTGAATGGTACCAGTGAGTGACTAACACTGAGATAAAAATTACTAATTGAAAGATGAGGCCAAGCTACACAAATGCCAGCAAAATGAGTATCAGTATCAGGAACTTTTTCCTTTGAAACCCAATTAAAATAACTATAAAACTTTAGTGGGAAAAAAAGTCTTTCAGTAATTATAACAAAACTTAACATGCTAAATTAAACTATATAGAGAAACACTGTTTGAGACAGAATACTATAACCATATTAAATAACAGGGCATATTATAAAGTAAAAAATGATTTTTAAAGTGAGACTAAAGTTAAAAACAGAGTAATATCAGAACTAAAACAAAAATACACATTAGAGATGTAAAACATCAACCAATAAACAATGCTCTATGTAGTAGGCAGAATAATGGCCTCCCAAAGATGTTCAAGTTCTAATTCCCGAAATGTGAATATGTTACCTTGCAAGCAAATGGGTTTTGCAGACGTGATTAAGAGTAAGGACCTTGAGATGATGAGATTAACCTGGATTATCCAGATGGGCCCAATCTACTCACACAGTCCTTAAAAGCTGAGAATCTTTCCCAACTGTGGAGCGAGACAGGGGTGATGATAGAAGGGTCAGGGAGAATGGCATTGCTGACTTTAAAGATGAAAGGGGGCACAAGTCAAGGAATGTGGGTGGCCTCTAAAACCTGGAAAAGACAAGGGAAAGGACTCTCCCCTAGAGCCTCCAGAAAAGAATGCAGCCCTGTGAAGACCTTGATCTTAGTCCAGGAAAACCCAGGTCCGACTTCTCGACTCCAGAACCATAAGATAATAAATACGTGTAGTTTTAAGCAACTACGTTTGTGGTAATTTGTTCTAGGGCATACAAAACTAATACATTAATTAAGAAACAAACATATGATAGAGTTAGCATAATAAAAGAGGGAAAGAAAAGTTTAAAAATAAATACTGTTAGAATAACTGAGAACAATATGGAAAAGATTCAGTTAAATGCTCATCTTATAACTTAACAAACATTCACTCAACAAATATTTATTGGAGCCCGCCCGGTGGCCAGCATTGTAAACTGCCAATACATTGAAGAGTTGAATAAATCTTTTTCATACTTTAATAAAAGGTTTAAAACAGAGGGAGAGAGAGAGAGAAACAGATACTTTATCAGATCTGTTTCTAGATCCTGGGAACACATATCCTCAGTTTTGAAAGCACAGAAGAAATTATCTCCCCCCCAAAATTCCAAGTTTCTACTATATCAAAATTTTAAAAAGCAAGGAAAAACTATGATAAAAAGGAAGACTGGGGCCTGCCCGGTGGCGCAGCAGTTAAGGTCATACATTCCGCTTTGGTGGCCTGGGGTTCGCCGGTTTGGATCCCGGGTGTGGACATGGCACTGCGTGGCAAAAAAAGCCATGCTGTGGTAGGCGTCCCACATACAAGGTAGAGGAAGATGGGCATGGATGTTAGCTCATGGCCAGCCTTCCTCAGCAAAAAGAGGAGGATTGGCAGCAGTTAGCTCAGGGCTAATCTTCCTCAAAAAAATAAATAAACAAAAACTCTAAAAATTTAAAAAGTAGACAAATCTTTTCCTCACGTTAAAATAGGTTGATTTCCTACTGTTGAGTTGTAGGAGTCCTTCATATATTCTGGATTTCAATCCTCTAGGAGATCTGTTTTGCAAATATTTTCTCCCAGTCTGTGGCTTGACTTTACATTTTCTTAACAGCATCTTTTGAGGAGCAAAAGTACTTAATTTTGATGAAGTCCAATTTATCAATTTCTTTTCTTTCACACCAAAAGGAATAATTCTGTGTGCGTGTGCCCTATCTAAGAAATAGTTTCCTAACTCAAGGTCACCAAAAAGAGAGGAAGATGGTAAAAGATTTGAACACTTTACCAAAAATATATGGATGGCAAATAATTACACAAAAATACGCTCACCATCTTTAGTCAACAGAGAAAAGCAAATTAAAACCACAATGAGATACCACTACATACCCAGCACAGTTGCTAAAATTAAAACCAGCAGTACCAACTTTCGGTGAGGATGTGAAGAGACTGGAAGTGCTGGTGGAAAAGCAAAATGCACAGCTGTTCAGGAAAACACTTCGGGGCAGTTCCTCAAAGGGTTGAGCAGATCCTGACTGTACAACTGGGCAACACCATTCCTAGATGTTTACCCAAGAAAACGTAAACACAGCCACACAAAGACCTGGGAATGAATGTTTACAGACACTTTATCCTTAATAGGCCCAAAGTGGAAACAACACAAATTTCCATCAACTGCTAAATGGATAAACAAACTGTGGTCCATCCATACAGTGAAATAATTCCAGGCAATAAAAAGTACCAAACTATTAATGATCACAATAACGTGGATGGAACACTGACTGTATTACACCAAGTGAAAAAAGCAAGAAACAAAGTAACATATAACTCCATTTATATGACATTCTGAAAAAGGCAACACTACAGGGACAGAAATCAGAACAATAGTTGCCAAGGACTGTGTGTTTGGTGGGGCCAAGAGGTTGACTACAAAAGGACACAAAGGAACTTTTTAGTGAAATGGAAATGTTCTAAATCTTGATTGTGGTGGTGTTTACACAAGAATATACATTTGTCAAAATTCGTCAAAGGTGAATTTCACTGTATGTTAATTCTACCTCAACAAATCTGACTTAAAATAAGAAAAGAGGTAAGTATCGATAACATATAAGAAAATAATTAACAGATAAAGAATGAATAAAAGACATATAGAAATAACCACTGGATTACACAGCTTCTAACCCTAACCTTTTCATACTGCCTTACCCGCCCCCAGCCCTCCCCTAGATTTTCACCCTCAACTGCTGAGTCTCACTTAAGCCTCCCAGCGAATGCAGACTCCTTCTCTCTACTCTCACTACCCTACTTATCACTCATCTGCACTACTCCAAACTACACCTCTTAACACTAAAGTTACTCTCTCCAAGTTACACTCAAGTCAGCACACACTTCTTGCTAATTCTTCCCCCTTCTCGGCACCCTTAAGCTTTTCCTCAGCTATGTTGTTGCTTCTCCTTGAAAGCCCTTTCTCCATTCATCAAACCACTACAAAGCCTTTGAAGCCCAAGTCAAGGATGGCTCTATCCTCTGTGTACCCACATACTTTATCCCTATGCACATTTATCATGATTATTTGTGCCTTTCTTCAGATTTCACAGTCTAGGGAAAAGACACATTTTATTCAGTTCTGTATCTCTAGCAAACAGTTTCATTCCAGGCACATAATTGTGCTCAATGTTGATTCTACTAGTAACTGAATTAAATAATTATAATAAAAAAGCTAATACAGAGCACTACTTGCCAGGTGCCAGGCTAAGCACATTACATGTATTAACTGATTTAATCCTTACAAAACTCAGAGTTAGATTCTATTATCTCCAGTCTACAGATGAAGAAACTGAGGCACAGAGAGGTTAACTAACCTGTACAAAGTCACACAGCTAGTAAGTGGTACAGCAGGGATATGACCTACACAATCTAGTTCTCGAATGCATGCTCTTAACTACTATGATACACTACTTTTTTATAATTCAATAAGTGAAAAATGTGTACACATATGGGTAAAATTAAAAGAGGCCATGAAAACAACAGGTAGGGAAAGGTACAAACATGAATGGGCTTTTAAATTTACATGTCATTCTGTTACAGTACTGCTTTTTTGATAATTAAAGGTAAAAAAACAGAATATGACAAGAAGAAATATTAGAAGACATGAAGTAGAGACAAAAAGGAGGAAACAGTTTCTCAAGCTTTGCTCTCAATATCAATGCCACTGTTACCGTGACATTGTTCCACTCCATTAATTTATTTACCTTTTGCAATATGGTACGTGATAGAAATATTCTCAAATATAGCCTCTTTCAAATGCCGCTTTATTTATACACATAATTTTCAGAATTAACGTGTTCACATTTGAAATAGCATGCCGTTCGACTTCTCAGGATTAGAGCAGTCGCCTGAAAAGACGTTTAAACCACTGCAAATCACCCTGGTAGTCGTCCCATAGACGAGCAGACACCTGTGTTAAACCACATTTTTGTTCAGCTCTCCAAAGAAAGTGTGCACCTGCCTGCAGGGCTCACAGCTGGCACATCAGGAAGTTTTGTCATTTACACATTTTCAACATCAAATTATATCTTCTGCTGTGAATTAAATGTTTTTAAACGTTACAACTTGTGTATTAATTCAAAGTTTATTTAGGATTTCTAGAGATATCATACAAAGACAAGCCTAATGAATCAACACCAAGACCAAGTTCAAGTGCAGTCCTTGTTTATTAGTACAGAAAAACTACACCCAAAGTACAATTTTGTAAACATGCTTTCTTGTAACAGAGTAAAAACTAATAACTATCATGCCATGAAAAATGGCTTCTGCAATAATCGAAAAATAACACTACCTTTAGAAGAACTCAAGCAAATAAATGTGATTTCTCCTCTCTATCCCTAACACACCTCCTAACTGATGGACACAAAATGTATTTCCATCTGAGCCTTACAGAGAAATTCCTAATTCATCAATCTCCCTATGTTCTATGGGCCCATGCCACCACCTTCTCCAGGAGGCTGGAGACGTTCTAGGCTCAAACCAGATGCCTCTCCCCAAGAACTGGAATGTAAACTCTATGAGGACAGGGATCTTTGATGATTTTATATACTGCTGCATTCCTAGCACCTGGAACAGAATAGCTATATACTAGGTACTCGGTAAGTACTTGCTGAATTGAAGAAAGAATGACGTGGCAGCCCCAGGATTTGAAGCCAAGCTTTCTGAGTCCTAAAGTCTACTGTTATTCTTTTCTACCAGACTTTGACAGAGAACATCTTGCTTTCTAGATGACTAAAAGAAACTTTCCTGCCAACAAATGAACTAAAGAGAAGGAAAGTAGCATTCAATAGGTATAGTCACAAGATCTTGGAACTACCTACAGCTAGACGCAGAGTGATCAATGTTAATAAATAATAGCAGTGACTAAAAAAAAGAGAGAAATGAAACTTTTCACTGTAAGGTAAAATGTTTCAAGACCTCGAAAAAATAAAACAGATTTTGATTCTGTACTGGTTACCTATAAATACATACATTCTAGATATAAAATATAAATTTCACTTAATCATGCTAGGAAAAAAGTTTTGGTTAAAAAGAGATCTTTTTATCCAAGACACACAGGTTTTCAAATGTGTTCTCTCTCCTCTCCTAATGCAAAAAAATTTAGACAGCTTTGCATTCCAGGATGAGAGAAGTTAGAGCTTACTGCCACCAAAGCCAGCTCCCTGGACCCAGAGGTGGAAAGGTTTTAATTCTGGTTTTTATATTCTATTATTTTATTTCTGTGCATCACCACACAAATAATATTAATCACAACTAGATAGTTTCAGAAGACAGTAAGACAGATGAAGATAAAAGGCCCAGGGGTCAAATCATCAATTACTGTGTGCCTTCACCACACTGCTCTCTCTGATTACGAAAGCAAATTAAATGCCCCATTTCTGAAGGCTGATATTGATGGAAATTAACACGTTACGACGGTAGTACGATCCTTCTCAATGTCACCCCACGTACTCCATGAGGACTTGCAAACATGGGATAGTGCATTTTTCTAACTCAGATGTGCAGGAAGTAGCTCGCTCACCCACTAATCCCCGCCTAAAGGCAGTTTTTCATTTCAATCACTTGGTCAGTAGAATTGACACATCCTCCCTGTATTGTGGGGTGACCCAGACAAATCCTAGCAGGCGGTAAAAGCACAGGACACAGGGACAACTGTTCTTCTTCCACCTCGATTAACGCCCTCCACCACAGAAATTCTCTAAGGGATATTCTGTGAGGGAAGAGCAGTTTCCCTCAGTCTGTAAATCAATTGTGCACTACAATTTCAAACATTCTCCTAAAAATAGTTTCCCAAGTCACTGAATTCAAACATCTTCCTATATTTTTTACACTTCAGAATTGTTCTTTTCTTTGTTATAAACCAATATAAATTCACTTCTTTATTTCACTGTAACTCACTATATTTTGGAAGGTTTCTGATTCTGTGGCAATTCTAATAATTCTATTCAGAAATAGGTCTCCCAAACACCAATTACAGATGATTTTGGTTTCCTACTCCAATTTCTTTTAAATTTTAGGTTCTGCAGACACACTTTCTTTTTTTTGTTTCTTTTTTTTGAGGAAGATTAGCCCTGAGCTAACTACTGCCAGTCTTCCTCTTTTTGCTGAGGAAGCGTGGCCCTGAGCTAACATCGTGCCCATCTTCCTCTACTTTATATGCGGGACGCCTACCACAGCACGGCGTGACAAGCGGTGCCATGTCCGCACCCAGGATCCGAACCGGCGAACCCCGGGCCGCTGAGATGTGGAACGTGCGCACTTAACGCTGTGCCACCGGGCCAGCCCCCAGATATACTTTCAAATATAGAAGGAGTCAGTTATGATAAATGTCATATAGCTACCACAGAAAAAAAGGCTCTATAAAATGATGTTGACAAAGAATCATCCTATAGTTTAATAATAATACTCAATGCTGACAATATAATCAAATTACAGCTCAAACATTGTTACTGATAGTGTGATTCTACTTTTTGAAACTTTTCACAATATACTGATCTTACATTAAAATAAAAAGCCCTCTGTGGGCATTAATGTATTATACAGATATTTCCTAAAACAAAATATTTATATCCAACATTTAAGAATAGTTAGGTAAATTATAGTATATCCTTCAAATAGAATATTAATGCCGGATTTAAAATGGTTCAAAAAATCATGGAATAAAAGATCATGGAAAAAGAAGGACACAAAATTGTTTGGAGATTACAATTAAGTAAAATATGCAAAAGTTAAAAGTCTGAAGGGGATAAGCAAAGTTATAATTATTGTTAGGGTGATGGAATTATGAATTTTCATTCTATTCACTTTTTAAAACGTGTTCTTAAGTTATTTATCCAATTATAAGGGAGCAAAATAAAGCAAATCTAAAGAATTTTAATGGCAATAAAATGAGACAGAACAAAATGGGGAAAAAAATGTTTATTTGCCATATCCATGGGTTTTTATCATTCCTGAAAATCATCCCACCTTACAGCACTGGACGTCCCCCTTATGCCATCTTGAGAACCTCCCCGACATCCTGACACATGAAGCCCGTCCCTGCACACAGTGGAGTTCAGGAAGACAGTACCAGGAGGTACTCAGAGGAGGGGCTTTGGCCATACTAAGGAAATTCTACTATTCCAGTAACTTAATTCTTCAAGATGAAATCAAAGATGAATCCCAAGGTTGTACCACATTCCATCTCTAAAACAGAATTCTAACAAGTTTCCTATTTCCCTAACACAGCAGGATTATGTTTATGCAGAAAGAAAGTCTGACATGAAAAGATAACTCAGGAGTCCATATTCATTTCACTCCTTAAACCAAGAGAAATCAAAATGTAAACAGACAAATGGGGAAAACAAAATAAAGTTCCCAAACATTCAGGTTCTGTTTGTTTAATACGAGAATGTTTGTTCAAAGATTATTAAATTTGCTAGTGGGGCAAGGACTTCACAGCAGAAAACAAGTTCATCACACTGAGTAGACAGTATAAGAACCTGTCAGTAGTACCTCAAATAAGGAAAAATCCAACCAATCTCAATCCAGGTGCCAATTATTCATATAAGTTTTTCTATGAACATAAAATATTTATATATTTTTTTAAAAAATTAATACAGCCTCTTTTAAAAAAGATCGTTACTGAGTATACTGAATACAGCATTAAAAGAATGGCAGGAAGGATGAAGCATCACCATTTGGTCAACAAACACGGACTGAATGCCAACTACCTTTGGGCATTTTGTGAACAGTGATGGCCACAAAGAATAAGAGAGACAGTAGACAGTACTCCCCTAACTTCACAGACCCTACTGCCCCACAGAGAAAAATGCATACCAACAACAAAAATACAATAGGAAGATTCCTTCATTCAGTCAGTCACCAAACATTAGTAGTGCCAGTTTATGTCAGGCATTGTGGAAAACGCTGGAGAAACACGGTGACAGTTTTTAAAAAAACTGAAAAGTTGTCATTGTGAAGCTAATAATTTAAATAGAGAGGTGGCCTTTACTCAAAAAATCATTAAGTTAACCCCAAAATCACAACTCTGAAATGCTGGGAAAGCAAATGACGGGTGACTGCACAGTAAGCAAAGGGAACCCAGGGACAAGATTACTGAGGACTGCACAGAGCAGTCGGAGAAGGCTTTACACAATGGGTCATGTTGGAGCCAAGAGCTGGGGGATGGGTATAAGAGAAGGGGGGCATTCCAAAAAAGGCTTCTATGTACTATGATATCACAAGATATGGTGCTGGATGGGCAAAGACCATGTTATTATTAAGGAACTTAAATCCCATACTATGGTTTCTTATTGTGTATTTTTTTTTTTAAAAATGAGAGAACCTAGAACACGTTTTGGTGCTAGGTTGAAAAAGTTACAAAGACGTGACAAAGTTTCAGTGGCAATAGGGAAGTATGTTGAGGACAGCTGTAAGTGTAACACTGCTTGTAAATAATAAAATAAAATATGGAGCTATTACGTGTCTTAACAATGCAAGGTTTTCTTTTTTCCCAGCAAGTACAAGCTTACCCCTATGATACTCAGTCCTTTAAGGTAGTCTTGACGAGGCTGGGCTTGAGGAACGCATCCAGCTAGCACTATTTTCTTATTTTCCTCTTGAGCTTTTCTAAAAGATTGAAGAGAAAACAGTGTGAATTCTTTTGCTCACAAGTGCACCCTTGGACACTGATGTTAGTGCATGTAAGTTCTCCAAATAATAACAAGCACATCTAGCATGAAACTGGATTTTCTTACAACTGCTTAAAGAAAACATATTATAATAAGACCTCTGAACTACATGTGTATTTATCATACCATTAAAGAACACAAGAGCAGTCCAATCTGATGTTTTTCATTTGTGTCTCATTATAAAACAAAAAAAAATTACTTATACAAAACTCTCAAGGATATAAATCATTCTTGAAAACCATGTTTTCCAGATAGACAAGTTGGCCATTCAAATAAGTTATTTATTTTTAAGTATTAATGAAAATTAATTCCTAGTCTTTTGTCCAGTATAAAAATAAAATATGCTTTATAAAAATATCGAACAGAAAAGTGAGAAATAGACGGTCTAATACCCGCTATCCTGAGAATTCACATATCTCCCCAGTTCTGCTCCCCAGAGACTGTCAACGGTTATAGACTGCCTATGCTTACTTCCAGACCAGCCCTCACACATGCAAGTGTAACGTGTAAATAGACCTGTGTCCACTATTCATACGCAAAGGTGAAACTACGTTTTGTTTTACAACTTCCATCCAATACATCTTATATCTTTTCTTTCATGTCTTTACCTAAAGATCAACCTCATCCTTTTTAAACATCACAATGTGAATATGCTATAGCTTAACTATTCTTGTTCTGACAGGCATTTATGTTATTGCCAATTTTTCACTATTACAAATAGTTTTACAGTGAACATGAATATATGTGTGCATACATAAACATATATATATGTACACATCTATGTGGATGGATGGATAGACAGTTATATTTGAATATCTGAAAAAGTATTTCTGGATTATGGAAACCTAGACGTGAAATTTATGCAAAGTTGTCTATTTCCCCAGCATAAATTCTAAGAAGTAGAAATGCTCATTCAAATACGTCTGGCTATTCATTAAGCATTTCTTTACTTACGAGGGAGTTGGGCTTTCTTTTATGAGTCTCACTCACTCATCCGGGCACCCATGTATGTGCTAGAAGACAGTGGTAAACTGAGCAAAGCTGATATCTTTTCCTAGAAACTATTTATCCTTTGCCCATTTTAAAATTAAATTTTCAAGTCTTCAATTCTTTTTCAAGTATGTGGGTTTTGGGATATTGTGATGCTTTGTTTACTTTTTTTCCTGAATGCTCAGGAACTGTGTTTTACACACCAGACTGTGTTTCTGGTCCCCTGGCAATCTCTAGGTTTCTGAAATCAAATGAGGGAGCTCAGGGTATCAGCAGCCCAGCTTGTGGACATGCAACTCTTAGACTATACCACTATGAAGTGAAAGTCTCTACACCTGACACAATTTTTTGTTTTCGTCAACTTTTTCTGGAGTACAAATTCAGAACAAGAAGCCAAAAAAAAAGGGGGGGGTATTAACAGAACTAGCTATTTGTGATCTACAGCCACATCAAAACCTCTGGGAAGTGTGCAGAGAATGATTAAATGAACAAATAGGCAGAGTATAAAATACTACTTTAACAGCACCTGCAAGTGTTTCATTTCAATAACTTAGAGTACTTTGGCATAATTTTTCCACTTGGAATCCTGAAAAGACTTGTTAACAAGTTTTAACAAGAATCAAAAAAATCTGACTTTGGTGGATTGCTTAACATATCCAAGAGAATTACTGCCTCCCTCTGCCGCCTGGTTTTCCTTCTTATCAGTACCAAGCACATCATTGCACAGAAACAGTTTTCTTGTAGTAAATGTGAAATACCTTATCAAACGAAAAAGATCTTTCCATTTACATTAACAATCTATACAAGGAAGTAACATCTGGTTCCCTCAAGAACTTTAGCTATAACACCTAGAATCACTGCCAAACATCCAAGAGAGTCTGTGAGGTCACCAATAATTAAAACCAAATTAAAAAGCCTGCTTCCTACAATGCGATTCAATTACCTAATTATTAAGGACATCTAAGACACGATAGGGAGTGTTTAAGGGAACACAGTAAAGAGGAAGATATGTGCCTTGCACTCAACAAGCTTATGGTTTATCATGGATGGGATGTCAAACAACATTAACACAGCATCAAGTAAAACGCCCTGAGTGACAGAAAGCTGCACAGGCAACATACAGAGGGAAAAGGAATACGCAGACAAAAAAAGCTTCATGAAGTGTGGGAGGATTTTAAGGGCAGACAGTAGCAGAAGAGGGTGGAAATCGAGGCAGAGAAAGCTCCAGGCAGTTGTTACAGTATGGACAAAGACAAGAAAGTAGGAGGAAAGTATTTCATTATTGAGAGAATTTCTGTCTAAGGGAGACTAATAGGGCTTATATTGTGGAAGGAGCCTTAAGAAAGACGGTGGAGAGCCTCTAATTTAGTGGGCAATGGGGAAACCTCTTAAGTTTCGGTGGCAGAGTAGACATAGAGTGGAGCTAAACTTTGAGAACATGACACTGATGGTAAGGTGTAAAATGAAGTACAAGGGGGAAAAGAAACCAAGAGGTGGGAAATTAACTTAAAACACCCTAGGCAAAAGGATGTGAGGACCTGAATGCATGTGGAAGATGCAAAAAAAGAAAGAATTTTTTTTTTTTTTGAGAAAGATCAGCCCTGAGCTAACTACTGCCAATCTTCCTCCTTTTGCTGAGGAAGACTGGCCCTGAGGTAACATCCATGCCATCTTCCTCTATTTTATACATGGGATGCCTGCCACAGCATGGCTTTTGCCAAGCGGTACCATGTCCGCACCCGGGATCCGAACCAGCTAACCCCGGGCCACCGAGAAGCGGAACGTGCGCACTTAACTGCTGCACCACCAGGCCAGCCCCAAAAGAAAGAAATTTAAAGAAAAGAAGATTGGTTCTCTTGCTAGACTATACTTGAGGAAAATCCCAAGGAGGAATCAAAGGTGATGCCAAGGTTTTGAGCCTAAGAGAGATCAACAAACACCTACTCTAAAGGGCTAGACGGTAAATACTTTAGCTTTGCTCCTCACAAGTCTCTGCTGCAGCTACGTAACCTGGCCACCTTAGCGCAAAAGCAAGTATATACACTACTTAAACAAACGTGTGTGTGTGTGTTTTCCAATAAAGCTTCATTTACAAAAATAGGGAGCAAGTCAGATTTGGTCAAAAAGAGAACCTGGCTGAGTATTGGAATAGAAGGTAACAAATTCACATAGGACACACTAAATCTGAAGTTCCCTGAATGCCCTTGAAGTCTCCGGAAATTCAAGTCAGCCAGCTGGGAATGAAGCGGGGAGTAGACTTTGGAAATGTACTCCAAAGTGACAGCTGATGACAGTGAATACAGCAGTCCCAAAGGGTGTGGCGAGAATCCAAATGAATAGAAAAATTTCCACAGGATAAAAATAATAGTGTGGAAAACAAAAAAGAGGTAAAATCATCACCAAAAACAATATCATAACAACAATAATAATCATGGTTAGCACTTACATGGTACTTCATCAAATTAACCATTATGTAGTTAGTTATGCAACAAATCTGAAAACAGTACAGCCAATATGTATACCAACCCAGGGAAAACGTTCTGGTGACATTATAAACACTGGGTCAGGTTGTGAAAGAGTCCACGGCTGATTTTAAGGGAGTAAGCAGAACACCAGAGAATTAAGAGGAAAAGTTCAAAACAGAGATGCTTAATCAAGTAATTTATTCAAAACATTATTTCAGGCTTTTATTGAATTTGGTTTTAAAATGTTAGGGTACACCAAAACTATAATCTAAGCCAAAAACCATAGCCCAGTTATGGAATATTAACGCCACACTTCACATGTGATCAAATAAAGTAGGACAAGTTTTAATGCAATTTCTCAGAGTATTTTTGTTCTAAACCTTCCCTTCTTACATGCTATTCTTTTTGTTTAGTGAGTTTTGTTCAGATTAATAAAAGCCTAAAAAAATTTCTTTAGAAACATACCCAGTAGAGTTATATTTCAAAAAGCTTTTATCCTTCAAAGTACGAATGTTCATAGGATAGTACCTTAAGAAACTTTAAAATAGTATGAATTTCTATGTCTTCATTTTAGATAGCCTTGAAATGCTAATTAAAATGAAAATTGAATGTAAAGTTAATTCAATATCATTCATATTTTCTTGAAACATATTTCTAAATCAAAATAGAGACGCATCCTTGTCTAAAGCATTAACTTGAGTAATACAGAATACATAAAGAAATCTTTCCCTCTTTTCTGCCAAGCACCAAATGCAAGAAATACTTTGCACAGAATCTTAAAATTCACAAAATCATAGAAAATATATGCAGATGACATAATATCATCTCCCTTATTTCACAGATGAGAAAATTGAGATTCAAGAAGATGTAATGATTGAGGCCCAAAGTTCCACACTCTGAGTTAGTGCTGGAGCCGGGATGAGCATCCAAGATCTCCTGGTTTCTCAAATACTATATTTCAGAACATAAATCAAACGAGTTTGACTGTGTAATAACAATGGAACAAACATTTCTTGATTAAAACAACATAGAAGTTTACAGAGATTATAATACATCGAATGTCTTTAAAGTATAAACACAGTATTTGATAGTTCTTGTTTCCCTGAGTCTTGTGAACAAAATAATAGTCTAATATGGTTGTACCGAGAAAAGCACAGTTCTCAACAAGCAGGAAATGTCGCTTCTTTCATTTCTCTTATTTCTTATATCTCCCCTGCAAATTGATGTTTAATCTATATAAAAATATTCATAATGTCAGTCTTCAACCAAAATTTTCTTTCATGAAAAAGTGTTTCCTAAATGAATCTTTTTTTTGATTTCTAATGCATACTGACACACTCATAAAAACTCTTCCTCACAACAGCACTGGAAAGAGAGTGAAATCAATCTGTTTCTGTACAAAGCAAGCAGGCTCTTTACTACTCTGCATGTGAGGATTCTCTGCATTCAAACAGTCAAGTGAGAGAACATCTATTTTAAGTATTTACATGGGGGCATGTAGCCACGTGAAACAAATAAAAACATCTCAGCAAACAATGTAAGAGAAAACAACAAAAGATCGATGCTTGTGAAATACCTTAATAACCATGATGCCTTTCCTAAATTTTGGAACAACCACTCAAGGAAGAAATAGTCTGCAGCAATGCAATAGTCTATCGACGCAACTATTGTCAAAACTTAGAGAGTTAGGCTGGGAGCTGCCAAAAGTTGAAGATAAAGTTACTCTAAGACTTGAAGGGAATTATCAATCTGAAAAAATAATCCAAATATATATTCAAATGTGTAACTGAAGACGTCCGCAGACATTCAAATCCAAAGTAACTAGGGTATAATCTCAGCATCACAAAACTCAATATTATTTTAACCAAATGAATAAATAAAACATAATTGCACTCTTTATGCCCCGGGGGAAGAAAGTTATTGCGAGGGGGAGTAGTCTTCCTTTGCACCTAGAAAAGAGGAGTCCAAAGGGTAAAACTTTCTCAACATTTCTAACAGTGGCAAGCACAGTAGGCACCCAAGGCAGATGATCAAAATAGTTAATCCCCTTAGACACAGTAACCATTTCTTCAAAGTGTATCTAGGTACTACAAACTCCCAGGCCCTGATGAACCAGCCATATAAACCCAGTCAACAAATTCCCACTTGATTCCAGGTTCAATAGTTTCTTTTATTGTGCTTACAGCCAATACAAGTTCCTGGGTTCACCTATAAGAACTTTTGTTTATTAAAAAGTCAATAATTCAGCATTTTGTTTTTTCACTCTATCATTTATTCACTCACCTCATGTCAGACATGAGGAAAAATAAGGATAAAAAGAGAATCACCAATCTCAAATGGCTCAGTCTAGTGAGAAAAGGAAGGAATGGGCTTTAGAACCCGAGTTTTTTTGCACGAACAGGAAAAACAGAGACCTGAAGGTAGCAAGGAGAGCTGCGAGCAGCCCTGTGGGAGAACCAGCATGCACCCTGTTAAGAGACTTGAAGGTACCCGGTTTTCATGAAGCTCTCTCTGAAAGCAGGGCTGTAGATAACCCAGACTCCAAATGAGGTCCCTGAGGGTCCAGGTCAGGGACAAAGGGGAGAGTGAGCAAGGGGGAGCAGAGTCCTCCTCCACTGCAACCTGTTACTATGCTTTCATCTGCTTCATGTATCAAGGGTCTGTGAAAGACTTGTCTGAAGAAAAAATTCTGTGACTTTAAGAAAAAAAAGGGAGAATAGGACACAGACTTTTTTTTCTAGCTTCACTGAGGTATAATTGACAAGGACATAGATTTCTGTTACGAGGTTAAAGATTTAAGGAAAGTTGGTTCATTATAGAATAGGGAATTTCGATGAGAAGAGCAATAAAGTTTTAAAAAGAAGCTACCGGGGAAACATGATGGGGGAGGAGGGCAAGACCACAGACAGGAGGAATGGAAGAAGAAGGAAGCACCTCCTGTGGAAATCAGAACGTGGCTGACTGGTGCTTGCATGGTGGATGGAGGATAAGAAATAGTCAGAAAGCACCAAGTAGGCCTAACCAGCCTCACGTCTCCAAAGGGAATCAAGTGCAGAGGATGGGAATGATTCCTTAGGATCATAAGAAGAGGCTGCTCTGAATCCTGCCAGGCTGACAGCTAAAAGTCACTCTCCCTGGAAGTCAGGAAATCAGTATTTCCCCAGATTAGGGAGCTGTGAGGGTGGAGGGAAATCCTTGTAATTCTGTGAGGCTGGCCGCTGTTGACCACGGTCAGATGCGCCTCCCTGAGAAAGTGAATTGGTGAGACTGGTTATTATGTCGTCAGTCACTGGGCCCATCTAACTGTAGGTAATCCACAAAATTAAGTTTTGAAACCTGCAAAACTAAGGATCATACCCTGAAAGATACTAACAAGACCTAGTTGTCACCTGGAAAGCCAGCTTGCCTCTATGACATATGTTTCCATTTCTCTAAAACTGAAACCCTAATCCTCCAAGATAATTAAGCATACATACTTTCTGGTTTCTAAAGCTAGTAGCTTAAAAGTTGTATCAGAAGTAAGGAAAGCCATAGGTTTGTTCTTTGATTCAGAAATTGAGCATCAAGACACATGTACAAGTTAATGGTAAATCAATCAATAGCAAGTCCATCCTTCCAGTTGTTCTTTCCAAAAATCTTGGAGTTATTCTTAATATGTCTTGTCCTCTCATACTCAACCCATCAGTAAATCCTGCTGACTGTACCTTGGAAATTCGTCCAGGTTCCAACCACATTTCACCACCTCCACTGCTCCCACCCTGGGCTAAGCCACTAACATTTCCCCCCTGCTTCCTTCCACCCTTGTATTTTAGTCTCAACACAGCAGTCAGAGTGATCTTTTCAAAGTATAAACCAGAACACAGCATCCCTCTCCTCAAAATCTTCTCATGGCTCATCCTCTGACAAAGATTAAAAGTCAAAGTGTTTAGAGATGGCCTACAAGGCTCTATACTACCTGGCATGCCTCCCTTCTTCCCTCCTTATCCTCACCTCCTGCTACTACCCTGTACTCCCACTAACTCACTCTGTTCCAGCTCCATAGGCCTTCTAAGCATTCCCAGAAAACCGCAGGCATGCACTCACACGAGGCATTTGCACCTGCTGTCTCCTCTGCTGATACATTCTTTGCCCAAATGTCCACATGGGCGCACTTCCTTTCATCGCCAGGTCTTTGCTCACGTGTCACCTTCTCACCCTGTTGCAAACTGTGCCATTGCACAGCAGCAGCAGCATTCCCTGTGCTGCTTTACTTCTTCGGACTACGTCTCATCCTCTCATACGCTATATAATCTTCTCCATTTTTGAACAGTCTGTCCCCCATCTAACCCCCGCCCCCACAGCGTGACCTGCCCAAGGACTCGGGCTGTGGTGTGTTTTGGCTCACAGAGCTATCACTAGACTTACGGCAGAGCCTGCTGTATTGTAGCAGCAAAGTGGGGGCGGGCACGAGAAGTCCAACCGAGAAGGAGCAGCTAATGGCACCGGCACGCACAGGAAGGCCACGGTCCTCAGAGAAACAGTAGTGAAGAGACTAAGAGCACAGACTCTGGAGCCAGACCGCCTGGTTCTAATACTGGCTCTGCTACTTACATAGTTGAATTACTTAAACTCTCTGAGCTTTAATTTCTTTCCTTGTAATAGAAGTTCCTACCTCATGAAGCTGTTATGACAGTGAAATGTGTTAATAAATAAAAAGCACTTTTATAAGGTCTTTATAAATGTTCACCATTATTTAACAGAATTATGGAGATCTACAAGTGCTGACATGGAGAGATGTCCACAATACATGGTGATGAGAAAACACCAAGTTATAGAATAAGATGTCAACTGTGTCCTATTTTTATAAAGAAGACATATGCATAGAATAAATTCTGAAAGAAAATATTCCAAATTGTAAACTGTAAATTACAACTACCTCTGTTGGATAAGGAATTGAGAAAATAAAAAAGACACTCAACACTATTCTTAAAAGCATGACACCAAAACAGGGCAAGGGAAAGAATTCCCCAGCAGCTGTGGTAAGGCATCCCAACAGCTCCTTGGAAGGCCTCATCCTAGGATTAAGATCAATCTAGGAGGAAGTATATGCCAGATTCCTCCCTAGATACTTCCTTAACTTGCTTTAGGTAACCCCAAAGAGCTCCCCAACATCAGTAGAGCTCCTCCTGGATAGGAACGTTGCCCCATGGAACACATTTTACCCAAATGGTCGATATTTTCTACAATATGCTTGTAAGTGGTCATGTGGCTGTTGCTTCACTTCCTCAGAGGCAGGGAGTTCATTACTTCAAAATTTCCTGTTTAATCACTGAACACCTGCTTTCGTCCAGATACTTAAACTTTTTTTTATTATTAAACTCTACCTCCAGATTGCTTCCACTTAGTCATCCAAATTACCTTCTTTCACCTCCCAAAGCTTTATCCCCTACACTGGCCCACATCCCAAATCATGTTTGGTCACAAAGCATGTAACTATTCTAAAGGAAATGTTTCTAAAACACATGGCATGCTTACATTTCTTATTACACAAAAGAGAGAATCCAATTAACCTGCAGTTGATTGCCCCAGATGATCACTGTAGATATGGAATTTCACATCTGTAAGAGACCTCCAAAACTTTCCAGCCTTGTCATTTTATTTTACAAAGGAGGAAAATGAGGATCAGAAAGATTAAATTGCATGCCCAAGGTCAAAGTAAAGAGAGTACTGGCAGTCATCCATCACTGCCCTTTGCTTCGATATAATGATGTCCTAAACGAGCAGTTACCCAGATCCATAAGACTGTGTGGTCCCATAATAAATAATCTCAGTAAGCCATATATATTGATTCTCTCTTTGTGTCAACTATTATTTCTCAACATGTCATTTCTAACTTGTCTACTCAATGTACCACCACCATTTCCAACTGCTATGCAATGAATCTATAAAAATTTCTGGAATAAATGATGACCATCAACAACTTCATTTTATATATGATTTTCACAAATTCATTCATGAAATATTTTCTGCCTATTATGCGTACAATATACGCTTAGAAGCCTGTTGGGTATCAAGAGGAATTTGTGATTCAAGGAATACACATGAAGTTGAAAACAACCAAAAAACTCTTAAGTATGCACACTGAACAGAAATACAAATGAACACTTTAAGTACAAGCTTAGTACATTAATAAATGCAAATAAGTTTACAGACCAGTGGCCACCAGACTTTTTATCAAGGCACTCACCAGCTAAAAAAAGAGAGAGAGATGTATCTCAAATACATAAATGCATACAACTGTATATAAACCATACACATGTAGTACTATACTAATATATAGTATACAGTATAAAACATACCTTAATATTAGGATTTTTAAAATGAAATACTGCAAAAGAACATTAGTGCTCTGGGTTTAGCAGGGAAGAAGTTATCGCAGGCTCAAATAAAGGATTAATAGGCCTCATAAAATCTGGTGCAATGCTATCAGTCACCTAAAACCTTTTTTTCCTCACTGAAGGGGACCAGAATATGCCACCTCCAAATATGCCATTTTTGCATAAGGATTATTTTGACTTGAAGGCAATTAGGAAACAGCAGACTCAGGAAGAAAGCCCTCCCCCCACTTTTTGGCTAAAAGCTAAGCATAAACTTCTACTTGTACAGGTGTCTCCCTCTCCAGTACCAGGAAGAAAACTATGCCAGAGACAACTGTTATCACCTGACTCTTATCTGCATAACAAACCTTACTAAACAACTCTTCCTTATCATATATTTCCTGATCACAGCCCCATAATTAATGCCTCCCCAAGAAGCCCAAAGAGAGAGGAAAGAAAAGGGGAAAAAAAGGAAACAAGAATATATAAGTACATCAGAAGACCTTAATAAAGTGACATAAAAAGAGATGCCCTGATCAGCTGTTACATTTATTCAATTCACCATCCAATTTGCACATCTCATTGTACTTTAATTATCACATTCACCAAGAAAAACTAAAATTAAATTACGACATGAATCTATGATATATTTTGAGGAAGGAATAAGGGAAATTTACAGTTCTGGTTCCAACTAAAAACCGAATTAAAAGGATAAAAGTTCTAAAGAAAAACACATGCTTGGGCTCATTTCTAGCTCCATCCTGAATACAATTTGAGCTGGAATACTATTAGATCCCAACCTCGTTTCTGGTGGGAGACCCAGCCAAATTTAGAATTTAGAATTGGCTATATAGTCTGAATATAAAGTTGTTTTAAATCTTATAAAAGGTTCCTAACAAAACTTTAAAGTTTTTACATCTTTTTGAAAGACTTTTCCCAAGAGGCCTTAGTTAATGTAAAAGCTGATCCCTTGGAGGGGATAATAGAAAAGCACTTTGTTATTTAAAATAATACAATAAGGGGGTCAGTCTAGCAGTGCAGCAGTTAAGTTCGTGCACTCCGCTTCACCAGCCCAGGGTTCGCCAGTTCGGATCCCAGGCACAGACCTACATAGCGCTTATTAAGCCATGCTGTAGCAGGTGTCCCACATATAAAAAAGAGGAAGATGGGGACTGATATTAGCTCATGGCCAATCGTCCTAAACAAAACAGAAAAAAAAAAAAGAGTAAGATTAGCAGCAGATGTTAGCTCAGAGCTAATCTTCCTCAAATAAAAAAAAGAAAAGAATACAATAAAAAACGGCCAAGCAAGAGACACTTAGTTAAGACTTCCCAGAGGCTGTCTCCTTGGCTAATTTACATAGTCATGGAATCCCCACCTACAGACCAGAAGCAACAGAAGAGATTAACTTCCATCAAAGCTGCCTTAACTGGGCTTCAGCAAGCTGTAAGCCCAGGATGATCAGGAGGTTTCCCTGGAGAGGCCAGTGGCAGGGAATAGCAATATTTCAGGGCACTAAAAACAACTCACTGTTAACATACTCTAGTTGAACTAGCTAATTCAGAATGAGTCATTGTCCTAAATTACCTGTACTGTTCCTATGGCAAATGATTGATAACATTCAGCACTGACAGTACCATAATTCTTTTAATAGACATCTCTCCGCCACATGACTATAAGTTCCTTGAGGTCAATGATTTGATATGATTCACTTTACACATCTCAGAGCACATTTTCAAGAAACCTCTTGCAATTTAATAAATGAAAGAAAAGACTATACCAGGAAATAACACTAGAATCAATCATTTACTAAAGTTGTAATTAACAGCCATGTCTACGTCTCTCACAATTTAATAAAGCCACCATTAAACAGAAACTCATCTTTTCGTCATCAGAAACAGATAATCCAATCAGAGGAACTACATTTGATTGATGTCAACATCATTTATCTATATTTGAATTTTACGGTAAATCCTCAAAGGATTTTCACTCTCACAAACCAAATAAACAGGTTATAAAAATTATCCTATTCTTAAGAATTATTTTTTAGTGTTTAAATAGCACTATTTTCCCCTCAACTCTCTCCTTTGTCCCCTCCATCGCATCTTCTTCCATTATATCTTCAGAAAAGTAACGCAGCTATTGCTTATAGTTAATCTAACCTCAGATCAGAAAGGTATTTACCACAAATGCAACTTTTTTTAAATTCAATAGGAAAAAAACTTTTCTTTAACAGCAGCAACCAACGTAGCTCGACACAGAAAGAGCTTAGAGCCACTGCTCACTTCTAGTTCCAGAAAGCAAGGCAATTTCAGTGACACAGACACTGCCACTGCCCTCCATTCTGTGTGAAAATGCCCTAACACCAACATAAATGGACAAAATGAATCCATTTAGGGGGTAAAAAACTGTCAAGCGTCTATTGTTTGCAACATCAGCCAAAGGACAAACTCCATCAGACTAACATCACACTAACTCAATTCAAATTATCAACTGAAATAACCAAGCGAATTACTTTCACCATTTAGCAACATGACCAACAAACCAAAGTATACCGTAACATCTAACTAAAAAGAAGTTTTCTTTGTTTTTACCATTGTCTATTGTGAAGAAGAAAGTAAAGCTCGGCGGAGTCATATAGAAAAGGACGATGGGCTCCCTCTGAGCCACGTAAAAGAAAAGAACATGTTCAGAGCGCCTCTTCTATGTTCAATGTTGTCGCCATAAGAAACAGCAATGATAATAAAAAGGCTGTATGTATATCTGAAAAATACATAGGACTGCAGCAATTAAGAAATTTTTATCCAATCAATAGTTATTGAACAATCAATTTGTAGCCAAGTATGAAATATCTGGAGTCAGAAATTACATACGCTAATAAGGATGAAGATAAAAGATTTGGTTTGCTTTAACTACATAATCCCATTATTATCCATTTCACTTCATCTATACAAACAAAGCGTGTCATTCTTAGTATGGTTTTTAATTATTAAGGCTAGCTGACATCCGTGGTTAATTTAAAAGCACCATTTCCCTCTGGAGATTTTTCTCTGAATTCCACTGAAATTAATCAATTAACCAGTCCTTTAAGTAACTGTATATTTTACCAATACACAGAAGTGAGTATAAACATACACACATATATATTTATGAGAGACAGAGAGAGAAACCAACGCTCTACTAGATTGATGTTACCTCATTTTATTCTCAGAATAAATAAAGTCCTACATATCTGTATTTTTCCACATAAAATATTAGACTGTTATGGCCATATAAATAATATAAAACATTCGTAAATTTGAAGCTAGAAACAAAAGAAACTGAACCTGAAAGAAATAAGAGAGTTATATTCAGAATTACTGCTGTGGAGGAGCAAGTTATAAGTGGAACCACAGCAGCTACTGTCATCACCAATGCCTTTTTCCAAAAAAAAAATTAGTTGTGTGAATTTACTATCTTCTCTGTCCTTCATAAAGCCAAATTATGTAGTTTGATCCCAGCAGAGGGTTGAGATGACCAAATGAACAGAAAGATATACCTCTGTGTCTTCCCAAAATTCCACAGAGAAGACAAATGTATACATGTAACTGAGAGTAAATCCATAGCATTGATGGAAAACTGGGAAAGGGACCATGAGCAACCCAAATCATAGAGCAATTTGTGTAAAACTTAAAACAAAAACAAAAGACTTTTCCAAAGAAAACCCATACATCAAAAGTAAAAGGAGGTGAGAAAAGCTGACCTCCACAATTAAAGATGGACAAACAATGATTTGAGTCCCTCTGCCCTCAAAGCAATTGGCTTCCAGAGTTACCTAAAAGTTAGGGCCACAAGTACAGCTCTCAATAAAAAAGCAGAAGGTCTTATATACATGGGCCTGTGAGCATTAGCACCACAAACAGGCAAGCGGAACAGTGCCACCAAATGATTTAAAGCCACCACAGGACCCCCAAATCACCACACTTCTCCCCTATTCCTAAAAGGAAGCCAATTCTCAGCTAATTGTGATTCGTCATCCTTTCTATCACCCTCCAAGCAAACAATCAGAGTCAAAGCCCCTAAAATAGAACCACATGTACCATAGCAGCATACTGAAAAAGAAAAACCAAATGACCACCTCAGTAGGCACAGAAGAAATATTTGATAAAATTCAACATACACATTCATAAAAAGACTGTTGGCAAACTAAAATTAGAGAACTTCCTCAAATTGATAAAGGATATGTACAATAAAGCTATAGCTAATATCATGTTTTCTTCCTAAGATGAGAAACAAGGCAAGGATGCCCAGTCTTACCACTTTATTCAATATTGTACTAGAGGCCCCAGCTAGTGCAAGAAGGAAACAAAAGGCATACAATATACAATCAGGCAAAGAAAGAATTAAAACGGTATCTTCAAAATAAAATGATTTGAGTAGGTATAAAATCCTAAAGCAATTTAATAAAAAGCTACTAGAACTAAGAAGTTAGTTTAGCAAGACCACAGAATTCAAGAGGAAGTGACAAATATTGAAGACAGGCAAAGACAATCCATTATATGAATAAGAGGAGTTCCTGAATAAGAAAAAGAAACCCTTAAGTAAGGAAACAGAACAAACACTAGAAATTGTAATTCAAAAAAACTAACATAAAAATTTCTAAAAAGATTTGACTATATATTGAAAGATCATACTACATATGACTATTGTCTCAGAACAACCAACAACAAGACACATTCTAATAAAATTACTGGACTCTAAAGAGAAAGAAAAAGAGGCCAGCCCATGGTGTAGTGGTCAAGTCCACACACTCCCCTGCGGCAGCCCGGGTTTGTGCATTTGGATCCTAGGCACAGACCTACACACTGTTCATCAAGCCACACTGTGGCAGCATCCCATATACAAAATAGAGGAAGATCGACACAGATGTTAGCTCACCAACAATCTTCCTCAAACAAAAAGAGGAAGATTGGCAACAGATATTAGCTCAAGGCCATGCCTCCTCACGGGAAAAAAAAAAAAAAAAAGGAAGAGAGAAAGAGAAAACTCCCCTGAGCATCTACACAAAAAGAGCACATGACTTATAAGGGGAAAATTATTCGCCATGTCGCCATGTCGCCACCAAACTTTGAAAGCAGCGCTCTCTGCCAGAAAGAAAATGTGACCCAAGGATTTTACATCCAGCAAAATTGACTTTCAAGCATAAAGAGCACTAATCGTTATCCACATGCCACAGCTAAGGAGCTCTTGTTCCCAGGAGCCCTTCCTAAGGAACCTACTAAGAATGCATTTCAAACAACCAAAAATGAACTTTAAGGATATTTACATAAGGTCTAGTGGCAAGTAGTAAATATGTATTTATGGACTGAATACCAAATAAAAGTTAAAAGGAAGAGACTGAGCATGTAATTGCTATCTGATTTGACAATGCCGCTATAAAACCCTCATTAAAAATATTTGGGAGGGGGGCCAGCCCAGTGGCATATGGGTTAAGTTCGTGTGCTCCGCTTCGGTGGCCTGAGGCTCACAGATTTGGATCCCAGGCACAGACCTACATACCACTGCTGTGGCAGCATGCCACATACAAAACAGAGGAAGACTGGCACAGATGTTAGCTCAGGGGCCAATCTTTCTCACCAACAACAACAAAAAAAAATTGGGAGGAAAATGGGGATAGCATTTGCAGAAAAATTTTTTAAACTTTTTCAGTAATCATGATTGGTGCTGTACGTGCACGTATTATTATTATTCTGAAACTATTCTATGTGTAAAGTGGGATAAAGCTAATGAAGGACTTTGGGATAATCCTAATTCTATCATCTCCTATGTTCTTGAGAACTAGGATTCTTGGTGAAGAAGGAAAGAGATACACACGCAATATATAAAAGATTAAGTTAAAAACCCTATAGTCCTAAATGTAAATTGAAAATATCAATATGAACTCATGGGGTACTGTATCATAAAACATATGTGTGATAGTGTGAGAGAGAGTGTGTCCACTGAAAAGACTGAAAAGGCCTAGAAACAATAACTAACACAGAAGCAGGGCACTCAGGTGTGGTCGTGAAAGGCCATTTCCCATTAAATGGAATTGGGCTTCTTTGAGAAATGGCTGATTCTAGGTCTGGGACAGGAAATGAACAAGATGAGCTAGGAACATCTTGTCATACCACCTGAGAGCAAGAAAGCTACCAGAGAGTACCAGGGTCATGTCAAAGGACTCAGAAGCCAACTTGAAGGGGATCACAGTAGCCAAAGACAGGACAATTTGAACTTGGCTAAGAAGTGCAATTGACTGAAGCCCAAATATGTTTAAATTCATGAGTTTCTAATCATATTGACCAAAAAAAAGAAGTTATCAGCCACCTTCTGAGAATGACAGGAAACTAATTCATTATCTTGGAAACTGGGTGAAGAAAATCTAGAATTTATTCTGCCTCTGTGAACTCTACCAATGAGTAAAGAGCAGAAAAATCTCCTTATAAAATTATTACAGCTAATTTATAACAAGCTGATAAAAGAGAATATCACCATCTTCCAAACTCCAAAGAAGTAACGAATCCAGGCATTAAGCATCAATGACTGGTAGCAACACGAAAGAATACAATATAACAAAACATAAAACAATCTGAAGTGCTGCCAAGGCTCTATAGCCAGCTAGCAATTTGCCGGAAAAACAGAGGACAGAAGAACAAGTTGAACTGCACTTTGAATATGCAGTCAGCAAAACCTAAACTATGGATGCCCACAGGTCAAAAGACCCAGGCTCTTCAACAGGTAACTTATCAGGAAAAGAAACAGATGGAAGGGGAAGAGATGTAGATCAAGAGATTTAAATACATACCAGGTTTTTAATAACGGTCAAAATTTAACTTTATTGTGTAAGAATAAAACTTGAGTGCTAAAGTCATAGGGAATATAAAGAAGTGATTATTATAAAGTCAGGACAGTAGGCACTTGTGGGGGTAGGGAGAGAGCTGCGACTGTGACGGGGAACATAAAGGGATTTCCAGAGTGGCCAGCGATATTTTATTTTTTGAACTGGGTAGTAGTTACCTGTGATTTTTAACTTTTTAATTGCATTTTACAATAAAGGAGTTAAAAATAAAATATCTAATAAAAATACTCTAGAACTAAATAACCAGAGATTTCCCAGTAAACAAAAAGGGGAAGAGAAATAAAACTGTGGTAGCTAAATCTAAAGTCTTCTGAACGTTCCCATATATCTCAAAATCCACACGAAAGTGGTTTTAACCCATGGTATATAAACAGGATGTCACAGTTAGCTGGAAGAACCCTGATATATGCTTTGTAGAAACAAAACTGTACTCTGTCCACTGACCATCCTTGTCAGAGGTAACTAGAATGACACTGAAAAGATCAATTCAGAATTATTATTAAAGAGATTTCAAAGAGAATACCACAAAAGAACTTGCTGATTTTCTATATTTTGTGGCAGTTAATTAACATCTAAACCACTGAAAGGACTGACAGGAACATTAAAAGCATGAAGAGTGTGAGAACACATCACTGTCTGCTCCCTTCTGTACTGTCTACGGGCAACCTCACTAGCTCTTTCTGAGAATACAACTGTAAGCTTTAAA
This sequence comes from Equus przewalskii, assembly GCF_037783145.1. NCBI lineage: Eukaryota > Metazoa > Chordata > Mammalia > Perissodactyla > Equidae > Equus > Equus przewalskii. Next base: position 19,450,355 of record NC_091849.1, on the reverse strand, counting down.
AGGCATGGGGGTTGAAGAAGGAAAATGCTACACTGTCCAGAGACCTAAATTCAGGTCCTGGCTGTGCCATGAGTTGATAGTAAGACAAATCTTCTTCCTCTCTGAGCCTTAATTTTCTCATATATAAATGAAAATGGTTAAACAAGATGAACCATGACACTTATTACAGCATTAAAAATCTCTAATTAGGATAGGAAATATTTGCCCCAAAGGTAATATTTGCCACCAAAATCCAACAAGATTAAGAAGAAATACCACATTAGAAATTTTTTTCTTTTTCAAATAGTAAGTTCTTCTTTATTAGAAAAAAGTAAAATTTCTTTGAAAACTTCCCCCCAAAAGCTGAAATCTATGTCCAACTTTTCAAATCCAACTGATACAACAAGACACTATCTTTAGTAGATTTGAAAATTAGCAAATAAAAAAGTAAGAAGAAAGTTCACCTTTAATATTTTAAATTCTAGTTTATCCTTTCATATATCCATTTGTAAAACTGTGATAAGAGGGAAAGCTCGGGATTTTAAAAAGTTAGAATAACAAAATAATAGAAAACCAGCAATAAATTCAGCTTCCTTTCTTTCACCTCCAGTTGGTAGTGTTCAAATTTCAACCTCACATATGAAAATACCAAATAATACCCAACTTAAAAAAATGAAATGATAAAGGAACGTCTCTGTAAGATGAAAGAAAAGAGTCTAAGGGGTGATCCCGTGCAACTGTCTGTGTCCTCTAGAGAATAACAAAAATTATCATCATGACAATAGAATTTTGCTTTTTATACTGTTTAGGCTTTTCCAGAGCAATTTTCACATGCATCATATGCTGCCTCATGGAAACCTCATGAAGAAGCTGTGAGTTAAAGGAGAGTTTCTTACTTTACAAATGAGAAAAAACGACATTCAGAGAAGCTAGATAGAAAATGGAATTCAAGAATAAGAGATGAATTAACATTAGTCTCTGCTACTTAAAGCAAAAAGGGGTATTCAGAGTTGTACTTAGAGAAAACAGAAGATAGGGAGATGTGTACCTGCTGAAGGAGAAGGATGAGACCGCTTTAAAATCTGAACAGAAAGAATGTCTCAGCTCGGGTCATCTTCACAAGAGTAGCAGGCCCTCAGAGTTACAGGCTGCAGCATTTCCCTGTATAAGGAAGGAGTATTCAACTACTCCCAAGTCCCGGAAGCAAGCAGATGCTGCAGAACAGGAGAACGAGCATGCTGAACTATACTGAACCAAAGGAAAGCATCCTCTCTCAACTGTCAGGTGAAAAACTAGAGAACTAGAACAAGGAGAAGCCAAAAACAAAAGGCTTCTAAATTTCAAATCCCCATACTCAAAGAGGGAGAGGGGGATGCTGATTTATGCCATACAAGGCCCAGTGAAACTCAACTCTCCCTGTTTAAATAAAACACATCCGGACATAGATTGCTAACCATCATAACAACAACAACAGCTGAGGGAAAAACAGACTTCTTATATTATTTAGAACATAAACATTTTATATTGCTCCAATATGGCCTCTCCCCATTAAGGTTCTCAGCAGACAACTTTGCTTCTTATTTCACTGGAAAGTCAGAAGAGAATTGCTGTTTCCTTCCACCACCGTGTCTATCAAACTACCTGCCCTGTATCAACATACTTGTCTTTTCAGCTGTTAAAACAGACCAACTGTCCCTACTCCCACGTAAGTCCAACGCTTCTGCCTATGTGCTAGATCCCAGACCCTCTTGAATACTCTGCTCCTATAATTATCCTCTTCCCTTCTACTAAGCAATTTTTACCTCTATAATGGACCATATCCGACAGCATACAAATATGCAGTAGCATCCCATCTTAAACATACAAAATAAAAACTCTCCTTTGATTCTACACCTTCGCTCACTCCCCTCTAGTTCCATTTCTGCTTCCTTTTATAGCATATCTCCTTTAAAATGCAATTGGTAGTCTGTCTCACTTCCTTGCCTCTCTTTAAATCCACCCAAATCAGTCTTCTTTCCCCACCTCTCCCATGAAACTGTTCATCAAGAACCTCCACCAGCTCCCTCTTGACAAATCCAGCAGATCAATTCTCATTCATCATCTGACTCAGCCTCTCAGCAGCACTTCCACAGTGGATCACTCCCTCTTCTTGAAACTCCCCCCTGACTTGGCTTCCGAGACAAAACACTCTCCTGCTTTCCTCTACCTCAATGAGGGTCCTCTGCTAGCTCCTGGTCCTTGGTTGTCTCCTCCTCCGTCCACCCTAATTCCTAGGTGATCTTCAATCTCACAGCTTCACATACCAGGATGACGATTCCCAAATTTACATCTCAAACCCCAACCTCATATATACAACACATCAACTCAGGTATCTAGTACGCATCTCAAATTAAGCATGATCCAAACAGAATTCTTAATTTCCCACTCTCACACCCTTCCTACCCCGTACAAAACAAACAGAAAAACTCCTCTACTCTTTCTCATCTCAGATAAACGGTACGAATACATGCCCGATACTCAACCTCTACTCCACCCCACCCACCCACCCACACAGAAAAAACTAGGAGTTACCGTTGATCACTCTCTTTTTCTCATACTCCACATGCAATCTACCTGCAAAGGCTACTGATGCTACATTCAAAACAGAATTAAACCCAAGCCCTTCTCCTCATTTCCACTGCTACCCCATGCTTGTCTAAGCCACAGTCATCTCTTGCTTATACTTCTGTCTACCAGTATGCTAATTTCAAAAGCTCGTTTCCCAGCTTTTCACAAAGCTTTACACAGGCACAAATGTCACCTGCTTCAAGGCTTTCCGTGACCATCCTATATAACATAGGCCTCCTTTGACTTACTCTCTCCCTATTATCTTGTGCCTGCCTTATTTTCTTATTATCAAGCCTATCAAAACCTGAAATATTGTATTTTATTTATTTTCTACATTTTATTTATTTCCTATCTCCCCCTCTGCAAGGCTGAGAAACTTTCATCATCATAGTAATCACGTAGCCAGAACAGCGCCTAGCATACTGCAGATGTCAAACAACTACTTGTCAAACGACTGAAATTCTATCCAAGTGTCATATCATATGATTTACACATTAGTCTTCTCTCCCCTTTTCACCCTTCTTCTAAGTCAAAAACACTAAAATTATGAATAGAATAGTAAAACAAACCCATATCACAAATAGTAAAAGAAACCTGCATCAAAATGGTAAATTCCATCTCTCTGATTTTTTCAATATGAAGTTTCTTTAATGCTTCTGTTTATTACAAAAGTAATACATGCAACCTAGAGGGGAAAATGTCAGTAGAAGCAACTAGGAAAAATAATATTTTTAAATGTTTAAAAATTATCTTATAAATCATTCTCCTTACACTTATCTGTTAGTTTTTTAAAGAGAGTAATTTTATTAAAAGTTCACATATGATCAAAATTAGTATCACAGATACATTTTAAAATAGCCTGCTAATATAGAAGATAAGAAAGTATATTTCTCACATTTGGATTTTACACAAACCAAACCACATAAGTGACTCTAATTTCTCATATGCACTATTCTTGTAATATTTTGTGATAAGATATTTTTAAAACTTTGTAGATTAAAAAATCTATCTGAATTTTTTATTTCAATTGTAATTCTTACATTTTTCTTTTTTCGCTGAGGAAAATTGGCCCTGAGCCAACATCCATGTCGATCCTCCTCTATTTTATATGTGGGACGCCTGCCACAGCATGGCGTGTTAAGCAGTGCAAGGTCTATGAACTGGTGAAACCCAAGCCACCGAAGTATGGCATGTGAACTTAACCACTCAGTCATGGACAGGCCCCAGTTATTACATTTCTTGACCTCAAATTTTGTTTTGTTTTCAACAGGGAGAAAAAAAGGAAAATTAAAACATAAGGCAATATAAATTATAAATTCTTAATTATGAATTATCATTGCACATTGTATGAATCCTAGTTTAAGTACTTATTTGTAAACTATTTATCACATCCTTTTTTCTAGCTTACCTGAAAAAAATCTGTTGATTAGTCTCGCAAACATTCTCCATGAATATAACTTAGTGTTATACTCCCATTAACGAGAAAAAACAAATAGAGTATCAATCTCCTAATACAACATCTACGTCTGTGTAGAGTAAGGATTAGGAGCCAAAAATGACTCACTTCATGCAGTCTTCTTAGGAAGTTGTATAATTTTTTTAAAATTTAAGATACTGGTATTATTTAAAGAGAAGAAAAATAAAAATACTACTAGATGACAGAAAATGATTAGAAGAAGAAAACACATCTGTTAGTCTAATTTCTTTTCTAAATTAATCGATTAATTCAATCAAAACTCAAGAAAAAAGAGCTTTAAGGGATGAAAGCAAAGGTAACATAAGATAGCAGAATGCCTAATCCCGGGTACATGCTTTGCATGGAGGTCGGAGGGGAAGAGTCTCTCACCTGTGTTTCCTGGATAATGAAAGCCCTCCTAGTTTGTGTTCTACTGAACAGTCTTCTCACCCCAGGGCATCAGGGAAGTAACGGCTGTTTTGTACAGAAGAGGTTAAGAGCAGCACAGTTACAAGTCCTCGGAGTCTTAGACTCTTACAAAGATAAGAGAGAGCGTTTCATACTGAAGATACATGGCACTTTGAAAGTTATTATATAACTCTTTCCTGAAGAATAAGGATCATTTTGAACATTAGTTATAGCTATAGATAATGGGGCTTAAGTCAGATTGGGTCTTGAATCCTAAAGTTTTACCCTAAAACTTTCCTTAAAATAGTCTCAATACACCATGGTGGCAAGGTTTTGTCCTCCTACAAATGCGGAAGAAGGGTGTGCTGCTCCTTGACTAATTCCTGCCTGATTCGTACTCATTCTTCAAGTAACAACTTGGAGACGTCATTTCTTCTACAGTCTTTTCTTACTACTGCGACTTCAGGACTTAGGTTTCTCATATTCTCCCGTAGCAATCTACATACTTCCGCATCATAGACTGCATCATATTCTGTTGTCACTATCTCTTGGTTTACATGCATCTCCTACTAGACTGTAAGCCACAGGGTTCACTCACTATTGCTTGCCAACTCAGGTCCCTCCTCCAAACCCACTCCTTTTTTCTTCCTAGCAGAGATCTGGTTTTGCTTGTTGTTCACCCAACGAGGCACTGTGCTCAGGAAAGAGGCTTCCCCACACCAAAGTCCCAGGGTAGGCAAAACATAGTCTAAATCAGTCATGATGTCCTCATTCTCTTTGCCAGTGAATAGCTTTTGGATTTGAGTTGGGACCCAATTCTAGTCAATGGTGTGCAGTGGAGCTTTTGGGAAGGATTCTCCTCTCTAGTAAAAAGACAATTAGGGGAGTAATACCTCTCTTCACTGGCTGTCATCATCACTACATACAATAGCTGATACTCCTGTTACTGCAGCAGTCTTGCCAGAAACAAACTAAGAATGGCAGCATCAAAAGGTGAAAGGCTCTTGGGGCTGGCCGGGTGGTGTAGTGATTAAGTTCCCGCACTCCGCTTCGGTGGCCAGGGGTTCTTCGGATCCCAGGCGTGGACCTACACACCACTCATCAGGCCATGCTATGGCAGCATCCCACATACAAAACAGAGGAAGACTGCCACAGATGTTAGCTCAGGGCCACTCTTCCTCTCCAAAAAAGAAAAGAAAAGGAAAAAAAAAACCAAAAGGTGGAAGGCTCCTGTGTCATAGAAGACTGGCCATGAAATTAATCAACCTAGAACTGCCAATCTCCAAACTTCTTGCTATGTGAGATGATAAAACCCTTACGCGGTTCAAGCTACTTTTGGTTTAGTCTTCTGCTACTTATAGCCAAAGGTATCCAAACTGAAATAGCTCCGCTCATCAAAATGTATTAATGTAAGTGGTAAAACCAAACACATTCCTGCCCCTGTTTGACTCCAGCATCTGTATTATCATTATTCTATACTACCAGGCTTTCTTCTTAACTAGGTAAGCCAGGCTTTCAACCTATTCTTGTAACTCTAAATCAAAATCAACTCTCAATCAACTCTAAAACCTTTTTACTGAATTATAGTTGATCTAGGGAACCTATACTTACACAGTTTACTTACAAACTTATTAATCTGACACCATCCCAGATGCCAGACATCATTAGAAGATCATCTGGCTAATAAGGTACTAGAAGTATTGGGGAAAATGTAATGCACTTATACCTACAAAACACTTGCCTTTCTAATGAATTAACATGTATATTTCAAAACAGAAATATTCTTTTCTACAAGTACTATATGGAGTGAGGACAGAACACCTATTTATTTCTATCTCATAACTTTGATTCACTTTTTACCTGCCCCTCCTTACTCAAACTTAAATCACCTATGATCTTAATTCCACTAAAACGCCACATCTCTAAAGGGAAGAGATATGTTATTAAATTCTCAGGAAAGGAGTGATTACAATCAATGAAAAGAAAAAGACATTTTTAGAAAACTAAAGGGGAAGTCTTTTACAGGTAAAGAAATAAGGGCTCACAGACATTGAATGTTTTACTAGAAATCACATCCATAGTCAGGGCCAGAAGCAGAACTAGAAATTTGGATTCCAATTCCTAATTCAGTGCTTTCTCCACAATATCACAATGCTTCCAAACTGCTTATTAAAATACTTACTGAGAATTCTTGGCCAAACAAAAATAATCCATTACTGTGTGTTCAAGTAAATAAAAGCCTTTTAGTAAGCTAAGGTGACAGATGCACATTACCTTACATACTGACTTTTTATTTTTTTAAGTAAGCTTCACTATGTCCTAGTTATCTTTTCCACTTTTCTAGTAAACAAGATTGCATTTTATTTAAATCGTTTAAATACACTAATTGTTATCAAAGTGCAAACACATTTAAGGGGGAGTCATAGTTCTAACTGATTTTTACATATCTACTTTCTACTTTATAAAAACAATATAGCATGTCATATTTATCAAATTTAAGAAAAGAACAAAAATTGTCACTTTTTTAATTTAAATGCTGTAATTTCTCTAATGAAGCAATTATCATGATAATGTTGACTTGACCTAGCATCCTCTTGATTATGAACCTAATTACTCTGGGAAGTCTTAACTTGGAGCTCAGGAAATCAATGGTCTTCAGAAATTTATTGACAAAGGTTAATGTTATATGGGATTTTTGTGAGTGCTGCAATTGATTCCAATATGTATTTCACTTGAGATGATTTAGTCCAAGCCAACTGCTATAATTCCATCTCTTTGGCCACTGTTCAGGAGAAAGTAGTCCGAAGCCAATTTGGACCAATGATACATGAGAAAGTCCTGCTCAGGTCTTCAAGGAAAGAAAAACCAGTCTCTTTCCCACTAAACAAGGAAAAGATGGGCTCAACTATTACTCCTGTCTTCATAACCACAGAAAAACCAGCTTTAAGGATGAAGCCAAGAATGCAAATGGGAGAGGAAAAAGAAAGCACGAACCTGGGTCTCTTGTGACAACACTGAGTTCAATCAACCCACTATGAAGCCTTCTTGGACTTGTGAGAATAATCTGCTTTCTTATTGTTTGAGTGAGTTTCGGTTGAGATTTCTATTACTTGCAGCAAAAAGGATCTTAACTGATAAAGTAGGAAAATCAAGTCTAGGGACAACAGAACTAGAAAGAGAAGAGAACATAAACCTAGATGGTTACAAGAAGAATCAGTCCAAAGTACTTTCTCCCTCATCACATGGTTCAAACCTACAGAGCAAAGGAACTCCAAGAACCTCCTTAAATAATATCTGATTTGAGGGCCGGCTCTGTGGCCGAATGGTTAAGTTCACACGCTCCGCTTCAGCGGCCCAAGTTTTCACTGGTTCGGATCCTGGGCACGGACATGGCACTGCTCATCAGGCCACACTGAGGTGGCGTCCCACATGCCACAACCAGAAGCACCCACAACTAGAATATACAACTATGTACTGAGGGGATCTGGGGATAAAAAAACAAAAAAAGAAGACTGGCAACAGTTGTTAGCTCAGGTGTCAATCTTACCAAAAAAATTAATAATATCTGATTTGGTAAATTATCTAGAAGCTAAAGCATTTCTATTCATTTTTTAAAACAGTTATTGGGCACCCAGCACACTTCCAGGCTCTGGGAATACAGCTGTGAACAAAGCAGGATGTCTGCCCTTAGAGCTTCCATTGCACCAGGGAGAGAAAGACAATTAACAAATAAATAAATCTCTTCCTCATGGAGTTAGTTCTATTGTATAAAAATCACAAAGTACCCAAGCAAGTTCTGTCATGACCAGTATCTGAATATTATGAACAATTAAGGTAGAAATAAACAAGACTTCATGAACTCTTTCACTCAAGTGAAAAAAAGTCAGAGAGGCAAGATCTGAGAAGAAGGAAAAACTGAAAGATCAGGAGAAGGAAATCAGATGAGAATTCTAGAAAAGCAAAAGGGAAAGATGCAGAAAGATCAAAACTATAAAATCATCAGGACACACACACACAGAATAAAGAAATGGGAATTTAAATAGCATCTGTTTCAACTCTTTCATATTAGAAACAGGGAGACTAGGACAGATGAGATGTTAAATCAACTCACAAGGTCTAGAACCCAAGATCTTCTAACACCTCTTTTGTAAAAAACATACCTCAGACCAGAAGAAAACACCAAAGTTCCCAGGCCACATCAGAGAGTCCCTCAAAACCACAAGTGACTTTCCAAAACCTACCACACTGTAACCCGCATTCCTGGATTGAGCTAAATCCAATTCACCTCATGAGATGGCCAGATGGGCAAGAAACACCATTTTACTACCTCACATAGAAAAGGAGAGAAATTACTGCACCCTTTTCTAGATCTTATACGTAATAAATTAGGGCTTGTAAAGAGAGAAGAAATTTTTAAAAAGAAAGAAAATGTATAAGGTGATAAACACAAAATTAAAACAGCATCAAAAATCATCCAAAATTTCAATCTTTCCACACTCTGAAAGTCTTTAAGTCCTCTGAGACAACCAAATTAAATGACTTGGCTTCCTTATTTCCTCAGAAGAAATTTAAGCAATTGCTAAGTAGCCCCTGAATTGCTTAACAACTTCAAGTAATAAGGAAAAGTAAATAAGTTACCAGGGTAAGTCATAAGCACCTGACTAAACGGCTCACTCTTCCAGCATGTAGTTTAAATTACTTTAGACACAACAATAGGCAACTGCAATTTTTAAGCACTTTCTCTACCCTTATAATATACTACATATTAAAATAGTTTCAGAGTTCAAATCATAGGTCAACAGGTAATATCACAATGGGAAAGCCTGAGACTGGGCCTGAATATCAGGAAAATGGAGAGGATTTTTAACCCAATGCTGTTTTAAAATGTACATTTTTAAAGATATTTAGCAGGAAGCTTTAGTTTTTAAAAAAAATATAAACATTTATTCAATTTGCAAATAATTGATTGAGTGTCTACTTTGTATGAGGCTCCATAGCAACCACAATTAATGCAACTTAAATATAGAAATCATCCTTAAATACATATGGAATATTTGGTTATTCTTGATCACAGAGGATGGTAAAAATGTCCATGCCTTATAAATAGAGTGACCATATGTCTTTGTCTAAGCCTCTTACCCCAGCATAATTATTAGTGGCTCTCTGTCACTCTCAATAGTGTCCCAGGATAGTCACTGAATAACATGGTTACTCCACCACAGTGGGTAAGCAGACAGGTGCTATATGGTAGCTAGTTACCATAATGCCAAATACTACTAGATTTCTTTTTTATGTTGTAGATAAGAATAAGCTAACCCTAGATAACACGTACAGACTCAGATGTTATATCAACACGGTAAAAGCATTCTGTGATTGCTGAATAATAACTTTAAAAGAGATTTGTTTTCTTAATTCAAACACCCAGTAGTCAAATATTCTATCATTCTGTGCTACCAGATTAATGGTTTGCAACTAACCTAGGCAGATCTCAACAGCCACGTGACCAACGAAAGAACCCAAATACTGGGGCCACTTGCCAGGCTGCCACACGGACAAAGGCCTGGCAGGTGGCCATCCACTGCCCCAAATTAAATCACGCTGCACAGAACATCATCTCCATCACCGTATAATGTTGTCTTTGTGCGATGTTACTCCTCATATCCAATTTTCAAAATCAAGACAAAATTGTTTTTAATGACAGGCAAACCACAAGAGGAAATAACAATGATCCAAATAACACTGTTCAAGACTCAGTGAAAAGGGCCCCTCCCAAGTGGCAGAAGTAATCACCAAACCCCACCCACCCCTCACCCCAATATTTGTTCAGTGAAGCAGTGCTGTATCTGGAACAAATCCCAAGGCCTAGTTAAATACCAGGTGGTATACTAGGGAAATTTTTTTTAAGTAACAGATGGCTTAAACTTTTCATCTTTATGACACGCAGCGCAGGACTTATGCAATGAAACTGCCTTCCAAGTACTTCATACAAGTCACACAGTTGCTCATGTGACTCATCACTTCACATCGTAAAGAGAGCAGCAGGTGAGACAGATGCTGCACTCCTGGGTTATTTATTACTTTGTCTAATAGATACACAAATGAGAGACATAAACAGTTATAGTACAGATATATTAAATATATATTTGGTATATCGTATTTGCTTGATGGTAGTCCATTTCCTCCGTTGTAAAATTAGGGGGCCACATTAATTTTGAGTTGAGTAAATAAAGGTAAAATGTTACAAATCTGAAATAAAGTCAGGAATAAGGAGAAAAGTGCGCCCAGCTTCATTAAAATATGAATTATAGGATATCTTTAATAGAAATTTAAGAGTGGAAGTGGACAGAAGTTGGTTGCGTCAGCCTGTGGGCATCTGAGAACTACCTGAAATTCAGCAAAAAGCGAAAAAAAAAAACCTAATATAAAGTAAAAGCAGTTAAATTGAGTGATTTTTTTCTTCCTTTCTTCCTATTTCCCCCCACCACACAACCTTCCAGCCAATGTCCAGCCCCAAACAGCTTTGCTTCCCCACACCAGGCAAGGCTAGCAAGGGGAATGGGTATCCCTTGACACAGCAGCAGAATTAAGGCAAGCGAATCTTCACAGAAAGCACTGTGGGGCTTGAAGTAGAGGGTCCACCTGTCCCAGCCCACTGTGCCTGGCCTTCATCACCTCCTACTGTCCTATAAAATGGGGAGCAAATGAATGGTCAGGGACACGGCCCTCCCCATCACCTCATCTTTCTTGTGGCTGATATCACGGGCATGGGTAAGACTTGCTGCCCCGGGAAGAGCCAGTGACAAGATGAAATGTTGGCGACGTCAATAACTGCCTCACCTGCAGACCCAATTCATAAAGCAACTCCTCTATGAACACAGACTATCTTACCCACCACGAGGGACAAACTGACACAGGGAGCAAATAGAAAGTAATCCTAAACAGACTCACTAAGGAGTGTGCTGCTGAAACCCGTGCACAAAGGAAAGGAAATGCTATAGGTTTTACTGGAAATGAGACCTGCTCAAAACTAGTACCAGAATCCTCTAAAATCCAGGAAATACAAAGAGATTCCTAATACATTTTTGAGTTTGCCTGAAAATTGAATTACCATATATATGATCACTCCTGACTAAAAAATGAGTCCTGAATCCCAGCAAATACTTACAAAAGAACTGTTTAAACCCAACCTGTTTACATGTGGCAGCCTTCCTGGTGAAATACTTCTCTGAATGGTACACATTTGTCTTGTCTTTGTATGGCATTTCAATAATCATTACTAACTGCTGAGTTTCAAAAACTGTACTGTTTCAAATACAGTAACTTTATAACAGCTGTGACTGGCGATGTTCTTATAATATATATTGTGTGAATAAGCTTAAGAAATAATCTTACGCCAGAAACTAAATTTCATTTGATACCTACCTATGTTAAAATGGAAAGAAGCACCATAAAAATGTGTTCAGTGATATTAAAATAAAATGCCATAAACATTATCATTTGTAAAAATTTTTTTAAAAGTCAATTATTTTTAAATATCTACTTTTGCTAAAGCATATTACACAAGACCTAAGTTAATTAGTTCATGTTTGAGGTCAGCTACCTCGCATGCCTCTCAATTATAAATATTATGATGGGTCTTTCTACAATTTCAGGAACTTGACCGTTTTGTACAACACTTCCAGGAAAAATTAACACTTGGAATAAAGCTGGCTTTTAAATTTACAACTATTAATTATCATCCCACTTCTATTCTCCCCTTAACCCTAGTACAATGAAAAATTATTGCAGGCTATACACATTTTAATTGAATGTGAATTGTTATTCTCATTTTAGTCAGGCTTTCTGACCCATTTATTCCAAATCTCATATTCTTTGTTGCAAATTAACCGGATGGCCACCCTGTAATGTGTATTGGCACACCATAAATTCAACAATTTATACGGCCTCAGGGCACTGGACTATACCATGTAGAATTCCATTTTGAGAGAGTAAATCGCAAGGAGATTCACAGAAGTGAGATTTAATTTGAGAAACAATGAGCAAATTGACTCTACTATTTCCTGATTTCTGGTCTAGGGACGTCTTCCATAGATACTTATTTTCTAGTTTTACACTGTTGTCACTTAATATAAAATCTAGCTTGGCCGAATGTGACTTTACCTCTGATATATATTCAGAGCCATTCATTAAGTAGAAAATAAACTCATCTCCTACCATTCCCCCTCCGGCTCCATCTACACCAACAGGACTGAGCTCTCCTTGCTGTTCCTTAAACGACCAAGCACACTCCTATGCCAGGGCTTTTTATTGCTCTTCACTCTGCCTGGAATGTCCCTTCCTTAAATACTCCCATTGCTCATTACCTTATTTCATTACCTGATTATCAGGTCTCTGCTAAAAGTCATCTTATCAAAGAAATCTTTCTTGACCATGCTATCCAAAATAGGATTCCCCCGTCTCTCCCAAGACCTTGCTTTCATTCTCTTCATAGCATTTGTTATCTGAGTTATAGTGACCTCTCTCCTCCAACTACAATGTAAACTACATAAAAGACAAAAATTTGCTTTAGTCACTGATATAGCCCCAGGACTTAAAGAAGCACTTGGAACAGCTCAGTAAATAATGGAGTTGATGAATGTTGTGTATTTGTTTCTCCCCGGCCCATGTAAGCTCACTAAGTGTTTTGTTTTATCAGACACTAAAATCCAAGTGCCTACGACAGTGCTTAATTCTTGAGACACTCAAGAATTATGTTGTATGAATCCCACAATACAGGCGCGCTATTTTCAAATGTTCTCAAAATTGAAAACAACAATGAAGATGTAAGTTTATTAATGTTTTATCGTTAAATGAAAGCTCAGTATTTCCTTAATAACTAAAACTTTTAGTAGTTTTCAAAGTTTAAATTAACACAATAATAGACCATATGTACACATTTGTGCATTAAAAATATTCCTGAAAACATGCATAAAAATAATTAAATAACATCATGTTTTCACACTGCTATCATATTCTTCCTTCCAAAAAAAGCTATAGCTCAAAACATACCAAAATTTTTATTTTACTAATTTTTACTAATATTAGTTTTTACTACCTATATTACTCCATGTTTTCCTGTTAACTATTATTATAATCTTCCCTAGAAACAGCTGTAGTCAATTACATAATAAAATCATAGTCCAATTGTAGTCCTAGACACTACAAAATTTTCATTTCACTCAAATGGAATAACTCTATAAAATATTTGTAAAATCATTAAAAAGTCATACAAATTTTGAAAATCAATCACATGTCTAATTCCCTTTGTGACAAAAATAACTTAGAGCACATAAAATGGCTATTTTTTATTTTGGACAGAATCATCTACACTAAAAGTCAGCACATTTTTTTCTATAAAGTGCCAGAAAGTAAATATTTTAGATTTTACAGGCCATAGGTCTCCGTCACAACTAACCAACTTTGCCCTTACAGTGTGAAAGCAGCCACTGAGAGCAGGTAAACTAACAGGTGCAACTGTGTTCCAATAAAACTTTATTTAGAAAAACAGGCAGCAAGCTAGATTTGTCCTGCAGCTCATAGTTTCCCAACCCCTGGTCTACATCACTCTTTCTATAGTAACTTTATTTAACAAAGCTCAGAACCACCAATTTATGAGTCAGCTATATGCCAAAAGTCAAGTCACGACTGAGGTGGGGATTTTTTTTTTTTTCATATATTTTAGTAGTGAGATGCTGAGACAAATGAAACTCAACTCTTCCCCAGTTCTTCTCTCTCCTCCTAACTAGAAACAAAGAAAAAGTATATTTATTCCACAGACTCTAGGTCCTAAGAGTTGAAATACCAAATAGTACAGGTGCATGAAAGAGAAGAAGGAAGAAGACTATTTCTTCCTCCCCTTCTAGGAAAATTTTAATCTCTGGGATCTTCCTACTTCTTGTCTACTCTGTAAAGGGTCTCATTGCTGTCAATCTCTCTTAAGTCACCCACCAAGGCATTATACTATAATCTGCCCTAACTCTCCATATGCCCAGAACTTTAAAAATGTCTATATTCCTTTTCTAATCGAACTCTCATCCTTTAATAAAACTGATTCCTACTAAAAACAAGGAGAAAAAGCAGCTGATTAAACTAAATCATACTAATATGTGAATCAAAGGACTAATAATCATTCAGAAAACTCCTACTCCAGGAACCTGATATATTTACCTTATTAAGGGTGGTTGGAGGGACATAACAACTCAAAGTTCTAGTGAGTATAATTCTCAAAACAGTGAAGAGGAAAAAATGTAGGCATTAAATGGAATAAAAGGGAAAGAGCATGGAGAGAACACAGCATAAAGCAAACCAATCCTAACTGGACCAAGGCTCCACAAATCTCCCCTAAAAACTGTCCTTTCTCTTCAGGTTTGCCCACCTCTAAACCCATACATCTTCTAGTCCAAGGGTCATAATTCAAATGTCTCTAGGTAGGTAACAGAAGGGAATAAACAATAGGGAATGGTAAGGACTGGAGCAAACCAAAGAGTCCACTCAGCTACTCAGCTCCAGCCAATTGCAGGAAGGCAGGCCCAGCACTGCCAGATCATCAGTTCTTCCAAGAACGCCAGAAATACAGATTTTCAAATGAGAAACTGTCAGAATTTTAAAACAATGTAGGCCAACGAAAACCCATCCATCGGTTAGATTGGGCCCACAAGTCATCAGTTTTTTATTTCTGCTCCCGCAGAACTGTTCTTTCTAAACTGCAGCTCTCCGGGGTAACAACACGGTGTGTGGAGGGGGAAGCTGCTGGCAGTGGGCAGCCTTCTTCATGGATCAGCAACAAATCTGGTAATTTTAAGGCAGGGAACTGCCTAACAGAACCTGAAGGTGATAAAATGTCATTAAAAATTTGCATTACTCTCAATGAAGACCTAGAAAAGTGTAACTCAGGTAGTCCCAAGATATAAGTCATTAAAATTGCTTTCCTCATTACACAAGTCAGATATGCTCATAAGACCAAAAGTTAAAATGTTTTAGAAATAGATAACATAAAAGTAAAAAAACAAACAAAAAAACCCCCCAGACCTCAGATGTAACGGCTGTATACCATTTGGTGTTGAGTGATTTATTTCAGTCAACATCTAAATCAATTTTAAAACTCATCTACACAAGTTCCATCTGGTCCTGAAGTTGTACAAAAGGTGGCTCAACGGGCAGTTTTCTTTCTCAAGATTCTGTATATGTTTCTCCCCTTGCAGCTGATACATAGTCTCTCTCAATACAATCTTTTTGTAGCAGAAGGTGAATTTCATACTATAAAACAAATCTGAGCTTGCCATGAAATTTAGGCTATTTAACTCAGGTCAGACCTGTCACAGGTCAGGCCTGCCAGCTGCTGTGCAACTTCTGTTCTGGTTTCTGCCCAGGCCTGTAATTATTTACAGTTTTGCACCTGTCAAAATCTTGAAACAATGACTTTCCTTGTTTCTCAGGGCTTAGAGACAGTTAAATGTACTCAGTTTCAAAACTGAACACAAGGCATACACGTTAAAGGGGTCACTATCCAGTTTTTTAAACATTTCTTTAAGAGAAGTAAAATAGAAATGAGGGGGAAAACATACTCGGTCTTGATGGTTAATAAATAAAACATTAACGTAGCTATTCTCAATCTTCATGAATATAGGAATTACCCATGAGTTGTTTAAAAAAAAAAATCAAACACAGTCCAAAAGCCAGCTCTCGAAAATGAGAATTTAGAAAAGAAAAGGATGGGTACATCTTTAACATATGGTCTGGAAAACATGTTTTTAAAAATACTGAATACAAATAATACAACAATATAATAAATCATAACCATGTTAAAAGACTGATTATCACTATTACTACTGTTGAATATACAATTTGGGGGAGCTACTTGTTAAATAATTCAGTAGGCAAGTAAAATTAAAGTACTATGTAAATCAAAAGAAGGAAAGGTAAATAATACTGAAAGTGGTTCTTTGAGCTAACCTGACCACTCATTGAGAGAGGTAAATGGGTCTTCTCACTACAGCTGATGCTGCAACTGAGGGAGACTGAGAGCTCTGGATGGCAGAGTTCTTATTCTCCTAAGTTATGCAACTCTATCCAGAAGGTGTCTATTTCTTTAAGAAATCAGCAGCACTGGGTAAACAGGGTGCATCTGGTGAACACATGTCCATGTACAGGTAAACACATGATTTCAGTAATTACTTCCAACACCATCTGTCAAGCAGGTAGTTCAAACCCTACTCAACAGGAAAGGCAGTTTGAAGTAATTTTTAAGCAAGTACACTTCTCATCTGCCTAATAAAAGTAAAGATCAAAATACAAACCTAGAAACCTGTCTGCTCTCTCCTGAATTTACCCAGGGCAGAGGCAGGTTCATTCTTGTAACTAAAAAAGATGACAGTCCTACACTGGTTAAGAAATACATGAATCTGATTAATTATCCTCAAAAGAAATTTCCCTATGATTAAAAATGGCAGTAATTTATTCATCACTAATCAATAACTAGCAAGACTGGTGTCTGTAATACATTGAAGTGTGTCACTTGTCTGCAAAATCACCTCACCATTAATTAAGGGATAAACCACTCTGGCGACAAATGCTTTGAAATGTTTCTCAATAACATTAACTCAGCATGAAAAACATAAACCCTAATGCAAAAGAACACACAGAAAGAAAAAAAACATAGCAGCAGAGGAAAAGAAAACTCAATTAAGAATTTTACCGAGTTCAAAAATTTGGTTATTTGAGAAACTTTTAAAAGATTATTGCAATTCTGTCCTGATGTGCATCTATAAACCATTGGCCTTTTCACCTGTCTGATTTATATCAGTCAAGCATTTAAATACAGTAAATACTAACACCTCTCACATAACCAAAGTGAAGCATGACAGGAATACCAAGGGCTGAATTCCCCCAGACAAACAGAAATTTTTCTTTTAGATTCAGTTCCCTTGCCTTATCTTTACCACAATGTTTACCATGGTAAAACTGACTGATTTAAATTCCTTCTTGCTCTCCCTCTCTCTCCATTCTAAGACTGAAATATTAAAAATAAGCTTGTTTAGTACGTACTCCTGATATGATGTAATGAGAATAGCACTTCACCTCTGTGGTCTTCTTCCAAAAAACCCATAACCCCACTCCAAATATGAGAAAAACATCAGACAGAGCCAAGTTGAAGGACATTCTACAAAACAGCTGACATTGTACAAACAGTATTCTTCAAAGTTGTCAAAAACAAGCAGAGTCTGAGAAACTGTCACAGACTACAGGACCATAAGAAGACATGACAATTAAATGCAATGTGGTACACACCGGATGAGATTCTAGAAGAGAAAAAGGACATTAGGGAAAAACTAGTGAAATCTGAATCAAGTGTGGCATTTAGTTAATAGTAACGTACCAATGTTAATTTCTTAGTTGTAGCAAACGTACTACAGCACTCTAAGATGATAACAATAGGGGAAACTGGGTGAAGGGTATACAGCAACTCTATCTTTGCAACTTTTCAGTAAATCTAAAATTATTCTAAAATAAAAAGGTTGTCTAAAAACTTGTTCGGTGGGGATTTTGAGTCTTCATTCATTCAACCAAAATTCACAATCAGTCACTATATTGCAGCCATGGACAATGCATTGCACTGGGGACCCCACCATGTGACAGAGTCAATGTGAACACAGACTGAAACACCATTAGTACTGGGACTAAAATCCACTACTAATAGGAAAATGATCAAAAGCAGGTGGATATGAAACAAGGTGCCTCATTGATATAAAGCATATAAATTATTACCTGCTGTTACAATGTCTGTCAGTTCCTTTATAAAGAATGCGATATGTTTATGAGTTTGAACTTCAAGTTTAGGGGGATTCAGTTGCCCTAGTCAAGGATGCAAAGCCCAGGGCACTCTAAATCAGAATCCCAATTCCAGAGACAGCTACCATAAATACTTCTATTGTCAATTTCTCAAGTAACAACTTAAGGTTTGCTAATTAGTATACTAAATGTCAGAAATGAGTTTTTATTGGTAAAAATAGTAGCTGGCTGACTGGCAGGATTCATGCTAGAAATGGGTTTTCACTTATTGAAAGCAAGAGTATTCAAGAAACGTAGACTGAACAGAAATTAGAGACACTACACACTTCTGAACGAACAGGGCATAAGAATTAGTGAGGCCTGCAGCTTTTTATAGAGATAGCTCCTAAACCTTAATCTCGAAAAGGTCCTGTGTCCAGTCATGGAGAATTCCATGTTGCTTGATGTTGAATATAAAGGTAACGGAATCCTACTCCTAAAATGTCACTGTGTCTGCCTGGACGAACCTTTCATACAAAGTGGTGATCAAGGCACCGAAAAGGACAGAGGTCTGAACCTTCATCAAGCTTATGCAACAAACTACATTAATTGCTTTGAGCCTGCTTCACTAATGAATGATCAATAAATTTCTGTGTGTGGCAGAATGTGGTGAGTCTTGTAGAGAAGTAGCTCCCCCACCTTAAACTTGTTTGCCAAAAACTAAGTGTTGTGAATGACAAGGCTGACTCCTCTCAATTCTCTAGCCTTACAGAGTCTCTAACTTGACGTCACATATGGCCTTCCAGAAATCCAAGTGAAATTGTATAAAAACGCTTCTCATGTTTGTGAATGTGCTTCCTTTTGGTAGGGGGAGAATGTCCTTACCTTTTATCACATTATTAAAATGATCTGTGACTCAAAAACCATTAAAAACCATAGCCCTGAGTAATCAACAGTGAACTGACAATTATTGGCTTTTTTCCATTAAAATCAATTTTCCCTTAAATTACACAATTTATGTTTTCCCTTAAAAAAGTAGCCTTCTTTTTGGACCTAAATATCACATACCTTTAAAAACAGGTAAAATTTTAACTATTAGGAAATATAATTCACTTGACACTTCAAATATCTCACCCAAAGCTGAAACCAAAATGTTCTTCAACAAGTCATTATTTTCAAGCAATGACACCCAATGCACTTTTGGGTTTCAAAGCATTTTACCCAAAGATGTGAATGATTTTTACATCTTGGTGGAGTTTGATTTTCTTTTATTTTTTTAAACAAAATCAGTTTATTTCAGCCATGTGTTTTACAGGCTCTTCACACCAGTTTTTGCACTACACGTTACAGTTCCCAGTTCATCCAACGCTGGAAAAGAATGACCAGTTTTCTTCCTTTTGCATCTCTCTAGCGAATTTTTTTTTTCATCTTAAATGAACTAGTACAAGGAAATAACACTTTATATAGTCAGCAGAAATGCAGCTAAAGGTAAGATTATCATCTCAGTAGCCAAATTTCTGATAAAGCAATAAATACACAGGAATATTGTCTTTAATCCTCATGAGCAAACATAGAAAATACTATAATTTACTACAAATGAACATTATGAAAAAGTGACTGCTGAGTACCCACATCATACAAAATATTCTTCAACACATACTGTTTGAATCAAGTCCTAACTGGGGAAAGCTTGAAAGAAAATGAGCAACAGACAGGGTCATTGACTACTTATATCTTACACTAGCTTTAAAGAGACAACCAAAGAAAAATGTCTCTGCTGCTGGGTTAACTTCTAATTTTGGTTTTCTAAAGGATGGATTTTATTTCCTTCACTAATTTCAGATGACTCTAGCTACCTGATTTCTTAAAGAATTCACAGTTTACCCTTAAAATCTCTGGAGCATGGAGCCTAGGTAAAACCTGAGTAACTTGAAATTCTCCCTATTTTATAAGTATAACATTGCTGTCACAGGGTTAGAGAAATATGGGGAAGAACTCTATTTCATTTTTAGATGACTTCTCAAGATCAGTCTTTATTAAAAGGAGGAGAGCCCAACATTTCTGGGGTCTCTCCATGTTTCGCTCTCTTGCTCCAAGCTCAGCAGTCAACGTTGAATGCCTTTGGGGCCATAGCTAAAAAAAGAAATGCAAACTTCACTAGTGATTTAAGCCAAGCATTCAAGAAACATGGCAGTGGCTTTTTCAGATCTATTTTTAAAGTATCAATGAATCCACTTATATGAGGTACCTGGAACAGTCAAATTCATAAGACAGAAAGTAGAATAGTGATTACTAGGGACTGGGGGGAGGGGTCAATGGGGAGTTATTATTTAATGGGTACAGAGTTTCAGTTTGGGACAATGCATAAGTTCTGGAGATGGACAGTAGTGATGGTCGACAGCAATGTGAATGTACTTAATGCCACTGAACTATATACTTAAAAATGGCTAAAATGGTGAATCTTATGTATATTTTACCACACACACACACAAAAATATCATTGAAAACCAGGACAGCTGCACATAGCATCCTGCAGAATGGATGGCAATCCAGAGTATATCAGCATGGCCAGAGAAAAGGCAAAAAAACGAATGAATGATGGAGGTGGCAGGAAGAGATCTATTAAGCAACTAGGCGGCACAACTGAATTAGCAACTATGAAGAAACTGAAGCTCCCTAGTGGTGCAGAGATATCACTTCCTTCGATTATAACATGATATCTGAGCTCAGCTCCAGTAGAGAAAATAGTGTGTATTTATGAACCTCTGGATGAAACTATAACCTGAGCAGTCCTGGAGGATGATTTTGACAGCAAGCGCTTCACCCAAGCGAACAAAAAAGGGAAGTTATAAAGAAGAGATGAAACAGATGATAAAGAACCATTGGCTGGTGGGCCAAGTTCCCTAGAAACTTCTAAGAAACAAGTCTGGATATTACTATCACTATAAAATTTTGTCTAGAAGCATAAGAACATCCAGTTCTGAAGGCACTGGACAACTTGATTTGTTCCCAGAAAGACAATTCTAAAAAAACCATACTGTATCTTTCAAAATTACTGGCTGGGAAAGAAACAGCTCTGCATTATAGAGGAACTTAAAAACATCTTCTACTTCTTCACTAGGGGTGAAAAGCATTGACAAAGATCTTCATTCTGGTTTTTATATATTTCAGTACACAGGGTCATGACATATTTCACTATCTTCATGGGCTATCTGAAGAAAGGGAGAAGTGACTTCTCTAGCCCTCGCAACAATACAGCTTTGGTTCCTGTAACCTCTGCCGAGTCGATGCTTCCTAACAAAATTAATATAAATATGAAGAATATGCAAAAGATGTGGGAGCAGAATCTTCTCTGCACAACTTCAAGAATGGCATCTTGATGCACAGATAGAGATGCACATTCTTCTCCTTCTGTGGAACTGAAGGGGTTCTGTTACTCCTGTGAAAGTAGCTGGTAGGGTCTCAAGAAGACTCGTGTCAAACACGACAAGTTACAAGTTAATTAAACCAGTAACTTTTCTGAGTTAGCAATCTCAAGGTGAAGTTAACTAGGTCGTAATAGACTTCAATCATCCTCATTAAACAGATGAGCTATGACAAGAGAAGGCAAAAGTATTTCTATGGGCTTGTCCTTTCAGGAAGCTACAGGCAAGAAAGTAAGGCTGCTCTTGTCTGTAGTGCTGGGTGTACATTAATATGAAGTATATTAACTAAAAAGAACTAAGTACAGAACATTTGTCCCTGGAAGAAACGTATCTCATCTGGTAAGATAATTTGGTCACTTGTCTCCTTCTTCCGTCTACGTTTCTGGGAAAGGGGAAAGTGATTGCTCTTCCTCTTGATAAAATACACACAAAAAGTTCAAATAGCTGATAGTTGGAAAAGTTTTGTCTCAAAGGGATTTCAGTGGCCTGGAACTGAATAACAACAATTACCTTATCTCAGATGGGTAAATTATTAGAAATGGTTAGTATTTCTAACTAACCAGAAAAGGCAATAAATATTTGCACATTTAAAATATTGCTAAGGAAATAAGAATGGAAGACGAAAAATGAGAGGCTGTCTTAGAATGTGAAGGGTCACCCCTCTGACAGCAGCTCGGATCCCATCCCTTCCTCCAGTGCACGTTCCAGCTCTCTCTTAACTTCTCAACACTGGGGGCAGCTCCCATCTTCTCTTAATTGCGACCTCTCAAAAGGCTGGTTTTCCAAATTTATCCAAAAGGTTTGATTATTCTTTCTTATGTTCTGGGCTTCTAAAAAACAACAACAACAACAAAAAGCTAAAAAATGAAACCTCAAGAAAAACAATCTTAAGGAAAATAACACAAAAATGATAATTACCATAAATTTTCATAGCTGATATTCCCCATCAGCAAGCTTTCTAAAATGATTTACATTTCATAATTTTTCAAACCACAAGAATAATGAAATTTCCGAGTTCCAAAAAAATAACTAACCCCTCTGCGACCCAGACAGAAATTCTGTGGAACACCAAATTTAAAGATGAAGAAAACCAGAGACAAATTACTATCATTACACTTATTTATTAGCTGTAGACAGAATTCACAAGATCTCATGATGTTTGGGGCTCCAAACAGAAAGCTGTCTAAAACAGTTATAAAACTCCAGGTGAACTTTGAGGTTAAATAACAAACTGAGACTACTTCTATACTAGTCATCTCTAAAGTCTTTAGTCATTTTGACATTTTTAAATTCAGAATAAAATCCTGGCAAAGAAATAGTGAGAATTGTCCTTGACTTTATGCCCTTCATATGTACTCTATTAAGTCTGATTTCCCAGAGGGGGAAAAACCTCTTATTAGGTAAACAGTAATCGTATGTAAATGTCCCATTCCTCATATTAAGAATCAGCAAAAGCTGCTAAACCTCTACAACAAATCCCATAAGACAAAGTGCTGCAAAACCTAACTGCATGCTGTGAAAACTTACAGTTACAAATTAAAAACTTTTGAGCATACTTCTTTAATGTATATATACTTATTTATAAATTACATATTTGTATTACCGTACAAATTGATAGTGCACATTATAAAAAATACACAGAAATGGAAATTTAAAAAGAATGCGATAAAAATGAAGGTTTTAGTGTTTTTCTTCCTACCCAACTCCCAATGCATTGTTTTATCTACCCCTTCGGTATGTACAACCCATTTTGGAGACAACTGCAAGAAAAGACGAAAACCAGACTGAGGCACATAACCAGCTGCCTTTACAATGCCTTGGAGTCCACTCTAAATTATGGAAGCAGTGAAGACTCAATACCTTCCCCAACTCAGGATAGCTGCCTTCAGCCCTTCCTGTATCTATTATTATCACCTCCCTCAGAAGACACATTACAAGAGAGGAGGCAAAGAGACAAAACAGCAAGCACCGAGGCCGCTGGTTAAGAGCACTAATAAGGAAGTTTAATAAAACTACAGATTAAATTAAGTGTGTATGTTTGCTCTGCCAGCTCTGACTTTCACTTAGCCTGGTACTCTTGCTCCCCTTGCCTCAGACCATTATGCAGAGTAAGCTGTATTATCAATCACCTTCTCCAGCACCACCAAGCAGAAGGCAGGCTGGCCCCACCACGCCATCTGCACATGCACCTGCTCTCAGCAGCAGTAGCTGCTCCGGGTCTGCTGGCCCAGAGATGCCCTGGCCCAGAGGGCACCATTGTGAACTCATATTTTCTGCAGGAACTAGTCCAAAGATTCAGGAAGAAAAGCTGGAGAGAGCCAAAGACAAGAGACAGAACAATGAACAGTAGCTTACAAATGTGAGCCACAAAGCCTCTTCGGAGGAGGGTCATAAAGCATCTTACCTATCCAGAGTTCCTAAAGAATTTCAGTCATTACTGCCTATTTCCTTGGATATTTTCTACTTTTTAAAAAATCTAGTAATATAGTACTTGTTGCATGAAATAGACATTCCATTTTATTTTAAAAATATATTCATCATTATTTATGAGCAAAATAATTATCATAGCATATCATAATCTCAATTTCCTTTTTTCCGTACTGATGGAAGTACTCAAGCAGATAACGGTGGGTACATAGGATTATTATTCAATGAATTCACATTAGATCTGAAAAACCTTCTCTCAAGATCTGAATGTTAGATTTCTTCTTGATTATTGTTTTTATGAGCATGGTAAAGCAGTCCTGACTTTAAAAGTCTTGACTTATAGCTGAGTCTCAATATACAAGAAGCTCACATGAGTAGACTTGAAAACCTTGAAGTCTATAACAAAGACAACGTAAATGATAACTGAGCCAAATAAATGTAAAAGTGTTTAATTTCATGTATAATCAAACAAATACATATTAAAACAATGAGTTATCATCCCAAACCCCATTAGCAAAGATAGAATTGGTAATTCTAGAAGCATGGGGGAAATGTGGGTCTCTGTCACTCTCATACACTGCTGGTAGAGAGGCTAACTGATAGACTTTCTCTCAAGAACCATGTGACAAAATATATCTAGAGTTCTTAAAATGCTCATTCTTTGACCCCAAAGTCCACCTTCCTGAATCCGATCTTATACATAAAAAAATGTAACAACCAGAAATGAACATCAAGATTTAATGCCCAAAGATGTTCATTTAGTTGATGGTTATAATACCTTTATTGTAGTGAATGACAAATTGGATAAAATCTAAGTACTCTGAGGCTTCCCTAAGTACACAGCCTTAGGGAAGACTTCAAGAGAGAAGTGCTGTTAGATCTAGATAATACAAGATAAATGTTATCCAGTCAGAGACGGAATGGAAGATCAGGTAAGTACAAATGGTAAGGTACGGCTAGAACCAGTTTCTTGAGGGATATGGCCTGTAATGTCACTGGAAGGGAGGCAGGACCTGTATTTTCACATGAGCCTCACCAAGCCTTCACACATGAACACCCGGCTCCTGCAGGGAAGGAAAAAGGAAGGAGGACAGGAAACCCAGGAGAGAAGTGCTTTCCTGCTGCTATCACCTTGCAATTTCCCTCCAGCACCCTCTACTGACAAAGCTAACACTGCAGCAGCTAACAAAGGAGAATCATTACAAGGTCCAGTTCCAGGCCCACAAAGCAAAGCAAAGAAGGCTGGATTTGGGGCTGAGAAACAATAAACTGTTGACTGGTATACTGTCTTTCCTATCAAATGAAAGACAGGACTCTGCTTTATCCTTTTTCTTATCCTTGGCCCCTAACACAATGCCTGGCATAAAGCAGGAATTCGATAAATCTGTAACGCATAGTAAAATGGAAAGAACACACAATTTAGACTCAGGCAGATACTGGTCAAGCCTGCAGAGTCACAGGGGTGGCGGTTATGACACACAAATAAGCAGCAGAAAAGAAATGGATTTCTCAGGTTGGCGTGCACAGGACTGTTGCTACCTAGCAGCATTTTAGACTCCAGATCATGCGTAGAAGTTATTAGAACAACCTTCTGTAATGTTCTTTATAGAGATTCATCCACATACAGAGAACATGTTTTAAAAGAACTGCAAATGCATTCATGACAACACTGGAACAATTGAGGTAAAGCGGGCCAACAGGAAAGAGGCTTAAGCTAAGGATCTCCAACCAATGTGACGCAACAAACAAAACTGAAACCATGGATCCTTCTAATCTGTTTTTTCATTTCGCACAAAATACCGATTGTTCATTTCAGGCATAAAATACTTTAGTATCAAAAATGTTATTTTCTCTTCTTAAAATCACATCCTGATGTGAGAACATTTTGATGATAGAACAAGATACTTCTTTGCGGGCTAGCAAACAAGAAACACAGGTTTAAATTCTGTCCTACTGTAAACAGCCTCGCCTTGCTGAACAGAACCATCATTGTTAAATTATATTTTTCAATGTTTTTTAAAGCACGAGATTTGATCCAAAAGTGCCCTGTTGTGCCAGATTTCTATATAAAGCTACAAGTAAAGATTTTCTTTCAATCAGAATAAAGAGAATCACAGATGTAGACAGTGACAGACAACATTCAGTCTTAATAAAGTCTTGCCTTTTGAAAGAACAATTCCAGACAAGTGACAACCTGTCCTAGTTTTAACGATCTTAAAAAAAAGACTAGTCCTAGAATAGTAGTGGTTTGAGCAATGACTGTAAAGAATCAAATGCTGCTAACAGTGCTTTATTGTGAGGAAATTCATCTTCAGTTTTCCTTAATTTGGTATATATTTAAAAGAAAACTGACTTCAAATATAACGTGATATCTTTAAAAACCACCAACACTTGGAAGTCTAAAATTATTACAAAGTAAAAAGTTTTTAAAAATTGACATAATTGATAATATCATTATATTCTAAAAGATGTTCTTCCAATAAATTTCAAAAGCAACCATTCATCTTTCAGGAGCTATACAATTTAATTACACCTGAATCTTCCCATAAAGCCATTCAACACAAAGTAGAAAGAGATTTAAAGCTCTTCTCTAAAGAGGCTTATTTATAGCTGAGGACTGGGCCCATGTCCCCACTGCCTAGTACAATGTCCAACACATAAGAATGAGTGATAATATTTGCTGAAGAAATGGCTAAAAGGATCTCCCCACATGGTAGTCAAATCTACAAGGTGGCCCATGCCACGGATAACAACGCCACTCACTTTATCTCATATACACAAATTACTGATAGGAAAATAATTGATTTAATTTATTCTATCCACTGCTACTGATCATAACGAACCCTTTGCTGGCTAGTGCCAAACAGAACAAAACACTACCCACATGTAATTTCCATTCCCAGTAACAATCTAGGTCTCACCTGGAGATGGCTAGAACCAGAATGGCAGCAGTGGGAAGGGCAAGGAAAATTACAAGATTTTTTTTGAGTGTTTTTCTGCTCTGTCTGGAATGTTCTTCTGTTACTATGAATAAATATTATAGAACTCGTTTGATATCTAGACAGACTTATGCCTTCAAAAAGCCTTCCCAACTAGCCCACCCTAAAATGATCCTATCTAAAGATCCACCTAAAACTCTAATAAAAATTTAATAGGGAGTATGGAAGAAATGCAGTGAAATAAAAAGATAATAAAAATGAGATAAAAAGAAGAAATTTTAAAAAACGAAGTCAGAGAGTGGTGGAATTAGAAAACAGGAAAGAAGGGATAATATTCATAAAACTAGAGTACTAGTAGAAGATTAAATTAAAAAAAAAGGAATAGAACCAATCTTTCCAGAAATAAAAGATCTGAATTTACATACTGAAAGAGCCAACCAATAACTGGGAGAATTTACCTAGAACAATCAATTCCTGGACATATCTTAGTAAACTCTTAGGCTTCAAAGATAAAGAAAAAAACTCTCAAGGCCTCCAGGCAAAAAAGATAATGAACAAAGACAAACAAATTTGACTGGCATCAGAGTTGTCTAAAACAAAATACAATGCAAGATAACAACGGGACAGTTTTGTTTTGTTTTTTTAGGAAGATTAGCCCTGAGCTAACATCTGCTGTCAATCCTCCTCTTTTTGCTGAGGAAGACTGGCCCTGAGCTAACATCCATGCCCATCTTCCTCTACTTTATATGTGGAATGCCTGCCACAGCATGGCTTGTCAAGCAGCCATGTCCGCACCCAGGATCAGAACCAGTGGCCCCCAGGCCGCTGAAGCCGAACGTGAGAACTTAACCGCTGTACCACTGGGCCAGCCCCAGGACAGCATTTTTTAGAAATTTAAGAAAGAAAGAACGAATAATGGATTTTATATCCAACCAAGCTGTCCTTCAAGTATCAATGCTATGTAAAAACAGTTTTAAACATACAAGAATCCATGATCCCTTCTTGAAGAATCTACCACAGGATGAGCTTAATGCAACCAGATGACTAGGGAAATTTCAGCAAAAAAAGTGATAAGCCCTTTCATACACATAACTGTAGGTCTAAGACTAAAATGAAGGCAGGGACATTAATCTTTGAAAGTTGAAGATTAATGTACAAATGTTATATGTTGTATGTACTAAAGTAAAATTAACGGGGGAAAAAATGTGAGCAAATGAGAAAGTAAAATAAGTTCATTGGTTGGCAAAAGTCAGAAGTTAAAGGATACCATTAAACTCTAACACAATAGAAGGTAAATTATTAAATAGGTAACAAGAATACAGGCATTTAAAAGATATAAAGACCAAGGTAACCAGTAGAATAAAAATACAAATGTTCCTAAATAACATTTCATTAATTTAAAGAAAAAAATACACCCCTTAGAGAAACACAGCAAATACAAAATAATATATATAATTATAAAATATAACCACAGAGTTGAGACCAAATCTATCAGTCACATCAACAAATGTAAAGAAGTTTAGCTTTCTTTATTAAAAGAAAAAGACTATACATTTGGCTCACAAAGCAAGACCCAACTCTATTCTGTATACAAGAGACATGTCTTAAGCAAAGTAGTTCAAAATGGCTAAAATTAAAGGGATAGACAAAGGTATAACAGGCAAAAGAGAAGAAAGTAGAACCAAGCCAAAAGAATTAAATGTGAATAGAACACTTTAATTCTAGAGCCACAACTGACAATGAAATCACAACACTTAAAAATATCCATGCACCAAATAATGCTGGAACCATCCCTGTAAAACAAAGTAGAACTTCTCAGTGTGAAAGGGTTTCAATCTAAGATGAAACCAGAGGATATGAAATGGATCACCGCACACGTGTGCCCTCAGAAGAATGGAATTTAAGAACTGAGAGACTGATTTCTGTAAATGCCTGATTCACAGAAGACCGATTTATCTCCTGACGAATGAACACCCACCAAGAATCTCTCCCCATCCTCAAGCCAATGAACTAACAGCTTGGACTCTAGCTAAACTCCCCCTTTCTTTGCACTCCTTGCTCATAAATACAGCCCACACCAAACTCTCAACAGACTCTCCTGTAGCTTGCTATAGCATGCATTTACTACAGTGCAATTCCTCTGCTATTCCTGAGTACTCAAACCTAATTTCCGGTAATTCAAGCTTGCCTCAGTTTACCTCTTTATTTAGAGTGACACAAGAAGAAATGTACTAAGAATAAGAGACTTTAACACACTCACCATGCAAGACAAATCAAGCACATGCACACACAAAAAAGTATATAGACGACAAAGAAAATCAGTAAGGTACATTTTATGGATCTACATTAAATGTTACATCTATTAATAAAGAATATACCTTCTTCTCAAGCACACAGTGAACATTCAAAAACATTAATGACATAATAAATCACAAAGAAAGTATCATATCAGTATGCTCTTTAAAGTAGATTAAAAACAACATTGTCTTACCACAATGCAATAAAACTAGAAACTAAAAAACTATTCCTCTGAACAACTCTTGGGTCATAAGAAAAATATAAACTGAAATTAAAGAATTTCTAAAAAAATAGTGATCTTGAGCAGACTATGCATCAGAATCTATGGGATACATTTAAAGTAGTAAGCTGAGGAAAATTTGTATTAATTTGTCACTACAGATGAAAGAATAAAAAAGTGAATTAAATACTTAGCTCAAAAACCAAGAAAACAAAGTAAACAAAAAAAGCATAAGAAAAAAATACAAATATGCCAAATAAAATATAAAAAGGAAAAAAGAGTCATAAAAACAAAGAATTGTTTTAAAATCATGAGACCACTTTTGTAGACTTCTCTGAAAATAAACTTGAAAATCAAGATAAGTTTTTTACAGATACGCAGATTACAAAAAATGCCCCAATTAGAGATAGAAAGCTTAAGCAGATCAATTTCCATAAATGAGACACAGAAATTTATTTAGGAACCATCCCACAAAAAATCAAAAGGTCCAGGTGAGTTCACGGGAAATTCTATCAAATCTTTTAAGACTAGATAGTTTCAATGGTCTATAAAATGTTACAGAGTACAGAAAACGAAGAAAAATGCCCTAACTCTTTTCATGAAGCAAGTGCAATAGATATCCAAACTAGACAGTCAATTCAAAAATATAAAACAACACCATTCATGGATATCGATGCTAATATTCTGACTATTTTTGCACAGAAAATTCAATGCAATAAGAAAATGACACACCATGTGGAATTCAGTCCAGAAATGCATGGTTGGTTCACTATTAGAAAAACCATTAATATTACACATCACATTAATAGATCTAAGGGGAGAAAAATCTATTCATTATCTTCTGAAACAACATTCAACAAAACTTTCAAGAAAACTACTCATTCCTGATAAAACTCTAAGAAAAAAGGGATGTATGGATAGTTTAACATTACAAAATAAAAGTCCAAAAGCCAGTATTTCACTTAATTGGGACACAGTAAAGTTTATCACTATGACAAGAAACAAGGCAATATTATCCACTATCTGTAAAACTATTCAACAGTGTAGTAGAGGTATTTCCCAATGTAATTAGACAAGAGAAGTAAATTAAAGGATAAGAATGGTAAAGAAGAAATAAAGCTGTATTCACAGATGAAATAACAGTACATCTAGAAAATCCTAGAAAAAAACGAATGATAAAAATTAACTCAAACTATAAAAATATTCAGTAACTTAAAATATAAAATAAATAAACAACAGCCTTTATCTACACAAACAATAACCAATTCAAGGATAAAATGATAGAGAAAACCTACATCAGAGGTAGAGAAAACACTTAAAATAGCAACAAAAAACATAACATTTGTAGGAATAAACTTAAGATATGTCCAAAACCTATACTGGGGAAAAGGTTAAAACACTCCTGAAAGAAACAAAAGGAGATCTGAATAAATATAGAGCCATCTCTTATTCTTGGATAGGATGAATCAACATCATAAAAATGTCAGTTCTCCCCAAGTTAATTTATGATGTTAAATTAATTTTTAATTAACCAATAAAAATACCAACTATTTTTTCATAGAGTCAGAATGATGATATAAAAATTCATTTGAAAAAATTAGCATGCAAGAATACCCAGAAAAACACTAATAAAGAAAAACTACAAGGAGAGATTAACCCTAGTAGACATCAACTCATAAATAAAACTTCTGTAAAAACAAAGTGGATGGAACATAAGTAAACAAATAGACCTGTGGAACAAAACGGGAAGCCCAAACTAGCCCCATGTAAATTTGAAGATTTACTATATGATAAAGGTGGCTTCTCGAAACACTGGGGTAAACATAAAATTTTTAAAGAAAGAGTGCTAGGACAATTAAGTAGCTATTCAGACAAAGACAAAAGTAGACCCATAACTCACACCATACATAAGCATAAGCTCCAAATGGATCAGGGATGTAAACGTAAAAAAAATGGAACCATACAAGTACCAGAAGAAACCACGAGTGAACTTCTCTTTAGCCTTGATATACAGAAAGGCTATGACTTAACCATGACTCAAAATCAAGGAGAAATAGAAAAAAAATTTTCATAAATTTAATGACAAAAGTATTTTATATGTCAGAAAAACACCATAAGAAAAGTTAAAAGATAACTGAAAAACTGGGAGAACAAGTTTCTGACACATATCACAAATATATGTAATACATAAAAAACTCATAAAAATAGAGACAACTGATGAAAAACAAGAACATGAACAGTTGGCAAAAACATACAAAAACAGGCAAACATACGGGGCTGGCCCCGTGGCCGAGTGGTTAAGTTCGCGCGCTCTGCTGCAGGCGGCCCAGTGTTTCGTTGGTTTGAATCCTGGGCGTGGACATGGCACTGCTCATCAAACCACGCTGAGGCGGCGTCCCACATGCCACAACTAGGAGGACCCACAACAAAGAATATACAACTATGTACCTGGGGGCTTTGGGGAGAAAAAGGAAAAAAATAAAGTCTTAAAAAAAAAACCTCAAACATAAAAAGATGTTCTAACTCACTCAGACAGAAATGAACATTAAAACCCTGAGATACCATTCTCCCCTACTGAATGGTGAAATTATAGTGAATGACAACATTCTGTTTGAGAGGCTGTGGGGAAATATGCAATTTTCATTCATTG
Organism: Equus przewalskii; assembly: GCF_037783145.1. Taxonomy (NCBI): domain Eukaryota; kingdom Metazoa; phylum Chordata; class Mammalia; order Perissodactyla; family Equidae; genus Equus; species Equus przewalskii. The sequence goes on along the minus strand of NC_091849.1, from coordinate 19,418,140 downwards.
CTGGTAAGAATGCAAATTATTACACCCTTTTAGAGAGTATTTTGGTAATATCTATGTATGCACTTACCTTTCAACCTACTAATCCCTACTCTAAAAATTGATCCTGAAGATACACCTCCAACAAAACAAAAATATATTTGCAAAAGTTTATTCATTGCAGCACTATTTGGAACTGCAAAATACTGAAAACAACCTAAATGCTCACACATAGGAAAGCAGTTGAATAAACGATGACACAGCTACTCAGTGGAGCACTATGCAGCCATAAGAAAGAATGAGGATGATCTCTATCAACTGATGCGGTGTTTCTAGGCTGTATCACAAAAAAGTAAAGAACAAAAGAATATCTAGAATACGCTATCATTTAAGTAAAAAATAACGCAAAACAAAAATTTACAAGGATTCTGCATACAGAATTCTGTATATTTATTCTGTAGGATTATGACCCACAGAATAATCATGAGTCTATACTGATATAAATAAATAACTGAATAAATAAATGGGAAAGAAAAAAATAGTTTTTCCTCACAGCAAAATTCCAATTAATAAATGTAAAGGCATGAGAGAAATAGAAAATTCACAACTTGACTTGGGCTTGTATGTACAAAAAAGAATAACCCAAAAGCTAACGGGAGACAGGTGGAATCAGACTGGAAAGAAAAGAGTAATGGGGATAGTAAAAAGCGTGAGTGTGCAGTGATACTTCTCTTAGTAAACTATTTAGTGTGGTTCTGACTTCGACAACCATGCTAATGTTTCACATACTCATAAAAAAGTAAAATAAAATCAGACAAGAAGTGGGCAGAATCCATAATGGAATACAAGAGGTAACAAATTAACCTAACGGAATACAAACTAATAACCACATTGAACAGGATGGCAAAGGAAAAACTAACCTTTACTTTCCAAAGTTATTTACTTTGGAAAGCAGTATTTTGACTACATATTGTAAGATTAAAAACAAGAAGGACTTAAACATTATATTCTACTTAGTCTGTCTTTTTCACAGGAGGAAGGGTTAGTAATTCTGAAATTACTCTATGTGTTTAATAGGCTTGAACAAATAAATACCTTGTGGAAAATGAGAGCTGTGTTTCTCACTGCTACAGAACGGAGTTACATATTAAGAAAAGGGAGAAGGCTAGAAATAAATCCTAGGTAGCTGAAACAGAATCAAAGGGAGAAGTACAACCTCATGCTTTTTTTAATACTACATATACAGATAAAGCAATACAGAAATAGAGATAGATGTTAGCGTATAATATCATTTAATGATATGATATATCACATATGTCATTTCCTAGCTTTGTCCACTAACAGTGCCTAGAAGCAACGGCATCCCAGTAGCAAGGAGCATACCTAGTGCTCAGATTAGGTTTCTTTATACCACTCACCAATGAAAGAAACCAGGGCTCCTTAGAGAAACGGCTCAATCCAGGACTGAAACAAGGTAAGTACCAGATAAGCCAGAGCTAGTTTGTGGTACCAGAAGATAAGGAGCAACTCAAAGGAGTTTCCATTGGCCAAATCCAGAACCATTTGAGCAATAAAATAATGATAGTAAGGCAGTAAGTCCCACAGAATAAACAACCTTGACCTCATAATGATATAAAATTAGTTAATTAATTAATAAGAGTCAGCTCTTCCTTACAGTAAGATTCCCATTAATTAATGTAGATAGCATAATGGAAACAAAAAAATTACCACTTGATTAAATATCATAGTATTAATCATTGCAGGCAAGAATAACCAACGGATGCTAAAATTAATGGTGAAAGCATGATGAGAAACAGGATATGTGCATAATTCCAAAGTATTAAAATACTTATTAATTACAAAGGGAAAGATAGTAACTTTACAGTAAAGGAAGCTGGAAGCCACCACCTTAATTAAATAAATTTGACACCTAATTATTTTTTATATGTTAAAGTTAACTAAAAAAGAGATGTAACAACATCCTGAATCTCCTTGGTATGACACACAGAGAAGGACACATTATCTATGACTCCCGTATTCTTGATAAAACGCCTAATATCTGAATCTAATCAGGAGGAAATACCAGAAAAGCTCAAATCAGGCAATATTTCACCATATAATTGACCAAGACTCTTCAAAAGTGTCAATATCATAAAAGACAGACAGACTGAGGAACTGTCCCAGATTGGAAGTGATTGTGATATGACAACTAAATACAATGTAGGATCCTAAATTAGATACTGGATCAAAAACAAGATAAAACGTGAATAAAGCTGTATAACAGTTAATAGTATTGTATCGATATAATTTCCTGGTTTGATAATTGCATTATGGTAATGTAAGATATTTAAACAATAGAGGAAACTGGGTGAAAGGGCTATGAGAAGTCTCTGCACTATTTTTACAACTTTTCAGTAAGTACATATTATTTCAGGATGCAAGTTAAAAAATCTTTTAATACTCTATAAAGTTCCAGTCAAAACATGTTTATAAACAATATTTACAATAGCCAACAATTAGGAAAAACCTAAATGTCCATCAATAGGTGAGTGGTTAAATAAAATTTCACGTATATAAAACAGAACACTATGAATCCATAAATAAATAGGAGCACAAAGAAGAATTCTACGAATCTAAAAATGAAAGAATGAGGAAGTTTTATATGTATCTGTATGGTACTATTCCAGGATATCTAGTTGAAGGAAGGGAGGGAAAAGAGAGATAAAAGGAGGGAGGAGGGAGTGACGGAAGAGTAAGAATTGTTGTAACACTTTTTGCTCTTATCAACAATGATGCAATAAATGACTTTACATCCCTAATCCTAGTAGACAAGTGTTTTCTATATTTATAGGAGAGGTCATAAAACACAGAATTGCTAAATCAAGGAGCATGCCTATTTTTAATTTTTATACCTATCAAAAAATTACTTTCCTAGAAGATTGTAGTAATTCAAGCTCCCACCAGCAATGTATCAGAGTAATACACACTTCCCGACAATCTTAGGAACACTCGATCTACTGAAAAAAAATGCAGCCTACTCAGCAAAAAAAAAAAACAAAAAAAATAGTATCTCATTTTAATTCGTATTTCTCTGACCACTGGTGAGGATGAAAATCTTTTCAAGTTTATTTGCCACTTGCATTTCCTCTTCCATAAATTGCTTTTTCATACCTTTTGAGAATTTTTCAATCAAGCTGTCTCATTTAAGGAGCTCTTTGACATTATTCATTCACATATGACATATAAGGCATATATATATGCATATATAATCATATATATATTTTTAAATCTCTACAGATTTTTTTAAAATCTTGTTTTGAGTGTTTCAGGCAATATGGAAATTTTAATCATTAGGAGGGTAAATTTATCATATCTTTCTGGTTGTGATACTATTTGGAGAATGCAACTGCCATTTAGTGGGCAGAAGTCAGAGGTGCTAGATGTCTTCTAAAGCACAGGTCTGTCCTGTACAAAGAATTCCACAAGTCCTGCATGGGTTCTGAATGTCCCATTGCATATTCATGTAGGTAAATACATATTTCCAATATCTGGTCCTAAAATCTAACGTTACTTTACATATAAATACAATGCATTTCTTAATTTCAGGAATCCAACTTTTGTGAAAATAAAGGGAAAAGTTCACTAAGAACTTTGCCAAGACTTGTCATCCATTCTGGAAAAGAGCACCACTAGGGCAGTGTCATTCTTAGTATTGAAGCTGTTAGGACTACACACATATGAGACCTCATTCATTACCCTCACATTCAGTATAATTCTATATCTAGGCGATTTCATTAGGTCTCCTAGTGTACTTGTGCCTAAGCATTTTTATTTTGAAGTATATATTATTGATGTTTCTGTTTATTTTTGCTTACATTAATTATATTCAGAGCATTGTCTTATTTGTAACTACTTGTGGAGATTATATTAGCCATGAATTTCATTTCAGAATAATAAAGGGTACACTGCAAAACACTTGTTATACAAAATGATCATTGGGCCTGATAAGGTTCAAAAACACTCCCCTAGGCCTAGAGGAAAGGAAAAGACTCCCCAGATTCTAGGTCTCTGACTCTCCTCTCCATCACCACCAGGGCATAGTTGGCCCCTCCTCTAATCCCACCTACACAGTATATCTTCTTCCCAAGATCCAGGGTCTCAGCTGCATCTGTGTTCTCCTCTAACACCCAGTTCTAAGGCTCTAACAGTTGCCCAAAATTATTTAGGAAGTGGGACAATGTTGTTGTTAGTGCCGTCGAGTCAACTCCGACTCCCAGCAATTCTGTGTACAGCAGAGTGGAACCCTGCCTGGTCTTTTTTGCACCATCCTCTCATCTTCTGACACTATATCAGACAATGCACCACTGCTATTCATGGTTTTCATGGCCAATTTTTTCAGAAGTGGGTGGTCAGGTCCTTCTTCCTAGACTGTCTTAATCTGGAAGCTCCTCTGAAACCTCTCCACCATGGGCAACACTGCTGGTATTTGAAATATTGGTGGCAGAGCTTTCAGCATCACAGCAATGAGTGGATCAGAAACACACGCTCAAGGAGCCATGTGCCCAGACTTGCTCAATGGAATATCCATCACTTCTATTTTCATATGTTTTTAATTACCATTTTTAAATTTAAATGATCAATGACACCAAAATCTTTATTTATTAAAATAGTAAAAACACCAAAACAATAAAGTAATCAATGTTTCAACTATCGATAATGAAAAAACTATTAAAAAAGCTGATTCAAAACATTTTTTCATTTAAAGAAAAATAAGTTTTTCCCTTCAGTAACTATCATAAAATATTGACAGGAATTTAAGGAAAACATCAAATTAAACTTTTTAGTTTTACCATAAACTTGCTTATCTGATCCCTCTTAAAATAAAAAAGAAATTTATGAGCTAGAAAGCACATCACTGGCTGGCACAAAGAATGAGCTGTTGATTTCTAAAACATTTTGTAAAAGAGATCCTTGACATATACCTTAACTTGTATTTTCCCCAAAACAGTTTCTATCATGTGATTCTGTCATTTTCTTTCTTAATGCATCTACATTGAGAGAAGCAGACACATGTACGCACAGGCACAAACATAACACACTGACCAAAATAAGGAAAACATTAAAGAATGGGCCATTAGAACATAAGTATGTCTGGGCAGTCCATGACAATGGTTCAGTAGTCTATCTCTGCAGGGACACAAAAAGACTGTTGCACAATTTTCACGTTTGATTCTAGGATAACTTGATATCCTCAACTTTCCTCTAATAATATCCAATGGTGCCAATCTACAGTGAGTTTTATAGGACTCTTCCCATTGGTTAGATTTTCACTGGTTATATCTAATTCTCCATTTTTTCCAAGTGTAAAACACTAAATTTCCATCTTAGTGAAAAGAAGCACTTTCTCAGTTGAAACAACCTTTTTAGAATTATATAAAATACTGTTTTCTAACATTTAATTATAGAATGAATAAGTCTCAACCTGTCTTTCAATTGGTTAAGATTGTCTATGATAATTAATTTTAAACTCTCTTTGTTTTGTGTCTCAATTTCTTTTAAAATTTCTACTTTCTAAACCAGGTTTATAATTATAGTATTACAAAAGTGAATCTACATACTTTCCTTACAGATTCCATTTCAAAGATGGTCACTGAAGATCTTAATAGTGGAAACTAGGTATGCGAAAATCCCAATTATCCTTTTTTTATTATTATTTGTGTGTGCAACATCTAAACCATGAGTTTCTCCTGTGTATTCCGTTGTTGTTATTACTTGATCAAAGACAGCTCAGGGTAACCAGAAAGAAGAAAAGTTCTCAAATGTCAACTACATTGTTTCTTAAACATTTCGAATAAAGTAAACTCAAGAAAGAAGGGTCATTTGTTCACAAGTATGTTGAGGAGCTCCTCCAATACAGTGGTCCTGATAAATGAGAAAGATAAATAAAATACATATCTTGCCCCAAAGACTACAACCTGTAGAAGAGACATCAAATTAGCCCCCAGCGAGAATTCTCCTTTTCTTCCTTACTAACAGAACTCTGATTCTGTTGGGAATGACAATGTGACCAGTCTAAACAAATGAAAAGACACTGTATTTCCTAGCCTCCCTTACACATAGAGGTAGTCATGTGATACGGTTCCAACCAATGAGATGCAAACCGAGGGTTTGGAGTGGGACTTCCTACAAAGCTCCTTTAAAGGAGGGACAACCTCAGCTGGCACTGTCCTCTTTGGTACTTCCTCCTTTTTCGAAAGTACATATGATGGCTGGAAATAGCAACCATTTTATACCACAGTGGAAAGAGCAATAAAACCTCAGAAACTTAGCCCTTACATCCTTGAACTGGTAAACCAAAGCCAGCAACTTCCTAACTATGGACTTTGCATTACATAAAGAAAAGTAAATCCCCTATCTTATTTTAAGCCTCTACTTTTTGGGTTTTCTACGATATGCAGCTGAAGTTAATTTCTAAGTAATGCAATCTAACAGGAAAGAGATACAGAAAACATTCTATGAAAAGCTACAGAAGAAAACACTTGTTCTGACAGAGGCGGGGGTGAAGGGCGCTGGGAGGATAAACATATAGAGAAAGCAAACATATGAGTTGGTTCATTCATTTGTTCAACAATCATTGTCAACCACTGTACTATGTTCTGGGATACAGATAAAAGACACACTGCTGCCTCCAAGGAACTCTGAAATGGGGTGCAGACAGATAAAGAGATGATCAAAATACAAGGCTAGCGGTCCGGCCGTCGCGGGTCACGCCGAAGGCGCCCAGCCCGGCCTCTCCGCAGCGCCTCGGCCCCGGTGCGCCGCCGCGGCCCATGGGGAGAGTCGGCCGGGCGGGCCGGCATTAAACTGAAAAGATGTCCCTGTATGACGACCTGGGAGTGGAGACCAGTGACTCGAAAACAGAAGGCTGGTCCAAAAACTTCACACTTCTGCAGTCTCAGCTTCAGGTGAAGAGGGCAGCTCTCACTCAGGCAAAGAGCCAGAGGACAAAACAAAGTACAGTCCTCGCCCCAGTCATCGACCTAAAGCGAGGTGGCTCTTCAGACGACCGGCAGATCGTGGACACCCCGCCGCACGTAGCCGCCGGCCTGAAGGATCCTGTTCCCAGTGGATTTTCTGCAGGAGAAGTTCTGATTCCTTTAGCTGATGAATATGATCCTAGGTTTCCTAATGATTATGAGAAAGTAGTGAAGCGCCAAAGAGAAGAACGACAGAGACAGCGGGAGCTGGAAAGACAAAAAGAAATAGAAGAGAGAGAAAAGAGGCGTAAAGACAGACATGAAGCTAGTGGGTTTTCAAGGCGAACAGATCCAGATTCTGATGAAGATGAAGATTATGAGCGAGAGAGGAGGAAAAGAAGTATGGGCGGAGCTGCCATCACACCACCCACTTCTCTTGTAGAGAAAGACAAAGAGTTACCCCGAGATTTTCCACATGAAGAGGATTCAAGACCTCGCTCACAGTCTTCCAAAGCTGGTATCCCTCCCCCGGTGTACGAGGAGCAAGACAAACCCCGATCTCCGACCGGACCTGGCAACTCCTTCCTTGCCAACATGGGTGGCACAGTAGCACATAAAATCATGCAGAAGTATGGCTTCCGGGAAGGCCAGGGTCTTGGGAAGCACGAGCAAGGGCTGAGCATGGCGTTGTCAGTGGAGAAGACAAGCAAGCGAGGCGGCAAGATCATTGTGGGCGACGCCACGGAGAAAGATGCAGCCAAGAAGTCGGATTCAAATCCACTGACTGAAATACTGAAGTGTCCTACTAAAGTGGTCCTACTAAGGAACATGGTTGGTGCAGGAGAGGTAGATGAAGACTTGGAAGTTGAAACCAAGGAAGAATGTGAAAAATATGGCAAAGTTGGAAAATGTGTGATATTTGAAATTCTTGGTGCCCCTGATGATGAAGCAGTACGAATATTTTTAGAATTTGAAAGAGTTGAATCAGCAATTAAAGCTGTTGTTGATCTGAACGGGAGGTATTTTGGTGGACGGGTGGTAAAAGCATGTTTCTACAATTTGGATAAATTCAGGGTCTTGGATTTGGCGGAACAAGTTTGATTTTAAGAACTAGAGCACAAGTCATCTCCAGTGACCCCTAAGTGAGCTGCAAGCTGAGCAGAGAAGAAAAAGGTGGCAGCCACCTGCATGGCTGTTGGGTACAGAGACTCTTGAAAGAACTTCTAAGATATATGTTGACTGATCCCTTTTTTATTTTGTGGTTTTTTAATATAGTATAAAAATTCTTTAAAAAAAAATACAAGGCTATTTATAGGAGGCAGCCACACACAGCTGAGCCGGATTGTGTCTACAAGGATTGGCATCTTTTTCTAATACCCACAAAGGTGCATCCAATCATCAAAGCCTGTACTCAGAGGTGCTATTAGGACTAGCCTAAGTCCTTGAGCTATAAAAACAGTAACAGAGGTAAACATAGGGTACTTTGAGAAGGATTCGCATCCACAGGAAAGACAGTTAGCTAAAAGCAGAGCTGCATTTTACCTGTGGATTTTATTTATCCTTCACCTCTACCCCTATCCAATTTTCCATAATCACAGACAATCAAGCCTTAAAGTAGTCTAAAATCTAAGTAACTTTTTTAATATGGCCCAGAGGACACTTTCTAAACCTAAGTGCAGCCCTAAATAAGAAATAGAAGCAGTTAATATTTAATATTTTAGTATCATTTCCAATGGGCTTAAAGGTCATGTGTTTTTATTTCATTTATTACCAGTTATTAAAGTACACTACTGAGTGACTAAAAATTTTAAAAGATTATGTTTTTCACACTTAGAGAATACAATAAGGGGAGAGAAAAACACAAGAGTCTTTTTTTCTCTGCTGTTGTATAAACACACACACCAAGAATAAGTAGAATGTCTTTCAAACCAAAACAATAGGAAATCACTCTTGGCCAAAAGCACAGGCTTAGATCATGTTGATTTCTTCTTTAATCCTGCTGAAGCAAGTTTCTGCATGCTTTCTGGGGCCTCCACCTACAGAGTTGTTAGGACAACAGCCAACACATATATTTAATTATGTAAGTATTCAATGCTATCAGCCAGCTGTTGCCAGTACATAATACACTGACCTCTTTCACTTACTCTCTTGCTTAAAATGGCAAAAACAAAGCAACTGTTGATGTAACAGTAATCATGAAATATGCAAAATATTATTCTCTAAAAAGATTTGAGATAACTACAAAGCTCAGCTTTGCATTTTAAAATGCCTTACGACATCTGAACTGTTTTTTCTCTTCCTGATTTGCAAATTAAATCTTTCAACTGTAAATTTAACTATTCCTTCATTTTTTTAAAATCAATCAGGAATACAACCTTAAATATACTTTCTCCTTTATTTCCAATCAAATTTCTTACTGGGATATATCACATAATAATCTCCCTGCACTCCCACTCATCTCCTTGTTTTTCCATAGTTAGGGGACAAGCAACCAAAGCATGTAATAGGAAATTGGTCAAAGTCTGCTCTGAATTATATAACTCTCACTCCTCACTTTAGAAATCAAGAGAGAGCTCTTCATTTATGTTTCCAGAAAGCATGTTCCTCCAATACCATTATTAACCCCAGACTAGCTGACGGGGAAAAAACAATACAAAGTCCTAGCAACAACAGAAAGTAGACTAAACAGAACCAAGACTTAAGACTTAAGTAATACAAATTCACATATGGTAGATACTAAGAAGACCTAATACATAAACAGCAACTTATCCAGAGAAACTCAGTCTTCATCGAATGAGCTTTCAATTCAATGAATAATTCAGCGCCAGTTGTTTACCAGGCCCTGTTTTAGAGACCAAGGACCCCTCAGTAAACAAGCGAGACAACATCATTGTCTGCACAGATCTTACTGTTTGACTCCTCTCACAAAGATCCTATATGATAGTTAACTTTTCCAAGACTTCTACTTCTTCCCCTACAACAGCCATGTTGATGTTCTTTTCCCCACTTTGGTGGTATATCTGATGTTTTTTTGCTCATTCATCAAAACTGGACAATTCAATACTTGAATGTAAGATAGTGCTATGATATTAATATAGCTACATAATTTATAGTGTACTTAACATGAAATAATACATTAACAGTGACTTGCCAATGCATGGACAGCAGAATGATATAAACTCTCTTCCCAAAAAACGAAACATCAGTTCATGGGGGCCAGCCCAATAGCATAGTGGTTAACTTTGCACGTTCCGGTTAGGCAGCCCGGGGTTCACCAGTTCGGATCCCGAGTGTGGACATATGCACTGCTTATCAAGCCATACTGTGGCAGGCATCCCACACACAACATAGAGGAAGAGGGGCCCAGATGTTAGCTCAGGGCCAATCTTCCTCAGCAAAAGAGGAGGACTGGTGGCAGATGTTAGCTCAGGGCTAATCCTCCTCAAAAAAAAATAAAAGTAGAAACATGTATTGAGTAACTACAATTGTGCATCACACTCAAGGCCAAACATTACCAGGGTTTTATCTACACCTTCCCTCTGACTCAAGATGAGATGCTTTAATTAATCCAGTGGCCAAGGTCCTGAAGCACGTCCTGAAGTTGACCCAGCTCCCTTAGTTTGGCAGGAAGAACAGGGTCTTACCATTCACAGCTGGGCTTCTGCTAGCACGACCAAGGGACTACTTCATGAAGCGAGAAGTCTTACCCCTTTACTACTTCCCTCTGGAAAGAAACTGTGGACGAGTGGTGACAAACTCAAATTTCTTACCTCATTTAGGACAACAAGAGACAGGTTTCTTCCTAGTTTATAAGCAAAACATAAAAAGCAAAACAGCATGACTTCTTAAAAAGAGGGCCCTTTAATACAGTATTTGAAAATTGGAATGTTCTTTCCCCTTTTTGCAAATATACAGCCTGTCTTCTCTGACTAGGGAGTCACAGGCGCCTTGGGGGACATTCCTAGAATGGTTGACAAGCGGTCTTTATTAATACTGTTTCCCAGGAAAAGGAAAATCACTACATGGTAGAGTAAAAGGGTCAGAGACTCCATAAAAAAGGATTTTCCTGAGGTCAATCACCTGACCTCAAGACTCACAATCTAGTGAGAGAGCCAAATATGTCAACAAATAATAAAATGTAATATGCAACAATAGATGTTTGTATGGGATAAAGAAGTAGCACAGAACAGAGGGTGATTACCTCTCTGGACCTTGGAGGTAAGAAGTGGGAGTTAGAAAGGAGATGACCTTACAGATGTTATCACCTTTGATAAGAGTTCCAAAAGATGAATATGCTGCCAGGTGGGATTACATGGGGTATGTGAGTGTGCATTTGGGGGGAAAGGAGAGCATATTTCAGAGAAAAGGAAGAACATATGCAAACACATTATGTGTTTTGGAAAATCATATAATTTAGGGGAGAAGTAAAATTCTACAGAGGAGTACCAAGAAAAGAGATCAGAGAGGTAGGCAAGGAACAGATTTCAAAAAGACTTTGTTACACTAAGAAATTATATCCTGTAGCTGAGAAGGAACCGTTACAGGGTGTTAAGGAAGAGAAAAGCATGAACTGGAACAGAAAAAAAAGCTGAGAACAAGCTAAAATTCTACTGCAATATTAAGAGCAAGAGCTAAGGAGGACCATAACTAAGACATTAGCAATAGGGATGGAGAGAAAGGATTAAATTCAAAAGATATGTGGCTAGTTCATGACAATTTAATGAAACACAAGAACACAGAGGTTCACTGCAGGTTCCAAGAGGAACATTTATTACCACATAAGCAATAAAACACTAATAACATTGGACAAAAAGAAAGAGGAAGAATGGGTCGAAGGGAGAAAGAAAAAGATATTTTAGAAATAGGATCAATCCTTGAGGATGGGAAAGAAGGGAAAGGAAATGGGAAATCAAAGAAAACTCTCAGACTATTCGGTAGATAACTATACAACCAAACAAGATAGGCAATATAAATGGAAACACTAGCTGGGGAAAAGGTGAGGCAGATGATGAAGAGGATCTGACATGACTGTTTGAAGTGTCAATGGGTCATCTAATGGAGAAATCCAGGCAACAGCTGGATATACAAGTCTGGATCTTGGAAGGAGAGAGCAGTGTCAGAAACAGAAATTTGGGAGTAACCAGCATATAGACAGTATCTAAACAATAGAAGTAGGTGAGAAATGGTAGGAGGAAATGTAAAGTCATATTAGCATAACACTGTTTGGAGAAAAACAAATGCATTAGACAATACCTGATCAACAATACATACTAAGTCAAACGGTACCATATTTTGAACTAACTTTCCACTTAGAAAGAAACTTTTCGGCGGGCACAGACAGCTGAAACAATGAGACTATGACTGGTAGAAGCATACAAGGATTCACTGTATCTGCTGCTGACATTTTAAACAATAACATAAAACTGATATTGAACTAAAGCCATTTCATACAACCAGAAAAGCCAAAATTAAAAGATCTGTTTAAAGAAAAATTCACAACTTACAGTACTAAAAACAAGTTTAACAAAACAACTTGCGTGATCTAAATTGTTTCTTGCAAAAGGCCAAACTAAAACCCAGTGTTATTTTTAACTTCCAATGCCATTTTTTTAATTAAAAAAAAGAAAAAGATAACTGATTACTAGCAAATCTAGCTAAAAATAGAATCAGTCGAGATGGTGTTCTTTTTTTTACTTTTAAACTGGACAATTACTAACTTAAAAAGAAAGTACTTCTCTGTTCTTAATAAGTCAGCTTAAGGCAATTTATTTCACAAATTCAAGTTGAAATAATATTCTGGCACCATCCCCAACTTCAATTTATGATGAAGAACTCAAAGTTAAATCTGCATAAAGCAAAAAATATTTTCATAATAAGAACGACCATCCAATACTTTATCTTTGATCAACAAAATGCTAGAGAAGGTGTTTTCCTACAGACAGAAGATATTATACAAAGTATCCTCTATCTCAATCACACTTTTCTTCTTTGTCCATTTTTCCTTATATTTCCAATTGTTCTTTCAAGTAATTTCACTCAGATTTCTAAACCATCCCATCAACACTACAATTTATTTCTATAGGCAAAGGTGGTTCAAAGAACTAGTGGCTCTTGTCTGTCTACTATCAGTATGGCTAAACCACAGTGCCCATTTGGGTTAATAATGCACAAGGTCAAACAGAGGTTGACAGTCCATGATCAAAGCAAGCTAGCTATTCTTTCTGTCATTTATATAGAACACACAAGATGTGTTTATTTTCACCAGCCTCTGAATGACCTCCTTTAGGTGGCATGGAAAAGATCCCACATTTCTATAAAGCATTAACCAAAGGAGTTTTCTTATTTGATACTCTCATTAAGAGCAAATTTTGTTTTTTTGAAACTTTTGATCTTTTTCGTTTACTCAAGAAGCCCTCAAGTTAAAGGCCATATTGTCTAAATCAAATTGCTATGATGGATAAAAGAAGGACAGGGCAACTGGAAAATAAATGCTCAAAAGGAAAGAATATGCATCCAGTAGGCTGCCATCACAAAATGTGGGGCTCATTAGTGATTTTTCCAAAATTAGTAAAGGCAACAGCATTTAAGATTTCAAAGTTCAAAAGGCAGACAAAAAAAAAAATCATTCTTAACTCCATTTCTGCTACTTAAAACTCCTACTCTTTTATCAATCTGAACAGCAATAAAACAAACACTGTAAAACCTTAGTAATTAGATCAACTAGCAGAAAGTCAGTAGAAAGTACTGAGCAGCACAGCCCACAGATTAATACAGATACACATTTTCATATTGGGTATGTTACTTTGACTAAAGAATTAACAATAGAATGATTTATTACCAGCACTAGTTTATAAAATGAAGATTTCCAAATAATTTTAAGCCAATATTCTCTCTGACCAAGATTAAATAATACTCCTCTCAATACTGTTTATACTGTGAAGTTGCAAAACTAATACTTCTGACCACCACCACCACCACCACCAAGAGAAACACCAAAAAGAAAAAGAAAAATCAGTCCATGACTGCCTTGTCACAAATTCACAATTTATGCATCTTAATCAATGAGACTGTATTAATCACATGAAAGACAACAAATTCCTCAGAGTTACCTTTCTTTACTGTTAAAACAAGATGGCTCAAGGGACAGAAAATGACGTGATAAGTAATTAAAGACAAACAACTATTAAATATCCAGAATACATTGGAAGAGAACAGCAGATGATCAGAAATGATGACACACTCAGGAATGAGCGGTAAAGTGAAGCAATCATTATCTGTAGGGGGTTCAGGTGAGAAAACAATAGGTCCCAGCCGATCCTTGTAAATCTCTGAATGTGAGCATAAGTGATTGGGTGCAACAGAACAAGGAGAAAGGAAACACCCTATCAGACTCTCCTTCAATTTAAATGTTTCCTCACTATCGTGAAAAAGAAAAATGCACGCAAGAGAGGAGGCTGAAGGGAAAAGATGGAGCTAGAGGATGAGAGAAGACCAATGTGTAGCATGACTTAAGATATAAAAAAGTTTATGAACTATCTATCTGTGTTTTTCTTTGTTAGGATCTGATGATGACAAGGGAGAAAACATCTAAGTAAAGTAAAATGCTTGACAAGAGTGGGTAATCCATCACTGAAAGTCTTCAAATGTATAAATATCATTTGAATTTGACATTTGCTCAGTGTTAATTGTTACTGTGCCTTTTACAGGGTTATATTTATTCTGGAAACAAATTCAATGTTAGCTTAGATTTATGTTAACAAGAACTAGTCGTGATTATCAAAAGCCTTCAGAGCCATTTTAAAAAATACTTAATCACCTAAAATATTGTTTTAAAATTTTCTTTCAATCAAGCAGAATAGTGCTTGTTCTTGCTACCACTAGCTTTGTAGTATTAAAATGACACACTTTTCTTATGTGATCACCTCAATCAAACACCATACCATTACTCTGAACCACAGTCACAACACAGTTTATAACAGAACCCACTGAGACAAGTTATATTTGAATTTTTAAATAAACTTTTATACACAGTCTAGACGCGTATCTATTAATTACATTATAAAATTGATAACCACAGAAACTAACTTCTCTGGACTCTGTACTTAGGGGGCATCAGTAGCACTAAAATATCTTTATATCTTACCTACCTTTCCTATAGGGAAAAAATAGATAATCTGGCAACATGACAGACTTCTCATAAAATAAAAAGCATTCTTTGAAAATGAGCAGCATCTGGTAAACATCATTCTCTGCTCTTGGTTTTATTCGTCCTTCTCCTCTCCTAAACATGACTCTAATTCCCCTGTTTCATCCCACATCACTACCACCTTCCTTTGCCTCCCACCACAGTTCAGGTAAGAACTCTTCTCTGCTCTTTGTGCAATTTCTGAGTTGAGGATGTCATCACATTTAACTATCACTTCTATGCAAACAATATAAAATCTTTCTCTCTAGTGTCGGTCTCTTTGATATCTGCCTCAATGCTACAGCTGCCTACCTGACATCTTTATCTGGCAAGCATAGTAATAAAATGGTTTGCGTACAAACTCTAGTCAGACAGCATAGGTTAAAATCCTACCTACCCCATTGATGAACTGAGCCTTTGGGAACTTCACCTGTAAAAGAGATACTGCTTCATCTGTAAAACAGGAACTTAAAACTGGAATCTACAACTCACTGACAGACTTTAAGAATTAAGCTAGATAATATCAATTGATGTAAAGCGCTTCAAACAGTGCCTGCCACACAGAAGACAATCAACAAAAATCAAACATTATCCATTACTTTATTACAATGTTTAGCTGTGAATTCAAACACAGCATATTCAAAAGCAAAATATGTCTTCCTTCTAATTGAACTCCCTGTCTGGAATTCCCTCTTTCATTCTAGTCAGAGGGAGTCATAATCAATAATGTTGAAAGTGTAAAGAATTCTTTCTTCTCAAGCCAACTCCTTCTTCCCAATTCCAAACACCCCTACTTGAGATGAGGCCATCACCACCTGGATACGGAAAATCTGTCCTAAATGGACCTCTGATGTACGCTCTTCCTTACACTTAACCATCCTTCACATTGCTGCAAGAATTAATTCTCTGAAACAAAGGGAGTAAACACAGTTAGAAATTCAATTTTTTTTTTTTGAGGAAGATTAGCCCTGAGCTAACTACTGCCAGTCCTCCTCTTTTTTCTTTTGCTGCAGAAGCCTGGCCCTGAGCTAACATCCGTGCCCATCTTCCTCTAATTTATATGTGGGACACCTACCACAGCATGGCATGCCAAGCAGTGCCACGTCCGCACTCAGGATTCGAACCAGCGAACCCCAGGCCGCTGAGAAGTGGAACATGTGAACTTAACCGCTGCGCCACCAGGCCGGCCCCAGAAAATCAATTTTTTAAAACTTATATTTTACAATAGTATAAAAACAAAAAACAGTGCACAGATAAAAAGAGAAAGGACAAGTTTTGTTTTGGTTTTTTTTTAAATAAATGATGTTGAAACAATTCAGTATCTACATTGTTAGGAAGAAAAATCCAAAAGATGCACAGCAGGTATATGAACAAATTATAATCCTTAGAAAGTCAAAGAAGACCTAAATTCCTTATACATGAAATAGAAAACTCAAATGTAAAGATACGAATTCTCCCGTCAAAGTCATCAAGAGATTCAATATAACCACAATCAAAATCACAACAGTATTCCTTGTTGAACTTAAAACCTTATATTCAATTTATACGGAAGGGCAAAGGGCAAAGAAAAGCCAAAACTCACTTAAAGAAGAAGAAAAAGGCATTAGCACTTTCAAATATCCAGACTTTATATAAATCTATACTAATTACAACTTTGCAGAATAAGCATCAGAATAAAGAAATCAATCAACGGAACCAAGTTGAGAGCCGAGCGACAGACCCAAACATCTATGGACACTCAACATACGACAGAGCAGGCAATACCCAGATAAAAGGAGAAAGGATGGATTTTTTAAAAACAAAAACAAAACAATAAATAGTGGAAAAATTCAGTGTCTTCTGTTGAAAAAAACCAAAATTCTTTAAAGTTTAAAATATATCGGGACCCCCTTCCTGGTACCTTACAAAAAAAACCAACTTGAATGCAGATGGATTATAAACCTAAATGTAAAACGTAAAAACCATGAAACTTTCAGAAGAAAATACTGGAGAATATCTTAACTTCAGGGTAAGGAAAGATTTCTTAAACAACAAGAGCACAAACCCAAAGGAAAAGACTGATAAATTTTAAAGCAGAATTTCTCTTCATCATAAGATACCATTAAAGAAAGTGAAGAGATAAGCCACAATTGATATTCACAACGTGTAACATGTAAAGATTAGTATATAGAATACATACAATGTATCCCACAAATAATAAAACGGCAAACAACTCAATAGGAAAAGATGATTAAAAAGTCATTTTACAAAAAAGGAAATTCCATTGGCCAATAAACCTATACAAAGATGCTCAACATCATTAGTAAATATGAAAACGCAAATTAAAACCACACTGAGATACCATCTCCACCACCAGATTGGGAAGTCCAACTCATACTTTTTTTGATACATACTATTTACATTATTAGCAATATTTTAAGGCTTAATTTCCTGAAATCCTTACTTTGCATAGAAAAAATAGAAAAAAATCAACTTCCACTTACTTAATTGAGTTTCTAAAGTGGTCTTCAGCTGGGTTTTTTACAGTACAGCTATTCAGGAGCCATAAATCTGCGTCTGAAGCATTTTCTATTAAAAAAATGAATATGAAAAAGAAAAGTAAGTATCATATTTAATCATTCAAAAACGACTGTTTACTCAGATGGCACTGAGCCTGCTGGCGGAGGGCGGAGAGAGGCAGTGCACAGAGTCAAGTAACCAGGTGATTACAGGACAGTAGGTAACTGCTATAACATGGAAATATTCATGAGAAATAAACACAAAAATGTATAACCTTTGCTCTATCTTTTCATTTAAAAGATGAAGAGGACAAGCATTTTTTTTCTTTATTTTCAATATTTGCGAGTATTTAATAACTTCCAAAAACTAAAGTGAAACTAGCATAATTTTACCTTTGAATATGAAATTAATTGCCCCTTTTTGGACTGTATATTAATATTTTTCAGGCACATGTATTGTCACACACTGAATATTCTTCAGCTTGAGACATTAAAAAATATAATTTGTCTTCCTTGAAAAAGTTAATGATTTACCTCAAAGTGAACCTTTTATTTCCTCTCACCAATTTGATTAAATATTGTTATATACTGTAATAAACTCACTAGCAATGCAGCAAATAACCCAAATCCATCATGTTTGCTGAAATGACTTTATAAACGCCTATAGTGCTTGAGCTACACCAACTACCTCGTTGCCTAAAAGGACTCATACATTAAAACAGAATTACCGAAATGAAAGGAAAACCAAAATTAAAAACTACAGCACCTCCAATGGTATTTCAATAAGAACAGAAGCTAAGGTCAAAAGACATAAGAACTAAGAGGATATCCAAATGTCTGTGTGCACATTCTCTACCTGGGAAGGGAACTTCAAACGAAAGCACTGTAATTCATTACAAATAGTGCTGCAAGGAATACCACTGTGCACACATCATTTTGTATTTTTCCCAGATTATCTTTGGAATCAAGCCCAAAGAAGTAGGATTTGGGGGTCAAAGGATAAATTCTTATGTAATTCCATTACATACTGTCACATTCCTGTCCATAAGGGCTGTGCCACTTTGCAATGCTGTGAGCAAGGCATGAGACTGCCTGTTTATCCATGACATCGCCCATGGAGTGTGCTATCAAACCTCTGTACTTTTGCCAATCTGGTAAGAAACAGGATGCTAGTGAGGTGTTGACGTGTATTTCTCTTATTATGAATGCATTAAGCATCTTTTTACATGTTTAAGAGCCATTTGTTGGGTTTTTTTCTGTTCTCTCTCCACATCTTTTGCCCCTTTTTCTATCTAAGGTTAGTCATTCTCATCTCAAGTTTTAATTTACTGATACACACACACAGAGGATGTTCATCCTTTGTCTATGACAGAAGTTAGAATATTTTTTCCCAGTTTGCCATTTTACTTTTTTATAGAATTTCTTCATGCATTTTTATTTCTAGGATACCAAATTTATCAACCTCTTCTCTTTTTTCTTGACTTTGAGTCATAATTAGAACGTTTCCTCCACTCTCAGACTAAAGAATTCACCCGTGTTTTTTTCTAATACACATATGGTTTTACATTTAGAGCTTTGCTCTATTAGGAATTCATCCTGGTATACAATGATCTCACCGAATTTTTTAAATGTAAAAATGAAATAAGACCCTATATTCTCCTATCAAATTAGAAAATATTAAAAAGTGTGATACTATCTAGTGCTAGCAAAAGAACAGGGAAACTGGCAACCTCTTACTCAGCTGACGGCAGTCTACACTGATGAAACTCTTTGGAATGCAATGTGGGGATAGCTATCAAAAATTTAGGGCCAGCCTCCGTGGCCTAGTGGTTAAGTTCGGTGCACTCCACTTTTGCAGCCTGGATTCGGTTCCAGGGCTCGAACCTACACCACTTGTCTGTCAGTGGCCATGCTGTGGTGGTGACCCACATACCAAAAGAGTAAGATTGGCAGGCAGTGGATGTTAGCTCAGGGCAAATCTTCAGCAAGAAAAAAAACATTAAATGTGCATCAGAATTCCTCCTACATACGCTTGTAGGATACTTGCATCACATACACATATATTTATACAAACACACACACACGTATGTACATATATATATACACACACACACACATATAAATTTTAAAATTCTCATTGAAGATTACTGACAAAGCAAAAAGCCTGGAAAGCCTACATATCCATTATAAGGAGATTGGCTACATAAATTAGGAAACTGTAGCCAAAATACCATTCAGCTATTTAAAAAGCACAGTAAATCTACAAGTGCTAATTTAAACTAATCTTTGTCATATCATCAGATGAAACACAGCAAGGTGCAGAAGACTAAGTCCTGTATTTCGTTTGTGTTTTAAAAAGGAAAAAGAGAAAAAAGGAAATTCTGTTTTAAGCAAAGAAAATTTCTCAAAGCATATACACGAAACTGTTTGAGGTGTTTGCCCTTGGAAGTGAGACAAAGGTTCAGTTGTAATCCATTCATGTGACCTTTTATTTTATATTCTTTCTCTTTTCTTTTTTAAAATTTGCATGAACAGTACTTTTATAATTTTATAAAGCTTAATCTTGAGAAGGGATACATTAATATTTAATTTATATCCATATGTACTGTTTGAATTTTTAAAAGAATGTATTGCCCTTTCATGTAAGAAAACTAATCAAGCCTTTCTAATCTTTTTAAGTTTCCTTTTCCATAAAGTTCAGAATCAATAGTGTTCTGTCATTTTAAAGTGAGAACATAAACTATTTTCCTGCTATGATTCATCACAAAAACAAGTGATCTGACATACATTTTCTAAGGGACTTTTCTCCCCACTGCTAAAAGCTTTTGTACTCATGGAACCAAGAAAATTATGGTCGTGGACGCACTACCCACTTTGAGTGTAAGGACAGAGAAACAAACTTATTTGTTTTAATTGAAACACATTTACTTTCCAAACTATTTCTTTATGTACACAAGATAAATTACTTTTAAATCTAAAGTAATAAAAATCTGATTAGCAATAATGATAACTAACATTATTAAGTATATATTATGCATTCAGCAATGAGCCAAGCATGTATTCTTTTTTTTTTTTTTCCATTTAATCCTCCCAATTTGAGGTGGGTTCATTTTTACTCCAATTTTACAGAGGAGGAATCTAAGGCTTAGAAAGAAAAAGAAACTTGCCTAAAACCACACGGTAAGAGTGGGCCAGGGTTAGAAATCCAGACAAACTGACTCCAGGGACTGTAAATTTAAGGAAATTAGAATGCCTCATTTGTGGCTCTTTGCCTCTTGATCAAAAATAATGCAGACAATATCTAAAAAGAAAATAAAGAAGTACTACATGGCCTTGAGGTTGCCTCATGATATTTCTAAGACTAATAACCAGGCTTCAAAAGGAGCTGTTTGGCTATTTCCAAAATTTCCAGATCTTGAACCTGTCAGCTCTAGGCCTTCTGTAATCAGTGGGAGACATGCAAGTAAAGGGAGAATTAAGAATGAGCTCAGGATCATTACTCCAAAGCACAAACTGACTCTCACAGCAACCAATCTTCCCTTTACCCTGCAGGCTTCTGGATAATGGTGGCATTAAAGAAGGGATGGGCATGGTTCATATCAACACTACTCAGAACAAAACATTTATCCTACACAACTGTTCCATTTGAAAGTCAACTAGAGGAGCAGCATAAACAGTAAGAGGAGTCTATTCATAGATCTAAGTAAGGCAGTTACGCAAGCCGAAACAAATAAAAATTCACTAAGAACATGAAGAGGGGGAAAAAAGTTTGTTTTGGATCCACCAGCATTTTGGGGGAATTTCTTTACCACAGAACTCTGAAAGACAAGTCAAATCCAAACAGTTCAAATGTCCATAACGCTTAATCATATCTGGGGAGTTTATCTAAATAATACAAATTATTGGGTGCCCATTAAAAACTCAGAGAATAGGGCTGGCCCCATGGCCAAGGGGTTAAGTTCGTGCACCTGGCTACAGGCGGCCCAGTGTTTCGTTGGTTCAAATCCTGGGCGCGGACATGGCACTGCTCATCAAACCACGCTGAGGCAGCGTCCCACATGCCACAACTAGAGGACCCACAACGAAGAATATACAACTATGTACCGGGGGGCTTTGAGAAGAAAAAGGAAAAAATAAATAAATAAAATCTTTAAAAACTCAGAGAATAGAGTATGCTTTAATAAGAGAATTTAAAAGCACCTCTAAGGTACATCTTGAAAAATAATTTCTTAAAATCAATAAGAGACAAAATAAAAATTCTAGTCAAAGGATTAATTTTTTTCTTCTACATCTCATTAATTGTTCTTTATATGGACTGTGTAATGCACAGCATGGGGAAACCATGTTTTCAAAATCTGTTTTATAAAAGCAATTAAAGTGATCCACAAGAAAAATATTCTTTTAGTCAGCTAGGGTTGAAGGAGTTGGAGGATGGGAAGATGAAGATGGAGGAAAAGGAGGAACAAGCAGGGGAGAGGAGGAGAAATGAAAGAAAGAGACAGAGACTGACAAAGAGTATCTACAGCTCCCAGTCTGAAATACCCAGTGCAAGAACTAGCCCCTCCACTGTCTACTATTGGTGATTGGTGTGTTTCTGAGTGAAGCAGAACACAGGAGCTCCTAGGGGAATGCACTTATTCTTGGAGATTACTCGCACAATGAGTTTGTTCTTATAATAGTCCTGCTGAGTGCTCTGCAGAAATAAGATGAGGAAACCACTGGTCAGCTTGAACTCCGTTTACTGTATGAAGGGAAAAGGACATTTTTTTCTTTTAAAAGAGAATTAATATCTGGCAAAACTCTGCCAATAACTATTGAAAATTAATTACATAGCTATGTAGGCCTGGTCATAATCAAAATCAGAGTGTTAGACAAACCTTTTACTTACGATGTGTAACAGAACATTGCTAATATTCCCCTGTCCTCTTTCCAAATTAAACTGCTATGTTGACCTGGCACATAATTACTTCAGAAGTTACTACATCTAAAGAATCCCTAATAGGATATCTATTTCTACATGTTAAATAGGTTAATAAACGAAGAGGTGATATACACACCAAACAGACTTCACAGGGCACTTCAGGATCAGGTCACCACCCCTCCACCCAAAGCCACTGCTCAGCGTGCCCATCTTGTATGCTAATATTTCTGAGCTTTTAGGCCCTCAGGCCTAATAAGTAAAACTCGAAAATTGAGAAGACCAAAAAAAATCTAATAGAAAAAAAATGGGCAATGAATATGAACTCAGCATTCACAAAAAAACACATATGACTCTTGAACATACAAAAAGATGCTCAACTTCATTCTTAATAAATGAAAATTAAAACTGCACTAAGGGAAAAAAAACTGTACCATTTTCACTTTCTATATTGTCAAAAACCCAAAAGCTTGATAACATACTGTACTGACATAACTATGAGGAAACAGGCACTCGCACGTGCTGCCGGTGGGAATGTAAACTAGAACACCACCTATGGCGGCAATTTGACAATATCTACCGAAATGGCAAATGCATATCCTCTGAACAAGAAGTTCTAAGAATTTAGCCTACTGCAAACCTATTACACAATTAAGGTCATTCATTGCAGCATTATTTATAACAGTAAGAGGTGACTGGTTAAAGGCATTTTAGTACATTCAAAATTAAGACTCCTATCAAGCTCCTCACAAAAAAAAAAGAAAAATGAATAACCTCTAAGTCCTAATATAGAAAGATCTCTCAGACATATTGTTCAGAGAAAAGAATAAGACACCAAAAATATATACACTATGCTACCACTGGAAATCTAGAATACATATTCATATTTGTTTGTATTTGCATAAAAAAAATTGGGGGATGTACACCAGAAACAAACAGCAAAGGCCAGGACCAGAAGGAGGGAGTGGGAACAGGACTGATGGGAGACAGGGTAAGAGGAAAACTGTTTCTTGTATAATTTATTTTCTATTTTTGAATCTATTCAAAGATTAAGTATTTTCAAAGTAAAAAAAAGCAATTATAAAAACTGTAGCTTGTCTTAATCTTCCTGCTATCTCCCCATTTCTTTACTCCCTTTCATAGTCAAACATCTTGAAAGAACTGTCTCTGCACCTGCTATACACTGTCACCTCCCATTCACTCTTCCACCACTTCATTTTGGTGAAGACCTTCAACTACTCCCCATTTCCCTGAATTCGCTTTCATCAAGGGAACTGACATGAAATGCCATAGACAGTAGCATGATGCAGTTAAACACTGCTTTCTTCATGGTCAATAGCATCACTCTCCTGTTTTCCTCTTACTTCTTTGGGCTCTCTACTTTACCCATCCCTCTCTGCCCTCCACGAATTAGAGTTCCTTAGAAGCAAGATTTTGGTCCCCTTCTCATCTATTCCCTAGATGAGACCATTCTTCTCATGGTTTTAACTACTACCATTATCCTGAGACATGATATCCAAATTTATACTTCCAGTTGAACTCATAGCGAGTGAACTCACTATCTTATTTTCATGGCAATAGAGTTATTTACATAAGATCCACCAACCAACTCACCTAACAACATCTCTGCCAGAATATAGCAAAGAAATATTAAAACTTGACACAAATCATTTCCAAAATTGAACTCTCAAATGTTCACCCTGCATTCATCAGGTTCTAGTTAGGAAAACAGAAGCCACTCTAGGCATTAAAATAAAGAAAAATTAATACAGAAATGTGGTTACACGGGCGATGGAAAAGCCAAGACACCAAATGGGGAATGGTGACGCAACCCTGAGATAAGCAACAGCAGGAAACCACTACAGCCTAAGGGCTGGAGAGACCCACTCGAAGAGGTGGAATTATGAGAGCCCAGAAGCTGCGATAATTTGGCAGGGGCTAGAGTGGCAGCAGGAGCTGCTCATCAGGAGCTGGGACTACAAAGGATGGAGCTGTTTGATAGGAAATGAAGCCACAGGGATGAAACTGCCACTTCCTGAGACATGACACAGAGCAAAAAGAGAGGGAGGAAAGTACCCTACCTTCTCCCTACTCCTATCCTCCAGTCTTCCATCAGTGCCTCCTATTGGCCAAATCCACCCAAAAAAGCCAAAAGGTAAAGAAGACTGTCAAATGAAGTTCCATGATACAGAGGACAGAGAAAGTCAGGGAATGAAATCTGATAGCCAACAGGCAAACGACTAAATCCCACCTCTTCCTCTCTTCCCCATCTCCATAAATGGTACATTTACCCAAAAGCTGAAACCAGAAACCTGGGAGTCATCTTTAATCATTTCTTTCACCTCACCATCTCCTGCAGCAAATCCAACAACTCCCAAAGGAGGAGACTTCACCTCCAAAATAATATGAATACATCTGCTATTTGTCTCCATCGCCACAACCCTTGTATAAGTCACCACATCTCACTTACGCCATTGCAATAGTCTCCTGCCATCCCTATGGTTGCCATAAGGCAACTTAGAAAGCTATCAGT
Organism: Equus przewalskii; assembly: GCF_037783145.1. Classification (NCBI taxonomy): domain Eukaryota; kingdom Metazoa; phylum Chordata; class Mammalia; order Perissodactyla; family Equidae; genus Equus; species Equus przewalskii. The sequence continues at coordinate 19,393,053 of NC_091849.1, read as the reverse complement.
GAACCAAAGGAAAGCAAGAAGTTTTTTTTGTTTTAACAGTCATGAATAATCTATACTTAAAGATAATTGAAACTGCATAAATAGGATACCTATATTTGAAACTATATTTTGATAAGGGAAAAAAGGTCATTATTGAGAATTTACTACACACCAAAAAGTAGAGTTGTTAAATATATATAATTCCCTCCTTTTTTAAAAAGAACTCAGAAAAATAAAATTTCAGTTTACTGTTGGACAACATTGTTTCATCCATACATCAAACAGGCCAAAAATATACAGCAACTTCATGGGGAAAAAAAAAAGAAACCTTTTATCTTTGGCCTTTTTAACCATCTCATATAACCAACAACTTATGGTACAAATAAAAAAGTTACTGACATGTTGAGAATCAGATGTTTTGTTGTCTTTGTTTTTACAAGGTTTTTTTCTCCTTTGAGATTATAATGAACACGGTCACATCACAAGTCAAGTCAGAAGTAGGACAGAGAGGACTCCAAAAGCTGGTTTGGTCATCCAAGATCATTAACATGTATAAAAATGCAAAATGTAAATTTAAAATACAAACAAATTTTCCTTTTAATGTACTTTTAAGAACAAAAGCAGGGCCTTGGAAGTTTTGTTTCCTTTTCCCTCTCCTGTTGCACATTCACATTGTGGTTTTGGTCGGGTGGCGGAGAGCTTATCATATGCAGATGGCACTGCCCACAGCGGTCAGCTGGGTGGGCCTCTCTACTCGAAGGCAACCATGTTTAGATTCTGAGATGGGAAGTGCCGGTGGTGAATGGATCACGGCAGCCTTGTTTTCCTTTCAACTTTTCCTTTTTTGCTTTCTAGTCATCCTCATCGGTCTTCTGCTTCTTGGTGTCAACATCGTCATCCTCATCATCTTTAGCTGCCCATTTACCCATAGCTGCCTCAGTCTGCTCATCTTCATCTCCATCCTCTTCCTCCCCATCTTCTTTCTCCTCCTCCACTTCCTCCCCATCTTCTTCCTCTTCTTAGTCTACCTCATTGGCAGCCTCCTGCTCCCCATTTTCCTCATTAGCGTTCCCATTAGCAGGTGCATCTCTTCCACTTTCTGCCTCCTCCACAACTTCCTTCTTCTCCTTTAAGTCCTTGGTGGTGATCTCGGAGCTGGTGTCCAATGCAGCAGAATAAAAAGAAAGCCAGAGTTTGGGGGGACTCTGGCAATAAAGTTGCCTGAGTCCACGTCTGTAGAGGAGGCACCCCGAATAGGTGGCTACAGTGAATGGGAAGCCAATCCAAGCGACAATGAAAAGATGGTTTTTCAAAGCAGCCAGTCTAAATTATACCCTGAAATTCATGTATCCCATGGTAAATTTCCTTTCTGATTCAAATATTTTAAAAGAGATATACTGAAAAGAGTTCTATTTAGCCAAAGAACAAATCATAACAACCAAGACAAACCACTCACCAGCAAATTTGCAAAACACCTGGGTTCTATGTAGATTCTACACAACCCTCAATGGTTTAGTACAAATCAACAACTCAAGTCATCTGCTAGGCATGGTACATTTCCAGGACCAATCCTAAGAACAGAAGTATCTCCTTAAAGGGAAGTTTAGATTATCTGCTGAATATTAACTCCAATACAAGAGCTACCTTTAGATTTTGACCCGGCAAACTTACTGGGTCAAAACAATTACCAATCTAGTAATCAAAAGAAAAATACCCATAGGACACTGCCAAGAGAGGAAAGATCCAGATCAAAAATAAAGCTACGGACTAGGCATAGGTTCACTACACTTCAAAGTGCAAAGAAGAATAACTTCAAAGATCTTCGAATGAAATAATGAAACAATGTGAGTGAAGGACTTTAAGGTCAGTGTCCATTCGGATTTGTCAGTGTCCATGCCATACCAATGTTAGATACTTTGAATATGACCCCTAGAGAAAAACAAAATGAGCCAGCTGTATACCAATAATTAGGTATCCAATAATCGTTGTTCAGCTGATTGATAGATATTCATAAATAATAACCCCAAAATGACAGTATCAAACTTTCTAAAATTACAAATATGTTTTACCAATTTCAGACAAAGAATAAGTAGCCACAAAGAGAAAGAATAATATCACCTTAAAGGACTACAGTCATGCACTGCATAACAATGTTTTGGTCAATGACCCACTGCATATATGACGGTGGTCTCAAAAGATTAGTACGATATAGCCAGGGTGTGTAGTAGGCTATACCATCTAGGTTTGTGTAAGTACACTCGAAATGACGAAATTGCCTAACAACACATTTCTCAGAACATATCTTCATCATTAAGGGACCTGCGACTGTATTTGGGAAAGAAGAACTATTAGAAAATCTTACTCATTTGTCACATAAGCTGTGGATTTCCTGAGGAGGGAAGTGAGTAATTATCTGACGCCACTGCACATAGATGGTGAGAATCATCTTAATATAATGACTAAGATCATTTAACTAGAATTTGACTTGTGGAATATATTAATGTTACTACCTTTTAAAATTAATATTACTATCCCCTAACTCCAAATCTACTTTTCAGATTTAAGTTTTATTTCTTTTAGGTGATTCAAAATTTACTTTATTTGATTCATTTTCTAGTTACAAAGTCAAAAATAATGTATGTAGGGGCTGGCCCCGTGGCCGAGTGGTTACGTTCGCGCGCTCTGCTGCAGGCGGCCCAGTGTTTCGTTAGTTCGAATCCTGGGCACGGACATGGCACTGCTCATCAGACCACGCTGAGGCAGCATCCCACATGCCACAACTAGAAGAACCCACAACAAAGAATACACAACTATGTACTGGGGGGCTTTGGGGAGAAAAAGGAAAAAATAAAATCTTTAAAAAAAAAAAAAATAATGTATGTATTCTAGTCTTAATTTTGCTTCAAAAAACTAGAAACAACATAAAGAACTATTATAATTCAGTGATAAAAAGACAAATAATCCAATTTAAAATGGGCAAGAGACCTGAATAGACATTCTCCAAAGATATACAAATAACCCATAAACACATGAAAAGATGCTCAAAATCATTAGCCACCAGGGAAACGCAAATCAAAACTATGATCAGATACCACTTCATATCTACTAGGATGGCTATAATAATATAAATAGGGGCCAGCCTGGTGGCGCAGTGGTTAAGTGCACACGTTCCACTTCGGCAGCCCAGGGTTCGCTGGTTCGGATCCTGGGTGCAGACATGGCACCGCTTGGCAAGCCATCCTGTGACAGGCGTCCCACATATAAAGCAGAGGAAGATGGGCAGAGATGTTACTCAGGGCCAGTCCTCCTCAGCAAAAAGAGGACGATTGGCAGCAGTTAGCTTAGGGCTAATCTTCCTCCAAAAAACTAAATAAATAAAATAAAATAACATGTTGGCAAGGAGGTAGAGAAATTGGAACTGTCACACACTGCTGATCGGCATGTAAAACAGTATAGCTGATTTGGAAAACAGTCTGGCAGTTCCTCAAATTGTTAAGCATAGAATTAACATGTGATCCAACAAGTCTTCTCCTGGGTATATACTCCAGAGAAATGAAAACATATGTCAACACAAAAACTTGTAGATCAATGTTCACAGCAACATTATTTCTAATAGCTAAAAAGTGGGAAAAAATCCAAATGTCCATCAACTGATGAATGGATAAACAAAATGTGCTATATCCATACAATGGAATATTATTAGGCAATAAAAAGAAATGACGTACTGATACGTGTTACCACATGGATGGACCTTGTAAATATGCTAAGTGAAACAGGTCAGTCACAAAGATTCCACTTAAATGAAATGTCCAAAGAGACAAAAAGGAGACTGGTGATTGCCTAAGGCTGGGAAGGCTAGGAGGACTTAGACGTGACAGCTGAAAAACATGGAGTTTCTATTTGGGGTAATGAAATGTTTTAAATCAACTGTGGATGGATCACAACTCTGTGAATATACTAAAAGCTACTAAATTGTACGCTTTAAATGATATATGGTATGGAAATTATCTCAACAAAGCTGTTTGAAAACCAAACCAACACAACATTCAAAACTAGAGACAAGCTTGAGCCACACTGTCACTATTGTTCTCATTTCTGTACCCTCTGCCTAAATGTCCCTTCTACTCATCTGCCATAGCAAACTCATACGCATCTTTCATGGCTCTATTACATGTCACTTCCCCTAAGAAGCCTTCTCTACCCTCTTTAAAAAGAGTAAGGCACTGCTTCCTGTGTAATCACAGATTAGCTTATGGCACATCTTGGCAAAGATTCATAAATATGTCTCCCCCTTAGTATGAGTCCCTCAATGGACCATTCATCTTTAAATACTCAGAATCGAGCTCAGGACTTAAAAGAGAACACGCTCTTACTGTGGACAGATGGATGGATGGAAGGAGGGAAGGAAGGAAGGAAGGAAGGAAGGAAGGGAGGGAGGGAGGGAGGGAGGGAGGGAGAATTGGATGGGAGAAGCAGGGCGAGAGAGAGAAAGACTAGTTCTTGTCAAGCAATCAAAAGCTAACACTAGAGATACACTTCCAGCAGAAGCTGGGGTCAAGCTCTGATAGAGAATCTGGTATTTCTTCCAGGGGAGCTTCTTGTTCTAGCAGTAAAAAAGACTACAGCAACCTTTCACTCTATGAACACTGTGCACCAATTTAAAAAAAAAAAAAAGCAATTACAAAAATATCATGGGAAAATGCTTTTTTAACAGGCATTATGCAACTTATAAATACAGTTATAATTATAGAAAAAGTAAAGGAAAACAAAACCCTACGCATTAAAAATAGATTAGACGAAATGTACCAAAATGTTAACAACAGCTATATTTAGATAATGGAACTCATCTTCTAGAGCTAGGTCTTCCTGGACTCTAGAGGCTTTCACACACAAGTCTGGGCCTAACGAGACATCTTCCCCAAACCTGATCCCTACCATCTGGAGGTTCTTACAGGTCTCTGGAGACATGTTCTCTAACATCTAGCTAGCTCACGGGGAAGGGATGGCTCCTCAGAGGGCTGGGTTAGGCCCCAAGGGTCTTCATCCAAATATTCAACAGAAGCCCACGCCTGGACCTAGCAAGCTAAGGTTCTAAAGGCGGCCTTGAGGAAGCCTATTATAATAGTTCAGAGATTAGGTATTAAGGGCCAGAGGTAGGAAATTACTTAAGGGGAAACGAAAGCTCAATTGGGAAAGAGATTTTTGTAAAAATAAAAGAATTTAGTAACTGACTAGATATGGGAAACGACAGAGGGAAAAATGAAAGGTTTCTAATCTAGAAGGCTAATCCAAAAATGACACCAGTAACACAAATGGAAGCTCTACGGAGGAGCAGGTCAGAAGAGAAGAGTATAACTTCAGCATTAGGCATGTTCACTTTAAGATCCCCATCGAGTGATACATGCAAGCAGAACTCTGCCAGAAGCAATTGTAAATGCACGAAAGAACTCATGTAAGGTCAATGATGGTGAAGTCACCAAAGATGACAGAGAGCAGGCAGTGGTGTGCAGAGGACTATTGAACACCAGTGGTAAAAAACCATCAATAAGGTGGAAATATGTCACAGAGGCATAATGGGTGGGCAGGACTTCAAAAGAGGAGTGTTTGCCTGATTGAGTAATGGTAACAGAACAATGGACTCAAAGTGGCAACAAAAAGCAAAACCTATGCTGACCTCGTCTGTGCCTTATGAATCAGAGGGAATTTGCCTAGAAGTCACAAGTGCAATTAAAATGCTTGACTTAATTTCCTATTGATTTCAATTTGACTATGCAATATTAAATTAGAACTAAACAACCATATGTGCATAGTATTTTGCTACTTGCAAAGTATTTTTAAATACATTATCTCATCTGAGCTCCCCAAAAGCTCCATGAGGTAAGTATTTATAATCCCCATCTTATGGATGAGAAAAGAGGGATAGAAGGATGTTGTAACTTGCAAAGAGGCTTCATAAACTGGAAACCAGGAGGCAGGGCCAGGATCTATCTTCGGCTCTAACAGCTGAACTGAAGCACTTTGAATTTGCACTATCAATTTCCCATCTGAGGTTAGGTACTGAGATGTGGGTTGTCTTTATTCCCATGTACAGGGATTATTTCTTTCCTGATGCCCAAAACAACTAAGCTTTGCACATTTAGTCACAGATTATAATCATCAATTTTTCTCAAAGGAAAATAAATTTTACATTTAGAATGTTATAAATTACCTCTAACTACTCCTCATGAAAAGAACTATGAAACAGAAAGAGGTGAAGAAAGCAAACAATAGGGGGCTGATTAAGAAAATAACTACTAAGAAGAGACTGCAGTACCCCTTACCCTCACCACCCCTCTATACCAATTCAGTCCAAAGCCATTAGGTGGGGCCGGACGAGGCAGGCAATCATGCCGGAAGGTGGGTGGCAGTCTAAGGAGGGCTATCAGAGCCCATCCAAGGGGAAGAGGGTGTCAGAGCACAAGCAGATGAGGAAGGCATCTGTAATGGAGGGCGACTCAGCATGGAGTATCAGCACCCAGGAAACGAAGAGGGTGACCACAAAGAAGAGTGGTCTGACACAAGATGTGAGAGTCTGGGCAGAGTGAGTGTGTCCACCAAGGCAGGCAGCCTAGCAAGGGCCTCAAATCCCGAGAAGAGCAAAAAGAGCATCTGTGTGAGGGGCAGCCTAGTATGGGGTATCAGAGCTGGAGCACAATGAGATGGGCATGGGCACAAAAGGGCAGCTTGGCCTGCAGAGTCCAAGCCCAAGGGAAACGAAGAGGGCATCCACACGGGGCAGCTGGTAGCAGCTGCCCATTGTCCATTATCAGAGCATAGATGTGGTGAGGGAGGTATGCGTGCAGGAGGATGGCCCTGTGAGGTTGAGGAGCATGCCCACAAGGTGCTGGAATCCAGAAGGGGTGAGGAACGCATCCCTGTAGAGAGGCAGCAAGGTACAAAGTACAGGAGTTTAAGAGAGGTGAAGTTTGATGAGAACCAGGAAATTTACATAGCTTCAAAGAACCACCTCACAAATTACATATTAACTACAACAGGAAAAAATAACTTTACAGTGGAGAATGTCAACAGACATCACCTTAATCAACTGATCAAAGTTAACATCACCAATAATGGGACAAATCAAAGTGAGGTGCCACTTGACAAGAGGTACAGAGAGGAAGACAGAATCACTTTTGAAGCTATTCCTGCCAAGGGTGCATACCTTGAACCTACCCATAAGAAACATCAGACAAAGACAAATCAAGGGACAATCATTCAAACAACTGGCCTGTACTCCTCAAAAATGTCAAAGATAAAAACGCAAGGAAAGAGACAAAAAGTGGCCCAGATTAAAGGAGTCTTAAGGAGACATGACAACTCAATGCAAAAGGTGATTCCCAAGTGGATCCTCTGGCTACAAAAGACATTATGGGAAAAACATGAACAAGGTCTGAGGATTAGGTGGCAGTGATGCCTAAGTGTTAATGCTCTATTTTTGGTGACTGTGTTGTGATTTTATGAGAGAATAACTTTACAGGAAAAAGACACTAAAGTATTTAGGGGTGATAAGTGAACAGCTTACTCTCAAATGGCTTAGCAAAAGAAAAAAATGTACTGTTCTTGCAACTTTTCTGTAAACATCATCTTTTTTTTCCATTTTTTAAGTTTTATTTTTGAAACAAAGAGGAGATTGGAGAGGCAGGCTGTTTGGCGATATAAGAATATATAGTTGCCACAAAAAAAAAACTGCAAATGGTAAAACAGAGATTTTAAATTTAGCAATCGGGCTCCAGACTCTGTAACCTTAATCACCACTTAATCACCAATGCTGTCAGATATATTTAAAAACACATCAGAATATATCAGTAATAAAACAAGGATCTATTACATAGTGCTATTTTCTTATGTCAGGCACCATGGCTTAGAAACCAATAAAACCTCCCCTCTTAAATAACTAGCCCTCACCTTGATTTACTTTGTAAATTTGATTTCACTTTGTAAAATACACATAGCAAGCATCTTGCAGTGTATAAAAAATTTTGAATCAGTATACTACTCTTTCTGTAAACCACAGCAATAAGATTTTAACAAGATTTGAACACAACATAGCAATTTCCCTTCCCCACTGAGTTTGGGAAAGTATATTGTAGAGGATCCCATTTAAAAACCTTTGAATATACTGAATAACTTAAGTGCTATAAAGTAAGTCTGAGCTGGCAGGCTATGCTATATTACTATATCATATCCCAAATGGATCACTACATAAACTTTTTAGTTTGCTTTCTTTGCTTACTAAGTTAGCGTATATACTGATTATCTTAATATTTTTCAAAAATTATCATTCTTCTCAAATAAGCATATATATTCCACTACAACTTGAAACTCTTTTTCTGTTGTTACTAAAAAATGAATGGGCTTTCTGCAACAATGAAACTTGACTACCAGTTTATTTAAAGGGAAGTTATGCGTGCTTTGCCCTAGAAATATACAGATTATATTTCATTGCCTCACTAACCAACAAAACACCTTTAATATACATTTTTCTTCCCCCAAAAATCCATACAAAAACAATATAATTAGTCCCCACAAATATGCTTGGGCATAAAAATATTTTATTGGAAAAAGCCTGGCAAATACAAGTGGTCTCCTTTCTGTTTCAGATTAATAAAAAAAAAAATCAGTGTGACAGTTTCTAACACAAATGATCGTTGTTTCCTTGTCTACAAAATAAGAGTTGTACTAGATAACAGCTAAGATAATTAGATAATACAATTGTACTTAAATGAAAATAATAAATTCAAGGGAGCAATAAAGTAGAGTGGAAAGGGCTTTAGGGGAAAAATGCGTCCATCGAGGTGAAAGGTGGCAGAATAATACAGAAGAAATGAACCTATCTTTTTTAAATCTCAATGAACTAATCAAAAGAAATAAAATTAGCAAAGAAAAATACCACAAGTGTTCAAATCGGGGAAGGGGCCAACCATCTATAAACTTTTGAAAAATGTCATCTGGAAGCAGAGCAAACAAAACTAAAGCCAAAATATTTCAATTAACTCAATGCTATTCTCCACTCCCTTTGTCCACATTATCCACCCAAAATCAAAAAGCAACACTATGAGGATGAAAGGTGAATGGATAAAATTCTCAAACATCTCACTGACAGGACCTAATTTCTATTAAAAAAAAATACAATTGCAAACATATGAGTAAACACTTATGAAATACACTATCCATGAACACTGTTTTCGGGGCAGAGGGAGGAGACTTGAGTATAAAAACACTAGATAATCGATGGAAGAATGGAAATGATTCAGGAATGGAGAAGTTCCTACACGAAACAACTGAGAGCGAACACTGAGTCCACCTAACTATAGAACCAACACTAAACAAGAGAAAAGAGTATCTGTTATAGGATAGGATAAAACTGTCAGAAACTTGTAAAATGTTTTTAAAAATCACTTAAAAAATAGGAGTTGTAATGAATTAGAGTTGGAAACAGGTGAGAATTCATGTTTAACTTAACATAGATACACAAAGAAATATTTATAAATATGAGTATATAAAAAGATTAGTATATAAACACATTTCCTTGATCTGCCACCTGAGACAGTCTAGAAGAAACGACAAGCAGTAGCAACAATCACACCTAGTACCCAAAATCTTGGTTTCTAATACCTTTCTCCAATAAAAGGAGCCAGGGCTCCTTAGAGAAATGGTTGACTCTAGGGGTAGGGTAGAAAATATATACATGAGTCTGGAGCATCCTGTAGTACCACAAAGTACTCAAAAAACTAAAAAAGAAAAAAAGAAATTGATGGAGGTATGTCAATGGGACATAGGAGCAACTGAAATATCTCCCAATGGCCAAAGCTAGAACAATTTAAGTAACAAAATAAATATAAAATATATATTGGATTATACCCCAACATATAAAATAAATATCCATGCATCCACAGTGATATAAATGATTGAATAAATCAATAAATGGGGGAGAAGAGACAAATCTCCCATATAGAAAAACTCCGAATAAATTATGCAGGTACTCTGCTCTAAAGGAGGGTGAGCATAACTCCCCATCCCTTAAGTGTGGGCTGCACATAGTGACTTCCTTCCAAAGAGCACAATACAGAAAGGGGGTGGGGGATAGTAACTGTACAGTGGAGAAGCCTGACAAACACTACTTCAGGCAGCTGATCAAGGTCAACATCAACAGTCATAAATCATGCTGATATGATATGATAATAGTCATCTCTGGGTATCCATGGGGGATTGGTTCCAGGATTCCCCATGGATACTAAAATCCATGGATGCTCAAGTCCCTTATATAACATGGCATAGTATTTGCATATAACCTATGCACAGCCTCCCATATACTTTAAATCATCTCTAGATAACTTATAATACCTAATACAATGTAAATGCTATGTAAATAGTTGCTCCACTGTATTGTTTAAGGAATAATGACAAGGAAAAAAGGTCTGTACATTCAGTACAGATGCAACCATTGTAGGCCTTTTGATCCACAGTTGGTTGAATCCTCGGATGCAGAACATGTGGATACAAAGGGCCGACTGTATATGATACGATGTGATGTGATGAAAACAGCACTTTACTTCTGTGGTCTTCCTCCCAAAAATCTATAATCCCAGTCTAATCATGAGAAAAACAGCAGACAAATTCCAACAGAGGGACATCCTACAATATACAATGACCAGGAGTCCTTAAAATTGTCAAGGTCATCAACGACAAGGAAAGTCTGAGAAACCATCACAGCAAGAGGAGTCAAAGGAGACATGACAAGTAAATGTAATGTGATATCCTAAATGGCATCCTGGAACAGAAAAAAGACATCAGGCAAAAACAAAGGAAATCTGAATAAACTATGAACTTTAGTCAATAAACAATGTATCAGTCTTGGCTCATTAATTGTAATAAATATACCATACTATTATAAGATGTTAATAATAGGGGAAGTCATGAGGGAAACGGGATATCTACAGGAACCTTCTGTACCAACTGCTGAATTTTTCTTTAAGTCTAAAACTGTCCTAAGAAAAATAACTTCCATTAAGAGAAAAAATTCATCTATTATAAAGTCTAAAGATCTCTTCACAAAAAAAAGAAAAAATAGGTGTTTGATAGGCAGGAAATATAGGCACAGTAAATATAAATATAGTAGTTGTCTCATCTTTCATGAATTCAATAGAAACTATCAAATGTTGAAAAGAAAGAGCTTTGTATTCAGAAATGTAGCTTCAAATCTTTACTCCATCACATGCTAGGTGTGTGATGTTGGCCAAGATACTTAACCTCTGGAGCTTCAGTTTCCTCATCTATAATGGGGATAGTATTTCCTCTGTGGGTTTGTTGTCAAGATTAAAGACGACATATGCAAAGTTACTACTAGAACAGATTCAGTACACTGGAGAAGCTTAACAAATGGTACAAATATTTAATTTCTTTAAAAATTCTTTAAGAATCTGGACTAATAATTGTTTTCAATAATTCTAAATTTAGTAGTCCTAAAAGGACATTAGATTTATGAAAACAGAATGTCACTCAGCTCTCTTGTTAAATACATACTGCCTGGTTACTACTATTGCAGACTTTACCATTTCCCTCCAACAGATTGAGGTGGTTTTGTTTTCTGGGGGTTTTTTTCCCGCAAACATAAACTTAGATTTTATATATGTGGAAAATAAGATTTTCTGCCCAAACTTTGTTTTACATATTTAGCCAATACATATGAACGAATAATAGGGCTGAGAATCTACCTAAAGGAAACTGAAAAACTGTCTCAACATGGAAAAACTGAGTATGCTTGCCACAGATAATCCGCTTTAATGAACAAAAGGGAGAAAAGAAGCTTCTAACAGTTTATCTAAGTCAAGGAAGAGAAGCGTGACTCGTTTTACACGAAATCACTCATTTCGAGACTGTGCCGCAACCTTTCCGAATCAGCTGAACACATACGAAAGTGAGGGAGATATTTAAAAGCTGAAGCAGAATACAGAGACTTTATTTTAATTCAATTAAATGACTAGACAGTAAAACCAATGAGATTTATGAAAAAGTGCCGCCTAGATCACGTTTTGGAACTGCACGGCTCTGGAAGATCTAACCAAACACTACAGGACTCACCAGATAATAACAAATTCTAACAAGGGAGATAAACTCCAAAACTGGGGCAAAAACACCAAGGAACTGTGGAATTGTTCAAAAATGAAAGCATTACAAACCAAATTTGATACATGAATTGTGCAAATGGTAACTAAAATCTATATTTTATATTGCTGTGAGGTATTTGGTGAATCTTGGTGGACGCCAAGGCTATTTGATGAAAAGGGTCTCTCATTCTCAAAAGAGTTTTATAGAGGTACAAGAATGTGAACCAGGTTTTAAGTTTCTGAAGCAGCCTTTGGAGATCAAATCTCAGGACATAACTGAATTATCAAGAACAAACCCTATGAGGTTAGCTCAGTTTTAAGAAGATAAAACTGAAAGGAAGCATACTATCCACAGAATCCAACTGACGAATACAACCTAAACTGAAATTTATAGTTATGTAAAATGTTTGTACCCATCTGGCACCATGGAAGTATATTTTCTCACATGAAACTGACAAATCTGAAACTGAGCACTAATTTTAGTGGTATAATTCTAGAATCAAATAGGACATATGCCCTGACACCCTTATTCTCAAGAATGCAGTCATCAATTTGATGAAAGTGTTATCAATTTCTAGCAGTAAACCTTCTATGCACTGTCAAAAAATAGATTAAGCTATATTTGAATTGCTTGTGTATCACTCCCATGCTCCCATCCATACATTTGGCTATACTTAACCACACTGCTCACAATTTTATTATTCATGCAGCCTACACACAGACTGCTCATTACGTGGCCACCAGTGAAATCATCTGGACACCTCTACACTAATAAAACATTTCATACCCATCGTAGACAGAGGCAGGCGCCACCTGAAAACAAGTGCAGGAGGAAAGCGTCCTGATGACACAATGCTAATTAGAGCGCAGATACATCAAATTTTAGTCCCCAATGTTTTTTCTCTTGAATTTGGAATAAAAAGTCAAATATTTAACTCATCTTTTAAAATACCCATACTTTTAGAGCTACATGCATAAGTTATATGAGGGTCAAAGACATGCTATCTGGGATTGCATTAAAATTCTTCAGCAAAAACAGAAAATAAAAGGAAAGAAAGAGATAAATCTTAATTATTGAATCTGTTGATAGGCACAGAGGGTTCATTGAACTAGTCCCTCTACTTGTGTGTATTTACGAACTTTTTCATAATAAACAAACAACTCTTAAATACGAAAAAAATACAAATGCACATAGGAATTCAGTGTGCAGTAAAGGTGGCATTTCACATTAAAGGTGAAAAGATAAATGACTCAATAAGTGATGTCAGAAGAACTAGTTAGTCATCTAGAGGAAAGGGAGAGAGTTGGATCCTAAGTCACACATAAATCAAAATAAATTCCAGGTAGCTCAAAGATTTAAATGTAAAACAATGAAACCATTAAAGCAACAGCAGAAACAATGAGAGAATTATGATCATCATCTTGGAGTAAAAGAAAATACTGATAAAGTCAACTGTATAACAAGTAATTTCTTCATGGCAAAAGCAACCACAAACAACAAATACAACAAAGAGGAGACAATCTGGAAATCTTATCACAAATGCTTGCTTTCCACTAAGAGAGTGCCTACAAATTAGTAAGCATTATCCAACAGAAAAATGATAAAAGGATATGGATAGCTCACAGAAAAGGAAATAAAAATAGCTCTTATGAGAAAGGCAAATTAAAAGACACTGAGACACCATTTTTCATTCATCAGATTAGCAAAGATCAAAAAAGGCTGATAATATAATATGTTGGCAAGGCTCTGGGGAAACTAGCAAACTCACACTGCTGATGGGAGCATAAATTAGTACAATCTCAATAAAAAGCAATTTGGCAATATCTATCAAAATTATTAATTTATACACCTTTTAACCCAGTAATTACATTTCTAGGTATTTATTCTGCAAATATATTTACACAAGTGCAAAATGATACACACCAACACAGATGTGGGTGTCCCTGTAGCATAGCTGGTAACAGCAAAAGACAAGAATAAAAACAACACGAATGTCTAGAATGAAGGGACTGGCTAAATAAATTATCCATACAATAGACTACAATATTACTTGGAAGAAAATAAGGTCATTTACAATGAACTGGTAGAAAATCATCACCAAATCATGTTGTTAAATGAAAAGGGTGCAAAACCGTGTGTATTGTGTGCTGGCTTTTATGTAAAAGGAAGAAGCAAAAAACAAATGTATATTTACATATGTGTGTGTATGTAACTGAGTATGTACATTTATTTTTATAAATCCATATCCTTCTTTAGAGAGAGAGAGGAACTGTAACACTGGGTTTCTTCAGAAAGACTTAGCAGATGTCTAAGCTGGAGCAGACGGATGGAGTCTTATTACTGTATACCTTTTGGTCCCTTTTGATTTTTGTGCCATGTGAATAAATTCTCCATTCAAAAAACTGTTTTTAATATTCTTAGTTCGATCCAAAAGCACGACAGTAATAGTAAACACCAAAGTCTTGGTTGCATACACTATTAATTTTAAACTGAAATACATAACAAATGTGTTGGTCCAGAATCACAGAGAAAACCTTCCCTATCCAAAATATACTAAGAAAAGAGTTAGCCTCCTGAAAATGATACCATCACTTTAAAATAATCTCTAATCCCTAATTTGCTCTCATGGAGACTATTAGAATACCTCCTACATCCAGAGAGGCAGCAGGCACAATCAACTCTCTGTCATATTTACTAGTCTAGATTATCAAGAAACCATGCATAGTTTGCCTGCAATCTTCCTCTGCACTAAAGTAAGATGATGAAATGGCCACAACTGGAAGAAAATTATTCCGGGATAGGTAGACGTGACCTAATGCACTTTCTCTGGCCAGAAAGGAAGCAACAAAAGCAAAAGGCAGTCAAGTGGTTAAAAAAAAAGCAATCTACAGCAGACAAATTTGGGAAAATTCAAGAGGCATGAAAGAGAAGCCCAGAAGTTACTGATGATAAAATAAAGTGGCAGTCATGCTAGCACATAAAATTAGTATGAGAGAGAGAGAGATAAATTCAAGAATATGTTAATAACCTGCATGAAAATGTGGAATGCTAAATACAGATTTAAGTATAGTTAATGCACATACATATTTTTAAATATGCACTAAAATTAACTGCTACCATGCATATTTTAGTGTACCACTGTCAAGGGAATTTGGAAAGTAAAGCAAAAAGACAAATAGAAAATTTGAGAGAAAAGTTAAAAGGCATAGAAAACTAGTCTACAAAGCCTATCACATTTAATAGGATTGCCAGAAAAAGAGAAGATAAAGAAAACAGAGGTATGGAAATAAACAACAAAATTTAAAGCTTCCTAGAGCTAAGACATGAACCTTCCGACTGATAATCCACAGAGCGCTAGGCATGGTAACCAAAAAGTCATCCACACACGGAAATACTTCTCTGATATTTCAGACTGAGGCTAAAGATAAGATCCTAAATGTTTTCTAAAAAGGAAAATAAGAAAAGATACCTGCAGAGAGAGAAAAACAAAGATTGACATCAGACTTCTTACCTATTAGATTGAATTCTAAAAGGAAAGAATATCTCAAAGATCTGAGGGAAAATTATTTTCAATCTAAAAACTATACCCATTTCAACAAGTATGAAACATTTTCAGTCATGCATGAGCAGAGAATTTACTACCAGAGACCTTTTCTGACACAATTATTCAAGACAGGTTCTAAGCCAGAGTTGAATTTTGTTGCCATAGTTCCCTATCCTTGGTACTTTGTTAATTTTTGTGTTCATCATCTGGATAAGATTTACAGAAAGGAGAAAGTGGGAAAAGGGGGAAAAGAGAGAGAGAAGGAAAAGCCTGACCTGCACATCAGTCATTGGTCCTATAATGAGTCTGCGCAGGAAGGGTAGATGAAGAGGAGACCAGAGAAAAACACAGCCACACATAATTTCAAAGTCAAGATTATTTTAAAAAATAAATCAGTGTTCTAAGAGCCCAGGTAGAGATAGCAAAAAAGTGATAGCACACACATATCGCAACACACACACACACAGGGCTGTGAAGAACAAACCAGTGCCAACCCCCCTCCACCACCAAGGCCAGTAATTCTGCTAGAGTCCCATACACGCAGTACAAAACTTTATTTCACAACACAGATAAAGTCATAGACATGAACAGTAATCAATTATAAATGTCTAATAATTTTGATTTATCAGTACAAAATTATCCCAAATCCAAAAGTCTATGAAAAATCATTCTTGTAAAGATTTTTGCCGTATTGTAAAAACAGCTTTTCCAACTCTCATGATGCTAGTTGCACTCACACACCACAAACACCAGCAGTTTCACATCATTAAAAACAAAGCACATCATGCAAATCTTTCTGAACAACTTAGTTATGTTATTTATTTTTTATAAGGCATTACCCTTGCTAAGAGTAGATAAAGATGCTAAACAAGCATCCTCGTGTTCTTTCCTGATGTCGTTTCCCAAGGTAGCACTAGCTCCAATTGTTTGACTAAACCAGTTGTAAAGTACTTGACTGCAGGCAGCTTCAGACATATTCTCATTTACTTCATGCTCACAAACTAAAAAATAATTGGTTCCTCTCTACTTGTATCAGTCATAGTTGTAACAGATGGTGCTATTAAATGAGGAAGGTATGGTACTGACTACAACTAATGACTAACCATATGTCAGCAACAAAGTAGTGTTCTTGTCAAGGATATAACACGCTGGATTTTATTTACTTGTTTGTTTTTGGATAGAGCAGAACATAAAGTTACATAAACTGATATGAACTTGGAATGAGGAACAAACCTAAAGCAGATCTCTAATTTCTTAAATTTTTCAATTTCCTAATGTATACAGAGTATACCAAAAACAAAAGTACACAAACTGCCAATTGCACTCTCACAATCAAACAATGAGAATTATTTTTATTAGTTCAAAAACTACCTCAAATTTGGCCACAGGCTTTAGACATTACCATAAATAATAATACCATTTAAGACAGACAATAGACTTCCCCTTTCCTCAGTAAACTTTCTTTTTTTTTGAGCAAGATTAGCCCTGAGCTAACATCTGCCACCAATCCTCCTCTTTTTGCTGAGGAAGACTGGCCCTGAGCTAACATCCATGCCCATCTTCCTCTACTCTATATGTGGGACGCCTAGCACAGCATGGCATGCCAAGCAGTGCCTTGTCTGCATCCAGGATCTGAACTGGCAAACCCCGGGCCACCAAAGCGGAACCGCTGCACCACCAAGCCAGCCCCCTCCTCAGTAAACTTCTATCTGTCCAAATGGTGATATCTTAGAATTTATTATATGTATGTTAACTTATTTCAAGAACAGAATACATTCAGACTTAAAGTACCGTGAGCTATCTATGAAGAGCTATCTCAGTATACCATTATTTAACATTCCTAAGAATGCAACAGGCTTAAACAAAAAAAGTCATACAGGCATTGAATGGTTCAACTCTACCATATTTTTACAACCACTGCCCTCCCTACCCCCTGAAAGAAAAAAGGGCAAAAATATCTGTAGCTATCACCCCCGTCTCCTAACAACATTGCTTTTACAGTGTTATTTAAATTGTACTTCAGGATCAGATTATTTTATTTGGGAAAGGGGTTCTCTGAATCTTTCTTCTAGAATACTAATATTATGACTTCTAGTGCCATCTAATATAAAAATCTATGATAGTCTACGGATCATTTAAGAAGAATGCATAATTAATTGATTAAAATATGCATTTAAATGTATGTAACAATTCCATTTAGAAACATGTATGGCCACTGCAACAAAATAGGCATGAGCATTTCAACAAAAATTACATTAGAATAATAGAGAAAACACAAAACCTAGGTTAAGTAAGCTACTCAGTCTATATTTCCCTTTTTCTATAAATTTGTTGACCAGAATAAACTGATAACCTAAGAACAACTTTCACTTCTTCAGTTTTTGCTCTTTACCCAAGGAAAGAAATCTTTGTTTATTACCTTCAGAAAAAGCAACTATAAAACACACAAGCCACGCGTGTGATGAGGTATAAAGAATACTTACCTACAAGTCCAAGTCCCAGGCACAATCTCTGCTTACTTGCTAGCACTGACCTTAAGTAAACTACCTAAACCCTATTAGCCTCAAAATCTTCATCTTTAAAACGAGATTAACACCACATACCTCGCAGGATTTGTCCAGAACAGAAGATGAGATAATATACATAAAGCACTTGGCATAGAGGAAGGCAAAAAGAAGACGAACAAATACCACCTCACTTCGTAAGACTGGCACAAACAGCCAGAATACCCTTCAAAACCTCAGTGGGCGACACACAGCTATGCCATTTTCACGCTGAACTGAAACAGATTCTGTTAAAAGTTTCATGAAAGTTAACTTTCTTTCCCATTTCATATCCAACTTTTCTGTAGCATTTTAGGATCAACTCCTTCAGCCTGGTAAGTTTTCCAATATACATTAAGCAGATCTCCAATCAATAAATAAACACAGAAATATATCCTGAAGACATGACCTTAAGAATACTGTGCTTCAAAAGCTTCTCTTTTTATTCTTTGCTTTTCTCATCCTGCATTTATTTCCAAATGATTCTCTGGTACTCAGATAAACTCTACTGCCAGACTTCTCTATTACCTCCTTGAAATTTTACACATTCAGCTTCTGTTTACACAAACCTGCAGAGGCAATCAGGTCAATCTTATCTACTTTGTCTCTTCTCTCCCTTCCACGATTTATAAGGAAAAAATCTGGAGAGACACAAATCTTCAACAAAAACAAAATATCTTGCCATGATTAAGAAGTGGTTATAAATGACTAAAAACAGACTCCCATTATGCAGAAAGGTTTTCTTTTAACTTTCTAAGTAATCAATTATTTTTCTGTTTAATCCCAGTCTATTAAATGTTACGTGAATATGTGGTCCACTACAGATGAAGTGGGCCCTAAAATTGCCCCAGCTTACTGCCTTGACAGTTTTCAGTCTGAGCTGTAGTTGACCAAGACAGTCCAGAGGACACCATGTCAAGAAGACAAGAGTTAAGAGTTTGGGGAAACCAAGGTTTGCTATAGTCTGCAGGGCAGAGTACCAAAAAGAAGAGAACCACACAGCAAGAGAATTCCAGAGATCTAAAAGAAGGTGCTCTTCAAATACTCAACTGAGTATTGATGAGTGCACACATGTGAGGAAATGACCCAAAGTTAGGGAAAGAATGACCTCAAAAGAATGCAGGTAAGAGTGCCCAGAGCTCAGTCAGGCTAGAAATAATGCCTCTTCTCTCCAGCCAGATGGGAAAACTTCCTGATTCATGGGATATTGGGTAGAGTACACAGAAGGGTCTTGCCTCAGTAGCAGCCCTTGACTGAGCATGGCCCTGGTCATGCTCAAAAGGATCAAACTGCTTCCAAGTAATTTAACTGCATCCCAGAACAAAGCTCAAGAATATTTATAGGTACACAAAAATATCCAGAATCTGACAAGGTAAAATTTACAATGTCTAGCATCCAATAAAAAATTACCAGGCATGCAAAAACTAAGGAAAATAAAATCTCACAACGAGGAGAAAAGTCAGTAAACCAAAACTGACCCAGAATTAACACAGACGTTAGAATTAGAAGACAAAATAGATTAAAAAGCTCTAACTACATTACATATGTTCAAAAAAATCAAGCATAGGCCTGAAAGATTAAAAAAAAACAAAAAAGGCCAAAATGGAAGCTCTATAGATTAAACTATCTCAGCTACTCTGGGTTCTTCACCTGGCAGAGTGATCCAAACTTTCATTCTTGAAAGATCTTAGTCATTAGTCATTCTGCCCTTTTTTGGCTGACGTAGTTTTCCATTAATCTTTACTGGGAATAGAAGTATTAAGAAGTACCCCAGAAAATCCCCTGAATTCCAGATTTCGTCTCCTTGAATCTGTTATATAACAGTAACCCAATCTCTCTTTGGTAATCAGGATTAATCAATCCAGGGAATAAATTAGCCTCTTTTTTTGCTTGTTGGTTCAGTGGCATAAGGATCTCAAAATGGCCAAGTGGCAGCCTCATCTTCCAATTCAATGGAGCCACCGTTGCATCCCCTAGTGGAAGCATTCTCCCCTTGTGGACTAAGATCTCCCAACCAGCAAAGCTCAGTATCCTAGGACAGGTAGCAGAAGTTCTGCAAGTGGGTTATTTTAAGTGTAACAGTGAGAAAAGCCACTCTCACTTCCAACTCTTGATTCCTAGAGCCATGAATTATGACTACAGGAGAGACAGCAGTATATAATTCAAAGTATACATTGCACTCTGTAAAAGAGAACCCTATCCTTCTCATGGTATTGTCTCTCGACTAATACTGTAATGGAGTATTCAGTAAGCCATTCCGCCTTTCAATTAGGCCAGCCACTTTCAGGTAATGGTGTCTATAGCAAGACTAGTTAATTCCAAGGACATGAGCCCATTCTACACCTTCTTTGTTGTGGAATAAATCCTGATCAGAAGGAATGCAACACAGAATGCCATGACAATGGATGAAGTATTCTGTGAATCCACAGATGGTGGTGCTGGCAGAAGCATTATAGGTAGAGAAAGCAAATTCATACGCAGAATATGTGGCTATTCCAGTGAGGATCAATCTTCACCCTCTCCATGACAGAAGAGGTCCAATGTAATCAACCACCACCAGATGGCTGGCTGGTTCCCTTGGAGAATGGTGCTTTTATCAGGAACTCAATGCTGGACACTGCACCTGGCAGATTAGGCACTTAGCAATAGCCTTAGCCAGATCAACCCTGTTAAGATAAAGTCCATATTGTTGAACCATGAACCCTCTAGCCCTACCAACACAGCCACTTTTTCATGAGCCCACTGAGCAAGCCCTAGGGTGGCTAGAGAAAGAAGCTAACTGACACTCACAGAGCACATCGTTTTATCCACCTCATTAGTAAGTCTCCTTTGCAGTCGATGCCTTTTGGTGGGCAGTCACAAGGGACACAATCTTCACAGTCTGTGGATATTCTGAGTGGTCCATTCACATAACTCTTCCCTGGACTTCCTTGCCACCAATCTTCTCCCACTCCAAACATAGCTGGCAAAAAAATATACAATTCAAAGTTCTGCCCACTGGAAGGATTTTCCTTCACCACTGTCATTCACGGGCAGTCTTGAGCGGGGCTTTAGTGCTAGAGGTCTGCTTTTGAGTAGTACCAGCATATCATGCAGACTCACTTATAAACCAGGCTCAAGTTAGTTCTTCTTTGCTCCACTGGTCATAAGGAACTCCCAGGAAGCCAGAGGCA
Source organism: Equus przewalskii (assembly GCF_037783145.1). Lineage (NCBI taxonomy): Eukaryota > Metazoa > Chordata > Mammalia > Perissodactyla > Equidae > Equus > Equus przewalskii. The sequence goes on along the minus strand of NC_091849.1, from coordinate 19,371,667 downwards.
TGGACTGAAGGAGAGGAAGCAATGAAACAGAAGTTGGCATCAAAGGCATCTGAGCCACCTGCTCATATAACCTACTTACACCTTCCAGACTTGCCCAAGCTTGGTCTCTTATATACCATTTCCACTCAATAACAGATTGCTGCTGTTCATTTCCAATCTATGGCTAAATAGGTCAGACAATACGGAACTCATGATGGGAAGCTCAAGCCACATGGTCACCTGATATCTAACGATTAGGTATTCTGTCTCTAGCAAGGCCCAATATAAGCCAGGAGCTGTTTCTCAAAAGAAGAATCATTATCTGCAGAAGAGGGCATAAATTTGCCCCCAAAATCCTTGAGGTCAGCATTGCGATTCTCTCACTGTGCTTGCCAGAGGCAAATAATAGGGAGAAAAAGGAAATGGTAGGAAGGAAGAAACTCATAGAATACAACCTTTGCTCATAATATTCTCCTTGTTTCCAAATACAGTGGGAACAAGTGAATGCCACTCCCTAAATCTACATCCTTCTGAGATTTAATCAGTACAACAGGACTATAGTCCCAATCAATAAAGGGGACTCAGAGAAAAGATTACCAGTGAGTTTTTCTTCCTTGAGAAATTGGATGTGTCCATCTTCTTCAGATTAGAAAAGAATACAATAAATATGGTTACAAGGAATTAGAGGCCTAGTAAGAAGAATAAAGTGCCTCAATGCTCTAAGTCCAGCCAGGTAATTGACATCCCAGAGTAATGAGAGAACAAGCAGGAGAGGCTGCTGAATCTATCAGTAATCTCTGAGGAATCATGGAGAAAGAAGGAAATATGGAAAAACAAGAGGTAGGCAAGTATTCCAATTTTCCAATCTAAGGTAAACTGGGTAACTTGTTCATTTGCCATCAATACTCAAAAGACTATAATTATACCATTTTAAAAATGGTTTAAAACCACTTCACAAAGAAATCACTAACCAGTGGGGAAAAGTCTGAAATCCTGATGACCAAATAATGGCAAGCTCACTTCACTCCTTCCTTTCTAAGGGTTGGTAGACCTTCCTGAATGAACTCTACCACATAAAGGAGTCTATCTTCTTGGAAGCTAGAGTGAGATCCAATTAGCTAATTTGCATTCTATAACTGAAAAGAAAATTTTTATAAAAAAGAAGAAAAAAGTTAAAATCCAGAGTGGTCACTGGATGTTAGAGCTGAAAAGGGCTTTGGATTTGTTCAAAGGCCTTCCCTTATATGGTGATTGACAAAATGGGCAGCAGAATGGGATATGATAGGAGTTCAAATCTGTGCTCCCACACTCAGTAGGTATGCATCTTTAGCAAATTACTTCATTTCTTTAAGACTTAGCTTTCGCATCCACAAAATATTATAATAATGCTATCTACCTCACAGATCTCTTTTGAGGATTACATACACGTACACATAAAGCTCTTTATACAGTGCTTCTTACACAGCAAGCCCTCAGTGCTACATTAGTTACTATTATTAACTGACTGTCAGTAGCCCTGGTCTTTAGCAGAACTGTGAAATAAACTTTTGCATTAGGTCTTCCAACCTCCATTCTCAATTATAGCTAACCATTTAGTAACCCAACAATAATTCTGTATAACCAATAAACTTGGAAGGAGAATAGTGTAGCAAAAGGTGCTGGGCTGAATAAATAAGATCTGGATTCCAGGCTGCCACTAACTAGGTTCAATAACTTGGAGCAAGTCCCCCATTCTCTATGGGCCTCAGTTTTCTTAGCTCTAAGACACATTTGAGTTAAATGCTGTCAAGAGTTCTTTCCTCCATTACAATTCTACAATGCAATAACCACATACTAAATTCTTAAGTTTTACGTTATTATTATACCTGTGCTTGATCTTCCAAGGTTTTTGCTTATATCATCACCATCTTCATCCCCATCAACTACCAGCTCACTACCAGAGGAGAAACTCTCAGAGTGCTGATGCCCTCTTCTCCATGGACAAATGTAAATCAATTCTCAGTTTATTTTTTCCTTCTACTCATTAAACTCAAAACTTCAATCACCACTTACTATTCTCCCTCCAAAAAAACTTTTGTTAAAACTTACTAAAAACTTGTTATCCTCCAACATTCATTTATCTCAAAGAAAAAATAAGAATCATTATGATCCTTAATAAATGGACCCCAAGTAGTGCAACCCCTAGGTGATCAATGACATTGGATTAACCTACATTAACTCAAAATTAAACAAGTTGTGACCACTTGCATTTAATTATGATTTTTGCTATTTCTCAGAGGCACTGAGCCTCTTATAATGATGTACAAAGGATTCATCAATAACACTGATTTTCTCAGTAATCTGACCTAAGTGTGGGCCACAGGGAGAGCAAGGCAGGAAGAAAACTGAATGCCATCCAAGGGAAATTGCCAGTTCCCTCAGGGGATCCGGGATCAATCTAAGAACATGACTGTTTATCATTCAGCACACCACAGAATCTGGGAACAAAAAAAACATGCCAGGTTTCAGAGAGTCATGCCTCCCTTTGTATAACACATATCCTAATCTAATATTGTACATAAAGTGGATGGATGGTACAAATCTAATACTTTAAATACACTAAGGTTGCTCACTAGCCAGAAATAATTTATAAAGTTACAAAATATTATATATATGTGTGTGTGTATATATATTCATCTAGGTTTTTTCATCATTATATTTGCTCAAGGCAACTAAAACTTTATAAATAAAAGTAAATATACTGAATATTATTTCATTACCATCTTATTAAAAACCTACTTTAAAAGACATAGAGACTACTCACATGATAAAAGGAGAAACATTTTAATAGAAAACTGTATTACTTAAGGACTGATGTTTGTTCAGTCACCACCTCAAAAGTGATATCAGCCTGAGGTCCTACAAAGAGTAATGACTTCAGTGAAATTGACAGAATCAAGCAGTTCAAACACAGAGACCTATTCAATGGCCTAACACCCTTACCAATAATATTTACAGCAGGTTGAACCCCAGCTGGAGAAAGGTAAAATAAGAGGTGTGATGTTCCTCTACCTTTACAAATCTGAGGCAATCACTGTTCTAAGAAGCAAGGAACCTTTGAAAATAGTCAGGAACTTCATCTGAAAAGGAGACTTACATCAACTCACTACCCCCAATAAGCCATTATCCATGCATACACCCACAAAACATTTAGTAAAAAGAATCACCTTCCCCAGACAATAAAAGACCAGATGACTGAGAAGTTATCAGTTAATGCCAGAAATAAAGCAAAAGCCAACATAAAGTGAATAAAATCAGTGTAAATTTCTTTCAAAATTATAAAATCACAAGCCACATTTCCCCTCCTGATGATCTCCCTACCAAGAATGAGATTCGTTCAGAGAGGATTTGATACAGTACAGATGCTAGGATTTGAAACATGCTATCCACTATTTCCAGTATGAACAGGCAAACTGTCAGCCATGTTTCTGACATTCTGACATGATACTACAGCTAATTTCTAGAAAAGATTATCAGTATTCCAAATGTGCTTAGATTAGTTTTCCATCATGACAGTCAGTCAACACCGTACATGCTACCTAAGGAGTTAACATTTTGCTCACTATACCTTAAGCTATCAAGAAGACCAATTTTATGCAAATTTTCATCAACTGTAAATGGAGTTGGGTTAATAATCATAGGTCTAGATTCAATATGCAAATTAGATTTGAATACCTAAGACAGAGTTATCCTGAGAAGGTTGCCTGTCACAGCACCTTTTTATTTGGTACAAACTATAATCTTTCATATCCACAGCATTTGAACTCTTAACAATACACAAAGCTAAATGAGCCAAGTCATTATGCAAATTTTACCAAAAACTCCTTTGAGAAACACAAATAAAAAATACAGGTGGTTATGTTTGTATAAAGCACCCAGTGTTTGCATGAGTGAGTAAGTTTGCATAGGATGGGTCAGACAGAAACAATTCCAGAAAGGGCAGGTCTTCTCCAGGAACTTTCTAATCTGAAGACAAAGCAAACAGGTACACTCAACCTGAAATAATTTGGGGGGGGGGGGGGGGGCGGACACGACACTAAAACATAATTGACTGAACTGATTTTCAAGTATAAAAATACTGTGACTTTCCAAGTTATTATCTAACACTTATCAACTATTACCTTATATCTCTAGATTTCCACTTTCTTAAATGTGATAAGGGGGAGAAAAACAAAGATATGTATTTGTATTTGTTTGCATTTTTACAAACTATGGAAGGATACATAAGAAATTAATAAACGTTTTTACCTGGAGAGGATCTAAGAACTTGAACAAATAAAGAATTCAGATAGGAACAAACTTTAGCCTACAAATATTTTTATATCTTAAGTTGTTTAAACTATCTGAAGATATAACCCACTCCAAAAATTAACAAAAATGTAAATAAACTGATATGACAATACACCATAGTAGCAGAAAATAATTTTTTATCAACTGCAGAAGTTAAAGGTGGGATTTTAACATTCCAACAGACTGCAATTAAATTCAGGTAGACTAAAACGCATTAAAGATATTTTATAATTACAGTTTTATAATAAAAAAAACTCAGTAAGTTTTTTTGTTATATACAAAATCCCCAGAGAATAAAAGTAGAAATGCCAATGGTTAAATGTCTGAAAAATAAATGTCTCCTTTCATCTTCCTGAGGCAGATATCTTATAGCATGTAGTAAATCTATTTTAATTACCTTTATTCTCAGTGCTAAAAACTAATTAATTATGAAGAGTTGATAAAATTAGCTATTTGAAATGTTTAATTTGATTCTAGTTTCATATGTATACTTAAATGAAACAACAGACATTTCTCAGTAGGCTACCATTTATGAATTTAAAACATGAGTCTGTGCTCGTGACAGGAGGTCATGCCATTAATGACTTGCCTTACCAAGATGTGTCAAGACACGTAGCACATGCCATCCTTAATGTAAAAGTTCAAATGTATTCTCTCTTCAAAAATGGCTGTAACCTATTTTTCAGTCATCACTATACAGCCCTCAAAATCAATATTAAGCTCAGTAAGCTGAGGTTTCAGTTTAGAAACAATTTTGCCTTCTGGGGAAAAGAAAATCAGTATGTGACACGAGCAAAAGCAAATTCTGATACTAAATTAGCCCACACCAAAGCCTTCCCTAGATTCCAAAGCATTCCAAAGCTGTCTGTAACTACAACCATTACAAACACAAAAAGTTAACGAAATGCAACTTCATCTTTCTAACGGTGCCTCTGAAACTTGTTTAATCCTTTAACGCCTTTACAGCTGTATGTGGCCTCCACGCCAACATTCTAAAATAAAAGGACTGCAATTCATATTATAGGCATGACAGTGTCTGCACCATAACAACCTCACAACAGATATTAATGGACAGAGAGGCGAGAATAATAGATAGGAGACAAAGGAGGAAAAAAATGTTGGCTCAGCAGTCACACCCTTTTTTAAACACCCAGCGGTGGAAGCTTAAGGATCCCCACCATGCTTCCTTCATAGCCTGCAATTAAGATATTTATTTCAATTGTGTCGAAAGCCCTGAATCCCAAAGGCATTCCTCCTTTTAGAAACTCTCTAGATATCCACTTAGCAGGATATAGTTCCATACTACAACAGATTAAAGGAAAAGGAAAACGAGTATCAGACTGGGTTTTATAAAAACTACAACTACTATTAATAAAATTACGGTGCCTTACTCTGCCCCTAGTAGTCATTTACATATCCCATCTCTAATCCTCATGATGACTTTATTAGACACAACATACTATAATCTCCGTTTTAAAGATAAAAAATCAGACGCAAGGAAGGTAAGCTGGGAGAGTCACTATTAAATGACAAGAATTCGAACACAGACCTATCTGCTAATACTAATAAGAACAACAATAACATACTAACAGTACAGTAGTAGAAGCTGCCTACTATTGTATATCTTCTCAATACACTTCTAAGTGTCTTAAATATTTCAATTTAAATTTACTTATTATTCATAACAACGATATAGAATAGGTACTATTATCCTACTTTACTGATGAGAAAACTGGGTATAGTGAGGTTAAACAATTTACTCAAGGTCACACAGCAAGTAAGTAATGAAGTGGCTCTTGGACTTACACAGCCTGGTGCCATTACACACATTCTTACCTGCTTACCTATATGACCTCTCTAACGCCTAAATTAAAGCAATGCAATTTACAGTCAATGAATAACTGTAAACCTTTAAAACATAAATTTGGACTTCATTCTTAATATTTCATTGAAATAAGAGAAAAAATACCTAATAAAATAATTAAGGAAGTATTTTTCGTGGTATGTTCTTTTTCTGAAATTCAATCTCACTGATAGGAATTAGGAGACCCTTTACTTTCCTAAAGAACTGAGAGGTAAGTAATGAATAATTTTCTAATCAAACAAGAAGCATTATAGGATCCTGGAATGTTCCATGAGAATATCCACCAAAGGAAACTTGAGAAACAATAATTATTAATTACAGAATTAAAGAAACAAAAACTCTTACAAAGTTAAGCCTTTCAATTTCACTGGCTTTCAGTAAGCGTATAGATTACATAAAAAATCAAATAGGAAGCAATCAGAAACTGTTTCTACTTAGAGTGTGCAAGTGTGTGTGTGTGTGTGTGTATAATATTAAGTATAAAGGAGAAACCAGAAGTAAACCCATCACTGAAGTAAAAGCCCAACATAAATATGCAAGATGTTATGATACATGTAATCTAATAGCTTTGATTTAATGCTGTCTAGCCTGAACATTCATAATATGTGAACCTGATTATAAAAGGCAAAGCAAATTTCTCAGAGTAGCACAGTAGATATTCATGGAGACAAAAAGACGACCAATAATTTCACATAGGGCTACCTGAATGAATAACAAGACACCTTCCTTTTTGTAATGAGAGTTTCAATACTATTCCCTGGACCAAGGCTTTGATTCACGTAAAACCACAAAAGAAAACTCCACATTATATGATTTCAAAATTTTCATTTCAGGGGCTGGCCCCGTGGCCGAGTGGTTAAGTTCTCGCGCTCCACCGCAGCGGCCCAGGGTTCGGATCCTGGGTGTGGACATGGCACCGCTCGTCAGGCCACGTTGAGGCGGCGTCCCATATGCCACAACCAGAAGGACCTGCAACTAAGATATACAACTATGTACCAGGGGGGATTTGGGGAGATAAAGCAGAAAAAAAAAAAAAAAGATTGGCCACAGTTGTTAGCTCAGGTGCCAATCTTTAAAAAGAATAAAGACTCAAATAAGTTTAAAAAAAAAAAAATTTTCATTTCAAAACTTATGTATATAATCCTATCCTATAAAGTAAAAGTGGACAGTAGCTAAATTAGACTCAAGACAGCTTGATTAATTTGAGCTTTCCAGTCTAGTCAAGGAAAATAATGTTCATTCTTAGGGCTATTATATCTACAACAGAAGCAGCAATAAAATGTAAAATAGAGGAAAATATTTTAAAAGGAGATCTCTTTTAGTAGAGAAGCAGAGTTTGAAAACAATAAACAAAGTTAAATCAGAGTATAATTTTACTAATTTTGCCTCTTAACTTTTGAAAGACTGCCAAAGAAACCTAAGAAAAAAAGAAAAAACAATTTTTCATAAACAAACCCACCTCTGAGGCACTGAAAGTAGGAGTGCTAGAGGGGAAAAACTGAAATAGAAAGAAAACTTCAAAGAGATTCTGTAACCGAAGATGCCTTATTCTTGACTGCCTCATCTCAGAGATTAAAGAAGATTTTTAAAGCTGTTCCATGGACATAGAGATCAAACGCTTATAAATGTTTACAATTTTACAAGTTCTAAATTCAAAGGTGGGCTCAAAGAAATATGACTAACAGGCAGCTAGGAGGAAGGATGAATTTTCCTGGATGAGGGAGGGATGTAGAAGGTAGCTTTAAATAATATACTGTGGGTTGTAGAAAAGAATGAGTATTTTTGAAAAGCTCCTTCATCACCCAGAACACTTAAATGAAACACAACATGCTAGGAAAAGGGAACTAAGACACAATCTTTATTTATTTCTACACGATTGTAACAAACATTAAATTCATCAAGTGCAATCCAAGATTAACATATTAACCTACTTAGTACTTCTAAAATGAAAATTTTGACAATTTGAAGATTTGCAATTTTTGAAAGTTTGTAGACAACTGACAAATTTTATTGTCTCAGTTAGTTTTCTATAGAACCCCCATCCCATAAGGAGAAAAAAAGAAAGGAGGTGGAAAAAAGAAACTGATTCCTATCAACTACAGCTTGGACCAAATCAACTACTAAGAGGAATGGACATATAGGTGCCAATGGAATCAAACAGACATATTTCTCTTAATATATTTTTTACATATTAATCTCAATTATTAAATAACGAAATATACCATTTAAGATGCTAAGAGAAATAAAGCTGACCTTGAACTTTTCATTACTTTACTCCATTTTCAGTTAGTGGATTCTACTATATTATCATATACACTGAGTTCCCTGGAGGAAGTGAGAGCATCTTATTAATCTTATTTTCTGTGTATCACCAGGCCCAGCATAGTGCCCACCACATACAGAACTCAGATACTCATTTGTGTTATCTAAATGTCAGCATTTTTTAAAACAAGGTAAAACTAAAATATAAATTCAGTCTCATAATTTTAATGTCTCTCCTAAAATTAGACAAATTTTTATTCATTCTTTAAGGCCTAATTCAAACTTCATTTTCTCTAGGAAGCTTTCCCAAGACCTGAGGCTGAAGTCTTACTTAATTCACCTGTAACTACAAGAAGTCTTCATTCATATGCCACCAAGAGTATATCACCTTGACTCTACTACTCGTTCACTACGTTCTGGGTGCCCGCTACAGGCTGGCAACTGTTCTAGCCTCTGGAGCTACAAAAGTATCACCACAGGAGGACCCTGCTCTCATAGAACTTTCATTCTGCTGGGAAGAAACACATCATGAACAAATAAATACATCAGGTAGTGATCATTTCTCAGGAAATAAAGACTCAGAGATAAAGAGTGAGGGAAGGATGCTATTTTATACACAGTAGTCAGGGAAAGACTCTCTGAGATAAGGTAACATTTGAGCAAAGATCTGAAATGAGGGAACAGAAGTGGACACCTGGAGGAAGAACATTCCAGGCAGAGGGAGCAGCAAGCGTGAGTACATGCTTGGGATGTTCAAAGAATAACAAGAAAATTAAGGTGACAGTGGTAGTGGGAGATGAAGTCAGAGAAGTAAGAGAGGTTCAGCTTATCTAACACCCCACAAGTCATGATAAAAACTTTGGCTTTCACTCATGTGGCTATTTAGATTTAAATTAATTAAAATTAAATAAAATTTAAAATTCAGTTTCTCAGTTGCACTAACCAGATTTCAAGTGCTTAATAGCCACATATGGCCAATGACTACCATATTAATGCAAAACAGAACATTTCCATCACTGCAGAAAGTTCTACTGGACAACATTGTGAATCTGAGAAGAGTGAAATAATCTGGCTTAGGTTTTCAAAGAACCTCTGATTGCTATGTGGAAAAGAGATTGTGGCAGGAAAAGCAGGGAGAGAAAGCAGGCAACTATTATAATCTAGGCAAGAAGATGATGCTGGCCTAGACCAAGGTGGTGACCGAAATAGAGGTGATAGAAAATGGTAGGACTCTGGATGTCTTAAAGGTAGAGCCAGCAGGATCTGCCAATAGATTCAATGTGGGATGTGAAAACATGAGCAGTTATCCTTGATTTCAGAATTTGTGACCCAAGCAATTGAAAGGACACAGATTCCTTTCACTGAGATAAGAAGACTATGGAGGAGCAGATTTGTGGGGGAGATTAGGAGTTTTAGACATATTACATAGACATGCCTATTAAAGATCCAAATTCAGATGATGTATAAGCACAGAGTACAGGCTTCAAAGGAGAAATTAGATTTGGGAACACAGATTTGGGAAGTATCAACATATAGAGTACTTAAAAGCTGTGGAACTCTATAAAATTCCAAATGAGTGAGTATAGGTGGAGAAGTAAAATAAAGAAGTCAAGTGCCTTGGGGGCACCCCAACATTTAGATATCATAATAATGAGGAAGAATCAGCAAAGATGACTGAAGGAGCAGCCAATGATGTGGGAAGAGAACCAGTAACCAAGAGGGAGTGGTGTCTAGGAAGCCCAGTGAAATTATTTCAAGGAAAGAGTGATCAGCTTGTCAAATGTCAACAGATAAAGACCATAAGGACTCAGAAGTGACAGCTGCATTTGGCCTTAGAGAGGTCACTGGTGAACTTGACAAGAGCACTTTTAGTAAAGGTTCCTGATTGGAGCAAATTGGAGACAGGAGGGGAAGCAGCAGGTATAAACCGCCTGTAAGATGTTTTGCTATAAAAAGGAAGAAAGAAATGGAATAGTTGGAGAGGAATATGGTGTCAAGGAAGGAGATTCTTTTAAGATAGTATATATCACAACATGTTTGATGATAAGAATGATACACTAAAGAGGGAAAGCAGTCCAACAGAGAAAGGAAAAACTGCAGAAGTAATGTCCCCGAGCAGGTCAGAGGGGATGAGCACAAGCGAGCATGGACCATTCATCAAGGGCGGTGGAGGGACCACAGAGTATGCACATGAAGCAAATTCATGCAGGCAGGTAGATTTGATATTGGGAATGAGTGGATATTCTCTTGTGATGGTTCTAAATAGTTATTTCCCTCATTAAGTCTGGCATTTTTTCAGAGGAATGGCAGTGTTTTAATCATCTTTGTAGAGATCTTCCTCGACTTACAATGAGGTTACATCCCAATAAAGCCATCCTAAGTTGAAAATATTAAGTCAAAAATGCATTTAATATATCTAACCTACTGAACATCACAGCTTAGCCTAGCCTACCTAAAACATGCTCAGAACACTTAGAATAGCCCACAGTTGGGCAAAATCATCTAACACAAAGCCTGTTTTATAATAAAGTGTTGAATATCTCATGTAATTTATTGAATATTGTATTGAATGTGAAAAACAGAATGGCTATAAATCTATCGGTTGTTAATCCTCGTGACCAAGTGGCTGACTGGAGGCTGCCACTCACTGCCGCTGTCCAGCATCATGAGAGAGTATCATGTCGTACATCACTTGCTCGGGAAAAGAGCAAAAACCCAAAATTCAAAGTATAGTTTCTACCAAATGCGTGTGTATCACTTTCGCACCATGTAAAGTCAAAAAATCGTAAACTGAAGCATCGGAAGTCAGGGACCGTCTGTATTCCTAGCACTAGCAAGCTGGCACACATTAAATTATTTAAGAGTTCTACTGAACAAATACATCCTTAGAACTACCTAACTACCCAGGGACCTTGGCTTAAGCCTAGACTTGTGCAGGACTGACCGGTCAGATCTGTACTGTGAACACAACATGACACAAAAGGGCCACAGCTATCACTATCCACAGCCCACCCCCTCCCTCCCCTCACGGTGATTCTGCTCGTGGACGGAGTGGGAGGGTTGTGTGTATTTCCAGCCCGCATGAGCAGAAAGTGCTTCCCACCTGTTGGATTAAATTCCCCAAATGGCCACCATCCATTTTTATTTTGACTCACCCTCTCAGACACTGGTCTGTTTACTCAGAACAGGCCAACTGGTTCTACTTTTTCTTAGAATATAATTGAGTCCCTTTGCCTTTAAGCATACTATAGAGTGCCTTCCCCACTGTGACCAAACCTGACTCCTGTGTGGTATTTCCCTCCCAGCCTCAGACTTACAGACACTACAGACCCCTATTTACAAAAAAGCATTTGGAAACTGTACAAATTTTTTAAATGAGATCAGAAACTAAATATATAAAACGTAATTCAATTTCCTGAGCCCCATTCTAAGAATAAGAATACTAAAACAAATCAAATATGAGAAGTAACATTTAAAAAACATGAAAAAAAAAAAGGAAACCAGCAGAACACTTCCAACATTACTGGTGTTCATCAAATGAGCAAAGTCATATTCTGTAATCTGGAAAACAGCTGGACTGTTCCCTACACTTACTTTCCTAGTTTAAAGTAACATTTTTCATAAAATAAATTTTTATTATTTATAATAATAAATAACAGATTATTAAATCTGTTAAAACTTGACAAAGAATTAGTCTCTCAAAAATTTTGTTAAGTGGCTGAACTTGGCAAGAGAAACCATTTTCTGCAACAAGCATGCTGAAACTAATTGGGGGGGGAGCTTTTACTAACAAAAGTGTCTGATTAGATAAGATAATGCAATACATCTATTATCTCTATTGTAACAATACTATTCACACGACTAGAGCTAAGACTCTTAGCATTTCCATTATAAAAACCTGTTTTTCAACTCTGCCACCTGCCATCCATTAAAAAAAAAATTGTTCTCCTATAGCATTCAAGTGTTGATCCTAGAAACCTTCTACCACCACTTCCACTAAATGTTTTTGTTCTTTAGATTACCATGCAAATATCGTAAGAGTGTATTGTGTCTCCACATTGCACAGGTCTGATTTCAAATATTAAAGTTTTAATCTGCAAGCAAGAATCACAGGAACATTCATTCCAGAAATCCATCAGTAAGTACCAGAGGTCAAATTGCTAGACTCTTAGCCATCAGAACATCACTCTCACATCCAAAATAACAGTTAAAGATATTTATGATACTGAAGACGACATCGATAGTGATACAATGTTCTTCATCTGACTAAAGGAGGAAGAACAAATCTAACATGGTAGTATGAAATAGAGATGTGTGAAAATGAAGAAACAGGTAAAGGAGCTAAATTCATGGCAAGGAAAAGCAGTATGCAATGATGACATAACAGCAAGAGCAAAGTAGGGCCCGCCCAGTGGTGCAGCGGTTAAGTTCGCACATTCTGCTTCTCGGCAGCCTGGGGTTCGCCAGTTCGGATCCTGGGTGTGGACATGGCACCACTTGGCAAAAAGCCATGCTGTGGTAGGCGTCCCACATATAGAGTAGAGGAAGATGGGCATGGATGTTAGCTCAGGGCCATTCTTCCTCAGCAAAAAGAGGAAGATTGGCAGTAGTTAGCTCAGGGCTAATCTTCCTCAACAACGACAAAAAAAAAGCAAAGTGGGCCACATACAAACTAACTACTCTCTCCAAGAAGTGTTAGTTATTTACTAAACAAAGGCCCAAATCTAAGGCACAGTTTATTTTTCCCCAAAAAATTATCCCTAAGAGGAAATTGTTTTCTATTTCTAATAAAGTCTGTATAAAGTCTTTCTTACTACCGGGAGCTCTTACTCTCTCCATTCCCTTATTCTGAATAACAGCAAATCACTTGGAGAAGACATTACCCTGAGCAACAGGCTCTCCAGAAGCCTCGCGAATTCCCCTGAATCAGTCAAAATAGCCGCAAGAGACTGAACCCTGATTTAACTCCCAGGGATATAACCTCACACTGGCAAGTATGGGATTTCACTGTAAACAAGCCTTTCAAAGATTAATTTTTAAAAAGCATTATAATAAGTGGTTACACTTTAGAGATCAACATATATGCTTCTACAGGAGGAAAGACAAAACCAACTGTTCTTTAATTATGGCGACAGGCGCCCAGGAGAAAATTTGCAGGGGACCACATCACAGATACATTCAAAATATGCTGGATTTCAAACAAGTCACATGAAGTGAAGTCTAGAAAACTGTGTCAGACAACTCAAAAAGTGATTGTAGAGAGGAAAAAAACTCTATGTAGACGATGTCCTTGAAGAGTTTAAATAAAACTGTTTCATGAAAAGCCAGCAGAGAAAAGTAACATTTTAAAATTATTTCATATAGTGCAATTTAAATATGTATTTATAACTTAACTAAATGTAAGGATATTTGACAGCTTCATCTCCATTCTTAAAGTTTATATATTCCAGTTAGTCAAAACACTTTAATTTCATTTTCTCATTGGGAAAAAGGGGGAATCACCTTATATTGAGATCATCTCTATTTACCACCTGCAATAAATGAAAAAATAAAAACAAGGACCAAATATTTTCATTTTTTAAATTATTTCCCTCAGTGCATTGCATTGTATATCATAGATATGTCGAATAGTTAAACAACATGTTAAAATTTACTTCATATAAATGAAAAGGCCTCCATAGAATGTCTCGTGAAAGAAACATCAGAGTATTTCATGGGTTTAATACATAAAGAAAATACTTCCTCTCCAAAAAGTTATTATAAATTTGCTATATGTCTATTTTTGAAAATATATTTACCTATATACCTGTATGCACATGTTTTTTTAAACCGGGGGGAAGGGGGGAGCAGCTGCTAAGATGTCCAAACCCAGGGTCTGCAAGACAGCTTTGTAGTATTTTTTCCAAAATGACTTAGTATACATTTTTGAAAACCATGCTTAATCCTTAACATGAAGTTAATACACTTACAGCGCTCAGAATAATGCCTAGCACACAGTAAAAGCTAAGTATGTTTTAGATATTAGCACGAATTGCTAAACCAAAAACTAGGGTGTTAAAGGTTGTAACATTATTTACTTACTTGTATTTTATTGCAAAAAGCAAACTCTGCAATTTCATTTGTTATAAATCATAGATAAGTAAAATAATACCAAAACTGGGGACTGTACTTGAACGATTACTACAGGCACTTCGTATTGACCGTAAATCTCCCAGCGCTCCATTCTGAAGCCTGCTAAAGCAGCCATCATTACTAACTCTGTCACACTACTCGGATCTCTTTAATACCCACCACATTTCATGAGGAACAGCATTAAAAACGTAGGTTAATGAAACTTGCAATAAATTAAGGGTTTAATATAGTGTGCAGAATTTTTCTTCAAATATTTACCTAAACTCTAACAAAAGGAGTTATATTTGGTCTGCCCAAAACAGTAGCTTAACACCTTTCAAGTCTTAAAAGGATAACTGCTTTAGAAGAATGAAGGACAGGGCTTCATCTCCGAGTCCCCCACACCGCGTAGCTCAGTATTTTTTACATAGTAAGTATACACGGAACAGGCACAACGAAAATGACTCCTTATGAAAGTCAAAGAATAATAAGACTTCTTACCAAACCAACACGGGCAGCATATCTTACGCATTAGTATATGAAAAGAATAACCTTCACCAAAGAGAGAGTATATATGGTATCTTTGTTAAAACAAATGTGATAACCAACTTTCTTCACATTACACTATAGTATAGTAAATGGAAGTCTGACTCAAAAAAGTAAGTGTGTATTACAATAACTCCATTCAAGGTTTTCACAATAACCAATATTCCAAGTTAGTAGGAAGCAAGGAGATATCTACTGCGTCAAGGGGTGACCAAGGCTCTGGAGACTGAGCTGCAAAAACACCTGAGCTTCTCTTCGAAAAATTAATAATGTATTTTAAGAAGAAAAAAGTAAAAGGTAGAAAAAGTGTCACTGAAACCAACCTAATCATGAGTTGAGAGGAGAGACATAAGAGCTATGGCACAGCAATAAAAGGCAAAATACCATCCAGAGTGCTTTAACCCATAGCTAAGAAGGTGACAGCATTAACAGCCTATGATATAACCTGGACGGCAGAGTCAGATAATAAAAACGAAAGGAACTTCATCTATAAAGACCAAACAGAGGTAGAAAGTAACCACTCCATAAAGGAGAAAGGGACAGGAGTAACACTGAAGGCCTGAGTCCAGGGAAGAAACTTGCAGGCCTGCATGGACCCGGAGCGGCAACAACAGTGCCCCCTTGATATGGTAAATGGCAGCATTCTGAGACCTTCCCAAACTCATGAGTATCAAAGGTGAAACTGACATGTGGGAACCTCTGCTAGGTTCACTCACTAGCCAGATGACTAGAATTTGCACTCCAGCTCTCTGACAGCTAATCCCTACATACGTTATTTTTATTTAATTCTCATAACCCCACGACTCTATGAAACTGATATTATTCTCATAACAAATGACCATGAAACTGATATTATCCTCATAACAAACTACTAAATTCACGGACTTTCTGGATACCTGAAAATAACTGAAACCCCAAATACCAAATTCACAAATGTCAAGGACCTTGTGCAGGTGTGTCCAATCTTTCGGAGTACAAAGACCCCACATGGTGATATAATACTTTCAATTGCCAATGACTAAGACAACACATACATACATTCAAAGATCTTCCTGCAATAAATCTGGTGAGTCTCTCATCCCCAGGGTCTACAGACAACTAGGTGAGAAGCACCAATCCACTATACATACAGGCTTGAGTAAGCGCATCGTTGATTGCATGATTAGTTTTGTGGGGCTTAAAATATTCACTCTATTACCACCATATGTTTCAAATTGTAAATAGTTTCTTCCTAAATATCCTCCCCAACATCACACACATACAAAATCTATGCAATTTCCAGACCTATTTTGTGAATAACACAAGTGATAAAAGTAAGTTCCAATTACTACATCTGTTTGGATATTGTCAACCCTTCCTAACCCTCCCAATACTCACCCGGCATCGTCACCAGGATGGAGGAAAAAAAAGGACTGTTGTTAGGTCCGGGGACTGTGGCACACAGTGTAGTGGTTAACGCTCTGAAACCAGCCTGCCTGGGTAAGAATCACAGCTCCACCCTTGTTACCTATGTGACTTTGGTCCAGTGCTTTAATCTCTTGGTGTCTCAAAGGCCTCATGTGCAAAACAGGGATTAAACAGAAAAAATTCACACGTTGTCGAGTTATGAGAATATATGTAAAGCAGTTAGGACAGTGTCTGGCACATAGTAGGTATTATGTAAGCGCAAGTAAAACAAAATCTACACATAAAAACTCAACGCTGGACTGATATAATCTGAACAGAAAGAAGGGCACCACATTATTATAAGCATCTTTGAAAGACTTAACACAACTATTCATGTATTCAAAGGCTATTTCCCTGCAGCCAGTGTAAGGGGGATCTACACTGAACTACTGCACTGCTTTCTTTCCTATCCACTGCCTCTTTTCCATTGCCCTTTTACACCTTTCCTCTCGGTCCATATTTTAGCTCATCAATACCCACCTCAAAGAGTGCTTAGCCCTGAGGAAAACAACCAGAAGTTTACAACACAAGACAGCTCCTTTTGGCAAACATCAAGTCGTTCATCGGATGTGAAGACTCTCACCAAATATGTCTGCCACAGAGAACTAAGTAAAGAGAAAATCGCAGAACGCAACTACATAAGATACATAAGATAATGCATGTAAACCAATGCATTATCTTACGTAACTACATAAGATAATGCATGTAAACCAATGCATGTAGCATAGGGGCTGCCACTCCACAAATGTGAGTTGTTGTCATTAATTCTACTAACAATAGCCCGATAAAAGCATTACTCAATCTCTCTGCTTTAAGGCAAAAACAAATTTGTATTTGGTTGCTAGTGTTCACATTTTTGTTGTTATAAGCAAATGGAATTTATACATCAAACAACATGGATGAATCTCCAAAACATTTTGAGTTAGAAAAGCCAGACACAAAAGGGTACATACTATATGATTCTGCATATATGACTCCAGTGAACAAGAAGGGACAGAATCAGAAAGTAGCTGCTGCATAGGGGAGAGGGAAGGGAAAATCGACTGGCAAGAGGTACAACAAAATTTTCTGGGGTGAAGGAAACATTCTCCATCATCTTGGGGTGGTGGTACATGGGTGTACAAAATGGGAAAATAGTCATTGAGCTGAACACTGAAGACCTGTACATTTTATTGGATATAAATCATACCCGAATTCTTAAAAAATTTAAAAAGCAAATGCCTCTGTATATATTCTTGGTAATTTAGAGTAGGAATGTTATACATAGGTGATTTAAGAGAGGGAAGATTAGAATAATTGCCTGAGAAATATGGGGTCAAAGATTACGAGTTATAGTCCAGGGAGGACAAATATATGCATTTATTTTTTTAATAAAACTCCATCTAAGAATAAAACCTTTTCCCTATCCATCTTATTTACATCCATCTCATCCATCTCCTATTGTTTCTGTTAGTTCTGATCACTGACTCATTCTTCCACTCGTCTCAGGGTTTGTAGTCTCTGCTTACACCATGATACTAACAGAGTTAACAAAAAGAAATACTATGAATACTCAATCAAAACAGCAATGTTTTTATTAAATAGACCAGCAGCTGTGTGAGCAGAGACTTGTAAATGCATCTGTTCTACAGGATTTTATGTTTAATTCGATTTGTTGAAATCAGAGCAGCAAGGCCCTAAACCTATAGGCTAGACAAGAAAATAGTTTTGCTAAACAGGATCAGACATTAAAACGGTGTTCGTCAGAAGAGAATTGTACCTATTCATTGATTCACGCACTCAAGCAACAAGCACTTACTGAGCACCTTTTCCATCCCAGCCATTGTGTACAGTGCTGGGAACACAAAGCTGAAGCACAGCCTGGTAGAGGTGACAGACATCTGAACAGATGGTTATAATACATTGGCAGGTTCAATAATACACAGAGGCCTGGGGTAGTACTACGAAAGCAAGGAGGAGGGGAAGATTTCCTTTGAAGACTGAAGCTTTTCTGGAATAAACAGGCAGAAAGGGAGAATGAAAAATGTACTCCCACCTAATCTGCACTCCATACGTAAGGGAACTTCAGCTGTATCAGTAATGTTTTATTTCTAAATCTGAATAGGGGGTATATAGTTGTTCCTTATCTTATTCTTTTAGTCCTTTTCTGTATCCAATATTTCATAATAAAAAATTTTAGTATAGTCCACCAAGGAGTGTGTGTAGATTCTGAAAACCTTCACCACCAGCAGCTCCTCCTCCCAGGACAAGCAGCTTAGAGTTGCCAGGGTTAGCTCATCCAAAATGAGTAAATGGGGAAAAGAGACAGGCTTCAGAGTTCTCTTGTGATGGCTGTGTACGAGGCCTGGAAAGGCACAAGGGGGTGGGCCCAAGATATCAAAATATACTGTAAAATAAAAAAGATGCAAAATGGGTATGTAAACATATTTCAGCTTCATTTTATACATACACAGGAAAAATCAGAATATATACCTTTGCCGCAGAAAAGACCAGTTTATCACAAACAACAAACTCCATTCATTCTGATCACTATTCTCTCAACAAACACTGAATACTTGCTCCATGCCACATACATTCAGAAAAAAGAAAGCTCTTGCCTCCAAACTGCCCACAGGCAAATGAGAGGAGTCAGTCAGGTGAGCCGCCCTGTGGGGGACAATGGGGAGGCTCGACAACAGGGCAAGTGACGGGGAAAGAAACAGCAAGCACTAACCTTGCAACATTTGCCATCCTCACAGGTCACACCAATAAATCTTGGAAATATTGCAAAATACATATGGGAAAGAAAGAAAATATATTTTGAAAATATGTTTTAATTATTAAAAATTAATTTTATTGTGCTTCATAATACCTGACATCAAAAGGTCTGAAATTTTCAGTAATGATGAAACACCAATTGTTCTCCTATTCCATAAATAAGTAACCACATCATCTCAGTAGCACTTCCTAACAAGGGGAAAAAAAGCCAAAATTCTGGAACTCATTTAAAAGTGCAAGGTGCCACTACCCTGCTGAAATAATACTGCCTTGAGCCAAAATGACTGAAGGGAATGTGGTAGAGCCTTTAAGCAAAGGCAGACTCCTCATGACTACAGTAGCTGTGTAATACGTTTGCATTATAATACAACTCAGTTACTTATTATTCTTCTACTATTCTCAGACACTAAATGATCAGTCTTCAAATAATTTTTTGGAATCTTCAGTTTTCGATCCTAAAAAATCTGTTTAACTCTATATAAATCATATATATAAGCACACACACATACACACATACACAGATAAGTGAATTTAAGGTATTAATTTTTTTTAATTGACTTTCCTCTCCTTCCTCCAATCCTACTGTAATCCAACATGCTATAAGAACAATGCTGCTGCTTACACACCTCCTCCTTCTTGCACTGGAGAGTTTAAAGGTAAGGGGCAAGACAGATTTGTGATGTTTTGATAGAGTGTGTTGCCATGGAAATGACTGCCTTGTTTCTTATGAAGCATCATGACCTCATTGCAAATGAAAAAAGAAAAGGATGATTTCTGAGGATTCAACTCAGAGAAAAATTAACAGCTAGAAAAAAATCAAAAAACTAAACAATCTGGAAAATATTGCAATGTCAAGTGCTATACTGAAATATTTTCAAAGAACTTTTAAAAGGTTGACCTCCAAAATAGGAACCCTATAATCAAAAAGGAAGATATAATATTAATGTGAAGATAAACCATTCAAATAACATGGACTTGTGGTTTCTAAATAAATACATTACAGCCTCAATCCTGATAGACCATGAGCAAAATCCCATGACTTTCTGTGCCTACATTATAAAATTAAATCCACATCATACTTTTCCCTTCCTAAAAGCAGCCTGCTTTTTTCTCGCTTTTTTTTCTTTTTCTTTTTTTTTTTTTTTTTTGGTGCCCCTGTTTATACAGCTTATCCCTTATCACACTGACAAGACTGAGAACCACAGCAGATGGTCCCCCCAGACATAATTCTAACAGGTTTTTTGTGCAAACAAAAGATAAAGAAGGCTACAGCAATGATTTACTGATATCTGAAGTTGAAAACTGACAAAACACAAACTGCTTTTTTCTTACTGTTTAAACTGTTTATCCTTTAAACTACTAAGATAGATACGGCCAAAATTCAATATGATTTCAAAACTACAAAACCAAATACCCAGTTTTAACAGCCATTAAGTTTTGAGTTACCAGAATGTCCTAAATCATATTTTTAAAAAACACTACCCACCATTCCCTTTGTACTAGCAAAAGAGGAAAACATTTGTAAATTTCTACCTTATCAATCCTACTTAGTTGCTACATTGTGAAATGAACTACTCATCCGGACTTTTCTTAAGCAAGGAAAATGCATTTGAATTAAAAACTCCAAAATATTTTCCCCAAGAAGAACTAACTAAAGACTGAATTAAGTGAACCAAATCTGGAATCTTGGTTATAGGGCTAAAGTCTATTCTATTTCAAAATAACCCACCAATTGAATATACCACAAAACCAAATGGAAAATGTCCCCAAAATTACTCATCCTTCAAGATTAAAGACTGTTTACACACCATAAAACAGAAGCTCCCTCATGACAACCTAATTGCAAAGAGCACTGTTTTTATGGTATACCTGAAAATCCAGCAAGAGCCCCAAACGATAATATATAATGAAACTGACAAGCATCTGAAATAAACTACCCAGACATCAAGCAAAAATACACCAGACAGACCCACAGGGCTCTTTTAATGTAGGTCATGATTGTCAGACCATAGCAAAAACATAGTGACCCTTGATAAAAATTAACCTTGATTATATGTAATCATGCACATATTTTGCTCTCAGTAACCAGTCCTCTGAAATAAGTCCATGAAGCTGCAAGAGGTGGATATCACAGCCTGCTGTGAACTACTTTTCACCAAAGAAAATGTCTGCCCGTCATATTTCTGTCAATGGAGGTACAGGGGTAGCTTGTATCAAAAGAGCCCAAGATCTCTGAGGACTCCATAGTACCTCTTACTTTCTGAGAGGTCTCATTACTTCAGCAAAATGCACTTGCTCTATAGTGAGTTTGTACAGATGTCTAAGACTCCATAAAAATCTACACGTGCACACATTCCAGCTAAATTCCTTAATCTTTCTAGAGGTATAACACGGTTGCTTGTTTGTGGAAAAATTATAAAAGCAAGCAAATTAAAATCATAAAAGGAACAACAGGCCCAATCATATAATCTCTTATAAATTCTCTTTTTGTAGAAATCACTCACAAAGTCTGACTGGGAGAGAGGTGGTGCTAAAATGCTGATTTCCTAATTAATCCAAGCTAATGTAACCTTCATTTGAGGACAAAAATTCTCATGCAGAACAAAAGTGACTAAGTTCATATGATATAGACAATTTATCCACAGCTAGTTAATTCAGGTAGTGACAGCATAATACCAATCAAGCCAGCATTGTAAATTTGAACCAGTATGAGCCAGCTAGTTACACTGCCTTCCACAGCCACAAAACAGATGTTTGATTTTGCCAGCCAGTCATCACACATGAGAACTGAAAACAGGACCAAGTGAGAGACTATACTCAAATCAGTGCAAATCCATTACTAGTGGAAGAGCACTGGGTCAAGAAGTTCATCTCTGGAGGGCATACATCATTCAACGGAAACAATAGGTGTTCTCTGTACATTGTTTCCAAATCCAATCTAAATTCACTGTATCATGGGTAAAGCACATATTTTTCTGATGTTAGGGATATCCGAGATTCAGGAAACTATAAATGTATTAAGTATAATCTAACAGTTGTTATTTGATGGTCTGTATTCTAAACCAAATGTTATATTTATTTATGAACAGAAAATAAATTCTATGAAACACAGGAGAAATCCAATTTTGATTTTTACAGCAAAAGTATGGCATTTACTATAACTCTAAGACAAAATATAAGCACTATGCTGATATAAGAGATATAATTTAAAATAAATGCAGCATATTTTCTTTAAACACATATTAGGTTCACTTCCATCTGCCATCTTTTTGGAGAATGAAAAACTCCCTAGCTGAAATATGTTTGCTAATAAATATAACGAGATTTTTCTTTGAAATTAAACTGTAAAAGTGTTGCGAAAACTGTCTTGTTTGCATACGACACCAATCACATACTATTCTCATTATGGTCACCATACACATATTCTTAATACATAAATAACAAATATTGACAAGTAAGGTAAAACAATAACAACACTGAAATCCACAATGAAAATTTTCAATCTGAATAAGCAGCTCTAACATACTTTTTAAAAAAGACAAACAGGAAATGTGTAACAATGAGTTGTGCAACGTGGTCCTTAAAATTCTGAACTTAGTAAATGTCATCATATTAGTAGGAGACTCTGGCTACAAGCTAATTTAATACTTAAATGTTAATATAATTTCCCCATTACTACATCTGCCATGAACGTTTTTTTAACCAATAAAAGCAAGTTTAGAAAATGGTATGTAAGCAAGAAAAGAAAAATCTTCCAGCAATATCCTGTTCCATAGATAGTCACAAATACACACTATTTCCAGGCCTAGTTTATTAAAAATTACTACTATACTTTCAAAAATTTGTGATCATTTGAGCAGAAATAAAGTAAGGAATCAGCTTAATAAAAAAAATCTAAAAATAGTCTAACTGAAATTAGGCTACTATCTTGCCAGGCATGAATATATAAAACAGTGTAATTTATTTAAAACATGCAAAGACTAAATCCTAAAATAATTAATTTCTTTAACCACCACAACTGAGTCACAAAAATAGCACTGGATAAATCTTGTTACAAACACTGCAAGGTGGACCCATACATATGATAAATAAAGTATAAGAAAGCACTCAGCATTTCTATGTAAACTGCTTCTGAAGGATTATTATGGAATGCACACACTGGCTGAACTTAAAGTGTTCGGGTTTTAAACATTAATTTACTTTGACTATGTGCATGTCAAAATGAAAGATTGCTGTCTGGATCCAGACATGCCGTATTAATATTGAACACAGGCATTCACTTCAGGTCAGTAGTCACTCCAAGTCTACTTCAGCAGGTGGTAAAAGTAATGTCCTCATTAAAATGTATGTGTTACTAGGTTATCTCCCCAAAACAGCTCTCAAAGAGAGGTAGCCTTGAAACTTAAGCATTAGATATGCTAGAACCAACCTCTAATTGTCTCAAGTCTAGAGAAAATTGAACTTACTCTTGCTACCTAATTCCCAATAAATTTAGCTGCTTTCATCAGTATCTTGGGAGAAGTCAGTTTTAACTTCTATAAACTTAACCTGCTGCCCAACAGAGTTAAATATGCTGTTGAACCAACCTATACACACCAGAGTATCATTTCAGATCTAGAAGCCAAGTATCGGATTTTTCTTCATTCTGGATGCCTCACTGTATTTCTTAATTAGGTAAAAGTTTACTCCTTTAATTTTTATTAACTCTATTCAAATTATTTTCCCCTTTTGTGAGATAATAAATTTCAATTCTCCAGAATAAAGGTATAAAACTCAAGATATTAGAGCTGACTCATACCACAGAGGTTTTTTCCCAAAACCAAAAAAACTGTAAGTAATTACCCCTGAAAAGCTCAAATGCTTTTTTTGTGCTTGCTTTTCAACATCAAGGACAAACCTTTTCTGTTTACACCTGGTACACCTAAGCTTAAACAGGAACATCCTCTAGCTCTCTCTTTCACTTCTCTCACTCTGAAGTCACCCAATTATTTCCACTAACAGATAATTCACTTCTTCATTTTAATAACATTTTTAACATACATAAATTACGTTCCTTACAAGTTGTGGGTTTTTGCCCCAGAAAATGCTGATTCACTTTGTACATAAAAGCAGACAGGGTCCCAAAACTTGTAATTAATCATTTCATATTGCTTCATTTCCTCATTATCCACCCAATTACTAGATAAGGGAAGAACAGGGAGAAAGACAGGTCAACAAAGATAGGGGAAATAGAAGTCGTCTTACAAGATGAGACCACTTGTTCACTGCTGAATACACAACACCACAGGCACATGATATCTAATGAATAAATGAATTCATAAAGAACCAGAGAATACTGGAGTTCAACTCACTCATTTTAATAATAAGTAAACTGAGGCTCAGAAAGATTAAATGTCTTGGCTAAGATCACAAGGTAAATTGGTTAATCTCGCACAGAGCCTAACTCAACAGATGTGGCTCTAACATCAAGCTTTTTCTTATTCTTTCTCCCATCTACAGTATTTATTCTTTAAGCTTGATACAGTCCTCTTTCCAGAGACTTATACAGGCTTCTTCTTCTAGGAATATAGGTGAAAAGTAGTCCTTCCCCAATCTGGCAGCCAATGTTTCTAAAATTTCCCATAGCAGGATATATTTGGGGGGGAATTTTAAAATCTATTGGGAAGGTAGGAAATGGAAACAAAAGGTACAAAAACTCATAGAAGCCACTAACAATATTTTTAAAATTTACTACAACATAATGAAGATAACATACTAAAAGAAAGGACGAAAAGTGCCATTTTACTCTTTCAGTATGTAACAATGGATACTGTGCTTTTAAGGTTCTCTAACCATCCATTGCTTTCTAGAAAATTCAGGATTTCCCTTCTACAACTTCATTCAAATGTGAGTAAATTTCTTTTGACTTGCAACAGATAAAATGCATTTTAATTTTGTTGTATCCAAACATTCATAAGTCCAATCAATTCCTTTCTTACTGTAGCATATTCCCATTTTCTGGGGTTCCACAAGATCCCAGGAACCCTCCAACACAGATCTCAGCTTCCTTCCAGCTCTGAGACACAAGAAGATACGTACTAAGTCTCTCTCTCTTCTAGGCTGAGAGGTTAAAACCTCTACAAATGACCTATCAGCCATTTTTCTTCTTTGTTAATTCCCAGCCTCAATTTCCCCTTTTCTAAATTATCTCAAAAAAGGGTGACTTAAACATACCTAAGGAAAAAATTCTAATGATCCCGAAAGACTATATAAAAGAAAATTTAATACAACCTACTGGAACTTTACACAAAGGGAAATCCCACTGGGAAAGGGAAAAGAATCTTCCAATTTGATAGGTAGTTTCATATTCAGACAAAGGATTTTTCCAACCTCCATAACACCATTAGGTTTAAAACAGCATAGCACCAGAATTAAGTATTCTAGGGGCCAGCAGTCAATGCTAATTAGTATGACATGCTTAGACTTTTCAGGTGGTCAATGACCTACACCAATAATGAAATCTAATTTCAAATGTTCTTGACCAAAGAAAAAGCATTTCTCTGGCAGGTGACAGAAGGAATGATGAGTCAAGAAGAAATACTCAACACTGGCCAGATGCCTTAAGGTATCACCAGTAAGAACAGGAAAATTTTAAAAACCAACTGAGGAAACTAACAAAGAACAATGTACCTATTTTATTCAGTCACTTTAAGCATGTAATCTATCCTTATGGTGCCCATGAATCACATTTGTAAAGGACCAATAAGGCTGTTTACTATGGTCAGGCTCGTAAAAGGGTCTCAAAAGCTTATAAAGGACTACTTGAACTAGAAAAATGCTAAATTTAATTCTTTCAGGTGGTAAGAAATCATCGGTGTTTTACAAGTAATAATAAAAAGAAGGACAACACAAATGAGAAACCACCTCTGTACTCTATATAATCATTCAGTAAATTTTACTTGTTTTTCATGAATGACATGAATACTAATAAATATTCATTCAACAAACATTAACTGAGTGATTATAGGCCAAGCATGGTAGTAGGTACAATGAATACAAGAAAAAACTGCTATCTCTGCACTCAAGTCCAGTCTAATAGGAAAAAGAGATATGTAAACAAATAATTCCAATAGTCTAATAAGTGCTACAAGCAAAAACAAAGATAATCTTGGTCATAGTAGTGTGTTAAGGAAGAGCCTGATTTTGGGTGTGTGGGGGAGGACGACAGGATAGAAAGGAGTGGAATCAGAAATGTTCAAAAAGGATTTCACACCTGACATTTCTTAATATAGTGCTTTACCTCTTTCAAAGTGAGACAACCTATGTGAAAAAACATGACCTGTCCCTCACACTTCTGGAACAGCCAAAATGGGTTATTTCATAGTTGAGAATTAAAAAGCTAAAAATAGATAAGTTCACTAATAATCAATGCCATCTTTGAAGCAAGACTTCAAATCTTTCAACCCCTAATCCCTTATTCCTTCTATGAAATCACTCCACTTTGCCTCACTGGTTCCCCAAGGAAACCATCAACTGTATCTTACTTCACTATTCTATTTTCCCTCATTTCCTAATTAACACTCACCATCAGAAAAAGATGTGCACGAGAGCAACACATAAAACTAAAAGACATTTAAATAGATTTATATGGATTAGACACGTTTAAATTAAATTTCATTAAGTTACCAGTTCATTTCAGAGATTCAAATTTAAAACATTATATATATGGTGAATTTTCTTTATTAATGATTACTACATAATAACTAACATTTATCAACCATTTATCAATTTTCACAACAATCCTGTAACTCATTTTAGAGTCAAGGAATCACATGCTTACAGAGGTCTAAGAAATACTTATTGAGTTATGCCAAGAATGATAATTTAAAAATTACCCCAAGTTTTTTAGCCATTTGAGTTGATGAGTCTCTCTCAGATCAAGACGAGACCCAACAATTTCAAGGCAAATCTAAAGGGCTACTACACTTGCAGATAAGGAGCTAAATATAAGAAAGAAAAAAAATCCTTCCTAGCATAATGACTTTCTACAGAAAAGATAAAAATAATTTATAAGGAGAAATTTCTGTATGAAGAAGGATAAGTGAATTAATTATATTTGTCATAAATTATTTTTCTTCTATGAAATTTTTATTTTAACAAATTTTTAAAAATACTTTAGTTCTCCCATGTTTTAGGTCTTGGTCATCCTTACCCTATTTTTACCATAAGGTCTTGAAATTCTCAACCACATACAGTATTTTCCTACCATGGGGATTTTTAGACACATAACCCTCAAAGTTTACAGAATAGAAAAAAGTAATAAAAAATGGCTTACTTCTTAAAAACTGCCTATGACCTCTATTTCTCATTCTTGTGATATTTTCTCATTGACGTTTAAAAACATAAAAAGATTAACGTTAATAAGCCCTTACTTAATAAAACCAATGACCAAACTCTCTTTCCTAATTAAAAGGTGACAGCACTTGGAGTACTTACTATTTCCAATGAATGCTCAGATGTAACAGTCTTATTAAAATTATGTCTATTTTATAATTTCCTCTATTACTAATGCATGCTTAAAGAAATTGATTCTGAGATACATTTTTCTTGTTCTTTTCCAGTCTTTGACACAGACTGGTGAGTAGATACTATGGACTAACAAGCATATTCAACCAACACAGATGACTGAAATTAAAAAGCAATAACACAGTAACATATCTAGGCTACACAGAAGGGTCATGAGGTAAGATCATCAGCATAAATTAGCATGTCATTATAAGGCATCTAAAGAAGCCAGACAAAATCTACATGGGAGATCTTTATTTCGTAACAAATATGTAATGCTATTTGATTGGATTTCTTTTAATCATAAGTATTATCTGGAGAAAAAATATTGCTTGTATAATATCACATTTTACTTCTTCAGCTCCTACCCTGAGAAGTAAATTTGAAATTATGGAGAGTCTGGGGAGGGGTAAGGATGTGGGACAAGGGAGAAGGAGAGACCTAGTGAAAGCATTTCTGGGACACTAAGCTGTCTTTCTCCATTTCATGTCCAGAAGCAACGGTTTTTTTAAGAGGTCATTCTGAGGTCATTTTTGCCTTTTCTCATTTCTTTACAAAAATATGAAAACACAAAGTCATTTAGAAAAATAAAGCTTTGTTATTTACCAAATCCATATAATTTTACATCCCCAAAAAGAATAGGTGAAACAGCACATCAGTTTCTTGCTAAATAATTATAACACTTTTTTAATCTCTACAATAAGAATATCCTAAGAGTATGGCCTCTGAAGCATTAAGGTCTCACAAACACATTCCTTCTATTTTTCATACTATTCATAGTTCACAGAACAATTGTCAAATACTGGAAGAAAAAGTCTAAATGATAGTCTTTAGCTCCTGGAACAGTTGCTGAATAGCCAAATCCTCCCTTAATTATGCATTTTTAAACAATTGAGACAAATCACATATGTATCACATTACTAACATCAACAAAGGCAGAAACAAAAGTGAAAATTTAAATATAAGCACACACACTCACATGAACACAAAGCAAACTTCTAACTGCCAAATGTGTCTTCACTTCCCCAAATTACACACATTTAGTAACTGAGACAGTCCACTCCAGAGTTGTGAGGATGAGTTTTTAATGGAAAAAGATGTAAACTATTTCTAAGGACTAGTACCTTTAAAAGTGATATTTAGGGAAAATAACAAAAACTGAAATGCAGAAGTTAGGTTAACTTGAAACATTTTCTACTTTTGAAAAAACAAAACAGTGGAAGCACACCTGAAATTATCTTAGATTTCTTAACCTTACCCCCAAAACAAGAGTGAAGCATTTTATATTAGTAACAGAAGCATTTTGAGCTTTTCTACTTCCAGTAAAAACCATTGGCAAATTCTGTTTATAATGAAAAACAAGTATAGGTAGCTTTGATTTGACATAAAAATAGACTACTTATATTATCTTGTTATCATACAGCTATGTTGGATGTAATATGCTCTGCGAATGGACATTCAGGAGGTTTTCACCTAACTATATGGGAAGTGTATTCACTACATCCTGCTATATAAATAATCCTCACTTCAAGTCACATTTATATTATCTATTTTTTGGATTTCTCACCTAGAGAAGCTATTCATAGAACCCAGATTCTCCTTTCATCACACTACTGCCAGTAGGAAATTCAAGCAATGAAAGATTTTGCTAAATTTTCAAAGGTACTTTTAACATAACATTCCAGAATGGATAAACCTACACGGTGTGATCTAAAAGCCACACAAATCATTTATTTATGGCTGTTATGTTTTAATCACTGGATTGTTTTCAGAGGCTTAAAAAAATTAATGGTTTTTGCTATACAAAAGCAACTATGTTTTCCATGAAACATTAGCTGTCACATTAATACAAGGTTTTATCATTAATTATATTGGATTATACAGGAGTTGGTCTACAAAATGATTGTTAAAGATCTGAATTTCTAAAGCATTTCAAAATAAAAATGAAACCTGGCCCCAGTAAACCTTATATCAATTAAAGATACATTTACAAAACAGAAAACTAAACGTTAAAAATATAACCTCAATCTAATACATTTGCAGATAAAACCTCCAACACATTTTTTCATCAAAAAGCAAATACAAATATTAAACACAGGTAAACAGTGCCACCTTTTGGTATATCTGGGAATTGAGTTCCTAAATTGCAGAAAAATCTTTAACAGATGAAAGAGAGTAAAACAAGGAATTCAAAAACCATCAGTTTACAATAACATTAATATTAATTTATAATTTATTAAACATTAATAAATGAATTACTTTTAAAAAAATATTTTCAAAAACTAAAATTGCACCTCATATTTACATTTTCATTTCAATTTCATGAGGTTGGTAGAGCATTTCATTTCAAAACAAGTTGAGGCTCAGAAAATTTTAATGACTGATCCAGATATCCCTCAGTTAAGAAAGATTGAGCCATCACTGGCTCAAAATTGCTAGTTTTTAAATTCTAATATTAATTCCTTAAACATTATGTAGTGAGTCAAATCATATAATTATCCTGTGTTATAAGTAATACATACATTTCCACGTTGACTAAGATTTTACAAAATAGCTTTATTGTTTTTAGAATGTTTTTTGTATACATTTGGCAAGGAAAAGATATTTATGTTTAAATTATTACATTAAGAACACACAATACTGACCACATTCACACAGATGTTCATATTTCACAAACACAAAAACTCTTAATCCAATACAGTGTTCTTCCAATCTCTAAGCTAAGAGGAAAAAAACCTTCATTGAAAACTGCAAAGCCTTCTTTTCTTTTTTTTTTTTTCCAGGAAAAAAAGCCCTTGTTTATGGCATGCACATGATTTGTACCTCACCTAAGTCACAAGATAAAAAGCTGCTACAAATGAGATGGAAATAAGCTTCAAACACTCTCCCTAAAGCTTCTTTGCCTTAATTTGATCTCATATTCAGACATCTTTATACCATTTTCAAAGTCTTCCACTTTTACATCTTTCAATGATTTCTTGAATAGTTTTATTAGACCACAACATATTTATGCTAGAAACATTCTTTTTTGTAAGCTGGCTAACTATTCAGCTCTCACATGGAAAGGAGAAAATATTCTCAACGATCTATCTTTATCTTTGATTCACTTGTTTCTATGAATTTTACTCAAATTGCAGTCATGAAGTAGTTCTCTATAAAGCAGATTTCAAAATAAGTTAATATGTAATGATTCCCTCTGAAATTACAGAGCAACTCAATTCAAAAGAAAGCAAGAAAGAAGACCACAGCTAACAAGATGACAGCTAAAATGCTTCCTGAAAGAGCTGAAGCAGAATGAGCCAGAGGGATGGGCCAGAGGTACTACATCTTCTGTGAAACAGAACTCCATGATCAAATGCAATCAGACATTAACTCAGAAATGTATTTAGTTCATTAATTAGCCTCACCTCTTGTTCATAATATATTCAAGAAGCACAGTGTAAGACATGAAAATTGGTAAACTTAATTATTTCTAAAAATGATTTGGTGGGAAAGATTGAATACAAACATGCTAAGAATAAATTTTTGAAGGATTTCATTTCACCCCACAGCTCTTTTTTCATCATTAAGAAGGGTGGACACTCACCCTCAAGAGTAAACAACATTCCAGAACTTCTTCTAGAGACTCTTAACTCCCTTCCCCTATTTCTGAATGGATGAAAATCCCATTTTGAAGCCCTTAGTTTTATTTCTCTCAGCTTTATTGCCTGGGTAGAAAGGGAAAAAAGAATGAGAAAGTGCCATTCTCATTGCCACCCTTATACTAGCCTCTTCACCAATCGTTGCAAATAACTCAACCTTTCAATCCAAGTATACTGCTCTCTCTGCAAGTGCACAGGCATACACACAAATATATGGAACTATCTATAATCAAATTTTATTAAGTTTGAAGGAACATCAAAATTTCTAATACTAAACTCAATCCCATTAAATTGAAAGCAATTACTGCTTCCAATTTAATAAGAATGGATTAAATTAGATTTCTGATCCAATATAATTTGTAGTGTCCGCGTCAGGAAAAGTGATAGTATGAGGATCTTATCCAAGACATGTCAAGACTATGCAGACTGGACTTGACAGCCACCTAAATAGGATTCCACTGAAAAAATTATTTAACCTTTAGAATATACTTCAACTTTTTATTTTGCTATAAAGAAGAATAAAGTTACTTCAATATAATCAAAATACTGTTTTTATTTGTTCATTAATGTACACAAAAAACACCTGAATTCTTATTTTGTGCCAGGTACTGAATTTAATGATAATGATAATTCAATACAAACTGAACACTCTACGTATACTAACATTTAATCTTTAGAAAGGACTATGGCTGTCATCTCCATTAAATAAATAAGGATACTGAAGCACAGAGACATCATCATTTGCCCAAAGTCATATAGCTATTACAGGGCAGTAGCTGGTTTTACAGTCTGGCTTAATATTAATAGCTGGCTCCAGTCTGCTCTTAATCACTAAGCGACAGTGTCCCTGAGATGTCAAAGGTAAAGATGACTAAGACAGAAGGGAACTCACACACCATGGGAGAGAACATGTACAGCAGATAAATTACCCTAAGATAGGAACTAGCTGAGGCACCACTCTCTCTGTGTCTCTAAGCCAGGGGAAAGAACCTGAAGGGCAGCAGTGCAAGGAGAGGTGCAGAATACAGAAGGAGTTAGGATCTAAAATGATCAAATTAGATGATCTAATTATCATATTTAAAAAGCCCTTAAGTCCCCCATATACATGATATACATGAATCTGTGTATAACACTGTACAAAAATTCTTAGAAACTCATAAATTTGAGAATCACCAAGCTACAATGAAGAAAGAACCAAAAGGAAAGCCTCTGCAAATGTCTGAACATTCGAATTATCTCCCCATAAATTAACCAGCAAACATCTGTTGGTACAGTGAGAATGGGTGAGAAATTTTAAAGGGCTGTAGTTTACTCCATTCTCTTTTAAGATTAAGCCTCTTTAATCTTAATATATGTTAATAGATTTGAGGATTAATAAGCTACTCAAATTGTATCTTACGGGAAGGTTAGTTTGTAGTAATGGTAAAGCAACATAATGGTAAAGGTAACAAATGTTTGTCCTCAGATTCAAAACTTCCCACCTTACTATGATTCTATGGGCAAGAGGACAATGACCACATTTAGGACAAGCATCATCAGGGCAACAGAGCAACAAAGATGTCAAACAGTAAGTCAACGAATGAATAATTTCACATCTGGTCTCCAGCGTACATATTGTTGGCTGCTGATATCTGCACAGGATCATGTTGCATCTAAAAAGGTCAATTTGTCCAATTCTTATACAATATTACTAAAAAGTTTAAAAAGCAGTAAATCAGAAAAAATAAAGTGTTAACTAATTTAACGACTTCTAATAATTATATTAGAAGACTATGTATAACATGAAATTCACTTTTCATATACAATAGTATAGCTGCATTGATCACCTAATGTAATACTGCCATCTATTGTCCAAGAGCTAAAAATACAACACGTCTTTAATCCAAACCTACGAAAATTTTAAATTAAGCCAACACTATTTTACATATTTAAGCGTCAACATCTCAAAAAAGTTTTTCTCCCCAAAAGCAAAGACAACAACTCAAAAAATAGATTTTTAAGTGAAGTTTTCGTGGTAATTTATCACCTGCCCATTTTCTTAACAAAAGAGAATTCAAATTTAAACATAGGCTATTCCTAAATGAATTATCCAAAAACAATAGAGTTTACAAAATCTCAAAGGATAATCTGAATCATTAAGCAACTAGGCAAATGTCAAGTTTCTGAAAATCTATGGGTCTACGTTGATTTGTCTCTCATAAAAATTCTAAAATATTAAAAGTAGAAAATATTTTAAGTTGATCAATACCAGAAGGCCAGTATATTTTGAAAAGACTAGTCATTTTAACACAATTTAGCACTCCACAGCACATTATTCACAAAAAGTAGTACAATTACACATGAAATGAAGTTTTATTACTACATACATGCTACAGGAAATGCAAACAAAAGTTAAAAGGACTGAAAAGGTCAGGCCAAAAGTGGGACAGGATGAAAAATAATCTTCCAGGTCCCAAAGAAAGACAATTAAAGAGATGAACTTTTCCCACATCTACTAGTGATAAAACTGAGAAAACGAGTTTAAAACTTTAATCAAAATAATGTAATTACCACGTGAGTGACTATTACAAGGTATTCACCTTGGACATAATACCAGGCTAAGAAAAATTAGGACCTGGAACCAAAATATTTTGGAATTCACAGAGGTGAGCAAGATTTTCTCTTTATAAGGTGAAGATTCTAATCAGCCATGCAAGTTTACTCTCAAACATAAGGAAAATATTGCTTGCGATTAAAAAAAAAAAAAAAGGCTGACACTACTTCATTTGTATACTTAACATAATTGAGTACAATTGAGTACAAAATGAAAACTAGTGCCACTTAGCAGACGCTGGTTCAAATACATGTAGTTTTGTGCTTCATATCATGACAAGAGGAGATCACTGGGCCAACAAAATGATAAATACCAGAGACATTAAAGAGAAAAAAAAAAGAAAGTAGACTGTAGAGATCAGAAAAATCAGCATGCATCCTTTTTTATGTCAGTAATGAAGAGTCCCAAACACTTTTAAAATGTACTAAAACACCTTTTTGAAATTATATTGCACTAAAGCATCGCAAAATTTAAACAAAATTTTTAGCATATAAAATTTAGAGTTTAAGAACTTGAATAGAGAATCCTATTCAGTTTTTATAATATAAAGCATAATATAATTCCTTATGTGATGAAAAGTAATTTTCCTCCATTTCTCATTTATCTTGGATTCATTCTAAAAGTAAATACAACCTCCTTACAAGATCTTATAGCTAAAATGGGTAAATTTTATGGGCAAATATAAGGTAAATTATATTTCAGTAAAGTTGTTCAAAATTTTTTTTAAAACACAGGAAAAATATTGCATAGTTTAACTGGCATATTGTGACCAATATCTTT
The DNA here is from genome assembly GCF_037783145.1 of Equus przewalskii. Lineage (NCBI taxonomy): Eukaryota > Metazoa > Chordata > Mammalia > Perissodactyla > Equidae > Equus > Equus przewalskii. Next base: position 19,336,815 of record NC_091849.1, on the reverse strand, counting down.
ACTACAACACTTTCCTTAAGAAATGTACATATTCAGCTCCATTTTCGGGTGAGATAACAACATTATTATAACTCTGTAGAAAGTGTATTTATCCCTGAGGCCACAAAGGCAACAGTGATAGTTTTCCCCAAAGTTATGCATAATGTGGCAATCAATTATATCTATCAATGGCCTTCCAAACTGAAGCATTTTTAAGACACAATTATATAAAAGGTTTCAATTACATTTGTAAACATCCTTCCAAATGATGGAGCCTTTCATTAATACACACACACAAATGCACGTGCTAATTAATTCTCTTATACTGACTTTCATTTCAGTCTTTGATTTACATTTAGGAAACCAAGTCTGTTCTATGCAATTTCCACTTTAAAAATCATATTTCAACCCCCTTCAATTGCTGCTCAGCTTCCACAACTTCAACCAATGCATCTTTTACTTTGTCACCATTCCCAATCTACTTTCCTCAACAAAAGGAAAATGTGGTGTGAAGAGCAAATCATCTTTACTCATTTCCTTCTGAGATCACAAAAGAATTTGTCCTGGCTCAGGCTAGCCATTCTAGACTCCAATTACAGGATTCGAAAATTTCATCCACCTATAACACAAGGTCTGGTCAAAAAGAGGCTGTCTAGTTCACACATTTACTGTTTCACCCCAATATTTATTAGACATACTGCAATGTAATGTGCCTAGAGGTCTCATCTTACATTTAGATATCAACAAATTACTTTCTTTCACCAAATCCTAACATGAGTTGTTTTGTTTTTGTTGTCTGGGGACATAAAAGGTAGGGAAGCTACCAAACCTCTGTAAGACTTCTGACATTGAAAGCTGAGCTCCTCAGAGAGACGTGATAGACAGAATACGCTCAGTGATCCAGTAACAATTGTCATCCCGGCCACAACTGGTACATCACTTTCATTTTGCTAGAAGTCACATCCTGAAAAAACATCTACTTCTACTACCCCTGTGCTGTCAGATCTTCATACTAAGCTTTTAATAAAATTCTCAACTTTCTACATGAAATAACAGTGGCAAAAATAACTAGAAAAACATTAAGACTTAAGAAGAACATTCTTAGTAGTTGATGCAAATAACCTAATATAAGAATATTTCCACAGTAACCAGGGAGGGAAGACGAAAGTAAATTACTGGCAAGTTAACAAAGAATTTTTAAATAATTATCTTAAGCCTATAGTTTGCCAGCACATAAGATATACATAAAAAGTAAAAGCTTATAAAATTAGTCTGAAATGCCCCCATGAGAAGGAAATTTTACAGATCGACAGATACAGTTCCCATTTAGAGTATGAAAGGCTTTGTTTCTCTTTATATAACCCTTTCTATGTTTAACTTGTGAGTTTCAGAATAACGCTAAGATTCAAACATTTCTACAAGCGGATGGTCATCCCTTGCATTACAGACTCTGCAAGTGATCAAACCAGAATTTATTTTCACTATAATTTCCAGATGGACTTCAGAACCTTCAGATAAAAGGCATCATATTTGGCTACAGAATAAAGAATTTCTGCAAGGAAACTCTGGGTTACATTTAGAAAAATCTTCTATTCAGCACATAACTAAAGACCTCATTATAAATACTCATTACTAATACATATAATTTAAGTCAGAAACTTAAATGTCAGGATATCTTTAAATAATTCTTCAAAAGCCTAGGTTAACAAAATCTTGGTTCTATCTTTATCTTCCGGTACAAGCTATATAAATTTAGCAATAGCGATGAACATGTTTTATAAACTGTTAAGACATTATACACGTAAATAACTGCGGTTGATGGTAAACGAGCAAGAAGGCGAGATTAAAGAGGTCTATATGGAGACAAGTTAAGAGCCCTGCACTAAGACAGCTGATGATTCTTTCACTGAATTCCACTAGAAGTTCAAGAAGAATACAAAAATCAAGATGATGTTATATTTACGTTCCACTGGGAGATGACGTTACATTTATGATTAAATAGGTGGGAATGGACCAGCAGCTCTCAGCTGACACTGCTATCTATAACTAAAGAAACAGCTTACTCTCAACTCCTAACTTAGCACTGAAATTAATAAACTGAGCATGCTCCTGTGGCATGGATTCCTGTGGGACTTATCTCCCTTTCTCTTGCCTCCAAAAAAAAAAAAAGCCTACTACTAAGGATCACATACAAAAGACTCCTAAAGGAGAAGAAATTTCAAAATGATGGGCTACAAAAAAAAACCCTCCTCTAATAAAAGCCAATAATATTATTAAATCTCCATACTAAACTGCCTTTAAAATATCAGTTCCGAGAGACTACACAGCATAATACAAAGAGAGGCTGTGGTGACAGGCAGAATGTCTCAGCGTCAGCTCCAGCACATATTAGTTGGGTGAAGTTGTTTAGGTCATGTGTCTTCCTTCTCCCAGTCTCAATCTCCTTGTCTTAAAGTACGCAGTAACCTCAGGCCAAAGTTATTTCATTTGATCCCTGCAATAACTTATGTGAAATGCCTAACATACAGTAGGCTTTTATCCAATTCAGCTCTTTTCCCTGAAATTGTGTACAAAAGTCCTGATTTCACTTAGAAGTAGCTGGCACAAAATACCGTCCCACCTAAGAGAAGCGTAGCATACCACACATTTTTAATTTGGTTGTATTTTGAAGAAGTTGGAAGTCTACTGCTTTTTCAGCTTCCCAGAGAATTAGTCTACTCCTCATCTTACTATCTTTTATTATGTAGGTAAACTCAAGATATTAATATGAAATGTCATGGTCACCAGTTCTTTAAGAAAACAGGCACAGTTGGGTTTTTTCCAAGAAAATTTATGTGCACACTCATTCTTTACTTATGTATGACAAGTGTGATTTCCAAAGATCCAAGTCCAAACACAAAAGTGTAGCTTTAAGGTCCTTAAAATTATACTCACCACAAGTGTGGTCCTTGAAGGTATTCCTTACGCAGATATTTCCATATATTAATCTAATACATCCCACTGACTTCAGTCTTAAAATGTAAAGGTACTTCCAATTAAATGGCCAAGTCCAGAAAATATGCTTACACTTTAGTCATTTAATTAGCCATCTCTTACACCAAATAAACTAGTATTTATTTGTTTCTACAGAGATTTTTTTTTTTTTTTTTTTGAGGAAGATTAGCCCTGAGCTAACTGCTGCCAATCCTCCTCTTTTCGCTGAGGAAGACTGGCCCTGAGCTAACATCCGTGCCCATCTTCCTCTACTGTATATGTGGGACGCCTACCACAGCATGGTATGCCAAGCAGTGGCATGTCCGCAGCAGGGATCCGAACTGGCGAACCCCGGACCCCGGAAGCAGAATGTGCGCACTTAACCACTGTGCCACCGGGCCGGTCCCAGAGATATTAATTTTCCTAATTCAAACATAAGTCGACTGAACTTTATCATAAAGCATTTCTAAAATATTAACTGTAAAAGCTCTTTTAATAAAGCAGGTCCTACTTACCCTGAATTATAAAGGAATGTAAGAGCTTGATCATTTACTAAAATAAGTTCTAAGATTTAACATACAATATAAAAGCTTTTCCTTTGCCAAGAAACAATAAACTTATCTACTGGAATACATGTCTAGTTCATTTTCTGTCTTCACACCTCTTAGCACTATACCCTGTAACACATATCATGCTCAGGGAACACGTGCTGAATGAATAAACTACATACAAATACACAAAGACACGATCAAGAACTGTAACAGTCCAGAAATTTTTAAATGATTTCTCTGGAAATGTGGGCACTCAAGCTAAACACTCTATTCTGACTTAGCTAAATATTTCATGGATATAAACTCACATTGTCATGTGTTTATGAACTAGATTATGAACTAGAACCTCGATTGACGGCCATGTGATGGTCTTTTTTCCACTAACCGAAAAGTACGTATTATATTCATTCACAGAAAGCATGACTACAAATTAAACTTCTCTCTCCAAAACTCTCGCTCTCTCTGCCTAACATATTTCTACCGAAATGAGGCCTGTCCCTAAAGCAGTCACCTTGGAAGACCATACCTTTATTCCACTACGCGGCTAGGCAATGGTTATGAATTCTTCGATGAAATTGTGTAAGAGTTGTGAGGTTCTGAAGAGATCCAAAAAGCATAAGAATCACTGCTATAAATATTTTTTGGAGTTCATGTAGAGCAGTTTCAGAACCAATTAAGATTTAAAAAATGCCTTATTTTTAACTAAATCAGCATTGTTCAACATCATATCATATCACCAGATTTGGTCTCAAATGACCTGTGACCATTCTAACACTAAATACACTCTCAAGATATGAAGATCTGTCACCAATGAGGACACTGAAAAAAAATTACCAACATCTCCAAAGAAATAATCCAAAAACAATCACCAAAGGCAGTTTTAACTGGAAAAAAAGTTTAGTCTACACAATTTGCTTATTTGAAGAACACACTCACAGAATATATGTGTTCAAATCATATTTCTTTAAAAAGCCATGATACCCACAGGGACAGTGTAACTGTTTTCCATGATATTAATTTAACTGTATCATGTAACCATGATACAATGAAACATGGATACGATGTATCCATGATGCAATTAATTGTTCCCAGTTTTACTAATGACATAATTTCTCCTCAGTAGGTTTCATTATTTGAAACAAGAAACAAGCAGGCACTATTTTGTAACTGAGGAACCACCTTTTTCCTTAAAATAAAGAGTTTGAAAGAGGCAATGAACAAGAGCTAACTGCTCTGAATAAGCTTCTATGAGGTTTTACTATGGAATGATTGTATTCCTGGATTCACATAGTTAAAAGCAGCAATTTCAAGTATATACCCACATAATCTTTCTTTCTTCCCCAAACAGTAAAAGTATCTACTGTCAGCAATTGAGAGTTAATTTTTAATTTCTCTATATACCATTTTCAATAATCTCTGTACATTATACATAATCTATATTTTATACCTATTTTATATCCATTATACAGTTAAGTGAAAATATTTTAGATCTATATTTGATTAATAAAACACTTAAGCAATAATTTTTATAAACTCCCGCTATTCCACAATACTGAGAGACTACTAGTATACGTAATCCAGAAATCATTGATATCATATATATAATTTAAATAGAAAATCTGTAGAGATTTTCTTCTTGAATTTTTACAGAAGCTACCATTGTTCATTATTTCCTGAGCCTAGAGCACGTAGACAAGTGTGGAACGTGGTCCCACAGTATGCTGCACATGAGCCAGACAAGAATTAAAAACTGACTATGAATTTCTAAAGTGGGGACAATCAACAGTACATAAGGTTAATACAAATATATACAAATAATGCAAGCATATGAAAGTAATACACTACACTAATAAGAAAAATCAATTTCATATTCAAGTGATTACTTCCTTAATTCTCCCTTTTTACTATTCCCAAACAAGAAGCCAAAATTAGGTGTACATAACGAAGCTTACTATTCTTGTGTAAACACATCAGGACTGTAATTTTACATACAAGAGTACTGTTACAACACCAAGCACAAACTGCTAATGGACTAAAATTTAAATTAAAATGTGTTATATATGTAATATCAGCTAGGACAAGTCAAGCTTTGAGTTTTTTAAAACATTTTAGGACACTATCTTAAAGGCTATTTTCTTAATACTAAAACTGCACCATCAGAATGTGTTAAGGCAAGCCCAAGATAAATTATACTAAAAATTACTAATGAATACTGAGAACTAATTCTAAAAGCATATTTTGAGTATTTTTACCTAAAGAACAAAAGTATTATGATTGATTCTGCTGTCTAAAGAATAAGTTATCAAAAGCACAGAGTTAATGGGGCCAGCCCCATGGCCCAGCGGTTAAGTTCACACGTTCCGCTTCAGTGCGTGCAGTTTGCCAGTTCGGATCCCGGGTGCAGACATGGCACTGCTTGGCAAGCCATGCTGTCGCAGACGTGCCACATGTAAAGTGGAGGAAGATGGGCACAGATGCTAGTTCAGGGCCAGTCTCCCTCAGCAAAAAGAGGAGGATTGTGTGAGCTCAGGGCTAATCTTCCTCAAAAAGAAAAAAAAAAATCTATATATATATATAAAATCACAGAGTTAATGACCTATGTTGATTTCGTTGCTGAAGGAAACAATGCTTTGAAAGGAATAAGTTTTGAATCCTCTCTAATCCTCACATGCTATCTTGAAACTAGGACTTGGCAATGACACATGCAAAGGCAACTGTGAGGAAGAGCGGTCAAGAGCAGTGTTTTGGAATGACAGAGACTTCACTGTCTGTCTGATTTAAGGTAAGACACAATCTTCCCCATTCTCGCTTATGAAGTAGGGATGTCAATATTTCCTCCTATCACAAGAACTATGCCATATAACATATATAAAGCTCTGGGCCAGTGCTTGTCACATAGCACTCAAATTATGGTCCCATTTAACATACAGACAGATACAATAATAGATATAGATGTGTGTATGTGCCAGTTCTATATATCCATATTTTCTAGTTCAGTCCACTGAAAGGACCTAGAAGTACTGACATTTCACAGCGGCAATGAGCACACATGCTGCCCAGATCTCTGATCTGCTTCTAAACACCATTCTCCTAATGAAAGGGGTCAAGACTCCTTGGACAAGTGGTTACTTCCAAGGCTGGGGATGGGAAAATGTGAAATTAGAACATCTTGCGGTACCAGAAAATAAGAAAGTGCTCAAAAAAGAATCAGGACATGTTGAAAAGACACAGAAGCCAGCCTGAACCAGGTCCTGTGGCCAAAGGTGGAACAGTATGAGCAGCAAAATAAAGAATGATAGTACTGAACCAGAACCTACAGACTAAAATAGATATCCATGAGTTCACACTGATATAAATACGTAAAATGGGGAGAAAGGATAGCTCTTTCTCATAGAAGAATTCCAAGTAATAAACGTAGAAGAAAAGAAGAAAACAGAAAATCAGCATTAAGCAAACAGTACAGTAATAACCGCTGCAGACAAGATCCACTGGCGGATACCAAACTTATCGGATATTAAAATTAATAGGCAAAAAGTTGAGGAGAAACAGTATTTACAATGAGAAAAAACGGTAACTTTACTGTGAAGAAATCTGGCAGACATGGGTTCCTGCACTAGTGGTAAGACATCCTGACATCCTGAACCCCCTGAATGATGCACTGAGAAAGATACGGTCTCACTCCTGTGCTCTTCTTGCCCAAAATGCATACATAACCCTACTTGAAACATGAGAAAACATCAGACAAACCCAAGCTGAGGGACATTCTACAAAATAACTAATCGGTTTTCTTCAGAAGTGCCAAGGGCATAAAAGACAAGAAAAAACTGAGGAACTCTCACAGAATGGAGGAGATTAAGGACACATTACAAATAAACGTAAGGTGAGACCCTAGATTGGATCCCGGAAGAGGGAAAGGACATAAATGGGAAATCCAGGAAAATTCAAATAAGATCTGTAGTTTAGATAAGAGTTGTGCTAATGTTAATTTCCTAGTTTATTCATTATAATTACCTAAGCTGTTAATAATGGGGGAAGCTGAGTGAAAGGCATATGTGAACTCTCCGTAATTTTAATACTTTTCTGTAAGTCTAAACTTATTTCAAAATAAAGTTTTTTAAAGTTTTTAAAAATATGATACCCATAGTGACCCAGGCAATGTATAATAGCTATCATTTTGTTTTGCCTTAAAATCATTAAGTTATGCTAAAATAGCCTTTAACTGCTGAAGCTAGAATACATATCTCTAAAAAATTTAGCTCTGAAAAACTTAATCAGTATGATACATTACAGATCTAGTTACCTGTAATTTTATATCCATAAGCAGCTAGTTGTCCAGCCATATATTCTCCATCTGAATTATTATGAGAACAACCCCATGTTCGTATCCAAATTTTCTGGATGCCTGGAATAGTGCTATTAAACAATCAATAAAGAAAAAAAAAAGTAAGTCTCATTAAGGGATTTTTAAAATAAAAATAGATGATCTCTGGGCATATTATGCAAAAACACACTCAACTGCAATCCATTTGCAGCTATTCATCAAACGCACCAACTTAATCCCTAATCTATTGTTACACCAAAAGTCTCATATCCAGATGAAAATAACCACAGAATTCTAAGGAGTCAAGGCTCTACATAAAAAGTATCTCCTTTTTCTCTGACCTTTATTTTATATTCATTACTACTAACAAAACACCACTAAGTTCGACACCTAGAAAGATACATACAAATAACAACAGCAAAGAAAATAGTTTTAGCAGAAACAGCAAATAAAGAAAAATTAAGTACATCTATCTGATCACAGGCTCCTAAATGCTAGTTACAATCTTTATTTTATAACTTACAGATAGAAATAACTGAATCAACAGGAAAAATTTTCACCCTATCGCATTATTAAACTACTCCATATATAAAAATAGAGTTCTAAAAAATGTAATAATTTCAGGAAGGAAAAAAAGGACTTTCAACTTCCATTGCCCTAATACTTTATAATTAAACAGAAATTACCTTAAGGACATGTGCAGGACAAATTTAATAAACTTCAATCATTAAAATATAAGCAAATTTTAAAAGCTTAATAATCCAAACAAAATAATCAAGTGTATTAAAACTTTCAACAACTTATTAGATAAGCAAACACAGGTATATTAAAACTATACAACTGCATAATCCTTTCCGGCTAGGTTGTATTAGAATTTCACTAAACTAGAAACCCAATATAATAGTATAAACAGCACAATAATTTATTTGTGCCCAATGCCTTTAGCTGATGCATAAGTATTTGTAAATTTGCTAAGAAAAATCAAATACCCAAACCACCACTGTCTCAAAAATCACAAATTCCAGTAAAAATTTTAATTTGGAAGTAACACAGAATTATATACCAACTATGGTAATATCAAAGAGATCCTAGGGTTGGGGAATGTCTATTTTTGAGCAAAATTCTGTCCTAGGTCCCATGTCTTCAAGGAGCACGCAATTTGACAGGTCTTTCTCTTCTTTTTTTTTTTAAAGATTGGCACCTGAACTAACAACTGTTGCCAATCTTTTTTCTTTTTTTTTTTTCTGCTTTTTCTCCCCAAATCCCCCCAGTACATAGTTGTATATTATAGTTGTGGGTCCTTCTAGTTGTGGCATGTGGGACGCCACCTCAACATGGCCTGATGAGCAGTGCCATGTCCGAGTCTAGAATCCAAACCCGTGAAACCCTGGGCCCCCAAAGCGGAGTGTGCGAACTTAACCACCGCGAGGGGGCCAGCCCATGTTTTTCTTTTTTAACCAATTACTTTACTAAATTTAAAACATTCAAATAAAAAAATAAATCTACATATTTCCTCCCAAAAGTTCCAAAATTTAAAAAAGATAATTTGTATATGACATACACGAGAAGTGCCAGCTTCTCCCTTGGTACAAAACTGAATATAATTTCAAAGAAAAATACTTACCTATCACTTGGTGGACTGTTTTCCTCTTGCAAATATTTCTGGGTATTTCGCTTTCGCACCTTTGGAACAACCTGCTTTCTTGCAAAATGCCGATGCTGTGGCTTTGAATCTTCCTGTGACACAATATCTTCTATGTCATCCAGCAGGGTCTCACATGATGCAGAAGGCATCTTCTCTACCACATAAAAAGTTATAAATGATACAAGCTTATGAGTCCCTCAAAAAATCTGCTTAACCTAGCATTACCTATAAAATATTCTTGCCAAATTTGAATCTAATAAAGCCTTTAGATTTAACTTCAAATTTACAGAAAATGCAGCAGATAAAGAAATACAAGGAAACAATGAGACAAACCCTATTGATAGTGGGACATTCCAAAGTTTAACTGGAACTATTTCTTCAACAAATCAATATCATGGAGACAAAACAGAAGAGGAACTGCTCAAGATTAAAGGAGACTTAAAGCATAACAACTAAACACAATTCACGTTCTTGATTAGATCTGATTTTGTCCAACCAGCTGTAAGACATTTTGGAAACAACTAGGACAATCAGAATATGAACTGAATATTAGATAATATCAGGATATTACTATAAATCATTTGACATAAGGCATTGATAAAAAAAGTACTGTTATGTTTAAAAATTTTATTATTTTAGACACACATATTGAATATTTGGAGGTGAAATGTCTTATCTAGAATTTACTTTAAAACAATAAAAAATAGATTAAGACATAAGAGAAAACATGAGTCTTACATCTAGGAAATAGATATGTTAGCGTTATTATTCTATTCTACTTTCCTGAATGTTCAAAATTTTTACAGTTAAGAAAACGTGGACACAGCTTCCAGGAAGATAGACTAGACACACTTTTCCCTACCCCTCCTGCTAAGCACAACTAAACCCTGGACATCACATATAAAACAAACATAGGACAACTTTGAAAGGCAGAGAGAAGGCAGACTGGCTAGGGACCTTGGAACCCAAGGAACACCACAATGGTGAGCTCCTTGGCATTTCTTCTGCCTCCTGTGTTCCAGACTTGGAGCTGAAGAAGGCAGCAACCCCAGAAATGCCAACAGATGCAGACAACAAAAGCCAAACCAAAAGCCTGTTATTTTGTCAAAGAACCAGAAAAGGAGCAGCCTAGCAAGACAAAAACTTTTAGACAATTACCATTCTACTCCACACACACAAAAACACAAAATACAAAACTATAGTCCCACCTCCAGACAAGCCACAAAGGTCAAGTAGGGAGCCTTGACTTTTACCCTTGACTTCCACCCTTACAAGGCTGTAAGGAGGTGCCCCATCACACCCCATGAGGGTAGAATGAGAGAAGACCAAGTAAGAACGCTGGACTTCCAAACCAGTCAACCAATCAAACAGTAATGAAGCCCCACCCCCACCATGCAGTGTCACTGAAGACCAAACTGATACACAAGTTTAAAACAGTTCCCACGGGGCCGGCTCCGTGGCCAAGTGGTTAAGTTCGCGCCCTCCGCTGCAGCGGCCAAGGGTTCGGATCCTGGGCGTGGACATGGCACCTCTCGCCAGGTTACGTTGAGGCGGCGTCCCACATCCCCCAACTAGAACGACCTGCAACTAAGATATACAACTGTGTACAGGGGGGTTTGGGGAGATAAAGCAGAAAAAAAAAAAAGATTGGCATCAGTTGTTAGCCCAGGTGCCAATCCTTAAAAAAAAAAAACAATTCCTACCAAAATCCCAGGAAGACTTTCTATAGACATAGGTAAGATTGCTCTAAAATTATGGAGAAAGGTTAAGAAATTAATATATCTAAAACAATTTTGAAAAAATGAATGAAGTGGGGGGAATTGGTCTGCCCAATTTCAAGACTTACTATATAGCTGTAGTCATCAAGGCTGTGAGGTACTGGTGGAGGAACAGAAACACAGATCAATAGGACAAAACAGAGAACCCGGAAACAGACCCACACAAATATGCCTGCTTGACTTTTCACAAAAGTGCAAACGCAATTCAATGGAGGAAAGACAGCCTTTTCAACAATTAGTACTTAAGCAAGTGGACATTTATAGACAAAAAAATGAACTTCAACCTAACTCTCACACTTTATACAAAAATTAATTCAAAATGGATTACAGATTTAAATGTAAAACATAAACTCTAAACTTTTAGAAGAAACGATATGAGAAAATCTTCTGAACCTAGGGCAAGGTGAAGACTTGTCAGACTTGACACCAAAGCACGGGCCATAAAAAGAAAGATTAATAAATCCAGACGTCATCAAAATTAAAAACTTTTGCTCTGCAAAAGACCCTCTTTTGAGAGTAAGAAAAACCAAACTACAGAGTGGGAGAAAATATTTGCAAAGCAGATGTGTAATAAAAAACTAGTATCTAGAACTCAAAACACAATAATAAAAAAAACCAATCCAATTAGAAGATGGACAAAAAGACAGAGAGATATTTCACCTAAGAGGTTATACAGAGGGCAAATAAGCATGTGAAACAGGAGTCAACATTACTAGCCATCAGAGAAATACAAACTAAAGCCACAGAGGTATCGCTACACACCTAACAGAATGGCTAAAATAAGAAACAGTGACAATGCCAAATGCTGATGAGGACGCAGAGAAACTGGATCATTAGTACAGTCCTGATGGGAATATAAAATGGTGCAGCCACTCTGGAAAACAGTTTGGCATTTTCTTAAAAAACTAATCATGCAACTACAGTGCAAAAAAATAGTCATGCAACTACAATGCAACCTGGCCATAGTACTTCTGAGGGTTAATCCAAGAGAAATAAAGACTTATATTCACACAAAAACCTGAACACAAATGTCTATAGCCGCTTTCTTTGTAATAGCCAAAACCTGGAAACAACCCAGATGCCCTTCAATGAGTTGAATGGTTCAACAAATTGTGGTATAGCCATCCCATGGATCACTACTCAGCAATAAAAAGAAATGTACTACTGATACATGCAACGACCTGATAAATCTCCAGAGAATTATGCTGAGTGAATAGAGCCAATCCCAAAAGGTTACATACTGCATGATTACATTTCTACAACATAAATTGAGATTGAAATAACAGAATTACAGAAATGGAGAATAGAATAGTGGTTGCCAGGTATTAAGGAGAGGATGCAGTAGGAGGAAAGTGACTATAAAAGGGCAACATAAGAGATCCTTGTGGTGATGGAAATGTTCTATATCCTGACCATATCCATGTCAATATCCTGGTGGTGACAGTGTATCACACCTTTGCAAGATATTACCATTGGGGGAAACTGGGTAAAGTGCACAGCATCCCCACATAATTTTTGTAACTGTAAGTGAATCTACAATTATGTTAAAATACTTAAAAACTATCTAGAAAGAAAATGTACTTGAGTATACTAATAGTCTAATACTATGTCCAGACATGAAGCAAGTGTTTCACAGGGGCATCTCATTAACCATTCACAATAACACCATGAGGTAAGTAGTGTTATTATCCTCACTTTAAAGCAATCTGAAACACAGAGAAGCGAAGGTACCCAAAGAAGCACCAGGATTCCATGCAAGATGGAATCACGAGGCCATATGCTGTTCAGTACTCTACTGCCTACTTAATGTATGTATACCAAATGACCACTGTTCCTCCTCTGGGTCGCCTAAACTAGTGTTAAGGATCTCTGACTCTCCAGTGGAATGTTAAGTCTCTCCACTGGTCTCAAGCCTTTCTGATGATTTTCCCTCTCCTCATTTGCCAGATTCCCATCTTTCTATTAACTACTTTCAATTAACAGAGTAGCTTCCAGCCAGGCTCATTTTGGGCCCCTTGCTATAATTTACTCCTCACAACTATGACAAATTATGCCCTATAAATCAGACAAACCTGTGTTCAAATTTCAGCTAGCTTTACATTGTCAATAAGAGCAAAAGATTAGAAAGAACCCAAAGGGCAATCAATCAGGGACTGGTTAAATTATAATTAACATGCATTTCACCTGGTCACGGTGGGACTGTCAATCACAGGCCGCCTCCTTCCCTAGACAAAGGAATGGGCAGATGACCCAAGCCTGCCAGAGTAACCCATCCTCCTGGCCAGAATGACTGGTTCAGGGTTGGACATGACAATCCCAGCCAATCAGAATCATCACAAGGACTTCTATGCCACAGCTAACAGAAGAGATGGCTTCTCTTTTCACTGAAGTGGCTAAGTTGGGAGAATGTCAACCTGAGGATGCTGGAGGCCATTTCGCCTGTCACAGGGCAGAAGCCTACCTAAGGAATAAAACCTAGTAAAAGCTGGAGAGATAAAGAGCCATACTGACATTATCTGAGCACCTGCAACCAATCAATGCCTGAAGCCAGATGCTGCCCTATTCTGCCCAGTCATGTGAACCAGTAAATTCCCTCCGTGGCTTAAATTAGTTTGAGGTGGCTTTTCTGCTCTGACGAACAAGAACTCTGGGGCCAACTCAGCAAACCGGGTAAAGAGAAATGAACTAGGTTAGACATTCTCAAATTGGTTCTATTTACTAGAGATATGAACTATCAGTGAAAAAACGGTTTTCTGTGGTCAAACAAATTTAGGAAATCCTGCCTCTTTACAGATTCCCTGTATTCATTAGTAGAGCAAACTGTGAAGAACTGCAGTAAAGAAACTTAAAATTCATTTATGTCAAGAATTTTCTGAAAATTAATTTCTCACAGATCTCCCCTTAATGAGGCTAAAGATGGTACTGAAAACAGAAGGCTTGAATGAAGCAGACCCTCAGATCCCCTCCCACATTCAGCACAGATGGATGACTTCCTTCTTTTACTGAGAAATGGTTCTTTGCCCATGTACTCTGCCTACCTGTTACTACGAATAACTGTCCATCCACCCTAAAAACAATCCTTCTACTCTGACCTCCTCAAGCACAAAACTCCAGCAAAGCTCCCTCTTCCTGCACCATCACTAACTGTCTCTCTACTGAATCATTAATATCTGCATATAAACATACTGTTATTTCTCCCATTTACAAAACAAAAACCTTAACTTGAACCCACTTCCTCCACTTACTATCTCCATCGTATTTTTCTCCTTTAAAGGAAAACTCCTTGCAAGAGCTGTCTATACTTACAGTCTCTAACTTCCCCCTCCCATTCTCTCATGACCAGGCTTTCACCACCACCACTCCATCAAAATGGTCTGTCATGATTTCAATGACTCTCAACAATATACACAATGATCAATTATCAGTCATCTTATATGACCCCATCTGCAGCATTTCAGAATATTCAACATTCCCTCCTTAAGATATTTTCTTCACTGGCTTCCAAGACACCACACTCTCTGAGTTATCCTCCTACCACTTTAGCCACTCCCCAAGTCTCATTTGCTGGTTCCTCCTCATCGCTCCAACTTCTCAACGTTGGAATGCCCCCATGGCTCTGTTACAGGACGACTTCTCTTCTCTAGTTACAGACATACGCTAGGTGATCTCACCCAGTCCTGTGGCCTTGAAATACCAACTATATGCTTATATAACCAGTCCCAGTCCTCCCCTGAACTTCAGACTGACTAGTCAACATGCCTGCTTAAGCGTCTAATAGTTATTTCACACCTAAAAAGTCAAAACCAGAACTCTTGATCCTCTCCCCACCTTACCCCACACAAAACCACCAACACCACACCAGATCCTCCCACGACTCTCCTCATCTCATTTAAAGGCAATCCCAACCTTCTACCAGTTCCAGCCAAAAATGCTGGAATCATCCCTGACTCCTCTCTCTCCTTGGAGCTAAATCCAAACCAACAAAATCCTCTTAGCACTAGCTTCAAAATATATTTAAAATCTATTTCAGACCATACCTACTTGTTACATTCTTGGTCCAAACCAACATCAGCTCTTGCCTGGATTACTGCCATAGTTAGTCTCCTTGCTTCTATCCTTAATTCCCAAAGGACGTTTCCAGCATAGAAGCCAGGGATCCCTTTAAAAACCTAAGTTCATCTCAAACTTCGGATCAAAATCCACCAAAGGTATTCCATCTCAGAGTAAAAAGCCAAAATTGTTACAAAGATCTGCAATGGCATATATATAATCAGCTTCCTGTTACTTCTCTGACCCTATTTCCTACCAATCTCCCCTCTCACTCCACTCAGCCACAGAGGGTCCCTTGCCAGTTCGTACCCACCATCTCAGGGGCTTTATCTCAGGCCTTACGCACTCACCTGAGGGTCTTATTCTTGCCTGGAATGCCTTCGAGACCTTCAGGACTTTGCGTAAACATCACCAGTGAGTTCTGAGCAACTCCACATCACCACATGCACACACACTTCCTATCCCTCTTCCCCACCCTGCTTCCTTACTACCACACTTCTTACCACTGCATAGATGTTTTCATTATCTTGTTATTGTCTATCTCTTTCTACTAGAATATATACTTGGTGAAGGGAAAGGTTCCTGTGTGTTTTATCACAGGTGGTGCCTAGAACTATGTCTAGCACATTGCCGCTTCTCAATAACTATTTTTTACTGTAGACTACCCAGTCTAACAAGATACAGCCCCTAGCTACTTCCTCCGCCACCTCCCACTCTGTCCCAACTGTACTAACCTTTTAGACATTCTCTGAGTATGCCAAACTAGTTTCCGACTCAGGGGCCTTCACACTTGCTATTCCTCTACCTGGAATATCATCCCCCAGATATTTGTATGGATTGCTGCCCACTTATCTACTCAAATGACACCTCCTCAGAGAGGCCTTTCCTAACTACTATATCCAAAATAACCACACACTAACCAAGCATCCCCACACTCTCTCACTAACCTCTAATCCTGCTTTATGCTTCATTTTTCTTCATAGCACTTACCCACCTGACATCATATATACACCTGCATCTGTCTTCCTCTTTACAGTGTAAGCTCCATACGGAGAAAAGGCATTATCTCTTTTTCACCAGTGTACCTACAACACCTGTAACAATGCCTAGCATATAGCAGGCTCACAATACTTGTTGAATAAATGAATGAATGAATAAATAAATTTAAAAAATGCTTGTTTAAGCTGAATTTGGCTAGTCTTTCTATAACATTGGAGGAAATTTACAGTACATGGGAAGTTAAAGTAAATATCTAACCCCTAGAGTTTCTTCTATCACTATTATTATATGAAATAATCAAGATTAGTGAAAAGGCTAAGACCAGGTAGTGCCTTTCAAAGTTACTAAAGAACGACTGAAGCATTATAAATTGAATGACACAAAGCTGTAATTTTTTTAAATTACACAATTCTTACATCCCATATGCAATTGTGTATGGAGCCAGTGAAGGGAAATAGAATGGAAGAAGAGAGATGAGAGGGGTTTGCTGCAGGGGACATACAGGATCACAGAGTTAGGGAAGTAGGGAACATCACTAAGCCTCTCATTTTACAAAACTGAAGTTCAGAGAAGCTAAAAGATTTGTACATTGATAGAGCTCAAATGAGAACCTAGGCCTTCTCTCAACCCCAAGTTCTCCCCACTATGGCTCTGCCTCATTGGCAAAGCACAAACATACAAGAGCCTAACCCGACTCTAAGAAATAAATACATTCCGGAAAAAAATGGGCAAAGGAAAAACAGGCAACTCAATTTAAAAATGCAAATATCCAGTAAGCACAGGAAAGAATGCATGACCACACTAATAGCAAGTGTTTAAATAATGAATTATCTTTCATCTACCACAGTGATAAGAAAGACCGACCAAAAAATGGGGCTGGCCCCATTTCCTACTGGTTAAGTTTGGCACGCTGTGCTTCAGGGGCCTGGGTTCAGCTCCCAGCTGTGGACCTACGCCACTCACTGGCGGCCATGCTGTGGCGGCAACCGACATACGAAATAGAGGAAGATTGGCACAGATGTTAGCTCACAGAGAAACTTTCTCAGCAAAGAGGAAAATTGGCAACAGATGCTAGCTCAGGGCGAATCTTGCTCAGAAAAAAAAAAAGGCCAACAAAGATCCTATTGTTAACTGAAAGCATGGTAAAACTCCTTTTTGGGGAGGCAGTCTGGCAACACATCAAACTTTAAAACATATATATCCTTTGACCACGCAACTCCATTTCTAGAAGTTCACTCTAGGGAGACAAAGGAGACAAATACAATGCAGAGGTTCCTAAACCTGGTTGCCTATGAAACGACCTAAACAATCTCACTCATTACTATTAATAAAGTTTTTACTTCCAACAAACTGGTAGAGGGAATTGTTAGCCCTCAGAAATTTTTAAATAAGTGAGTAAAAAGGCAATGAAAGTGGGGCTGGCCCCGTGGCCCAGTGGTTAAGTTCGTGCGCTCCGCTGCAGGCGGCCCAGTATTCTGTTGGTTCGAATCCTGGGCGCAGACATGGCACTGCTCATCAAACCACGCTGAGGCCAAGTCCCACATGCTACAACTAGAAGGACCCACAACTAAGAATATACACCTATGTGCCAGGGGGCTTTGGGGAGAAAAAGGAAAAAAATAAAATCTTAAAAAAAAAAAGGCAATGAAAGCTTGAGACTAAAAGGAAAGCAAGACAATAGTTAAATGGAACGCTAGGATCATATACAGTTCTTTCTCAAAAGTACAGCAAATCAAGTTTGATAAAGTGAATAAAAACAGTCAGTGAAAAGGGAAGTATTGAAAACGACGAAAAGAAAATAGAATGCAACATCCTACAGTAGTGTTACTTACATAGGGGATTTTTTAGGAGAGCTTTTCTAATATCAAATACCTAGGTCCCATTCTGAATGAGAATCTCCAAGAGTAGAACTTAAGGATGTGAACCTAAAACCTTCCCAGGTGATTCCACTAAACATCCTTGTCTGAGAACCACCATTCGCCTGCAGCAGAGGTTCTCAATCTAGAGTGCTCATTGTATTTACCTGAGGAGCTTTTGAAAATTAGCAATAATTGAGCCCTAGGCCAGCTGAAATATATATTGGGTATCAACATATATTTAAATTTTCCAGTAATTCTCATGTGTGTAGCCACAGTTGTGAACTAAAATCTTACACCGGTAGTTTTCACAGTGTTGTTCCCAGGTCAGCATGATAAGCCTCGCTGGGGAACGCAAGACCTACTAAATCAGACATTCTGAATAAAGCCAAGCAATCTTTAACAAGGCTTCCAGGTGATTTTGATGTGCATTAAAGTTTGAGAATCACTGTCCTAGATTTATTCTTTCATAAAAATCATCTACATTGCATGTCAAAAACACACCTGGTCAGCTGGTTTTCAACAAGGGTGCCAAGAAAATTCAATGGGGGAAAGAGTAGTCTTTTCAATAAACTGTGCTGGAACAACCAGATAGTCACACACAATGAAAGAAGTTGGAGCCCTACCTCCCATCATATACAAACATTAACTCAAAATGGATAACAGACCTAAATTTGAAAGCTAACAATATAAAACTCATAGAAGAAAACACATGCATAAATCTTCATAACGTTACATTAAGCACTGGTTTCTTAGTTATGACACCAAAAGCACAAGCAACAAAAGAAAAAAAAGATTAGACTTCATCAAAAGTAAAAATTTTTAGGCTTCAAAGGACACAATCAAGAAAGTGAAAACACAACTCATACAATGAGAAAAAATATTTGCAAATCACATGTCTGATAAAAGTCTAGTATCAGAACACAATAAAGAACACAACGCAACAATAAAAGGAGAACCCAATGTAAAATATGAGCAAAAGGTATGAACAGATTTCTCTGAAGAAGATATACAAACAGCCAATAAGCACATGAAAATATATTAACATCATTAGCTATCAGGGAAATGCAACCCAAAACCACAAGGACATACCACTTCACACTCACTAGGATGGCTACACTCAAAAAGACAGCAACAGCAAGTTGAGGAAAATGTAGATTTGATCTCCCAGAGAGTTAGAGAAAGAAGCAAAGGACTGAGCCTTGAGGAACTCCAAATTTAACCGCCAAAAAAGAAGAGAACCAGCCTATAATGGAGACCAAGAAGCAGCTACCAGAGAAGGAGAAAAATCAGTGGGTCATAGAAGATAAAGGAAGAGAGCATGTTAACAAGGCAGACAAGGTCAGTGCGGCTGCATGTAGAGCAAAGGTTAAGAATAATGAATGAAAATATCCTTAGTGATATGGCACGATTCAGAGATGGTGGCAAAATTACTAAGTAATTAGGCTACCTTTCTGAATGTTCTAATTCGTAACATGTCGCTCAAACATAAAAGGTTTAAAATAAATGAGTACCTTGATTATCTGCAATTGGTCTCAAATCCTCTTGAAAGATGAGTCTGGAAAATAAAAACTGATTTGAAAAAGCAAGTTCACAACAAGTTCAGAAAACCACAGTAAGGACTCTTTAACTAGTACCTAAAAGGTATTAGACTCCATAAAAGACTGCTTTACGTAGCAAGGTTCATGATGTTGCATACTACTTCCAACTTGTTACTGACTAGGACAGATGTGTTGACATCTGCTATATTTGCCACGATTGTGATCCAGCATCTGGCCATACTAAGAAATACTACACAGCACTATAACACGTCTGTGTGATTCAAGTAATACCAGCTACAAAACAGGAATAAGGCAATGAGAGAAGTATCCAGATCAACTTCCACCCGAAAAACACGTGTAGCCCCGAGATTCAAAGAGAGGTTTTATGAGTAAACGAGAACGAAAAGCGAAAAAGCAAAACACCTGCTCTTCTGGCCAACTTCAGTTTAAATACTTGAGATACAGCTCTGTGAAAGCTACATAACTGCGAAAGCCTGTCCTGTCCCACAAATTCGCTAAAGCAGAAAGTGAGAGAACGAATAAAGTTAGATTTGACCATAAGGAACGAAATCCCCTAAGACTCCGTACAGCTCTGCAGCACCTAAGGCCAACGACCCTGTCCTCACTTCCAGCAGCGCTCCCTGCCTCCCAGTTCCCCCATCCCAGCTGGCAAGTCCCCTGTAACTGCGAAACAAACCAGCAAACGGCCCGAGAAAGACTGAAACTGGGGAAACAAGGCTTCGCCATAAAAGGAGCTCTGGCCACACTCCGCCCCACACTGATCCACCGGCCACCCTTACCCAGTAGTCAAGAAACAACAAACCAGTCCGACGTAAGAGAATCCACACGCCACTCTCCGGAAACTGCAGAGACTTCACATGGAGCTCGCCATGACACGTACGTCCCGCCACGTTTATTTACGCATGCTCGGCGACGGTGGCCCGGAGAGATCAAATTGCATCACCGCTGAAAGTGCGAGTTCAGGTTTAACTTAATTTAGTAATGATTATAGTTACAGTTCCTTTGGTTGCAAGAGATGAAATGCACTCCCAACACCTCGGGTTCTTAGAATTGCTTAATAGCTAACTTCTGCTGAGCTCTTATTATGTGTCAGGCACATGTTAAGCATTTTACATAAACGTTATTTCCCGACATATTTATTACTACTATTCTTATTTTGCAAAAGAGGAAAACTGGGAGTTTAAATACTTGCCCAAAGGTACTCTACTGTCAGTAACCGTCCTCTCTGCTGAATCAAAGTCTAACCGATTCCCAAACAACCTGCTCTTTTCATTATATTTTACTAGCTTTCTCTACCTTTTGTGAAACGAGGTCACATCAGAGGAGAGAATGGAAAAGGATAAAGAACAGTTGGATTAAACTTAATATAGACAGTTTAACATGGACCAAGTTTTTTTGTTTTTTGTTTTTTGTTTTTAATGCTTAGAAAGCAGTTTAGCGGCTAAACTGTAAAGCAGTTTAGCAGAGAAAGAAAACTTTCACGGAGTATAATGATGCTGACCTGGTTGCCTTACATGTGTTATCTCACTTTATCCTGCTTTACCCAAGACACTGTATTTGACCTTTTTTATGGCAAGAGCATCTCCACTTTAAAAAGTGAAGACCATAGGCCATGAACAGGAAGTCGGAAATCATGAGCTTTATGCCTGACTCTGGGATTCACAGTGACCTGGGGCAATTGCCTTATTTTGTAAATGCCTTTCCTAGTGTTAATTCCTTCTAATTCAAATGCTACCCTTTGCTCATCCATATCCATAAAGAAATCTAAACTGTGGCTTAGGGTCCACTGCAGTCCTTACCCAGCTGAATTAGAATTGTGTGTTTAGGGCCCGCCCCATGGCAGAATAGTTAAGTTCCCGCTGCAGTGACCCAGGGTTTCACCAGTTCGAATCCTGGCCACAGAGGTGGCACCGCTCATCAAGACACGCTGAGGCAGCGTCCCACATACCACAACTAGAAGGACCCACAACTAAAATACACAGCTGTGTACCGGGGGACTTTGGAGGGGAAAAGGAAAAATAAAATCTTAAAAAAAAAAAAAGAATGTGTGTATGTTGCCTCCATCTCTTTCACGAGACCAAAAGTAGACCCTGCGTTATCTTCTTTGTGGTTGTAATCCCACTGCCTAGCACATAAACTTGCACTTAATGACCTCTCAATAAACAAATGTTGCATGAATGAATGACTTCCCCCAAGATTTAGTTAAGTTCAATTAAGGAAATTTTATTGAGTGTACACCACGTGACCTCAAGCGCTGTGCTGGGTGCTGGAGCTGGAAAGGAAAAAAGACAACTCTCTACCACTCTTTCAGGCTATTTCAAGGATATGGTTTTAGTAGAGAATAGCAATCACTATGGAAGATGAATGCTCGAGGACCTGTGGAGCAGCAATGAAGGTTTCTCCTCTTACGTGAGGAGGTCAAGCCTTCCTAGAAGGCTGAAGTAAGGGAAACGGATGAAGGTATTCCAGGCTAGGGAGACAGTGAGAGCAAATGCATGCAGGCCTGAAACTATAGACTGTTGTACACTAGAAAAGCAAAAAACAATTGAATTGGATGATGGTAGAGAAGGTTGGAGGGGGCAAGTGGGCAAGTAATCACTACCAGATTAAAGTGAGCCTTGTTTGCTAAAATAAAGACATTAGATCAAATCCTGCATGTATTAGGTAGCATGAAAGTGTCTGAGCAGATTATTCTCTCAGGAGGATGGGTTTGAGGACAAGGCTGCAGATGAAGAAATAGTGAAAGCACGCATTGAGTTGATAGCTGTGAGGAATGGGAAAATGGGATGGGGGGACACTTTTAATCTGAATTATTTGAAAAGCCAGTGACCCTACCTCTAGGAATTTATCTTACAGAAATGCTCACTGTTACACAAAGTGACACATGCCAGATTCTTTGAAACATTGCTTCAAACAGCAAAAGACTGGAAACTCACTCTGGCTTCTCAATAGGGATTGGTTAATTATATCTATGGTACCTATACAGCTTTTTAAAACTAATAAGGTTGCTTTTGATGTGCTATCCAAGACATTCTTAAGTGGAAAAACAAAGTTGCAACATAGTGTATACAGTGTATAAGTATAGTTATTCAAATATATATATATATGTATTATCTCTGGTAGGATATATCAATAACTGGTAATGGGATAGTCTCTGAGAAAAGGAACTGAGAGGCTATAGGAAGATTTACTTTTCCCTGTATACCATTTTGTACCTTTTATTTTTGTACCATGCAAATGTATTATTTATCCAAAAAGTAAATGGATACATTTTATAAATAAAAGTAGATATTTGATAATTTACTAGTTTGCTGCATTGTAGTGTTGAACTCTGATTTTCTCTTATATGAACATTTAAATTTAAAATATTTTTTATTGTACAACGTAAAATTTACTATTTTAACCATTTGTAAGTGTACAATTCAGTAGAATTGAGTACATTAACATTTTTTGTGCAACCATCACCATCAACAGTCTCCAGAACTTTTTCATCTTCCCAAACTGAAACTCTGTACCCATTAAACAACATCCCTTTCTCTCTCCCCTCAACCCCAACCCCAGCAACCGCCATTCTACTTTCTGTCTGTATGAATGTGACTACTCTAGGTACCTCAAATAAGTAGCATTATACAATATTTGTCCTTTTGTAACTGACTTATTTCACTTAGAATAATGTCTTCGAGCATGTCAGTGTTGTAGCATGTCAGAATTATCTTCCTTTTTAAGGTTGAATAATATTCCATTGTGTGTATACACCACATTTTGTTTATAAATTTTAAATCTTTGTGCTTTGTTTCTCAGATTAGATTGTAAACTTCATAGGAATAGTCACTCCATCTTATTATTTTTGTCAGCCCATAATATAATATTAAATGCTTTATGATTGTTTGGTAATAGACAAACCAATTGGTGTATAGAAAGACAGTGAAAATGCAAGTGAATCTATAAAGTAATGGTGAAAACTAACATTTTTTGAGAACTTATAAATGTGTACCAGCAACCATATTAAGCCCTTTATATGAATTATCAAATTTATTGATCATAATAACTCCATAAGTAATCCTATTGATTAGTACTATTATTAGCCTCTTATTATTCTCTTTTCACAGAGGAGAAAATTGAAGCTTAGGCAGTCTGACTTCAGTTTTTTTTAACAACTCTGTATGAATATTTCAGAAGAAGAAAACTGTATACTTTCATTAAAAATGCAAAATTTAAAATAAAAAACATTGGAGAGAAAAAAAGAAAAGAATGATAAGAGAAACGTGGAATAAAATCTGTAAGACTTTAAAGTGATTGACTCCATTGTTTATGTTAATCTTCACAATGAAAAATAGGGAGAAAATGTGGGCAATAATGAAATTAGAGAACTGTTACTATCTCAGCCACTAACCAAGAAAGAAAGAATAAAATACGAAAATTATAAAAATTTAGGAACACATGTTTTAGAATGAGTTTATGATCTGAGCCATTAGCCAGTGTACTTATAAATTTGTACCAATCAAAATCTTTTTTGGGGGGAAACAAATCATGCATTTGATTCACTCTTGAAAAATGGTAAGACATATATATGAAATTTTCTGTGTAGAATATTAGATAAGTTTAGTAGAATGAAATTTAAAACAGATTAATCTATTTCTTATGTAAGAGATAAGAAAAGTATAATGTATTCTCAGTTTTTAAAGTTCAGCAGGTGAATACGTATTATGTGAAAATATAATTATTTATGTTTGCTTCCCATTGCATGTCACAGAAAACTAACTTAATTTCTTAAGCAAAAAGGATGAGGGGGCAAATGAAAATTAATGCTGGACTCAAGGATTTTTATTTGATCTGATAAATTGTCAGAGTAAATTTCCCAGCTGGACACCAAACAACTAAAGCAGTTTTTTAGAAAGATTTTTCAGGTGCTGCTTTTCATAAGGATAAAGAATTGAGGGTAAGGAAAAAAGTTAGGTATTATCACAGTAGTCTAAATATGAAACAAGAAGAAAAATGGTCACAGTAGAGAGAGAGAAAAAAGAAGGGATACAAGAACTATGTCAAAATAAAACTTGCCCCATACGGGCGAATGCTTCCGTGTAGAGGATAGAAGGGAAGGACACTGATGTTCTTAAATGAACTGAAAAAGAAGGTCGTATAAAAACATGATGTGAAATATATTAACCTTCTGTCGCCTTTGAACTAACGCTCAATGTTCTCCAAGTAATCTCACCACTAGGGGGCAGAGTGCTATACTTGTAGTATCAGCTATTCTATTGTATCAATTTACACTAATTGGTTTGGCTCAATTCTACAACCAATTTTATCTTGTCCTTCTCCCACTCTCACTGCAAGTGGTTTGGGGGCTGTGCCTGCGGCCCAGGCCAGAGCAATGAGAGCACCATTCCCTTGCCACAGAGCAGGTAACCCACACCAGGCCAGAGGGAATTCTGGGCTCTCAGTCAACTAGGAGAATCTGCAACCAGAGCCTCCAGGACTACGACGTGAAGAACACCTGCCTGAGACCCAAGCTGTTTCAGGGGAAAGTAGAGT
Source organism: Equus przewalskii (assembly GCF_037783145.1). NCBI lineage: Eukaryota > Metazoa > Chordata > Mammalia > Perissodactyla > Equidae > Equus > Equus przewalskii. The sequence continues at coordinate 19,311,566 of NC_091849.1, read as the reverse complement.
TGAGAGATGAAGGGAGACATCAATAAGTTCCAAAGACAACTGTGAGCCCCCTACACCCAGCATGCCTGGAGCTAGGTTTACTTCTGAGCTGTTCAGTTTTGTAAAGAAGTAAATTCCTCCTTTTTATCCTGTAAGCTAAATTGAGTGGTTTTCTCTCGCTTGCAAACAAAAGAATTTTGGCTAAAATTCTTATTTTGACATATTCTCTTATTTAAAAAAATAATTTATATCTATTGTCTAACTCCATGATGGCTTATAAATATCTGTGGGAAGAGATGTATGATGTTTTCTCTGTCCTTTAGTGATGTATGACTCAATAAATAATAAACTTATTGAATCATAGACTAATATATATTTATTGAGTGTGTGCAGTGTACCAAGGACTGTTCTAAATGCTCAGGAAAAAAAAAACAGACCAAGATCTCTCCCCTCTTAAGAGTTTATATGCTAGTAGGTAGACATAGACAATGCACAATAAATATAAATTAAAATTATATTATGTGTTCAAAGGTGATCAAAGTGGCAAAAATTGCAGCACATTAAGGAGTACCAAGAGTGAGAGCTTGCAATTTTTAAAGGTGGTGGTCAGTGTGGGCTCATTCGAAAAAGACCTTTAAGCAAAGGCTTGAAAACGATGAGGATATTATCCAAGGAATGTGCAAGGGAAGAGCATTCCAGGAAAAAGGACCAGCCAGTGGAAAGGCTCTAAGGAAGGAGCATGCCTGGCATATTCAACACACAGCAGGAAAATGAGAGTGGTTGAATGGAGTGAGTGAGTAATGAGAAAGGAGGTCAGAGAGTGAAGAAAACCAGATCACGTATGGCCTCATGGGCCATAGTCAGAACTGTGGCTTTTACTCTGAAAAAAATGGGAGCCATTAGAGGGTTATAAGAAGAGGATCAAGGAGGTCAGTTAGAAAACTGTTGCAATAATCCAGGCAAGCATCGACAAGGTCCTGGACTAGGGAGGTAGCAGTAGACATAATAAGAAATGGTTAGATTCTGGACATATTTGAGGACACAGCCCATAGAATTTCCTGTAGATTAGATTTAGGCTATGAGGGGAAAAAAAAGAGAAATAAAGGATGATTTCAAAGTTTTTGGCCTGGAATAGAAGAAGAATGAAATTGCCACCAATGGAGATGGAATAGATTGCTAAAGAGGGAGATCAGGAATTCAGGATATTTTTAATTCTTTTACCTTGTATTATTATTTTTTATTTTGAAACAATTTCAGATTTTTTTAAGTTGCAAAAATATTACAATTAATTTATGGGTAACCTTCACCCAGCTTCCCCAGATGATAACATTTTATATAACCAAAGTATAACTATGAATACCAGGAAATTAACATTGATATGATACTATTAAATGTCCCAATCTAGGACAGTTCCTCATTCTTTCTTTGTCTTTCATAATGTTGACACTTTTGAAGAATGCTGATCAGTTATTTTGCAAAATGTCCTTCAATTTGAGTTAGACAGATGTTCCCTCATTACTAAATTGAGTTTATGAATTTTTGGCAATACTACTATAGAAGGGATGCTGTGCCCCTCTCAGGACATCACATCAAGGAGATACATGACCTTGGTATGTCTTATTACCATTGGTGTACTTTGAACACTTGGTCTGTGCGATGTAAAGTTACTCTTTTTCCCTTTGTTATTAGTAAGTGTCTTGTGGGAAGATACTTTGAGATTATAGAGGTACCTTGTTTCTCAGCATGTATTTGCCCACTAATTTTAGCATCCCTTAATGATTCTTGTAGGCAATAATTATTACTGTGCTGTTTACCAAATGATAATTTTCCATTTCCATTATTCCTTCTACTTTTGTTGTTAGATGAGCTGCCTCTTCTCATCATTTATTTATCTGTTCAATTCTTTATTTATGTTAGTATGGACTCCTGGATATTTATTTTATTCTATGGCTTATAATCCATAACTAGCATTTTTCTGATGCTCAAATTATCCCAAATTGACCTTCAGGTTGGCTTCTGTGTTCTTTTGACATGTCTGCATTTTTTTTTCCAGATTATTTTCTAGAACCACAAGATGCTCCAGGCTCATCTTTCACTTTCTCTGCCCCATCCCTGGAATCAGCCAATTCTCCAAGGAGTTGTGCTTCCTTTTAGTGGGAAATGGTATTTAGAAACCAAGATATGAACACTAAGTGTGCTCATTGCTGTTGAGTGTCATTGCTTCAGGAGCTCAGCTTTAAACCTGTTAACCTTGAGATATCTATTAGACATCCAACTGGATTGTTAACTTGGCAGTTAGATTTATGATTCTGAAGTCTAGGTTAGAAGTTTGGGCTGAAGATATAAACTTGGGAGTCATTAACATATAGGTGATATACAAAGAAAAAAGACTAGATGATATCAGCTATGCAATGAATATAAATAATGAAGAGGACAAAAGACTGAGGCCTGACACTCCAATATTAAGATGACGGAGAAGAGGAAGAGCCAGCCGAAAACACTGGGAAGAAGCAACCAATGAGGTAGGAAGAAAACGAAGAATGTGCTATCTCAGAAGCCAAATGATAAAAATGCATCACGGAGGAAGGAGTGATCAACCATATCAAATCATGCTGACAGGTCAAGTAAGATGAAGACTGAGAATTAGTCATTGGCTTGTGCATCTTGGAAGGGCAGTTTTGTTGGAGTAGTGTAGGTAAAACTTGAATGAAGTGGATTCAAGGGTGAAGAAGGGAAGATAATGGAAGACAGCACCTTTCGACAACTCCTTGAAGATTTGCTGCAAAGAGGAGCAGAGATATGGGACTGTAGCAGAGGAGAAAGTGGGTTCAAAAAGAAGGAAATTTTTTTCTTAGATAAGAGAAACAAGAGCATGTTTATGTGCTAAATAAGAACAATCCCTCACAGATGGGGAAATTGATGATATAGCACAGAGAGTGCGAAACTATTGAAGTGATATTCCTGAGAAAGGACAGTGACTATTTTCTAAGCATTATATCACAGTACCTGAGATATAAATATTTGAAGAATTAATAAAAGTTGTTCACCTGATTTAAAAAATCAAATGTAGTGTCCCACCCTGTGGCCGAGTGGTTAAGTTTCTGTGTGCTCTGCTTTAGTGGCCCAGGTTCACAGGTTCGAATCCTGGGCACAGACATACTCCACTCACCAGCCATGCTGTTGAGGTGTCCCACATACAAAAAAAAAAAAGAATAGAGGAGGATTGGCACCCATGTTAGCTCAGGGCTAATCTTCCTCAAGCAAAAGAAGAGGAGGATTGGCAGTGGATGTCAGCTCAGGGTGAAACTTCCTCAACAAAAAAGAAAGAAAAAATACATTTGACATGTTATTTAAAGAAATGTGACTTTTTTTTAAACTAGAGCTTTCTAATAAGACATTAGCAGTGACCAAAGAGTCAACTAAAAATATATTTCGCTGGCAAGTATCAGAATGTGGTCACTGCCAGGAAGATGTGGAAAGAGAAAAAACCTTTTTTTCTTTTTAACCATAGGACACTCGTGGTTTTTGTTTAAAAAAAATGCATTCATTAAATTCTCTCTATTAGCCACATCTCTCACTGGCTTCTTTCCAAATATTTTCTTACAAGTGATAAATCCATAGGGGAAATTCAGAGATTTGCAATTCCACTGAGAGCAAAACTCTTTGAGAGTGAGTGGTGGGAATAACGAAGACCTAGGAGAGCTTTACTAGACAGAAACTCTCTGCCAGAGAACAGAACCATCCTTGCAGCAGCTGGTTTCCTGAAAATTTACTCCCTGGAGCTACAGAGAAGCCAGTTTTAAACTGCAACAGCTAGGTAGGGAGGAAGGAGAGGGAGTATTCAGTTTTGGGTTTTTTTGGTTATTTTAAATTTTTCAAAGACCCTCTTCGGGGTTGTTGTCCATTTAACAACAGAGTAAGAGTAGAAATCAAAAGAAAAAGCAAGCCAGGATGAAATAAAGGAAATAAGACTTTTTGTCAGATTTTTGGTGTTGTTCTTTTATCTACCCTCTATAATTTCTCAATATATGATTTGTAAAAAGGCAGCAAAAATGTTTAGTAAAAAGGCACTCAATAAATAATTACAACGTTTATTTCCAAAGCATATATTTAATTATGCTATATATAAATAAGGGCAGAATTCACATCCTAAATGAATTTGCTCAAAGCAAGACTGTACTCCCTGAATTTGATTTGTTTTTACATAATTATGACATACTGTTAGACAAATGCATGTATAAGTTTATTTAATTGATTGTTGATTATCTTGGCTAATGGAGTGAAACAACGGTGTGGTTAATCCAAAATAGTCTAAAGTCATTTGTATTTGACTTTGAAAAAAATTGTTTGATATGTAGCAATGAATGTGGAAACTTTTAACATTCTAAGGTTTTTTTTAAAACTTCAAATAAAGCAATGAAAATATACTGAGTAAAACCTTATTCAGCTCATACCCTGGCCCTACGCATGTTAAACCTGCAGTGAATAGATGGTAATTAATCACCAGGAAGTTTCTCAGCTTCTTTACTATCATTTAGCAACTATATCAGATAGTCATTGTTTTTCCTTATCCAGAAGAACCTACTCTAATTCTATGTGGTTCAGTTGGTTCAGGTAGCCATGGACTACTTCCGCCTCTACTAGTGGGCAAGTGATTAAGACCAGTTCAATCAGAACCTAGTATTCCTCTGACTACAGGCTGGATTTCATGAGCAAATATAACCCTTGCCAGCTCCATCAGCATATTGTATATTCTCTAGCAATAGGTTCACGGATGAGCACATGGTAACAACTATGGGTCTCCAGCTGCCATTTTTATAAAATATGACCTTGTTTTTCTGGCCCTAGTTGATTTCTGTAGTGTTGACCCTGACCAAAATTGGGCCAATCAGAGCTCTTTCCCCTTGATTTCAAAACTAAGACTAACAGAGTCCAGTATTGGTTCTGACATCTCTCTAATAGAGGAGTTGTATATTAGGGAGCGTCCGTGTGACTGTGAGAGAAGAGAAAGCTGTTCTAGAGAGAGAAAAAGAGAGAAGAAAGAAGCAGTTGGGGAGAGAGGAGCAGAGATAAAAAATGAAGAGGGAAGTTTTGATTCTGGTCCTTTAAAGGCCAGGCGATATTCTTGATCCTTGGTTCTTTGAGGGTACAAATTTGAATCTTCATGTTAATTTCTTCCTTTGAAGGTAGCTCCAGTTGGTTTCTCAATCAATCCTTACTAACTCTGCAGCCCCTGAAGGTAGTAGCAGAAAGGCAGATGACTACATTGATCCAGGGTTGGGAATTTGTAGGACAGATAGAATAGAAAGATGAGAGGGGAAGGAAATTGAAGGGACCAGTGAGAACAAAGTTGCAGTGGCTGAAAATGAGGATCGAGTTGAGTGGAGAAGAAAGAGAATCCAAAATGAGATAAACCCAACTGGAAGAAGGAAAAGGGCTGAGAAGCTGGAGGGCAGGGTTAGATGAGTTTGCTGCTTTGTGGGAGGCAGGAATTCAGAGAAAAGATATGGTGTGAGAGTGAGATATCAAAGGCAGAGGAGTCCCAAACTGTAACAAGGTCCAGGATGTGGCTAAGAGAGTGGGCTGTTGAAAGGAAGTAAGAGTTGGAGTAGAGATTAAAGAACTCTGATGCTAAGAAATGGAATGTATAATTTACCTGGGAAAGGGGCAGAAGTTAGGTAGAGAAGAAGGTGAACCAAGTGTCAAAGCCCCAGTATGTATGTGTGTTTGTTAGAAATACAGGCAATTGACAGATCAAAATTATATTGGAGATTTTAATTCTCCAGTGTCAATAAAGAGAAATTGAATGGATGAAGTATTGTGTAAAAGGTCCTGACATCTTCAAATACAGAATTAATTGATATTTGGAATAAATTAAATGAGGTAGAGGACCTGTATTTATAATGCATACAAAATTTTCTCCAGGCCATCAGTTGTGATAAAAAACAGAAATTAGTAACAAAAATACAAAATAAAAAATCTAATTACATGAAAAAATTTTAATTCTTCTAAATAATAGATTTATTAAGGAGAAAATTAAGAACACAATAAAAGTTTATTTAAAAATAAAAATAAATTACTTCTCAAAAACCTTGACATACAGGAAAACTCTTCATAGAAGAAAATATATGCCTTTAAATTATTTCATTACTAATAGACAATTAATTTAATAAACATTCAATTTAAGACCTCAGAAAGAAAATTTTTAATTCCTGAGTGAAATAAAACTAAAACACAAGTAAATTAGAAATTAAAAATACACTTGACAAATGAAACCAAAAGCTGATTTTTTTAAAAGAGACTAATAAGATGAACAAATGATAGGAAAAACACAATAACTAGAAACAAGAAGGCAGATATGGCAAGCAAATCAAAAGGAATACAAAATTATAAGGAAAAATTAATATTATAAAATAATTTTTGTAGAAATCAGGAAATGTTTATGAAATTCACTTTAAAAAACACCAGAAAAACCTGAAAAACAATCCAACATTCTTCAACTAGTTAATAGTTAAACTTTGGTACATACATACAATGAAATATTACTCAGCAAGAAAAATTAATGAACTCCTAACATACACAACAGTATCGGTGAATCTTAAACATGTTATACTGCATGAAAAAAGTCAGACTTAAATAGCAACATACTGTGTGATTCTATCTGTATGACATTCTGGAAAAGGTAAAGGGACAGAAAACAGGGTAGGGTTCACTATAAAGGGGCATGAGGAAACATTTTAGGGTGTTAAGAATGTCGCATGTCTTGATGGTGGTGGTGGGTATACGATTCTAGGCATTTGTCAAAACTCTTGGAACTGTATACTAAAGATGGTAAATTTTATTGTATACACATTATGCCTCAATAAACTTGGCGTTAAAAAATTTTAATGGACAAAATATTAAAGAGCAATGCTAACAAGAGCAGGTAAAAAGCGCTTTTGCGAGAAAATATTACATAGCAATAAAAATTAAAATAATGTGTCAATAGTATGAAAACAGAAATCTAGATTCAAAGAAAAACTTGGAGAAACCCAACATAGACTTACATATAGGTAATAGTTTATTACTAACTCTTCCTTTTCCTCTTTTCTTTCTCTTAACTTTTCCTGTCTTCCCTCTCCTGCCCTGCCCTTCCTGAATAATTTAGTGAAAAAGCCATTTGATTGCGAGAATGTAAAGTGGTAGAGCCACTCTCTAAGAGTTTGGCACTTCCTTAAAAAACTAAATATGCTCTTACTATATGACATTTCTCCCAGAGAAATGAAGACCTATGTTCACACAAGAACATGTGCACAACTGTTGTCAGCAGCTTTATTTGTAATACCCCACACTGGAAATAACAAATATGTCCTTTGATCAGTGAATGGTTAAACAAGCTGTGGTACACCCGTTCTATGGATACTACTCATCCAGTGGCGACCCAGCTTAGGGTGTCAAAGCCTGAGTTGGGTGAAAAGGACATCCGTACAGGACAGCACCAGTTCCAGCCTGGTGCAAAGGATCAGAAACCAAGCACAGTAAGAATAGTGTCTGCAGTGTATGGTGTGTGTGTGTATGTGTGAGTGAGATTCCAAGTGGGATGAGGAGGGCATCTACGACAGTGGAGGAGGCATGGTGGCCACAGGGAGAGATTGGCTACATGTAGGAGGATTAAACAAATAATATATTGAGGATAATGGGAGCCAAATTTCTTACTGTCAAATAAGAGAATCATAAATAGGAAGAGAGAGGAAGTAAGAATGAACCTTGTAGTATTGGATTTGAATTGGACATGTCAACATGAACTCATTTTTAATATATTGAAGTAGATATAGAAGTAAATATAAATGGGGGCTGGCCCCGTGGCCGAGTGGTTAAGTTCGCGCGCTCCGCTGCAGGCGGCTCAGTGTTTCATTAGTTCGAATCCTGGGCGCGGACATAGCACTGCTCATCAAACCACGCTGAGGCAGCGTCCCACATGCCACAACTAGAAGAACCCACAACGAATTAATACACAACTATGTACCAGGGGGCTTTGGGAAGAAAAAGGAAAAAATAAAATCTAAAAAAAAAAAAAAAAAGAAGTAAATATAAATGGAACAGCATGTGTATATAGGTATATATACATAATATGTATGTATGATGTGTGTGTTATGTGTCATACACACATTGATATACTAACCAAATTTTTCTTAAGTGAAACAGGATGTTTAAATTTTACAATGGATCATGCATCAGGCAAAAATGGATTTAGAGCCTCAGAGAATTTCACCCAGGACCCATCTCTCTCCATCTCTTGACTCTCTTGTTTATCTTGACTTCATTTTCACTCTCAGACTCTAGAAGGTGTCAAGATGATTGTCATTAGCTTCCAGGCCATTTTCCAGATTCAAGTCTAAATGAAAAGAACAAAATTTATTTTTCACTCAACAATCTCAAAAAAAAGTCTCATAGCATATCACTGGCTCTGACTGGGTCTTGTGCCTATCGTCGTAGAATCACTATGACAGGGGATGCAGTGCATTGATTGGCTAAGGCTGAGCCATGCCCACCCTGGAGGCAAGGGTGAAATAAGCTCTCTCTAAAGCCCTGGACTGGTTGTGTGGTACAGGGTGGTTCAGTAGAGGAAAGTTGGGATACTTTTGCTAGAAGAATGGTGAATGAGTGCTGCATAGCAAAATGGATTTTCACTGCTCAATTCACTCCTTTTAACAGCTCAACATTCCCGCACACCCTTCTTCCAATACATATGCATTCAAATATACCCACATTTCCATACTGGAATACCATAAGCAATCAAAACACAACTACTAAGACAACTCAAAGTCCTGTCTAGTTGCTCAATTGAAATACATGTCTAAGTTCTCTGGGTGACTCCATATGATCTAGCAAAGCCCAGCTTAAATGATAAAAATAACGCAAGCACTCCTGAGCACACACACGGACATAGCCAACGTACAATGATAATAATGGTAATGAGAGAACCAGATTGTCCAGATAGTCAAATCAATTGGTCATCACACTGTGGCAGCCCTAGAAAGGCAACCATCAGGTCCACTCTCAAGAAAGAACCTGCTGCTCAGCTGTGAAGAGTGTAATTAGCTAACAGCCTCCATCAGCAGCAACTTCAGGACCCACCTCAGCTTCTCAGCTGAGGCGATGCTCTTCCTAAGCAACCCGCCCCCCCAGCAATGATTAAGCATGACAGGCTTATTCATATCTAGCCATTTCTGTCCAGCGCCGACTACTAGTAACTGCAAGTTTTGCTGCAGAGCTGTCCATTGCATTGACCCAGACTTTGTCTGATCTGCGTTGTCAACTGAAGGCCTTCTCTACCCAATCCAGCTTGCTCCCCCTTTGTCTTTTACAGACGTTACTCCCAATATATATATATATTTTTTTAGAGTAGTATAATGCAGTTTTTTTTCTGTGAATTCTCCTCCCACACCCTAATAAACTCTTTGCACTCCTAACTTTATCAGCATCTGCTTCCTGATAGACAGGAACCCACACAACATTATTCCCAGTATCAAAGTAACTGGGGAACAGAATTAGGAATAAAAGTGGCGTAGTTGTCTATCACTCATCTTCTGTTTTTGTTACCCAACCTCCGTATACCCTTCTTTGGAAAAATGAAGAGTAGGAAGAACCATCCAGAGGTCTCTATTCTATAGTGTACATCATACACTGCTGGACGGGAATGGCAAGTTCTCCAGCCCTGGTAGTGGAGCAAGTTTCTTAATCGGCCAAAATGATTCCCTTTCCTCCACGGCCACGTTTAAGCTGGACATTGGGGAGCATTTTCCTTCCTGAGGTTATACCTCTTTAGCTACTAATAGTGTGGCAAGAGCTTTAGAGGTAAAATAATCATTAGTGTTTGTTTACCAGACTTGAAGTTTTGTTAGCTTTTGCTTTCATGCAATTCTCTGGGCTAATAACCAAAACCAGACAACTAGTTGAGTCTAGAAGTGGACCTGTGGGCTTCTGTTTCCTAGCAGCACACTCCAATGCTCTGTTGTTCTTTCTATAACTCTTAGCTTAAAGGCCTTCATCTCCACGTCTGTGTGGAGGAATTCAAAACAACGTTCTTGGGTAGGTAAGTAAGGCTACTCTGCTTCAGGCCTGCATTCCAGCCACTTTTTTTGTAAATGATACTTGGTCACTTTGTCAGGCAAAAGTACATTAAGGGAGGTGGTTGTATGGGACCTATGGGATCAAGAGTGTTTTAAGAATGTTGATGCTAGCTCTTAGATTTTGGCTGAGCCACTTAGAATCCAAGCTCTCCTTTTTTGGAGCACCATAACATAGGCTACAAGAAATAGCCAACATCCTCTAAAATTCTGACATTGTTCTACTGTGTTCTCTAATATTCCATCCCTTGTCAATACATAGTATGAATCCCAAGATAAAATACATGATCATCATTTGACTAGCTGTTTCGCCCTTCATATTAAGAGTTAAGAGCTACCAACTTTCCAATCTAGGAAAAGACGGGTCTTCACTCTTATTAAAACTACCCTAACTTGGATGATTTTACAATTTACTGTCTTTTATACTCCAATTATGGTATGAATTTCTTCATCATTTAGAACTTTTTAGTTGCAAATAACAGAAATCATAATCCAAATTAGCTTAAAGAAGGAAAGGTAAGTTATCGGCTTTTTCCTGAAAAGTCTTGATTAAGCTCTTACTTCAGTCAAGGCTGGTTTGGGAGGAAGGTTAAACAAAAATGTCATCAGGAAATATCATCTCAATTTCCTGTCTTGAAAAGATTGGTCTTATTCTCTGGCTCCATGGAGTAACAAGATGACTATCTGTAAGATAATCTTCCCAGATTCAATTCAATAAAAAAGAAAATGTTTTAAAATGTACCTTTTTTTTTTGGTGAGGGAGATTGGCCCTCAGCTAACATCTGTGCCAATCTTCCTCTATTTTGTATGTGGGATGCTGCCACAGCATGGCTTGATGAGCAGTGTGTTGGTCTGTGCCTGGGATCCAAACCTGTGAACCCCAGGTGGCCAAAGTGGAGTGCACAAACTTAACCACTATGCCGCCAGGCTGGCCCCTAAAGTGTACCTTTTAACGTCCCAGCAAAAGTCTCATTTGTTTTTATTACCTTGATTGGGTTACATAACTGTTCCTGAGCAAATTCACTGTGGCCAGGAGAATGTAATATTCTAATTAGCCAGACTGAGTTGCATGAATTCTATTTTTTACATAAACAGCTTTATTGAGGTATAATTCATGTGCCATAAATTTCACCCCACAAGGACTCTTTGGAAGTAGGACACGGTAGGAAAGCCACCTCAAGCACGTGGAGTGAAAGTTGGGGAGGTGAGCTTTCCCAGAGCAAAATGGGCACTGCTATTAGAACAAGTAAGTAGATTCTGGCTACCAAAAACTGAGTTTAGCTAGTGTGAACTGAATTTCTGAGGGACCCACCTGACATATTGAACCTTTGCACAGTTGACAATTATTCCCTGGATTGCCCCCAAGATGCGGCACTTCCTGAAATTTGGCTCAAAACAACTTATTCCTCACTTCTCTACAAATGTTGAAAATGTCTGAGGTCCCAGGTTTGTATCCACAACTCTTCCCAGCTCTGTGTTTTGTGCATAGCTGACACAAAAGAAAAGTTTTATGAATTTCCTTATTTAAAACTCACTTTGTTTATAGGAGTCATAGAGTTAATTTTGTAATTCTCCAGCAACATCCTGGGAAGGCTGTGTGGCTGATTGAGAAATGACTCTATCAGTGCTTCCCAATCAGGGCTCGATGGCACAGCATGGCATCACAGGTGCACACAATGTAAGGTAAGGATTACGAGCCCAGAAACGGAATCAGACAGCCCTAGCTTCAAATCCTAGTTATACCACTTCCTAATGCAGTGAATTTGGGCAAATCACTTACACTCCCCGAACTTCAATGTCCTAATTGGAAAATTGAGATGATAATATCCCAAATGACAGCTATGGGATTAATAAATGAGATGACATATGTATAAGGAGATAGAGGAAATGCTATTCTCTTGAATTATCGTGTGATCTAGCACATGAGTCTAGAAGCAATACTTTGATGTGCTTCTTAAGACCAAGATCCCAAGAGTTAACCTCTGCTATCAAAATATGCTGCCTTCTAGGAAGGGTGCATCCTGTTAACTGAAGGCCTTTTGTTTTTCTGAATGTTGAATAGGGTTTGGATATGCAAAGTTTGATGGGTAGGAGCTGAGAGATAGGGTAAATCTGTGAGGAAGAAGAAAAGAAACAATGAGGTTGATGCTGAAATGTTAGTAGGGTGTGCTGGAGCTGGCACCTATGGGTTCCCAAGGGCTGATTGTTGGCATCTCTTCCCAACTCCTTGTTCAGTGACATCATGTTAGTAGTGTGAAATCAACCATGGTGAGAATATTTACACCACAGCAGTCAGCAACTCTACAAATGAGCCCTTCCCACCCCCCAAAGAGCTGGTTAGTAAACATTTACAGCACAACACTGGATAAAATATCCCTATGTCAGAGCAGCGAAGAAAGTTGCTTTGGAACAGGGATATCTAATGGAGAGTTTTTTCAGATTGTTTTCTTCTCATTCTTCCCTTGACATCTTTAGTAAAGTTCCTTTTATTCACTATTGTTTTTTATTTTTTTGGTGATGAAGATTAGCCCTGAGCTAACATCTGTTACCAATCTTCCTCTTTTTGCTTGAGGAAGATTGGCCCTGAGCTAACATCCATGCCAGTCTTCCTCTATTTTGTATGTGGGTTGCCACCACAGCATGGTTTGATGAGTGGTATAGGTCCACGCACAGGATCCGAACCCATGAACCCAGGCTGCCAAAGCAGAGGGTGCCAAACTTAACTGCTACTGGACACCAGGCCAGTCCCTTCATTATCGTTTTTATGCATGTGAATTCTTAAAGGAGATGAGGACAAGGGTACCACTGCTATCTAAGTACTGACAAACGGTAGCAATAACTGTCTTTATTATTATTCATAACATTAACAACAAATGATGCCTTTTCTTCCCTGTGCGGGTGCTAATGGAGCTGCTTTCCTCAGGCAGGACAGATTCCTGTTCACCTCCTTCATAGCAGGACATAGTTCAGGGCCCCCAATTATGAGAAACCATTGCTCCATTTGAGTCCTGCATGACCAGGGAAGTTCTCTCTGACGTAGTGACATGTAAGCTGAAGCCTAGGATAAGAAGAAGCCATGAGAGAGGGAGAGTGTGAGGAAGCAAGAGAAAGCATTCCAGGCAGAGGGAACTGCAAATTCAAAGGCTACAACATAGGAGAAAGGGCCAGTGAAACTGGAATGAATGAATGGGGAGACAGCAGCCAGAGATGAGGTTTAGCAGTAGGCAGAGATCAGCTATACCGTTAACCACCAAGAGAGGTTTATTGGCCTCAAGGAACTTGTCAGAGATTACAATGTCATGTTTCCTGATGCTCAACATTAACTAAAGCTTGGTTGACAGATACAATATTAGTAAAGGATTGCCCTGAGGGTATAGAGTGCGTGCTTATCTCTAAAAATCTATCTGTGCGTTAAGTCAGATGAGCTGAGAGCTAGACTGCACTGTTGAAAGGTACTATGAATTAATGCCACAAGATCAGATTAAAGGATACGTGGCAAACCTCAGATATGAGGTCATCCAAGATGACCCCAATGATGTCCACCTTTGTATATTCCCCTTCCACACTGAATCCAGCTGACCTCTATGACCAGTAGGATACTGAGGAAATGACAATGTGTGATTTCTCAGATTAGGACATAAAAGACATTGTAGCTTCTGTCTTTTTCTTTCTTGGATCATTTGCTCTAGGGAAGTCAGCAGCCATGTCGTGAGGACACTCAAGCAGCCCTATGAAGAGGTTCATATAAGAAGGAGCTGAGACCTCCTGCCAACAGCCAACACCAATGTGCCAACCATGAGAGTGAGCCAACTTGAAGTGACTCCTCCAGTCCCAGTCAAGTCTTCAGATGACTACAGCCCTGGCTGACACCTTGATTGCAACCTCATGAGAAACCCCAAGCCAGAACCATCTAACCAAGCTGCTCTTGAGTTCCTGATTCACAGAAACTGTATGAGATCATAAATGTTTATTGTTGTTTTAAGCCAAGAAGTTTTGGTATTTTGTTATGCAGCAATAGATGAAAGCAGACATTGTAAGAAACAACCCTAATATACTATTTGCTGCAATAACGATAACATTGTTTATTAGGGGTATTGTCTGTGAGTTTTGGCAACTTACTTCATCTTGCTACGCTTCAGTTTCCTCATCTCTCAAAAGGGACTAATTAATAGTATCCATCTTTCACAATGTTTATAGCATTAACTGAAATAATAGATGTAGATATCTTAGAGAATAAAATGGAATCATAGATAGCCCATAGTAGAAACTCAATAAATATCATCCATCATTATTATTTGCTTTTATTTTTATGACTATCATTTTTAAATTTTAATTTTAACCAAATCTGCTTCTCCTCCCATTTTCAAAAATCAGAAACACAATGATCCAGGCAGTCAAAATACCAGAAACCTAAATATTATCCTTGACTGAATTTATGCTCATTCTTTACATCCAATCAATCATGTTCTAATGATTGTATTCACTAAGTACTTTCAGACTATTTTCTTTATCCCTACTCCCACTGCCTTGGTTCAGGCCTCCAGCAACTTCCATCTGGACTAGTAAATAGATTCCTAAATTATTTCCTGCCTCTAATCTTGTTCCCCTCAAAACTGTTTTTCACACTGCAGCCAGTGACCTGTGTACAACACAAATATGATAAAGCCATTCCCTGGTGAGACCTTTCACTGGCCCTCTGACAGCTATATAAAGTCCATTCTTCTTAGCATGACCAACAGCCAGGATCTGGCTATTGCCTGCCTCTCCTCTTATTAACACAGTGTAACCAGGTGCTAATTCTCTTATTTCTTGCATTTGGTACCTTTCTTTCATAGTATTGATTTTCCTTAGATGTTTGGCTTTGTTTTATTTTTTCCCTTCTTGTCAATATTTGCTGTGTGGGTCTAGATTAAACAGATTATTTCCATGCTCAAATGAGACTCTCTGGTCACCTAGCAATGGGTTCAAGTTTTGGTCACAGAAGACTATTTCTGATGATTGCAGGTAAGAGTTGGATCAGGCAGCAAGGTGAAGAGTAAGGACATTCACACTCTGAGACCGGGACATAAAATACTCTGCCACACACACACACAAATTACTTAAGAAGACATAGGTGCCTTTTCCACTTTGGATAGGCACTCAGTCCTGGCACAGCAAGATCTGCATCCCTAAATATCTGCTCCTGTGCTAACACTGTTCAAGCCCCAGAGAAATACGTTTCCTCATCTCATGTCCATGACCTTGAAGCAGAGAAAGATAACCCTGCCCAAATGCCTTGAAAGTTTGTGAGTTGTGCCCTACCGATTTCAGAAATGAGTATTGTTTCAACAGGGAGGATTTGAGAGGCAGAAACAGTGAAGAAAGAGAAAATACAAATTAATTACTGTGATAAAACCTTCCTCTCAAGATCAATGCAATAGTTTTTTGTGTAATGAAGGATTATTCTTGAAGAGGGCTGAGCATCCACTTTCTTCCTTGCCTTTGGGATCTGGAGTTTCTCTTGACTTAGCCCAACATTTGAAACAATTGTACATGATAACTGAATAAAATTTTGCAATGTTAAATAATTCATATTACTCTGAAATTTGTCTATATGTGTTGAGATAATAGACATGCAACGTGATGCTGATTCTTTTTATTGGCAACTAGATTGACAATGAAGACTAAATTTGTGACTAGTTTTTAGTGTATTTTACTTAAAAATTAACAACATTTAAATAAAACTTTTAAAAATTAAATTTAAATTTTGGCATTAAAAGTAATTTGATTCAAAAGTTCATTGTTCATTAACTTGTATTTGTAGTTTGTCATTTAATTTTAAATAATTTAGAAGAAAATATTGAAAACATAAAAAACATTTTCACATTTACTTTAACATGCATTTCGACAAAAAGAATTAAATTTTGTACATTTTAAATAGAATCACATTTTATTCCTAATCCCTTAGATAATTATTATCAATGGAACAAAAATTACGTGAAAATCTTGATTATAATAATATAGTTAGTGATTTCACTAAAATGAGCAAGAAAAATAAATGTTAAGGAATAAATATAATGATTTATGAATTACAGATTTTTTTTTTTGCACATCTAAACATGATTGCACCATCAACAGAATATCCAGACAGGTACAATACTAATTAAAATCAGACCTCATTAATATTTTGCAAAACCATGGCTTTGCATGCTTAAAAAATTTTGTTATGGGGGCCAGCCTGGTGGCATAGTGGTTAAGTTCGTGTGCTCTGCTTCTGTAGCCTGGGGTTTGCTGGTTCAAATCCCAAGCATAGACCTACAAACTTCTCATCAAACCATGCAGTAACAGTGTCTTGCATACAAAGTAGAGGAAGATTGGCACAGATGTTAGCTCAGGGTCAATCTTCCTCACCAAAAAAAAAAAGCTTGTTATGAAGGAGTATTTGTCAAGGTAGAAAGATAAGATATGTATATTTATGAATGTACAAAGAGAGAGCAAGAGACTGAGCTTACCTTGTGATTATGAAGGCAACTTACTCTGACCTGGGGCTCTGCACTTTATTTTCTGAAACACAAATCTCTTTTTACAGAGAAGTGCTCATAACTTATTTTGGAATTTTTCACCCTCTGTAGTCTTGGCCAAAGTCTAGAGTTACCTCTGGCTCATCCTTTGCAGAGGGTCCAGGCACCCAGCCTATGCAGGTCCACAAGTTGCCTGAGGGCTTGCTGTTGGATGGGGCCATTCCCTAGCACAGGCTGCCCTACCTGGCTGAGCTGGATTAAATTGGTGCTCTAGTGGGTGGGGCAGACCCTAGGCTAACAGGCAGGGAAAGAACTCCAATGGCATCTGCCAGTGTCTATGTCAGCATGCCTGTACTAGGTCACAATAATGGCTGCTGCCAAGGTCTCAGTCCTTGGAGAGGTCTCACCTCTCACCAAGATGCACCCAGAGCCTATCAGGTGAGTCTGTTTTCACCAAAGGACTGTTTACCTTTCTTTCTGGTGATTTTAGGTTGCTTTCTGAAACAGGAGAATTTGTGCATGGGCCCTTTAAGAGCCAGCTTTTTCCCCCTTATGTCTGACAGCTTTTCTGGAGGTATTCCCCATTATTGTTAGTAACCAGTGACACCAGATATTATGAGACTCGTCTTGTTTGTTCTGAGTCCAAAGGATGCTTATAGCAATAATACTCCACTGCTCAGGTCTCCCACTCCTCCAGAGAAGGCTGCAAACCTTAGGATTACTCCCAGCTGGCCGTTAAGAGCTGCAGCTTGCAAAGGTGGCTTTTTTTCTCTCCAGAGAGAAATTTTTGCCTCTTCCACCTCAGTCAGGACTGTCCCTTGTTGTGGGGGTTCTTTTTATCCAGTTTTTAGTTCTCTCTCAAGGGTAATTATTCCCAGAGAAGTTGTAAGTTGGTTGTGTCCAACATTGTGTATCAGATAAAAAGAATTGATGTTGATAGGCCTTTAGTGTGAGGTTTTATGTTTATCTGGCTAGGAGTTAGGCTGTGTGTATAGTTTGCTGTAGATGTGGTGTCAGTGGCTAAAATTTTCTCTTTGTTTTTTTCTTTCCTGCTGTCTTTGAGTTTTCCTTGAGACTCCCTTTTTAAACAGAGTCTGAGGCTTGCAGGTCTTTCCATTGTAGTCCACTATTATTATACACAGTCCTATTGATGTGGTGGTGAGGTGTGGGAGAGGGAAAGCATTCCACAATCCTGTGATTAGATCTCAGTATTTTAATGCCTCTGAGATGTGACCTTCACAAAAGTCTCAGGGTTTTTTCCTGCCTCTTAGATGGGACAGGAATGCTAGAAGTGGCTGGAATTGGGCATTTCCTTTCCCCTACATCACTTAGGTTCAGTCAAAATCCACATTGGTTAGACTCTGGTAAAATAGTTTTCCTTGAGGGCAAGACTTTGTCAAGGAGAACAAAATGCTTTGGGCATATTTCAAAGTAGCTATTTTCGCCTCCCCCTGCCAGAAGCGCGAAGGAAATTTCTCAGATATTCATGCTGAGAACCTGGGGGGCTCCTGAAGGAAAAACTCATGAAAGTCCGAGGGTTCCTTCTAAGGCTGGGTCCTCAGGATACTTGACTCTCGAGCTAGTCCACACTCAGGCCCCAACAATTAGTCAATTACCTTTTAGGTTTTCATCCCAGTTGCTAGTTCCAGTGGCCATTTCCGCTCCAGCAGGTGAGCTATGATTTCCTATGTTCACCTGTCTCTCCAGTTTTCAGAGTAGTGGATTATCCAGGACCTCAATTCTCTGATGCATCTAAGGAGAGGTGTTGATTTTCACATTGTTCAGCTGTTTTTTTCTTGTGAGGACAGCAGTGTCAACTTCCATACTCTTTACATGCTGGGTCAGAAATCACCCAGCACCTCTTTTTGTACAACCATGAGCTAAAATCAATTTTTGCTTCTTAAAAATTGTTGAAAAAAATCAAAAGAGGAATGTTATTGCATGACTAGTGAAAATTACATGAATGTCAAATTTTAGAAGCCAGAATTAAGCTTTATGGGAACACAGCCATGGCTTGTTTATTTACATACTCCTTATGATTGCTTTTGTGCTACAGGGGCAATTTGAGTAGTTTTGACAGAGATCTTAAGGCCCACAATGCCTAAAATATTTATTATCTGGCTCTTTACAGAAAAGAAATTTCCAATCCATGTTCCCTATCTCTTAATATTTCTTTATATTTTCGATTTCCTTTTCTTTCTGTGCTACATTCTGGATAATTTTGTCAGATGTACTTTCCAGTTTATTATGATATCTTTAGCTGTTATCTAATCTGCTGATTTAGTCATCTTTTTTCTTCAACAATTATATTTTTAACTTCTAACATTTTATTTTATTCTTTTTGTCACTCGCTCATTTTTCTGATACCATCTTTTACTCCTTTAAGCACTTATACATATTCATTTTATATTCTGTATCTGATAATTCCACTATTTGAACCCTTTGAGGTCTAAATATGATGTTTGTTGCTTCTGCTCCTAATGCTGGTTGTTTCTGTATGTACTTGATGCTCTTTGATTGTGAGCTCATATTTGGTAGATCTAGTCTGTGGTCCTCTGTTAAAGGATGCCTTGTCTGGAGAGCATTTTGCTCTGCTGAAAGCCAGAGAGAGGAGTGCGATCTGGAGCACTAGAGCCTTCTTGCAATTTCTTTGGCTTAATCTAGGAGTCTTAAATTCAGTACTTCAATCTTTCCCTGTTGGCCCAAGACTTGTTTTCTTAACTCTAGCTACAATATTGGCAACAAAATTGACAGCTGTCCTTAGGTATATCTATCTTTCCCATCTGCATGCTCCTCAATCTTTCTTTTCAGCTCAGTTTTCTTTTTTATTATTCTGGCCCTTGGGAATTTCCTGTAATCTCAGCAACATGATAAAATTATTTTTTATGTGTGCAATCTAGATGTTTTGTAACAAGAAGATGTCCTGGCTACCTAGTCCTCCATATTGCTGGAGTAGCGGTCCTATCCAATTCTTTCTTCTGCACTTACAACTAATTTTGGCACCCACTTGCTGGTTTATCCACTTCCCAGGGCTAGGTAAGGGAATTATTTCTTTTCTACACTTTCTACCTTCTCCTTTCCTTTGTTATACATCCCTATACCTTTCCTTGTCTTTATCACCCACTTTATTCCGTTAATAGATACACAAACTCTGAGTAAATGGTGATGGTACCTTTTCTTTGACTAAAGGAACACCTGTTATCTGGTTTCTTGGCAAGGACAAAACTTAGCTTGGGGCTCTTTTTAAGCACCTTGGGTCTCATTCTGTCTCTTCCCATTTCTAAGGACACATGACCTCCATTTCCATCCTTAACCCATTTAAACATGCTCTCTTTGTTGACATGGTTTAATTTTTATTCACTGATGTCATTATTTCAGGTCTATTCTGTGGAATTGCAGTGTCCTTTCTTGTTCCTTGGCTCTCCATGGTATGGCTTAAAGCTAAATGCTTTTCTTCCTCTGTTTACATCATTGCCCACATATTTTTCTGTCATTTTTTAGATTGATTAGTTACTTCTGTAGCTGTTGTCATCAGTTACAAATGGCTTTAGATGAAGAGACGAAGAACATGAAAATACTTTGTAAACTGTAAAGCTAGGTAGAATGCTAAAGACTATTCAGGATGAGATACTCAGGATAATTTAGCCTGCAGCTAAGGCAAATGCCCCAACTTTGGTTATGCAGAAAAACAGTCTTAAAGGCTTTGGAAGCTGAAAGAGGTTTGTACAGGAAGAGAAGTCTGTGCCTTTCAAAGGGGAAGTGGAACATCCTATTTAGAAGCTGCTGCCAATTTGATTCTTCCTCTATTTAAATAGAGCAAATCCGTTTTTACCAAAGACAGAGGACAGAAGAATCATGGAGAAGTCCTCCAGATTTATACTTCCAATGGTTTCCATCTCTCTCAATTTGTTATTGTGCACATAGGCATAGAGGCACAGAGGATAATGATTGCATGCGCCCATGAAACGTGATGTGGAAGAGTAGAAGGAATTACAGTGCTAATGGACAATATGGACAGGGATCTTCAAGAAGCTTATGTTAATTCAAAATGATGAATTACCCATGACAGCCAGGCTATGGTTAAAGGGCTAAAACCGGGAAGAGGCGGGTTTCTGATGCACATGTCTGAGTAAGGGAACTAGGAGACCTTATGGATATAGAAGAAAGAGCATTAGACTAGGATTCTGGAGACTGTTTTCTTGAGCTAAAAAAAAATTGATCACTGAATTGTCACATGATGTAACCAGCTCCTTGTTGGATGTGTGGTTGCCTTCCAACTCAAATTCTGTGACTCTATCCTCATTACCAGTTGACAAAGCGTTGTCTGAGTTGAAAAACGAGGCCTTGATTAACATTTTTGGTTTGTTTGTTTACCCTAATTCCCTGGGTTTTAATTCCCACGTTTTTGTGTTCCTGACTCGTGTGCAGTCAGCCACTAAAATTAATGCAGGAAAGAGAAAATACATACATCCTCTATTTCCCCTAGGAAATAACTCTACCTGTTCTGTTATATGGTAAATACCCAAGTCCTAAAACATCCCAACAGAAACAACGCTGGAGTTTCCAGCGTTGTTCCTGGGACACATCCCTGACAACAGGGGATTTCATCCATTTTGTTTCCCACAGCACTTCCCAGACACTCTTGCATAAGGAATTCCAGAACTTTTTGATAGTACTCGTCACATACACAAAAAGCCTAAGAGTAGTTTCTAGTGTTATAAACATTTCAGAATATTTTTAATAAATGATTCTGTTTGCCTTTCAGTCTGCAAGTCTCAGATTTAAGGGCACAATGAAAAACTTGTTCTTTGCATTCTATGGATCACCGCAACTTCCTGCTATGAATATTGCTTCTTTTAACTTCTGATTGACTCCTGGCTGATTAATTCTAAGCAGCCAGTGCAGGAATTCTCAGTAATATCCCAAAGCATGACCTACCACGTAATCGTGTCATTTTCCTTCATGATATCAGGGTTGTAGTCTAGATCCAGATTCAGGCTCCCCGGCTCCCTAGATCCTAGAAAATGAACCTGTTGGTTTATTCACGTTTGAATTGTGCCTACCCGGGCAATCTTCTGCAAGCACTCCTGCATCCAGAGGCACAGGTCCCTAAACCACCCCAGATCAGAATGTCTCCTGCTCTCTACAGCTCTCCAGTAGCAAGGCTACACCATCCCTTCATTTCCATTTCTGCCTCTTACCATCTGTCCTTCCAAGTCTTCCAAGGATGGCTTCAGAAAGAAAAGTCAGGTTTTCAAGATCTGGCCCTCAGTATTTACTTCTCTTAGCTAAAGCTTGTTTCTCCCCTGACTAGACTGCAAGCTTCCTCTTGCTGACAGGAATATGCCTTTTTCTGTTTGGATTGCAGCATCCAGAACAGTGCCTGGCACATAGTAATCACTTTAGGCTTATTCAGAGTGACTGAATGAGTAAATGAACAACTATTTCTCTTAATGGGCATTGAATGGGTGAACACAATTAACTTTTCTATAATGGTTTCATTTTCTATCTCTTAACATGGCTGAGACTGATTTCTAAATTCTCCGCAGGGAAGAATGAGCCTATTTCTAAGACAACACTCAGGTAAGTTTCTGAATTATAAAACATCTATGCACCCTAGTCATATATTCACCTTTTTAAAAGATGCAGCCCTATGTGATTGATTCAAATTTATCTTGTCTACATTTTTCAACTGCTTTTGTATACAGGTAAGTCTTGTTTTATTTGCTAGCGTCCACCATCCCCCACCTTCAGTAGTCGACCTGGAAGAAGGAATACATCTTTGTGTCATTTTGTTCAGCTTTGATCACTGGCTTGACTATAGAATACCTGCTGAGCAAACGTGCAGATCCCTAGATAGGAGAGCAGCTATGTTGGATGACAGTAATCAGATGCCCAAACTCTGGGTAAACAGGACTCTAGGCAGAACTAACGAGGAAATGCAAAAATGTGGAAAAAAAAAAAAAGTCCAGTACAAGGTACAAAATGAAGCAGATGAGAGCACGGTGAAAGAGCCTTTGAGCTCATTATCTCACTGTGTTGCCTTTGGACTCTTTTTTTTTTTTAACCGTTCTTAAACCTCAGACTCCTCAACTGTGAAACAGGAAAAATTTGTTCAAATATGTATTAGTTTATTATGTGCCAGGCACTATTCTAGGAACTGGGGACAAAACAGTGAACAATACAAAGTACTTCTTCTCACTGAGCTTACATTCTAGAAGGGCAGTGAGACAGCATATATATTAGCTAGTGATGTACGCTTTGAAAAAAACATAGGGCACTCATGTAAAAAACTTAAAATAGTACCTGGCATTCCAATAGGCAAAAGGTGGAAACA
Source organism: Equus przewalskii (assembly GCF_037783145.1). Taxonomy (NCBI): domain Eukaryota; kingdom Metazoa; phylum Chordata; class Mammalia; order Perissodactyla; family Equidae; genus Equus; species Equus przewalskii. The sequence goes on along the minus strand of NC_091849.1, from coordinate 19,288,641 downwards.
AACCAAATGTCTACCAACCGATGAATGGAGAAACAGAAGGTGGTATATCTACACAATGGAATATTATTCAGGCATAAAAAAGAGTGAAGTATTAATATATGCCACAATGTGGATGTACCTTGAGGACATTATGCTAAGTGAAAAAAGGCAGACACAAAATGTCCTATATTGTATGATTCCGTTTATAGGAGATATCCAGAATAGCCAAATCCATAGGGACAGAAAGGAGGTTAGTGGTTGCCAGGGGCTAGGAGTAGTGGGGGATAGGGAATAACTGCTTAATGGGTATGGGATTTCTTTTTGGGATGATGAAAATGTTCTGGAACTAGGTGGTGCTGACCTTTGCACAACACTGTGAATGTATTGAATGCCACTAATGATAAATTTTATGTTACGTGTACTTTAACACATTAAAAAAAAATAGTACCTGGCATAATATAAGTATTCAAGAAAACTTACACAGTCATGTGTCACTAATGTTGGGGACAGATTCCGAGAAATAGGTCGTTAGGTGAATTCATCATCGTGTGGACATCCTAGAGTGTACTCATAGAAACCTAGATGGTATAGCCTAAGACACACCTAGGCTATATGGTACTAATCCTATGGGATCACCGTCATATATGCATTATGCTGTTGACTGAAATGTCATTATGCAGTGCATGACTGTTTATTGTGTTTTATAACAAAACAAACAAAAATATCTCAAGAAATTTCTAGGTGAATAATTAAATAAATTTTTAACCACTGGGATGCTATGCAGGCTTTGAAGAGAGTGAGCATGGCCTATGAGTACATAGTACATGCATGGAAAGATGTCCAAGATGCACTTAGTGAAAAAAAAGCCAAAGATCAGCACATACTAGGCATGATTTCTGTTAAAATACATATGCATACGCATACACGTTTATACGTGCCTAGAAAACAACGGGACTGGAAGGACAGATAAGAAAAGTGACAACAGTGGTTACCTCTCTGGAGTGAAGAGCCTGGGGGGCCAGGGAATGTTTCTTTTTTGTGCTTTTTACTCTTGTGTGTTGGTTGTGTGTGTGTGTACAACATACATTTTGAAGTTTTTAGATCATGAACTCAGAGTTAAGAGTGTGACACTGCAGTCAAAAAAATTCTAATCTGCTCATAGGTGGCATTATAAGAAATACAGAATCTAGAACAAGGGAGGTAGTGACCAATTTTGAGAGATAAAATTTATTGGCTTCATACTCTTTATGAGGATAAAACTTAGCTTGTCACTTTCTCAGTGTAACAGTCTTTCTTCAACCCCCGTGAGGGGTTTCTGCAGGTTGTCAGAGATGCGGTAAGTTCTTTTGCTTCCCAGAGTGGTGAGCACACCACAGGCACTCAACGAACATTTGCTCAATGTTCCTCAAGTCCCAAATAAATGGTAAGGCATAGGATATTTGGAGCTTTTGTTCAACTTCCCCCTTAGCTCGTTAAAGCATGTCTTTATTTTTATCCACTTATTTAAGTCGCTTTCTTTTTTATTGAGGTAACATCGTTTTATAACATATAAATTTCAGTTGTACATCATTATATTTCTCTTTCCGTGGACTATATTATGTTCACCACCCAAAGACTAATTACGATCCGTCACGGTACACATGTGCCCTGTCACCCCTTTTGCCCTCCTCCCTTCCCCTTTCCCCTCGGTAACCCCAATCTAATCTCTGTCTCTGTGTGTTTGTTTGTTGTTGTTTCTATCTCCCACTTATGAGTGAGATCATATGGTATTTGATTTTCTCTGTCTGACTTATTTTGCTTAGCATAAGCAGTGTCTTTAAAAATGAAATTAATATAGGAGCATAAGACAATAGTAAGAAAACCCATCCACAAGTCTGAACTCTTAAAAAAAAATGATTTTATTGATCCTTTACCATACAAAATTTATTCAAATTACACCCATTTGAAGTGGTAAGATCACAGCTAGGGAACAGGTTACCCTGTAACAAATCTATTTACAAAATCCATCATAAAAGCTTTTTTTTTTTTACATTATATTACATATTTTCTTTTTTTTGAACTAGCATACAACACAAAGCTAAACTGATTAGTAGTTTGCCTACTCCCAATTTCGGGAGAAATACTTCCTTTTGACAAAATCACGTACCCCATAGGAAAAGAAATTCCCACAATCTGATAATTGCCACCTGACTCACTCTGCAAGACATCTTCCTTCAAATCCTTCCTCTCATACACACGAGTTGTCATGCACACACTGAGTTCTTAACTTTCTTTTTCCTGAAAGCTAAAGCTTTAAATACTGCAATTTTATTTACAGATCTACACTTAACAACAAAAATGAAAACAAGAACCACAACAGAAAACAAAAACAAAATAACACTCTTAAAAAATTACAAACCAGCTAGAAAATATTCTGGCAGTGTTTACAAATTAATTGCTATCTTTGTACAAAATTGCTAGATAATGAAAACGTGAGTAGACTACATATCAACTTAAATAAAAAGATCGCTATGCACAAATCTGTACATATAAACACACACCTAACACTGTTTGACAGCTCATGTGTTGCCCTTTATACATTTTATTTTCTAAGGCTCACGCAGTCATAATTCGCACACTTGTAACTTTTAGCCATTTCATGTGTGAGCTTTAATAGCAGCAACTCAATGGTACCAGGAAACCTGCATACTTAGTACTTAAAGTAACACAAATACTGTAGTACTAACCCACTTTGTGTGCCAGATACTATGTCAAAAAGAAAATGACTAATGCAAACAGAATACAGTATGGACATCTAATTAATGTACGCCAGTTAAGCCCATTAACTGGAAAAAATGTTATGCATGAAGGAACTTTTAAGACTTATTAGTATTCCTTTCATTTTTAAAACAATAAATACGGCATTACATTACGTAAAGGTTTAACGAGAAATTCAACAAAACACACAACAACCTAGCCAGGTGAGCTCAGTCTTGAGACTTTGGAAAAAATCAGCTTTGTGCAGCTGGCAGAGAATTACACAAAGCTGGAAGCAGAGGCAGCTAACCAGATGAGATAAATATGGGAAATGGGGAAAAGCTTGGCAAAAATGGTTTCCCATACAGGAAAAAACCCCACAGTGCATTTCCAGTAGGCACTTGACACAAAGCTCCCCATCCCTCCCCCGCCCCAATGCTTCATCTTGGACCACACGGATATTTTGTACCAAGTCCAGTGTGTGTGAGGGGAGGAGGCTGGGGTTGGAGGCCGAAGAAGAAAAAGGAGGATAATCTGCACCTTTGTTTTTCTTCCCAAACATACACCCATGCATACCTACATAAAGAGTTTAAAGTGCTGGTGTCATTTGTTTTGACCCCACCACCACTTTGCATATTGTGGAAATCTACCTAGAGTAAACTGGCTGGGGCTTCTGTGGTTTTTCGTTTTCTTTTGTATTTTTCCTAAGGGATATTTTCAATTCAATTAAACACACGAATCGAGTGCCTACTATGTGCCCACCACTGTGTCAGGCACGTAGCATTTCAATTTAACTGTTCGTTTTGAGGTTTGTTTTTTTCTATGACTCCCTCATTCCCGCAGTCTTTAGCATCCAAGGAATGGATTTGAGGTACTATGCCACATTCCCAGCGGGAGATGACCCTCTCCCCTGGCCAATGGGAAGGCCATTCTTGGACATAACTGGTAGGATTTGCAGCTGACACGAAGCCTCTAACTTGGGACACCCTTCCTGAAGAGTAAAACAGGAGATGCCTGGCATTCTATCGCTTCACTGTCTGAATCTCAACTACCCTTGGTCCAAATTACTCCTTCACAGAGCAAGGGGAACGGTTCTGCTATGGCAGCCCCCAACACAGTGGGAGCTCCCGTTCTCACCAGCTTAAGTGAATGCCACTCACACAACAATGGGGATGTCTTTCTCTCTAGAGGCCTCTCCATCTGACCCCATCCTGAGAAGTGGTCTCCCTGAGTGCAGTGTAAGAGAGCCCTTTCCCCGGTCACGGGGGCCGGAAGCCCAAGGACGGAGGGATCCACGCCTGCTGCTCCTTGGGACTGCTATGTCATCTGACCTGGTTCTATTTCAAATGGGCCACCCATGTCAGCGAGCTTCAGAATCGACTCGCTCCAAGCTCCCCCTGCCAGGAAAGGAAGCAAGATGGGGCAATGCTTCTTGCAGAGGCTGTTCACCTTAGATCACACACGTTTAGATGGTCTGATCAGTAGAGGTTCTCTACCTCTGCTTAAATAATTTGAACTAGCAAAAATGGCTTCAAAGTAAACAATTAAATTGAAATGGTGATGGGTGCCACAGGAATGCTTCGATGGCGGCTAAAAAAATGAAAAGTCTGAAACAATCCACAAATCCTAAGTAGGCATTTGCTACAAATCAACTTTAAACTTACAAATACGTTGGGGACGGGGAGTGGAAGTGGTTTATGGAGACAGGAAAATCCACAACAGCTTAGAGTGGCAGATCTCTATTTATCTGCAACAAATATTTCAAAACAGGTTCTTCATCCGAAAGGCTGTGGAGGTCCTCATGACCCCCTAGTGGGACACACGGTCCATAGCTTAAACTGAATTATGACAGTAATTTAAATATTCCTAAGAAGAGCTGAAGAAATCCATTTCATACTTTCGCATGACTTCAAGTTTACAGTTCCTGCAGTTCCATTCCATATTAGCAGACCCCAAAGACATGCATTCTGCGGAGAAGGCACGGCTTGAAATGCTATTAAGGAAGATTGCTGTTTTCGAGTGGGCCAGGTGGCCAGACCCCATTCTACAGCCCATCCGTCAGGCACAGCAAGCCAATCCAGGAGGGAGGGAGGAAAAGGACGGGTGAGAGACACCTGATTGCACATTTTCTCACTTGCTGACTCATCCAGGAGATTTTGGAGCCTGGGGCAAAGCAGGGCTTTCCCAAGGGAGCCCACAACTGTGCGTTTAGACAATTTTTTTTTTTAATTCATTAAAATGTCAGCTTTGTTCTGAAGTTTGTAGTTTACTTCATGATACTATCTTGGAGGAAGAAGGTAGGAAGGGACAACACTGCATGACAGATGTTCTGGTTCCATAATAAAAAAATATTGGTTTATAAGGGGAGTTCACACAAAGCATAATCAACTACACATAAAGTCTTCCACCAGTGGGAGCTTTTCCAAATCATAAGCATCAAAGAGATCGCTGATGCCTTCTTCTTCCCCAAGGCTGAGCAGATAGTCTTCTTGGAGCAGGGGAGGCAGTAAGTTCACAAATGGTCCTTCTAGGTTGGAAGGAATTTGGTCCTCAGTCTGCTGTAAAAGGTTGGCTGGGGAGGCCAGAGGAGAAAGGTTTGCCATAGAAATCGAGCAATCACTATGTCCTGAGTTGGTTGAAGCCAAGTCTGAAGGGAGAAAATTGGTGGAAACAAAAACATAAATTGGGAAAAAATCAAATTAGTTATTCTGGAAGAATGGACATGTTGCTGTTATAAATTTGCCTACGTTCCACTAACGACAGTAAGATGACATTATGATATAGATCACCTCTTATGCTAAAGGGCACTAAAGAGTGACTGGTCCACTTTTCTTTGTTCTAGTCTACTTACTCTTTTCTTTCTTTTTTTTTTTTTAACATGAGGAAGATTAGCCCTGAGCTACCATCCATGCCAATCTTCCTCTATTTTATATGTGGGTCGCTGCCACAGCATGGCTGATGAGTGGTGTGGGTCTGCTCCGGGGATCTGAACCTGTGAACCCAGGCTACCGAACTTAACCACTACACCACAGGCTGGCCCTACTCATCTTTTAAAATACCTACTGTTAGCAAACAAGAATACAAATTGCTTCAAAGATTAGAGGCTACAAGTTCAAAAACTTCTCTCTGATATCAATTAGTCATCGTTTAAAGAAAAACAAAGCAAAACAAAACATACACACTGAAAAGCTGGTTCCCTAGTAGAAAAGCACTAATTTTAGTCTCTTCTGAATGACCTTGTTAAAGACACCTCTAAAAATACAAATAATAAGACATACTCACTTCGAATTTCTATGGTGAAAAAAAAATGGGCTTTAGTTTTATCATTTGAGGTGCTGTATGCTTTTGCTTGGTGCTAAATAAGACCTATTCACTGAAATCACTTCTATTCTTGCTGCTATACTGGGAAACAGTAGGGGAAAAAAATTAAATACATACCCCCAATCTGCAACTAAAAAAAAACAAAAAAAAGGCCTGCAAAGAGCTTCCTCTGCTATAGGGACAGTGGCGGGAGGAGATTTATTTTCCTGGGGTTTTCTTCCCCTATCTTCACACGTTGAGGGGAAGAATTAAGATAAAACTTTTGTGACAAGAGCCTTTTCTCTCCAGACTTTTTTCATTTTCCTCTCTAATGATTTCTGCAGCATCATTCAAAGCTGTGTGGTCAAGTGCAGCTAATGATTCAACCAGACAGCTCACAGCTTCGCTCCTCACCTCAACCGGTTTTCCAAAACACTGTAAGGAAATCGTTTCTGCCAATAGCAAAGGCCGGAAGGGACTCCATTAGTGGGCGGAGGAGTCATTTGCCCAAGATCATTATTTTGTTCCGTAAACTAGTCAGAATGCCTTTTTAAAAAATGTTACCTTAATAACAATAATAACAGAAGCTTTTGTTTCTCGCCTAGACTTGCAGTTCCGATACAAGGTCCTTCTAGTCATCTTCATTTTTAACATAGTTTCCAAGTGACAAAAGTGGAATTTTTACCTTTGGAAGAGGGTTTAGGGATATTCCCATTGTGGTCTTGGTTGTTTGTTTTCATTGGACTGTGTGTTTCAGTCTCTTCTGGACACAAATAAACCTCAATGGGTCCTTGGGTACTTGCCAAATGTATTTGTAGGCTCTGCGAACAGAACAAGTGAGAGAAGTTCAGACTGAAAGTTCCTTTAGGAACGGAAGCTACAGTAGTCTCCAGCTAAAAATGGAAAGGAAGGATAATTTTCATTGTTCATTTTGCTTCTTCACTGGTAGGCCACCTCTATCAATGACTGTCATCCTCTAGAGCAGGAGGTCAGCAAACTACAGCCTAAGGGTCAAATCCAGTCCAAACTGGCTTTGTAAATAAAGTGTTATTGGCACCGAGTGACACCCATTCCCACTGCTAATGAATTGCCTCTGGTTATTTATTTTTTTTATGCTATAAGGGCAGAGTTGTATAGGCGAGTAGTCCTAACAGACCATATGGCTCACAAAGCCAAAAATATTTACTGTCTAGGCCCTTTAAAGAAAAAGTTTGCTGACCCCTGCCCTGGAAAAGGTGAATTGTGTTCTTTAAATATATTCCTTTTATGCAAACTATTAAAAAGTCCATGAAGTGTTCCTAATACAGTATTTCCATGTTATTATTCGTTTATGGTAGGGCTTTTTTTATGTCTAACTTTATTAACCATTGGATGAACAGTATTCTTAAGTGCTAGGAACTGAGTTTAATGAGAGAATGCAGCACACTAATATTTAAAATTCCTCTCATCTAGGTCATAGAGTTATTATGATCATTTAAGGTGAGAACTCTATCCCAGATGGGAGACTGCAAATTTCACTCTTATTTTATTTTCTACGCATTTTCTTTTTACTACGTTTCTTCACTGTATAGTCTAGGCCTATGTTGCCAAAGTGTATCTGAAACCAATCACGAAAATATGCTCTCCATTTTCTTACAATATTCTAGTCTATCAATTAACCCAAAGTCTCATTTGATTTCTTAAAAATAAACATATTATAAATAATACATTCTTAAAATGTGCTAAGATAGATTACAGAGATTAAAATATTTATATCTCTGTTCATGGGGGAAGACCAAAGCCACAGTAATCAACATAAAATTCCCCAGTGGTTCAAACCAACCAGAACAACCAGATAACAAATTATGAAAAAGAGTCCAAGAGGGACAGGGTACCATATACCACTTTGAGTTGAATGCCCAGCTATGTTAAAATTAGACTTTTTGGACATCCAATGCATATCGTACTCTTGAAATGTTTTTAGTTAGCGTTAAGTAAAATAGATGGAAAAGAACAATCAAGGTTTTAGGAGGATACAGACTTTAACCATGAGTTAATGATTCTTTAACCTCAGACATTCCAAAAAGATTTCTGCAGGTGAACAAAGATGTTATCTCCTTACCTCTATTGGGTCAGGCACTTCAAGTCTTGTTTCTGGAGGGGCTTTCACAACTATAACAGTTTGGTCTTTAAGGCCACTAATTTTTCGAATATCTTGATATGTAACATAAGCTAACGTAACGAGTGTTAAGGAAACCTTCCAACTGATTGCCTCAGATGTAACCACTATGAAGATGACAAAATAGAAGCACAGAAAAATTTTACAGTACTGTGTGACTTATAAGAATAAATCTCTCTCTTCTTCTAGATCTCTAAATATTTGGGATGTTCCATGAATCTTCCCTCTGGTTGATGTCCTAAGCAACAAGAGACATGTACAGCTCTTTCTTGCCCATTTCTAAAAAGTCCATGGCTATTTAAAATATTAAAATAAACATAGAAACAGAATAGTTAAAATAAACCATTAAAGAAAACCAAAACCCAATTTGGTCAGGGATTTTCAAACCAGGTTTCTCAGGAGCACAAGTATTCTATGAACTCCAGTGAAGCGTTCTATCACTCAAATTGAATGATGGCAGATCCCAATTTACAGAAAAAATTAAAGCTCTGTTAATCATAATTTCTTGGAAACTCCAGTAACATGCTACTTGACTATTAGCAAGTGTCAGCAACTACCCAAATGAATGAATGAGCAGCAAATAGATATTATTAGTGAAAGAACTCAGAATACTTCTCAGGCAGACAGCTTGTTTTCTTAAGTGTGCTTGGGCTGGTTGTGATTATCTATTGCCTACTGATAAGAGTGTCATTATTTCTGTTAGAAAAGTTATCCTATGTATGACATTATTAACTATCAATATTTCAGTGTTCACAAAGAGGAAAGCACCTTCCAGATGCTCTGCAACCTGAATGAATTTGAGAAATGCTCATTTAGGAAAAGAGAGTAAAAGAATATTTCAGTACTCTTGGCAGTTATTTCTGAGCACTGAAGTATTCTTTTAAATGCGCTGGCAGCCCAACCTAAGAGGATATCATGAAAGAATATGGTACTTATTAAGTTATATTATATCTACTGTTATATGTATATATACATATATAAATGTTAACATAAATGTATATATGTTATATATACACACACTCTTATATGTAACAGTATTCATACAAGCTTGCCTAAAAGAGAATAGATCACATAGCTTTTTTATATAAGGGACATGGAGTAACGTAACTAATGTAAAATGTCTTTAGCCAGTTGCTTTTTTTATATCAACCCACAAAAAATGCCTAGGATAAAATGGCAAATCACAACTCAATGAAGGCATTTCTGCATAGCAGAGTCTGTGATTTAACGTATTTACCACAGCTTAGAGAGGCTAGAGGAAATGATGTCCCTTAGAATAGTAGCTTTTTATTAGAAATTGAAGGAAGCTATGAACCTACTCTTTGGGAAAAAGCACATTCACCCAAAATCTGCACATACATTTAGGGGCATCTATCAGATTATCTTCTTTATTCTTTAAGTCTCAATAGTTCAGACAATAGCTAATTCAGTGTTGAGCTTGACAGGACAGCTCATGCAGGATTCTGGGTTTCAAGTCACCATTTATGTCATCAAGGAAGCCAACTGGTGCCTTTATAGAAGATTTGACAGTTCTGAATTTTTACTGAGAACACTGGGGAAACTGATAACCAGGTACTTACCCCACAGCCTGCTGTCAAAAAGCTACGTGGCAAGAACTTATTAAAATAAAACTCATCTACAATTACTCAACATGCTGCAGGAAGGAAAATTTCAACACATTTGTGAACAAGCTGTACCAAATTCGCAACTGAATGGTGAATTGAAATAAACTGTGCAAACACATTCTTTAATCTTACAAACTCAAAAGTGCTTCCATTGTGGCTCCCCCTTGAACTTGCTTCTTGGGTTAGCAGCCCCCTGCAAGGAAGCTTTCTTTTCTGCAACAAAGGCCTCAGAGAAAGCTAATGTAGGTGACAATGCTGTAAGCTACACGTTCTGGAAAGCTGCCGGTCTTGTGTAACGACCACATTTCCTCCTCGATGGGGCTCCCAACTAAACAATGAATGAAACAGCCTGACCAGAGCTATTCTTGTTTCTTCCCTGTAAACCCACTCTGGCCATCAATGGGGGCTCAAATCATCACACCTCTTCTCCACCTCACTAATCATCAGCTGACAAGGTTAATCCTTTGGTCAACAGGAAATGAACAATCGTAGTTTCAAAACCTGCCTGATTCGAAAATAAATGTCCCCAAAACCTCCAAAGGAAAGCCCAGAGATGAGACACTAGAAGAAACTGGGCAGGACACATTTTATTTTCTGCTTTACAAAGGTAAATGTGGAATAATCAGAAGATTGGAACTAAAATTAGAGATAGGATGACTTAAAATATGGGTTTTGTCTTCTCCTAATAATTGAAAATATTGAAAAGTCTTCTTGTCAACATGTCTCCGCTTTTGTCTGAAGTGAGATGATGAACAGTAAGTTTTCCTGAGATGGTCAACAGACTGTCAGCCTGCTTAGAACAAGAATTGGCTGTTTATATTTTTATTTCTAAGGACTAATGTTTGTAGATGAATGGATAAATTAAGATTTCTTAGGCAGTAGGGTGCTTCTGAAATCAGTTTTTGTTGTTATGAATCAGCATAACGCACTTTGAAAGTTATAGAATTATTCTTCTATACTCTTTCAATTCCTTCAACTATAGCTCAGACAGATTCAACAAATTCCAATTGCTCCAATATCTGATGAAAAGAAAACAGAATGTGAGAACCCCAATAGTGACAGCTAACACCCACCAAAAATCTGGGAAGCCAAAGATGAATCTGCTGAATGTTGTCATTAATATTAATACTGACACATTACGTATCTTATAATAGTGTTGCCTTACGCTGCAGTGTATCCATATGTCCCAATTGCACATGAATAAATGCTTTAACAAACAGTTCCCACCTGGCTATGAAAGTAGATATGATAGGACCCAGTACGTGACTATCTTTCCATAAATACTGACTTCTAAGAAAAAGATAAGTGGTTTAGACACACACACACACACACACATACTTGCATGAAACCAGAGTAAAATTCTCCCTTGTGCCTAAAAGTCAGATTGTTAACACTGGAAATAGTCTAGAAGGCACTAACCCCCAGTGAACAGGTGGCACAAAGGATATCTTTGATTCTCTGAATCCTCGGTTAACAGTTTGAGGTCCAGGGTGCAGCTTTGGATCAGTTCATCTAATTTCTTCTCCTCCTGACTGAGCTCGGTCACTTCCTTTGACAGGCCTTGACACTGGGCCAGCATGCCCCCATCCTCAGACAGACTGCAGCCCCTAGAAACCCAAACACAGACTCTTTATGGCTCCTTGACAGGCCAAAGCAGGGAAGGTGAAAGAGAGGGCAGGGAGAAACGGTCCTTTGGGTAAGTGTCCCCTCTTGATAGAGGAGGTCACACTGCTTGTTAGCCAAGTGTTAAAATTAGAACGTTTATACATAGTTTTTCATAGTACAGCCCTTCAGTTTTCACACCAGAGAAATTAAGTGAAAAAACACTGCTATTTTCAGGTTTCTTTCCTCCAGAGGAAGGCTGGAATTCAAAGGGCACAAGGAGGCAGTTCCGCCCCGCCACATGCCGCCCAGGGGGGAAAAGAAAGAAAGAAAGGGGGGAAGAAAGGATGGAAAGACATAGAAAAATAGAAAAATTTGCAAGAAAAGATAGAATGGTTCAAAATTCAACAAAACGTCATCCAAAAAGCACAAAAGACCTAGATAATTTCTGAGGGTCTTATACCAACAACTAAAAAGGGAAAGGAAGTTGAGGAAACAGATAGATGTGCTGGATGCAAGAACAAAGACCAGTACTCAACAGGTTTCTCTAAACCACAGGCCAAAATGGGTCACTGAATTATCACAAAATTCCAAAAAACTACAAAAAAGTTACCTGTTCATCTTATCATGTTTGAAGAAGTATTTTTTCAAAGCCACCCCATAACATTTATTCCTTCCAATAATGCTTAAATAGTTCCTTCTAAAATACTGGCTGTTCCGGTACTCTGTCTGTAATTCGCAAATGACGTTATCATACATTTAATTGTACATGTGGGTGGATAGGTGACAAGTGTTACCATCCCCACTTTCTAGAAGGAACAGAGGCATTTAAGTCTTGCCTTGATTAACACAGAAAGCTAATCTGCTATGAGAACCATGGGCAAAGACACTTGGCGATTGTACATATACACAGATGTGTTACTAGACAGCCATAGTTAATTTCTAAATTCCTATTAGAGACAAGCCAAAGACACGTGTAAGCGTGTATTAGATTACACACATGTGTACACACATGGACATCACAGAACAGATGAACAGCATTCTACTTTACATCTGTAGGGCCCTATTTAATCCCAGGATCCCCTTGCTTGAGGCTCATTGAATATAAACCCTTTCATCTCTGACAGTATCTAAACAGAAGCCCTCTTTGTAAACAGACTTTAAACCTTCGGCTAAAGAGTTGAGGAGGGAAGAGAGAAGGAAGGAGAAGAGAAGAGTGGGAGAGAGAAAATGAAGTGCGGGCATGAATGTGAAAGTTGGGACTGGGAGAAACCCCGATGCAGCCTGAAGGGACCCATCAGAGCCAGGGAATGGGGGTGGCGGGGTGAGGGGGGGTGGCGACTTATACTCACATCCACTGCACGTTGTTTTTAGACTTCTTCTTAATGAGGTGGATGCCTTCCAGTACATTGGTGATGTCATAAATCCTTCTCTTCTGCACTTTCAGCACCTCTGCTGCCTTGTTCAAATCCAAGACCCCATCAGGTGACTGGCTCAGTAGCTGAATGAACTTCTTGGTGAGCAGACCAAGTGATGTATCATACCGTGTTTTTTCTGAGGGAGATTTTGGAGCTTAAAGAAAAACAAAAACCGAACGGGTGGGGGATAGGGGGAAAGGTAAAGAAATGAAGGGTTTCTTTGCAGTTAAGCAAGCCCTCTTTCCCACTGCAGCCCAGGTATTAGTATCAGAAGCAAAGCTGCTGTTGCTGTTGTTTCTGGTTAAGTGATAGAAAGCTACGAAACCGATTTATCAGAAAAGGAAGGGACAGGAAAAATTCCTGTTTGACGAAAGCATTTTACTGTGAATTTCTCAGTAGTTTCTACTTTGGCTTACCCTACTCCCTGGGTCTAGTGAAGTATCTCACTCATAGTTGGTGCTCAAAAATATCTGTTGAATGAATGAAAAAGTGCTGTAGCCTCGTGGGATCAGCACCCGTGGAGCCTAACCTGATGGGGCCAGACTACAAATCTCTCCAGCATTTCATGACAGGGGCTCAGATGGACTCAAATGGCCCTTTAGACTCCGGTGTCTGTGTGTGTATATAACTCGTTCACTGAGTTTTCAAATAATGCTTCATTTGGATAAAGAATACCTAGAAAGTCCTTCAATCAAATCTCCCCATCCCTCTTGAACGAAACGGCCTTATTTAACATTGCATTTATTCTCTTAAAGTTGCGTAGGTCAAGGGTTTAATTGAGCATTACACATAATTTGTGGATTGCCTAATTTGTAAACTACAGAAAAGGAGAGAACAAAGTCTAATTTAGCCTTTACATTAAATGCCAAAGACATAAAGGACTATTTAGCTATTTCCAACCTATTTTTCTCTCTCTCCCAAAAGAAACAATGATTGTATTCTATGGAAAGGGAAATTGCAATCAAGCTGCAATTGATTGGTCTCAATCAGTTCTCACGCTGCCATATGCTGAGCTGGAGGCTGAGGCTGGCGCAGACATCACCGACTCTGGCACAGCTCATCTACGCCCAGTTAGCCTTAATCTCTGAAGTAATGTCCATTAAGGAAAGTTAACGTTAAATTTATTCTAGAACGGGGCTGAAGAGCTTGCATTCTGAGTTGAAACATGAAACTGCACCCATTTAAAGAGGCCTCCCTTTAAGTCAGTGTTCAGTGCTGGAATGACTCTGGAAACCTTTCACTGGATGTCTGCAGACACTGTGTGTATCTTTTGGCTAGGCACAGAAAGAAATGAAAAAGAACAAAACAAGCCAAAATTATTCACACCTTGGCATCCTTTCAGCCACAAGCTTTGAAAGTTGGGAAGCCCACACCAAAGAGAGTCAGAGAAGAAAGAATCCTTACTTTTTGGACTATCTGGACTTCGTAGTGCAGCTCTTCCTTTGCCCTTGGGGGTTTTTAAACCATCTGAGAGGTACTGATGACCGCTTTCTCCTAGCTCCAGCCTTCGCTTTGCCTGTAGTAAGAAAGCACAGTCGTTTGTCAGAGGTCTTATGGACAATCACAAGGGGGAAGGCTGTTTGTGATTGGGCCCCTGCCAGCTCTCACCACCCCTGCCCCGCCTCACTCAGGATCTTGTCATTCCCTACAGCCAGGGTTCTGGCTCTGGGGCCTGGGCTGTCACGCAAACTCTCTCTTCACCTGCAATCATTATCTGCCTACACTCAGATGAGCAAATCCAACAATTCTTAGGATTAGTTTCAGGAGTCACTTTGTTCATTTATTCGTTGGTTCAACACATGTGCCAGGCATGGGCCTAGATACTAAGAATCCAGTAGACATCATGGAACTTAAACCCACTTTTCCCCAGCAAAGCTTTGCTGCCTATCTCCATCTCTGAACTGGGTCGGACTGCCTGCCTCGTGCTCCCTAAACACTCTGTGTTTATGTGCATGCTAACACTTATTGGATAGAAGAGTTATTTTACTTATCTGTTCCTCATTTCCTTTAAGGCAGGGACTGTGTCCCATTTATCTTTGTATACCTAGGGCTTGGCGCAAAGCCTGGGTGTCTGTAGGTGTTCAATCACCCTCTCTCCGTATATATTCAATGAAGGAAAGAGTGATTGAACAGTAATGCAACTAGTCACAGACTACAAATGGTCATTCATCAGAATAACAAATATTGCAAACATTCAATCTTGGGCTTCAACTAGTATTACTTTCTCCATTTTGCCGTTAGACCTGGCAAATGAGAAGTCTTCATCTAAGTTTTTGATTTAATTTAATTTCACTTTACAAGTATCCCCTTAGTGTCTTCTGTGTACCAGGCACTGGACTTAGGGAACAGAGGTAAGCGAGCTGGATAAGAGTCCCTGCCTTCCTAGTGCTTACAGTCCAAGAGAGAAGACAGACAATTAAATAAGTAATTGCTGAGGACCCGCTGTGTGGGTGTGACAGGTGTTCAGACAGAAGGGGCACCGACTAGACACCCACATGGCACTGTGTATTTAGGCTCATTTTAGGGTAGATTATTCTGAGGAGATTCACAATTTCAGAATAACTCCCCACAATATAGAAACAGAATTAATAACTTATCAACTGATGATAGATATCCAGCTTCTCTATGGAAAGTTATCAGCTAAACTTCTGCTCCCTAGAGTGGCCACTAGCCACATGTGACTCATCCAAATTGACATGTGCCAGAAGCATAAAATATACACTGGATTTCAGGAACTTGGCACAAAAAAGGGTAAAATGCCTTATTAATAATTTTTATATAGATTATATTAAAATAATATTTTGGCCTTATAAAATAATATTAAATAAGCTAGTCTTAAAATTATTATTTCACCTGTTTCCTTTTACATATATATTTTTTACCATGTGGCTTGTATTTGTGCCACACATTATCTTTCTATCGGGCAGCGTGGAGCTAAACCTCACTCTAAAGGCCGGGGAGTGACAATTAGCAAATTTATCTTCTTAACTTGATTTTCCCCTCTCCGATATTCTGTCAAATCCTTGTGTGGGCCTGTTGTTTTGGTTGGCCCAGCAAATATTGCCTCTTCGCCGGGCAAAAGCTCCCTGACTGCTCGTTGGGGAGCACCCCTTCCCTCTCACAGCCTAAGTGCATTTGTGCACACAGGTGACCCAGGCCTGGCTGCTGATCACTGTGTTCCATCCTCCCCCTCCTCCACAGTGACTGTCGGGGTGTCACATGACCAAAGCTGGGTGAACAAAGGCCAACTCCAGGAATTTTTCTGGAACTCATGGCAAGAAGAGGCTGTGCCTTCCCAGGAAGGTTGATAAGCTGGTAGCTGGAAGCCACCTGAGAATGGAGCCTCCACAGGGGAAAGCAGAGTGGAGAAATGGAGAGAAAGGGGTCTGAGGCCATCCATCAAAACTCTGGATCAGGTCATACACTGAGAGCAACAGTTGGTCTTCCCCAGACTTTTCAGTTACATTAGCCAATAAAATCTCCTTTTTGTGCTTAAAGCTTAAAGCACTTTGAGTTGGGAACCTGAAAGTCTGGTGTTGCAAGTGTCAGCCTGTGGAATTGGCTGAGTCAAGATGGGCTGTGGTGCAATGGGGAGCTGGCAAGGCTTGTTAAAGAGTGACAGAGTGTGTTGGCCACTTCTTGTGGTCTTCAGGAAATTATTACTGATAGAGACCAGCTTTATCTAAGGCTTACCTAAAAGCAGAGAAGAAGAAAACAGCTTAGTAGCTTAGTTATGGAGGCTTTTTTCTCTCGGTAGAAAGCAATCCAAGAAGATATAAAGCTGTATTCTCTGCCCATGCTAAAGTCCACAGAAGGAAGGCAAAATGGGGAAAGGGTTTGGGACCCAGAACTCTTGGGCCCCTAAGGCTGTATTCTCCTTGAACCCTCACAATAAAGAACCATCCACTGGCCGGCTGCCTGGACATATTAGTTTTGCCTCCCAATCCCAGGCTATTATTTCAAATTGCTTTGAGGCAAAGGCCTATAGAAGCAGAAAGCTGTAGGCTGGGGAAACTCCAGAGGTGTGTTGCTAAGAAACTGGGATCTAACTTCAAGGACCAGGACTAGTCAGGATATGTGACTGGTTACCAAGCACTAAACCACAGAGCTGACCAAATCTAAATACTATGTAGAAAATCTACTGAATTTTAAAGGCACTTCTGTCAGAGAATCCCTAAGTCCAGAAAGCAAAGGCCTATGATATCTCAGTCTCTAAGGGAATCAATCGCTATGCTTATAAATTTATACCAAAAAGAAATGAGCTGTGAAAGAAGGGCAGCCCCAGAAAATCCTCCCAGAGGGTAGATAGTGGGGAGGCCATATTGGCTCCATCAGGTCTCCAAGTGCCTGCTATTCCTGTTGAGAAGGACATGACGTGCCACGAGAGGTGACCACTGTGTGCCGTTTCCCCTTTTCCAGATGGATGTTTCTGCTGGGTTATCTTGTGATCTTTCCTCCACTGTTTAGTGAACGGAGGCTGAACTAGACTTGAGAAGACCACACAGCACCTGCAGGTCCTAGATCTGAGGATGGGCACGATAACTGGACTGTCTTTTGGGGAAGGGCTAAAAACTTTGATTATGATAGAGCAGCATCACTTTACTGGTTACCGTAGCGAATTCAAGCACACATGCTTGGTAAACAAACAAAAAGCCAGATGGGAAGATTTAAACAGTGCAGGTAGTCTCTGCCTACAGCCCTTTGCCCTGGGCTGAGCACAAACGCAGAAGAAAATCTCCTCTCTTGGTCATCTCAATTTTTGTTTGCTCTTAGTGTGAATGTCTTGCTGAACTGAGAGTTATTCTGTTTATAAGCAGATCTTCATATTACATGGCCCCCACCAGTGAAGTAACTAATCTATCTGGTGCTCAGCAGAAGGCCCGGCCATGTGGTCCTAAGCAGGAGTAAAGCCTGGACATGAGACATGCTATGAAGATCACCTACGAGGCGTCTTCCTGAGGTATTATCAAGGGTAGTTTTACTAGAAACGAAGTATGTGCTAACTTAGATCCTCAGCCCCAGCTAAGACGCCATGCCTCTGTAATGAAGCACTCTTACGCATGTCTGAAAACGTATATACGAAAAGAACAGGAATAACTGTCAGGCAGCCAAGCAGTGGGCTGTGGGGAACATCTATCGTTTCTGCCTGCCTGGCATTTGTCATCCCTATTTTTTCCTTTGCAGCAGGAACTTCCCCGCAGTTCTTAGTTCAGGTGGTTTCTTTGTCCAATCCTGAAAACAAAAGGCATGACATTGCTCAACATCTTAGGCTGACCCTTCCCATCAAGGTGACAGAGGTGAGTTCCGTAATCTGGGTCCACCAATCAGTGTATTCCAGTCCCTGGCTAACGTGACTGGTTTAGGGATGGGCTCATGCCCAAAGCAGGATGAATCAGTCAAGGCTGGGATTTTTGTTAGAAGCTACTGGGAAAGTACTGGGTTCTTTTCACCGGGAATTATGAACCTGGAGCTACCTGGGAACTGAGCCAACATAGAAGAAAGTAGAGTCAAGAGCTGGAGGGAGACTGTCCTGATGCCTTCAAGCA
Organism: Equus przewalskii; assembly: GCF_037783145.1. Taxonomy (NCBI): domain Eukaryota; kingdom Metazoa; phylum Chordata; class Mammalia; order Perissodactyla; family Equidae; genus Equus; species Equus przewalskii. The sequence continues at coordinate 19,270,277 of NC_091849.1, read as the reverse complement.
AGGTGCCAGATATGGCCATGCCCAAAGGCAGATCTACCCAAGACTTTCATTTGTGTGAGCCAACAGATTCCCTTTTTGGGTAGAAGACAAGTGAATTAGATTACTCCCACTTGCTACCACCTGAGTCCTGACAGGTATGGCCTTTTAGTCTTAACTATAACAGAATTAACATTTGAGTGCTTACAATATATCCTGGACCGTGTTAATTGCTTTCCACTCGATTACGATATCTCATTTTCACAACAACCCCATAAGGTAGTTGTTATTATTATTTCCTATTTTACAGGAGAAAATGGAGGTTTTCAGCACTTAAATAACTTTTCCAAAATCCCACAGTCAATAAATACGCCTACACTGAAGTCCATGCTTATAACCACTCCATAAAATGATTGCGAAAAATTGCCATATAAAAATACTTGAAAAGTTACATTATATTGATACCATCTTATTTTATGATAAACTTAAACAGTTTTATTTTATTCAGAAAATTTTTAAAAACTTTTCCTTTACATAATAAATGCATATGGTAATTCAAACACCACAAAGGAGTATACATGGAAAGCAAATCTTTCTCCCACGCCTGATCCCCAGTTCCCTTCCTCAAAGGCAGCACCATGAAGTTACTTCAACATCCTTTTAGACAGTCTATGTAAATGCAAGCACATATATAGATATACACCACACCTTATAAAAAATCTTCACATAAATGGTAGCAAAGCACATACTACTCTATTAATAATACATCTCGGAGTTTGATCCCTATCAGTACACACAGAATGATCTTATTTTTCATAGCTGCAGAATACTGTATTAATTAATATACCATGACTTGTTTACCAAATCAGACACCTACGAATGGACATTCAACACTCCTCTACTGTAACCATTTTTCCCAATAAAGAGTCATGATAGCCTTGGGGGGTGGGATGACTAGACCCAGCTTGCACTGAGGCAGAGAAGTTAAGGATTACCTAAAGTCTCAGCTAATAAGTCACAGAACCCAGGTCTGTTCAAAGAGTTTGTCAGTGACCATGACTTCCCTGGACTGACGGAGATATCCCTCTTCTGCTGTCACAGCAACTTCTGGGCTGCCAGTGCAGCATGATTTTACCATCATAACACATATACACTCCAGGTTTCCTTGCTGGACCATGAACTCAGGTCTTAAGCAGCTCAGTTTCCCCACAGCCTTGCATATGGCACGCACTCGGTCAAATTTACTTATTTATTTTCAACGAACCAAGGAATAAATCCCCAAAGTCTCTTGATAGGTAAATCACAAAGTTCCAACATTATCAGCCTTTAAAGGGGATGTTTAAAGATATATATGTGTGTATATATATAAGTGTCTGTGTACACATAAGTTTGTACTTGTATATGTATATGCTGGAGATTAATCTCTACATATTTGGAAATATTTTAAAAAAATATAAAGGGGAAAAATTAAAGTTGCAGAAAGATTTGTATAATATGATCTCATAGGGGCAAAAAATTGTAGGCCTCACTATAAAATTTTCCATGTATCCATGGAGGAAAAAAGTCTGGAAAGATCCACATCAAATGTTAGTGGAGGTTATCTCTGAGAAGTAAAATTAAATGTGGGGTAATGACTTCATGTTTATAGTTCTGTAATATTTGATTGGATTTTACAAAGTCATGTGTCTATATACACATTAATTTATATCTTTCAAACTAGCAATTCCACTTCTTAGAGTATATTCTGAGAACCACGGTGTTCCTAGGGTTTATCTATTAAAAACAGCACAGCCAGTTTCTTGAATTTTTATATTTTCCCACATATGTCCAACATAAATGCCTAATCTCAGAAGAAAAATTCAGTAAGTTATTGTACATTTATAGAATGGGGTGTTATGCAATTAATAATGATGTACAATACGTAAGTTAAGAAAACAAGCAAGTATAAATAGTAAAATTGTACTTTTGTGAGGAAACTATATGCATAGAAAGAAAGTATCTAAGGATATATACCAAATAAAGTTTAAGAGTATTAACCTTTGGTGGTAGGATTATGGTGATCTTATTTTCTTCTCCTTAGCCTTTTCTATTTCTAAATCATTTTGAAATGAGCATGTTTTTCTTGCATAAAAGGAAAAACAAAAGTCATTTCCATTTGGGGTTAAACAAATGAAGTCTGGTGGTTTACACCCATTCAGTGTGTTTGATTTGAACTTACGGGGATGGGTTCAAAACAGAAATGAGATCTGCTACCAGCACGGGCATCCCAGCTTCACGGTGGGAAGGGAAGTGGTGTTCTCATCTACCATCCAACTGAACCACAGGAAAAAACTGAATCAAGAAAAAGGCATGGCCTGCTGTAGGTTAGCAAACTGTGAACACTAAAATAAACTCCTTTACTCCAGTTAATGCGAGATCTGGGTGATGGAAAGAACAAGATACACGATACATTTTGTCTCAAAGCCAAAGAAGAGACAGGACATTTTGAACAGAGGAAGAAGGGAAATAGAAGAAAATGGAAGTTAAATTAAAAGAATGAGGACCAGATTAAGCACATTAATGAAATAACCCAAAGGAGGGAACCTCCAGCTTGAGACCACACTGCAGCTGAACCTCACTTGGATTCTGGCCGTTAGGTCAGTGGGTTAGGGCACGAGGATTTTAAGAACAGAATACCTAGTTTCCAGTTGTGCCTATATATTAACTGAATCTGGTTAACCACTTTAAAATCCATTCAAACATTTATTAAGTGCCTGCTGTGTACCAGGACCTGCAGATGATTATAACAGTGATACAGTGGGCCCCGCTATAAAAGAAGGTACAGGCCCACAAATAACAGAAAATGCATGATAAATACTGCAACGCGTCCATGGCTGGGGGCAGGAGGGCAGGAAGGAGGGCTGGATGGAGAGGTGGGTGGAAATCTGGACAGACTGGTTAGAAGTGGTGGAATGAACCAAGTCCTGGAAGGCAAATGGGGTCTGCCCTGCAGAGAAGAGAGTGGGAGTCGGGGAACTTGAGTGAGCTGTCCAGGCACAGGCAGAAGCACAGAGACTTGGAAGGGCGTTGGTTTGGAAGTGCTGGTGGGTAGCAAAGGGCTTTGGGTGCAGGGGATGAAGGGGCCAGATCACAGTCCCTTACATGCCAGGCTAATAACCACACTCCCACGTCAACCTCATTGACATGAGGTTACCTAAGACGAAGAGCTCTAAGATCTTCTCTGGCTTTTTTCAGCCAGAGGTCAGTTCAGAAACTAACAAGGGCAGTGTCTCTAGGAGCTATGAGGTGAGAAACCTAATCAGAAACCAAATTATCTCAGAGAACTGGTGAGCTGAACAGGCATGCAGGAAGCCCTGACGGAGGCGTGTGGCAACAGGAGTAGTATGTGTACATCTTATCTTGGTGAGATTTCCCCTTAAATCCCACCTCCCCGCCACCAGCAGGTGGTGAGCAGAACATCTCCCTCTTCTCTCTCAGATGTGTCCCTCTCCAAGCCCGCCTCACGCTCCAGCTAGATTCCCCCATCATTTCTCATCGGATTACTAGAATGGACTCCAAACTTGGCCATTTTTTCTTCTTTTGATTTTTAATCTACAGTCCTAGGGTATTTTAACTTCACTGTAACTTGTATTTGTGGACCAGTTTGGGCATCTAACCACATGCATATAAATATATAAATGTTTCCAAAGGAAAAGGAATCTCAAACTGACTCAGAACTTTTGGAATAGAAGCCATTTACTTATGAACTGGTGAGACTGCCTTCCTTTCTACAAACATTTATTTTGTTTTTAAGAACAATTTAAGACAATTTAAAAATAAATAGATGCACATGGTTTTTAAAAATCCACTAGCTCAGAGAACTTATAGCCACCTCCGCAGGGGAACCAATTTTACTATTTCTCCTGGCAATCACCTCTGCATCTCTAAGTAAAATAAGCGTACACAGCTATTTGTTGGTTTAGCCATTCTAGTTATTATGTAGACTTCCTTCAGTGATACCACACCCACCCTTCTTCCTCCTTTTCTCCCAATAGTTATATCATTACTTTTGTTTAAAAACCGGTGCTATGCATTTTGACTATATAAATATTCTTCCCGCAGAGTCAAATAGTATACTGAGATTGCATCTCCTTTCTTGTGAAGCTCATCTGTTTCCTTTGGAATTTCCAGTTGTCTTTCCTGATCGCTGGCACCATTTGCCTTCACCACATCCTAAACTTTTGCCAACTCTCCATCATATCAGATATTCTACCAAGTCCCCACTTTTTTTCCTTCCTGAAGCTCTTGGACCTCCTGCTATCTAGGCCCTAGACCGACTGTTCTCCAGGCCTGTTGTACGGCTGCCACTCTGCAATTTTCCCTCACTGCATCCCGTGTTGAAGCCTGAGGTGGACATTTGTCATTTTATTTGACTGCCCAGTCTCTGAACTCCCCCTACTATGGTTAGGAACTTCCCCACTTTGTCAGTCTTGGTGGGAGGGACAGCCACCTTCCTACCATAAAATCTGGACCCCCAGTGCTCTTTCCCAGCTTCCCTGGAACCTAGACTAGAGCTGTTACCTAGACTGGGACGGGCAGACACACTCACCCTGGATTTGGCATCTGGAGCTTCTCCTGCAAAGAAGCAGACCAGTGGTGACAGCCATGGGAGCCTGGAAGAAGTGACTACTATTGTTGGACTTGTTCTGTGGTTTGATGTCTTAGCTGTGGTTCTGGCTATTGATCCTTCCTTGTTCTTGCCTGTTCTCCAAGCCTGGTTCTCTAAGCTTCCTGACAATTCAGTGGGTTATCTAACACCCTTTCAATAAATTCCTTTTCTGCTTAAGTTGGCCAGAGTTGGTTTCTGTTGCTTGCAACACAGTCAGTTTCCTGTTTTCCATTGTCAATCAGTTGTTTCCCTGGAACACAGCCGAACGGTAGTATAGAAGAGAAAACTTGAGTCTTATTTATCTGAATGTGTATTTCACCCTCACACTTGATAGTTCGACTAAGTAAAGAATTAAAGGCAGAAGATCACTTGCCCTCAAACTCTGAAGGCACTGCTCCACTGGGTTTTATTCTGTGTTGATGGTGAGAAACCTGTTGCCACTGATTCTCATTCCTTTGAAGCTATTGGATTTTGAACCCTTCTGAAAGCTTCCAGGCCTGTCTTAACATTTATTGTAAAATTTCGTAACATGTATTCAGGTGTGCATCTTTTCTAACTCACTGTGGGAGGAACTCATGTGCTCCTAGAAACTACACGATTGGCCTCCAGCTATGAGAAATATGTGTATTGTAAGTCATTCCCTCTATTGTCTCTGTCTAATCTTTCTGGAATTCCTATTCCTCTTGGATTGACCCTTTAAAGCTCTTATTTTCCATCTCTTTGTTTTTTCTTTTTCGTTCTACTTCCTTGTCCTTACATCAAATTTAGCTTCCACTTCACTAAATTTTCTCTTTTCAATTTGGGCAACTAGATTTTTAATTCCCAAGAATGTTTGTTTTACTCCCTGATCAATCTATTTTTATAGCATCTTATTCTCATTTTATGAATAGGATAGCCTGACACCACTAATTATTTCTCTTAAAGTTTTCTTTTGCTTCTTGTTTAACCTGTTTTCTCCATAGTCATCTTTTCCTACCTTTTCTAAAAAAAAAAAAAAAAATCCTGGTGTCACTTTATAATGTTGTAGTCTTTTCCCAAATGTCTAGTCAAGCTTTTTCGTATTTAAGAATAAAGCAACACAATGACAACTGGGAGCTGTACGATTCAAGTTGAGGTGCTATCCTTAAATCTCAGAATGGGGCCGATCCATTTATTTTGAGAAGATTTCTCAAAAACTATTTGTCTGGGGAAAAGACTCATGGATTCTGGACATTTATTCTGCATAAACACCTTCATGTGAATCCCTTTACACCCTTGGTTTTCGTCATACTTGAGCTTCAGCGGTTCTTCCCCTAGGGCAGACCCGTGCGTGCTCTCTTTGGCCACAGCTTCCTCTGCTCTACTTTACTGGCCGCCACTCCTCCACCCATTCTCCGTATCCAGAAATCTGTTGAATTATCTTGTCCACTACAGGCCCTACTCTCATTTTCAGTGATTTAAAATAACAGTTTCTTTTGCACGGAATAAAGGCTGAAGCCCTAATATTTTTCCTACCTAAGTATCTCAATAATTGAATGTTGATCTTAAAAAGCAAAAATCTCTGAAAATCTGTTACAGATTAATTCTGTATCTAGCTATATCTATATCAAATTAAGAGTAAATGAATAAGAAGCTTAAGAGAAGGACTTCATTAATAAATTAAATAGATCTAATGTTACTCAGATGAAATAAGAGAATATGAGTAATATTTTTAATAAGAGAAATGCTATGATGACTCACAGATCATAGTGGGCTCTAAATTAGAGCAGGCAAAAGGTTCTTATCCCCCATACAATATTTAAGTGTTATTATTTCCTTTGAGGTTTAAATTTTATGTTTTTACAGAAAAAAAAAGCAGGGAAAACTGTGCATTAAACCACCGACTTAAAAGGGATTTTAAATTTACTCATATTACCAAATTCATAATGTGCTTTTCTTTAACTTAAATTATTGCTAACCTTAAATATGTAGTTATTGCCCATAAAATGGAATTTAGGAATTCTTCTCTTCAGACATCTGAATTTCCAATTTGGAGGCTGGCAAAACTACTTAAAACATATTCACTGATGGGCAGTTAGGGTGCAGGCTCTAATATTACTGCTCAGATGTCTCCCTGCAATAATGGACTTGAACCTTTCATCAGAGTACTATTTAGTTTATCTCTACTTCCCTTTCCGATTCTTAGTTTTTGGTCTTAAGATTTGACCTCATTTCAACACCAATGGAATAAACCACGAGTTGACAAACATTTTCTGTAAAAGGCCAGGCTGTAAATATTTTACACCTTGTGGGACATAGCTCTGTTGTAGCTACTCAACTCTGTTATTGGAGCAAGAAAGAAGCTAGAATACATAAATGAATGGGCTTCACTGTATTCCAATAAAACTTTATTTACAAAATGGGCCCTGGACTAGATTTGGCCAGCAGGCCTGAGTTTGTAGATTCATGGGATAAACCATTATCCTCCTACAATTTACTAATGTTTTTATTAAAGGATATCTATATTGCTCATACCAAACACTAACATTTTATGAAGAGAGAAAGCCAATCATATTTTTGGATAATGGAATTACATCTCTGTCACACTTTGGTTAAATGTAAGGACTAAAAACAAATACCAAAAATAAAAGCAAATTTGAGCTATCCATTTGAATAGTTGGACCTCATCTCATCCACAGAAAATAATAATAATTGAACACACAAAGATATTCCTTTTTATGTCCTCAACCATACGTAGCTAAAAAGATAGTTTATAAGTGCAATGAAGAGCCATAAACAAATTCTTACCATGGGTTCAACAGATCAATTTTATGAGTAATTCAATTGCTTCATTACCAGTACCAAAAAAGTTTTTGTCAGCAAACTTTCTCCCATTGAATTACTGTCGACACATCACGGTAACTGTTCTGAATCTAAACCAGTGAGTTCACAGAAGCTTACTTCAGAACACAGTTGCTATAATGGCTTGCAGGGTAGTGCTAGCACCTTAAATCTTAGAAAAAGAGCACGTGTTTAATTATCACCCTGGCTCTAAAGGACAGGGCACTTGGCCCTGGTGGACATAGTTTCACAGACTATCTCCTGGTACAGGAGCACAATAAATGGACTCCAAGAAGTAGAACACTTTTGGAAGATTTGTGAACCTAAACTAATTGAAGAACTTCCTCTTAAGATAGCATAATGTTACTTTTAAGAAACACAAAGTACTGAAAACTGACATCTGCTGGTCTTATATCATGTTAGGAATATCCATTATTTGTACAATTGATATGAAGGCCAAAAATTGCTGCTTTTCCAATCACTCAACTTTCATTTAGGGGAAACTCAGTTCCTGTATTTGGAGGTTGGGAGTTTCCAGGCAGTAGTACGGTAAGGAAGAACCCAGGGGGAGGCAGACAAACTCCCCACGTTGAGAAGATGGAGCTAAGCATCTGGGGAGATCAAAGTAGCTAGAATTTGGGCAGACTACCGGAAAGGAGAAAACTGTTTAGAGAGAAACTCTTGGAAATCTGCAAAAGGTCCCTGTTGAGGATTCAGCAGAGTACTGATCGGTGTGTGCATGTGAGGAAACTACCCAAGGCCAGGAGAAAGAAACACCTGAAAGGAATAGCAAGCAGTACCTAGTGCTCCCACAAGGCCTGAAATGGTAGGCACGTTGTTCTGACAATCGTTTCTATCAGCCAGACTGAAAAAAACTCATGATTCATGAGGCAAGGCTGGAGGACTCAGAAGGGTGTCACCTCATTGGTGAGGCAAAATTAGCCCGAGAACAAATACAGCTCTGGTCCCACCTAACAAAGCAAGACCTGAAAGATCAGACTGTTTCTAAGAAACTTCACTGCATCTCAGAACAAAAGTCAAGAACATTTACAGAAATACAAAAATGCCTGGCGCCCAACAATGACTATCGTCCAACCAAAGATTACTAGGCTTCCAAGGAAGCATGAAAATATGACCCATATTCTGGAGAAAAATCAATTAATCGAAACTGACCTAGAACCAACACAATGGTAAGAATTAGTAGATAAGGACACAGAAAAAAGCTAATGCAACTGTATTCCGTATGTTCAAAAAGTTAAGCAGAGACATAGATGATATAAACCTACAGATTCAAGAAGCTCAACGAATCCCAAACACAAGGAATATAAAGAAAACAATACCAAGGCCCAACACAATCAAATGGTTCAAAGTCAGTGACAAAGACAGAAAATCTTAAAAGCAGCTGGCGGGGGCGGGGGGAGGGGGAGATATGTTACAAACAGAGAAATAAAAATGACAGCAAATTTCTTACTTGTAACAATGTAGCCAGAAGATAGTGGGGCTACATTTTGAAAAGTATTGAAATAAACTGTCAAACTAGAATTCCATACCCAGCAAAAATATCTTTAAAAATCCAAAGGCAAAATAGACTTTTTCAGAGATACAAACACTAAAAGAATTCTTCACCAGCAGACCCGCACTGGAAGAAATACCAAAGGAAATCCTTTAAGCAGAAGGAAATGATGTCAGATGGAAATATGGATCTACACAAGCAATTAAGAGTATCAGAAATGGTAATCAGATGGGTAAATACGTGAGGTTTTCTCCCTCTTATATTTAAACCTCTTTAAAAGGTAATTGAGGGGCTGGCCTGGCGATGTAGTGGTTAAGTTTGTATGCTCCACTTTGGTGGCCCAGGGTTGGCAGGCTCAGATCCCAGGTGTGGACCTGTACGCCGCTCATCAAGCCATGCTGTGGTGGTGTCCCACATACAAAATAGAGAAAGACTGGCATAGATGTTAGCTCAGGGCCAATCTTCCTCAAGCAAAAAGAGGAAGATTGTCAACAGATGTTAGTTCAGGGCCAATCTTCCTCACCAAAATAAAAATAGATAATTGACTGTCTAAACAAAAATAGTAAATTGCATTGTGGAGTTTATAATGTATTTATAAGTAAAATACATGACAAAACTAACATAAAGGGCAGGAGGGGAGAAATGAATGTATATTACTGTAAGGTAAGGGGTATAATTTTAAGCAGACCTAAAAAATGAGTAGGGGTAAGTGCAAAAAGCCAAGAATAAACAAGACAATTCTAAGGAAAAGAACAAGGTAGAGTGACTTGCCCTACCAGATACCAGACTCTTGTTGTAAAACTACAGTAATTAGTGAAAGGTGTACTGGCACAGGGATAGGCAAGAGAATAGAACAGAAAACCTACGAACAATTCCACACATACATGGAAACATCATATATTGCAAATAGGGCACTACAGATCACTGAAAAGGGCGGACTATGTAACAACTGGTGCTGGGACTATTGTTTACCTGAGAAAAAAATAAAGTTGTATCCCTATCTCAAACCACACACAAAATTCAACTCTAGACCTAAATGAAGGGAGCAAAACTTTAAAGCTACGAGAAGAAACAAAGAAGAAAATATTTGACATCATGGGAAAGAAGGTTTTCTTAAACAAGACAGAAAGGCACAAATCATACATGTGAAAAACTACATTAAAATTAACTCTGATCATCAAAAGAGCACGATAAAGTCAAGCCACAGATGAGGAGAGGATATGTGCATTACATATAACCTCCTAAGAATTAGTATGAAGAATAGATAACGAATTAATAGAAACCAGGAGGAAAAGGGCATAGAACCCAAGAGGAAAATAGCTGAAAGACAGGATAGGCAATTCTCAGAAGAGGGTATGAAATGGTCAAAATATTAAAATAAGTAATCAGGGAGATGTAAATTAAAATGAAATAACCTTCTCACACTCTCAGACTGGCAAAAATTGCAGTCTGAAAACACCAGGTGTTGCAAACATGTGAAACTGTTACATCCTGGTTGTGGGGGTGTGGAGTTATAACCCCTTTGGAGAAAAGTTTTCTCAATATTTAGTGAAAACCATCAACTCCTCTGCATGTACCATCCACTCCTGCACATCAGTACAAAGAGACATGAACAAGAATTTTCAGGACAGCATTAGTACCCAGGCTGTAGTTATCCACACAGATGAATCACACAAATATAATACTGAGTAAAAAACCCAAAAACCACATATATACACGATGTCCTTACATAAAATTTTTAAACGCCGAAAACGTTATTCAATCGCATTAGAATAATGCATATCTAGTAAAAGAATACATACAAAATACATATATAGACGAGCATGAGAAACACAAAGAAATGTAGAGAAAAAGGGACAATGTAATTGGGGAGGAAAAACAGCCTTCAACTGTATTGTTAATGTCATTACGTGGTGCTATTGTTTCTACCCCTGTATCTGAAAGTTTTCCAGTAAATTTAAGAAAAATAAAAGATGAGTAGGAGTCAGCTAGTGAGGGAGAAGGGTGGGTAAGTGACTAACCGTTTGGAAGGTGATGTGGCCGTATTATCACTATTTTAAATACGCACGTCCTTTGACCCTACAATTACACTTATCCTAGAGAAACACTAAAAAAAAATGTGCACAGAAAAGCATGTACATGGATGTTGGTTACAGCATTATATTTAATAGGGGGAAGTTGAAGAAAAAAACCCTAATTGTCCATTGTTCATTAATAGGGAAATGATTAATAAACCACTCTACAGTATGCACCCACATTATAGAACACTGTGTAGCTGCTGGGTTCTATGGGGAGGTCCATCTTTAGCTTTATTTAGTAAGGAAGAAAAGCAAGTCAGAACAGTATTTGCAGTATGGTCTCTTATGTAAACACAACCACTGTTGAAAATACATAGAAAAGACCTCGAAAGAAATCCATCAATGAGGACTGAGGTGCAGGCCGGAGGGAGTCAGGACACTCTATATACACTTCTGATAGAAGGTGTGTGTAATTCATAATTAAAGAAAACAGAATATAAACAGAGGAAACACATGTCAAAAAACAAAAAAGCCTGGGGACCAGAGAGATGATGACAGATTTGAGGAACTAGAAGCTAAAAGTGAGAAGAGCAGGGGCTGCAAGGCCACGAGAAGTTCTGAGACGGCTGGGCCTCTGGGAGACAGGGCGCAGGGAAGCCTTCATGAAGAATGACAAAGAATAAAATGTAGTGAAAGGATGAAAGGATGAGAGGAAGGAAGGAAGGAAGCAACGGGGGAACGGGGGCCTTCCGATTTTAGGATTATTGGCCATTTCTGTAATATCAGTTCTCTACTTCCCTATAGTTAGGTAACTCCCAAATTTTGAGAAAGGAAACTAAAATCATCCAACGTGTACTCTGTACTTTCACATAGATTACTTTAATTAAGGAGAAGTGGGGCCTTTTAACAAACCTTTAATTTGTTAAGATGAAACTTTCTTTGTATTTAAAAAAAATCAATGTAAACATAGTGATATCAATTCTCAGATACACCGACTATTCAGAAGCACAATATTAAATGTAATATATCGGTAACAGAAGAACTTCAGAATAGTCTCTTCATCTAATGGTATAAGTGGTACTTGGCTTTTATAGCCAGTGTCATTGTTCCTGGGATCAATGAGCATCTTCAGATAATCCCTGAGTTCATTCTTCCCATGGGAGCTATTCCTGGCTAGATCATTAAAGAGCAAACAACCGTGGAAAATCTTACATAGACCCTAATTCATATGATCCCCAATAAGGTAAATATAGGATTAAGTAGTTTTTGAGATGGGAGAATCATCCTAAAAAACCCAGACCGGGGCAGATGAGGGAAGAGCCTCCATTATTCCAATTGTTTTTTCCCAATAACTACAAAGAAGCATCCTGTTTCTGGTGAAGAGATGATTTAAAATGTACTACCCACACAAAAAATGCAAATTTACCCCCTTTGTAATGACAAGAGTTTTACCAACAGTCCTTCCTACTTTTGAGAAATCTCCTAGAGTTTAACAGAGAGATGGAATCCTTGGAAAGTGAGGAAAGTAATACTGATAAGACATGTACTGGTTCTAAGATGAGAATTCAACATTCTTAAAAGAAAGAACAAAGAATAGAAATTTATCTCCAAAAAAGACCACTAGTGAGCTTTCTAAGGCTAAGGAAATGGAGAAATGGTTTGAGAGAAATGGTACGCCGAGGAGCCAGGCTGGGTGAGTGGGCAGCAGTGTCACTGGGCTGCTTTTGCTGGGGACAGATTCCTGCACTAGTAGTAGTACAGGAGTGCTCCCTTATCTGCGGCTTCATCTTCTACAGTTTCAGTTACCCTCGGTCAACCATGGCCCAAAAATATTAAATGGAAAATTCCAGAAATACACAATCCATAAGTTTTAAATTGTGGGCTGTTCCGAGCACTGTGATGAAATATCCCGCCCTCCACCTGGGATGTGAATCAACCCTTTGTTCAGCATAGCCACACTGTAGATGTCACCCACCTGTTAGCCACTTAGTAGCCATCTGGGTTATCAGATCTTCTGGCATGGTATCCAAGTGCTTGTGCTCAAAGAACCCTTACTTTACTTCATAATGGCCCCAAAATGCAAGAGTAGTGATGCTGGCAATTCGGATAAGCCAAAGAGAAGCCGTAAAGTGCTTCTTTTAAACGAAAAGGTGGAAGTTCTCAACTTAATAAGGAAAGATAAAAAATCATATGTTGAGGTTGCTGAGATCTACAGTCAGAGTGAATCTTCTATCTGTGAAATTGTGAAGAAGGAAGAAATTCGTGCTAGTTTTGCTATCGCACCTCAAACTGCAAAAGTTATCACCACAGTGTGTAATAAGTGCTTAGTTAAAATGGAAAAGGCATTAAATTTGTACCATAAGGCATTCTGGAAAAAAACAAAAAAGCCATTTTGAGAGAGATCACGTTGACATAACTTTTGTTACAGTACATTATTATAATTGTCCCATTTTGTCATTAGTTATTGTTGTTAATCTCTTACTATGCCTAATATATAAAGTAAACTTTATCGTAGGAATGTATGTATAGGAAAAAACATAGTACATATAGGGTTCAGTATCATCTGCAGCTTCAGGCATCCACTGGGGTCTTGGAATGCATATACCCCTGCAGATAAGGTGGACTACTATACTGCTTGATCTAGGATTTAAAGACCCCTCACCCTGGAAAACACAAAGTATGGATCTTCCCTTTTTAGATCTACGGGCAAAACAATACAACCATCAAAACAGAAAAAGTACAACTGTTTGAAAGGAGTCCAATTCCTCCACTCACATTCTGCAGTTTTATGACTCCCTAGGATCTGACACACGAATTGGACTTCAACTCTCTGTGATACGACTGTGGGCAAACGTTTTGACAGAGATCATGATTCAGAAGACTCTCACTGACCCACTAAAGGTTCAGAACAAGGTCTTAGCTTTTTCTACATCATAACGGGACACCATGTTTGAGGTACAGAAGAAAAACGAAGCAGAAAGGCCTCCGGCAGTGACTGCTAATGAATACATATGAAATTGTGTTCATTTTCCAAACGCACATAAAAAGATCTTGAAAATAGACTAGGAATAAATGCTCTGAAAAACGTGAGATGGAATAGTGGTGATACAACAGCTCTGAAACTACACCAACTTGATAACATTGACTTCAAGGAACACATAAAAAAAAATGTTCTTTATCTAAACGAGTTTTGAAAAAAAATGCTAGTGTGCTGTATAGGAAAGGGATGATGATAATGCTGACCTTTATTAATGATAAAATCAATAACAAACTATAAAGCTTATCAAGGACCTGGCTCTTTTCAGCAGCTCGAATGATTACAGGAAAAGCAACAATTCATTTGAACAGGACGTTAGCTCACGTGCAGCAGATGAGGCTCTTAGGGGCCAACAGTAGTGGTGGGTACAGCTAGGTGGCCACTCTGAGAGCTTGTCTCCTTTTATACAAGTCGGTTTTTTTCTAATTCATTTATCTCTTTGTTATCTCTAGTATGTGCCTTACAACAATTCCAGGCACTAGATGTTACCTCAACAGATACTTGTTCCTTGGGAGACTAAGGAGAGAACTAAGGATCTCCAAAAGTACTCTCGTTGAACCCAACAATTAATTTGGAGAACAATTTCTCCCTAGTCTATGTTTATTTCCAGCTGTAGGCAAGGGAGTGTGCGAAGGAGAAACACTCTTCATCTCCGAAGCCCGCCATACATCAGGTCCTCCCACTGCCTCTCTTCCCGCTGGTTCTCAGCCTGGAAATCTCACCTGTGGGCAAAGTGAGCTCACAAACCCAAAATGCACTGATTTTCTTGATGAATGAGCCCAAGTGAACTCCAAAGAGCTCCACCTGAGCTTTTACCCGAGCATTCATCTAGAGATCACAAAATAAGCACCTGGTTATTTAAAAAAAAGAACAAATACTTAATTGTGTGATAAATAAAACTTCACAACCTCTACAAATCTGTTAAAGTTTACAGATCTGAGAAGATTAAAGCTTTCTAAAATAAAGTTAACCAATCCAAAATAATCTGTCAGTTTTATCAAACATCTATCTGATTAATGAATCTTTTAATTACTTTGGTACTTTTTTCAAAGAATGGACTGACATTAATTTCTTACAAAATCTATTTGTATTTGTTCTCACACACTGCACATTGTTCACTAAAATACATGCGTGTGTGTGTGTGTGTGTAGGCAGTCACTTCATAAAAAGCAGGGAGGAAAAGAGACAGAACTATTTGAATCATATTCCAATTTAGGAGAATGCTCTTTACGATATTCTCTGAGTGACTTATAAAGGTGAATAAAATAAGAAACTACAAGAATAGATACATTAAAATGAGTATTTCCATCATATTAGCATGCAATTCTTTTTGTCAGTTTGCAAAATATAACTTAAAAAATTTTTTTTAACTGGTAGACTGTAGAGGAATGGCAGGAAACCTTGGTGAAGTTACAGAGCCTTCCTGGGCCTCCGTTTCCTCAACTGTACAAAGTGAATAGAGGACTAGAAAAATCCCTGTAATACTTTCCAGGGTTTCAATGCCTGTGAGCGCCTCTGAAGCCTCACCTGCTAATAGTTAACCTCTTTCGTTCACTTGTCCTTACCATCTCTGAGCGAGATTCCCTGCATGAATGCGTCTTGACCAGAACCCAGCAAATGCTAAATTCACCAGAGATTTTCACTACATTACAGTTCTAACATAAGCTAAGGGAAACATATTTCAAAACTATCATAGAATGCTAAGCAAAAATTTAAGAACACCAAAAGTTTCTTCATCTGTGACTTAGTTCACAGCCAAACACGTGAGCTCTTTCCCCAGCTCCTTCAACTGTTCAACTTGAGGTGTGCAGCCACTGGATCACTTCATGAGCTCCTTTCCCTGGGTTACTAAGGGTTTGGTTCTAGAGTTGCCTGGAGTTGTAAAAGGGATGAGAGAAATTCTTTCTGTCCCCACCCTATTACCACTATTTATGACCAATTGGCACCGTTGTCAAAGCATTTGGGACACCCTTGCCCCAGGGCCACTGCAAAAGAATGTCCACTTTATTATGAACAGTGCCCTGTTTCAGGGAAAGCAGGATGTTTAGAAAGTTTTGTACTCAGTCCTCATCTCCCCTTTCAGTCAATTATGACTCGCTATAGGGACAATTGTGCTGTAGGGTCAATTAATAAAATCATGGACTTCTAGGAGTGATTGTCAAATGCTGCTGTGGACAAAACAATACCTGATGGGCAAAAGGTGGGAAAAGGTCTAAAAAGGACTGTAACTTTCCAAGGAGCTCTCAAAGATAGTAGAAGCTTCTGGAAGTCCAAGTTTCCAAAGAGTGTTTAAATCAGTCTGCTAAGTGGTTCAAAGCAGAGCCAATGGGAAAGTCCAATACTGACCCGCTGGCACTCTGTCACTTTCCCCACAACCAACAAAATCCACAAGACTATTACCATGAAATATAGAGGATGCAGAAACACATGCTACAACATGGGTTCTTCAAAAGATGACAAAGTCATCTGAGAAGGAGGTGACTCAAATTTCAAGCAAGCTGCTATTCCAACAACAAATTTCTTGTTCTGATTGTATTTGGCATTTTCAGGATCACTTTCTTGCATGTGCATATTTAATCCCTGTTATAGTCCTTGTTGTTATAACCAAAATCTCTTTAAAACAAATGCACAAGTCCTGGTTCTCAAACTTGGATACACATTGGAATCGACTGGGAAATACAAAAAATTCTGATGCCTGGGTCCCACCCCTGAGATCATGATGTAGATAGATAGGTGTGGTCTGGAGGTAGGAGTTTTAAAAGCTACCCAGCTGATTCTAATGTAAAAGCAAGCTGCAGAACCACTGCTCTAAGCTGAACCCTGGTTGGCAACTAGGCTCAGATGGTTCTGCTGTTTACGGGAAGTCTACCTCAACCTGCCAAAAATAAGCACAATTATGGTGTGGGTAACAGTCATCAGAGGTAAATGTGTATTCTATTCTGATATCAAATTATTTTTAAAGGCAGAGGGGCAAGTGATGAGAAGGAACAATGATGCTTTTGTAGGGGTAAGACAAGTCTTCAATGCTACAAAACTTCCTAGCATATTATAGAAACCAGTTTTGCTGGTTTTTTATTATATGACAAAGGCAAGCACTGACCCAATCGGCAGGACTTGGGATGTAAGATTTACTAGTCCGAAGCACTAGGGAGATATCTTTGTGACTTCTGAAAAAACCCAGAGACGTTTTCTACTCTAAGAATACTACTGTCAAAGAACAGATACTGTCATTGTCCACTAGTCTTTACATTTTTCTGTGTCAAGAAGATAAAGACCAAACCTATGGACCTAGAAGGCAGCTCTATAGGGCTGCAATTTTCCATTAAGAGATTAAATATAACTTCTAAGACCATGGGTCTCAAACTTGAGCATGCTCAGAATCACCTGGAGGGCTCATTAAATGCAGATTGTTGGGCTCCACCGCACAGGGTCTCCGATTCTATAGGTCAAGGACGGGGATTTGTATTTCTGACAAGTTCCCAGAAGATGCTGATGCTGCCAGTCTGGGGACCACACCTTGAGAACCCATGTTTCAAGGACTTGCAAACAGCATGATCCTTGAGTAACAAGAAATGCTTCTATCCTACCTCAAGCTTTGTGATAAAGAGACAAATTACTTTGAGTGAAATGAGACAGTGTCTTAAGAGAAATCTTGAGATTTATCCCAAGAGGCAAAACTGTTTCATTCCTCTAAAGAGGAATAGATGGGTTCAGTTAACTTCATTCATTCACTCATGAGTAAATGTTACCCTTGGAGGAGAAAGTAGAAGAGCTGTCATAAGTTCAAACAGAAGGACCTAAACATTCTTTTCAAAAAACATTGACCCATGGTTTCCTGTTTCAGGGAACAACGACTATTTTCCATTTTTAAAATGTTTACTGTATAATGTGGCATTTAAGTGGAGGTAAAGGTGGGCTTTTTAAACAAGTGGTTAGAGCAACTGAGTGACATCTGGAAAAAAATAAAGCAGAATCTGTACTTTACAGAATAGAGGATAAACCTCAAATGGAGCAAATATTTAAATGTAAAAAAGCCCCCATAGAAATTCTGTAAAAAAAAATATGGGTCAATTTCTGTATGTGCGTGTGGAAGGGGGATAGTGGAAGATTCCACTTTCTAATTGTAACTCAAAATCTGGAAGCCATAAAAGAAAGAATGGAAAAAAATATGCTGCGGAAAAATTAACTTCTGTTTGGGGCAAACAAAAACCTCAATGACTAAAGAAAATGATAAAGTAAGAAAAATATTTGGAGATCATATCATGGGTTTAGAGCTTAATGTCCCTATTATATAAAGAGCCCTACAAATCAATGAGAAAAAGACCAATAACCCAATAGAAGAGCAAGTCAAGCACAGGAACATACAGTTTGCAAAAAAGAAATACAAATGGCCTTTAAACATATGAGAAAATGTCCAACCTCACACTTTTTAAAAAAGGTATGCAAATTTAAACCATCTCGAGATATATTTTGCATATCAGATTGGCAAAAATCCAAAAGTGTGATCACTCATTCTGTTGGTGAAACTCTCGTAAGTTGTTGGTAGGAGCGCAAAATGAAACAATCCCTGGGAAGGGCACTCAACACCATCACAAGTACATACGCACACATCCTCTGGAAAATGTCAACCGTCCTTGTAGAAAACTGCCCTGCAGATACACCTGCACAGGTATGAAGTGATACATGTGCAACTTTGTTCATAACAGCATAAGATTAAAAATCTAAGAGTCTATTCATAGGAGATTGATTTAATAATTCTGACACATCCATACAATGGAATATTATACAGCTCAAAAAAATATGAGGCAGTTCTGTATGTTCTGACATGGAAAGCTCATTAAAGTATATCACCCAATATAAAAACAAAGTCCAGAATAACATACAGTTGTCATCTTTCCTAAGAAAAAAGGGAAAATAAGTGTTTTTTAACATTTTTAATTTGCATAAACAGTGCGAGAATTTATAAGAAATGAATAGAAATGGTGACCTGTAAAAGGCCTAGGAGGGCAGGGTGGACGGGAACAGGTCTGGAGCAATTTTCAGGCGTACTTTCATATAAAAGTTTCTCTATAATAGTATTGAAATCAAATTGTGGAACTAAATGAGAAAACTCTGGTGTATACAAACATTTTCTTTACACGTTTTCGGCACAATTCAATGCCTCTCCAAACCCCCACCCCAAGGTACTTAGCAAATATGAGTTAAGTGATAGGGCTAAGGCCAAAGTTATTGACCCTTAGGAGGCCAGACGTTAGATGGCAAAGTCCACTTTGCAGGCAAGGGCTTTTCAGAACAGCATTTACTACAGCAGGTCTCTGAAGATGAAAGAAGCCAGGCTTTTAGTTTTACTGGATCGTTCAATTTCTATAAATAGTCCCTTCCAATTAAGCCAATGAATTTACATTTCTCTGCAGCCCATGCTTTTAAGCGAAGCTCAGATGTTTGCCATAGAATGTTTCACTCTGTGGCACTTTCCCCCACCTCTGTTTTAATAAATAAACAATCAGCATAAGCACCTAATTATAGACTTCAGGAACATAAAATTCCCCAGATCAGACAAGAAATACAATCTACCCTTCCCCCACCTCTCAAACCCGTCTTTTATCTAACTCAAAATGAGGAAACACCTTTAGATACTGTACAAAGTACACCGCATGCAGTATACAAATAAGTCACAGGAACCAAGGTTTCTTAGTACCTCCACATCTCCCTGAAGAGATGCCAGTTTTTACATACTCCCTAAAGTATACTTTAAAATCATCCCCTGTGTTCAGACTGCTATGTAAAATTTATAAAAATGTAACATAAACTTCATATAAATGTTATATAATTGTTTTTAAAAAAATAAAGACAAACACATTTAACTTACTCTGGGCACATCTCAAGGCACCAGAGTTACATTTCTATGACTGTCTGTCATGTATCAATGAAAGAGAACAAGTCAGCGACTTCTCCTCGACGCCAGGAACTTACAGGAGGATCCACAGCAGCAAGCAGGGGAGCATGCCAGTCAGCACTAGGACTCCTGGGAGAGCTGATTATCATTTCTCTGGAGACGTTTCTAGGCCATGCATGGAGAGCACTCATGACAACCAAACCAAAAAAAGCCCACTATACGAACTAGCTTTTTGGCATCCTTTGCTCAGTTTCTAAAAGGACCACCTGTAATCTACCTGGAAAAAGAGAACAGGGTTGGACAAGTGAAAAACCTTTCATATCAACCCTCAGGAATGAAGCCTGAGTAAAATCCTATTCATCGTGCCACAAGGAAGTGGCGTAGAAAGACCAAACGACAGAGTATCAAGAACAGCCAGTTTTATAGTCCTTGACATGGCCAGAACTCACTGTGTGACCCTGGGCTCATCTCCAAAATGCAGCGGTGGTACTTGAGGCCTCAACAAAGGTCTGAGGCTGGAACTCTAGGTTGCTTAATTCCGACAGCTTACTCTGTCACTTAAAAATCCAATTTGCTGGCAAGAAGAAATTATGGCGATGACTGAGTTCTTCTGCTGGTGAATGCTTATAATGAATGAATGCGCTGTAACCCAACTCATGGATGAAATGACTTCACAGCCTCATCCTTAGATTTCTGACACCTGATTACATAGCAGTCTCTGTGGAAGATGACATAATATAAAAATAAATTCTCTGTTTCATCCTGTCCCCTATCCTTGGAGGCTGGATCAGTGCAAATCACTGACATTTGGGAAAAAAAAAGAATCCCAGAAGATTGTTGTGGGTCTCAGCCTGGTGCAGTGGTGAACTGCCTCCAAGACCTGCTCTAGTTTAGAGGCCCAATCAGAAAAAGCAGCGGCTTGGAGTTATGATGACATTCCTGTGCTGAGGAGTGGCAGTGGATTGTTGGATATAAAGCAAAATGAGAAGACACTGCCTCTGTCTGTGTATGTGGTTCTCTCCCTCTCTCATACACACACACACACCCCCAATAATGCATATTGCTTAGCTCATTTGTCCCCTGGGTCCCTTTTTCTCTTGCCTCACAAGAGAGCCAGCGCCCCTCCCCCATGTCTGTCAAAAGCTGCAGAACACCAGGCATTGGCTGGGCCCATTCTCCTTCATAATGACACTAAACAGGATAACGTGGAAGTTCCTCTCTCCTCTATGCTCTGAGGACCAACCTATTTTCTCTGACAAGAAGCCACAAGCTAATAGGTTAATCTAACTTATTACGCCACATCCTGATATTACCCAGGAAAGGCAATTTTAAAACTATCATCTTCTGGGTCCAGAGTGGCTGCATTTCTTTGTAAATATGCAGTAGAACAGTGACATTTATGAAGCTGCTTTTTTTGTTATTAAGATTTATTTGTTTTTACTTGTAACTTTTTAGGTTCCCTCTAAACGTATGAGTTGTCTTATCCTGTCGAAAATAATACAGAGGGTAGATTACAAATCTCACTTTTCATTTCCTAGTCCAGAAGCAGATATTTGCCATTGGGGGTCAGCAATGCTTCCAACCTTCCGTGCTGCCCGTGGTGTTACACAGCACCTGGACATGTCAAGCAGGCACTCCCAATGCCTTCAAGTGTGAGTGCCCAACCTTTGGGTGAAATAATTATAGTTGATATGTACAGGGCCTCAGCTCAAAGTCAGATTGCTGTGCCAAACAATATCATTTCATCTTCTCCAAACGTCTATGTCACAGACGAGCAAACTTAACGGCAGCTAGAAAGTGGCAAAGTGGACACGTGAACCCGTCTTTGTAATACTCAATTTGCCTCCAAGAATGTTGAGAAAACAAAGTCCTCCGCTCTAAGAAGCTACTGATTGCGAGATGTACCATTGTTTCATAAACAAATATAGAGAGAGATCAATGCATATGGACATATGAAAAACATGTATGTCATAGAAAATGGAGAAAATATACTCCTCCTTATACAAAAGGAACAATCCACTATGACCTGCTGTCCACTCCCTCCCCGACTGAGGAGGAGCTTGAGGCTCAGAAGACTGTGATTTGTCCAAGGGCCCCAGGAGTGGCAGGGCCAATGCGGCTCAGTTCAAAAGAGTACTGACCACCATTCTGTGAGAGGAACTGTGCTGGGCCTGGGGACTCAGCGTGGTTCCTGCCCTTAGGGAACTGAGCATCGGAACTTAGCATCAGAACAAAGCCCAGAGGTCCTAAAGCCAGAGGTGCACACACCAGTCCTACCACACCCGTTCATGACTCAGGGGGACTTCCCAAGACCTTTGGATTGACTTGCAACATTTCCCAAGACTTAATGATGAAGTCTTGAATGAACCGTTAAAATGTGTTTTCTCTGTTCTTTTTGTTTTGCTTGTTTTTGACATAACATTTCATTTCCAAGGACCTTGCTCCTGGGTGAGGATGTAAACACATTGTGAGAACTGCAAGGACAGCACTCACACTGCTTTCCTGCATTTTCTTCCTGATGCAGCTGTAGTAAGGAGCTCACACGCAATGGAATAAAGAGCAGCAGACCCACAACTTGACTTGAGGCGGAGATGGAAACTAATATTTTTTGAGGGCCCACTAGGGATCATACTAGATACTAGATGTTCTTGTTTTGTGAAGGAATGAACTAAGAAATAGACAAACCTCTAATCTGCTCAAGGTGTCAACTATGTAGGTCTACCAAGAAATGGACATCTCAAGCATTTGAATGAAGTTTATTTTACAAAGTCTAAATTTGTTATGAATCATGAGTAGCTAAGATTAAAAATCTCCTTGCCTAAAAGTATTGTATCAAATCATAAATATGTGGTGTGTACCTACAGTGTACAAGATACCACAGGGACACTAATATGTAACTTTTATCTCTAAAAAACTTACAATCTAGCTGGGAAGAGGATTCTATCATTTTAAAAGCTAACTAATGAAAAAATAATTGATAAGAAATTAAACTAAAATAAACAAAATAAAATAACTTTTAATTTGATGGGAGACATGCAATATCAGTACACAGAATTACCTGCTAAATAGTTTCCACAGGCAATAAAGCTACCGGAATTCACACGGGCTGCGACAGTATCTGAAGCACCACAGTTTTCAAAAACTGTTATTAATGGGGCTGGCCCCGTGGCCGAGCGGTTAAGTTTGCGCGCTCCGCTGCAGGCGGCCCAGTGTTTCGTTGGTTCGAATCCTGGGCGCGGACATGACACTGCTCATCAAACCACGCTGAGGCAGCGTCCCACATGCCACAACTAAAAATGGACACACAACGAAGAATATACAACTATGTACCGGGGGGCTTTGGGGAGAAAAAGGAAAAAATAAAATCTTTAAAAAAAAAAAAAACTGTTATTAATAATCGCATGCTGGGGATTTCCGATTAACAAAATGTAAAAGTTGAAAGTTATTCTGTAGAGTTGAAGGTACAGGAAAGTGATGAGTTGGGATGATTATGTACATACCCAACACGATAATTACATGAAGAGAAAAAGAATGAGAACCTGAGAAGGGTACGACTATGGAGAGAAGTCACAGATGCGACAGCAGACATGTCTCCACTCATGGCCCCCTCCCATCGTGGGCAGCGCCAATGCCGTCTCGTCTCCACCGGCCCCTCCCCCACCACACCCCAATGGGAATTCTTGGGCAGGTCCAGCTTTCCTTGTTGACAGGCATGCTCGTTTCCTTCTCTACCAAAAGAATATAATGGTGCTCATGAGCCACCTTCTGCACACAAATGTTTCAAAGTTTAAACTAAAAAAATGGATTTGAGATTTCTATAAAAATGCTTATTCGAGAAACCTAAATGAACGCTAAAGGCTTTGTCTACAATGGTCAATGAAAAGAATCATGTCCAGATACAAATACACACAGAGGCACACAAACACATAGATAACTGAAGGTGCAATAGCCTTTCCAATAATTCTAAACTTGGCTTAATTTATTGTTATTGCATAATGATAAAAAGGTCTAAAACGCTGAGTGTTATAGAAACTCAAACAATTCTAAACTTTGCTTTAAGAAATAAAAAGTACAGACGTTACCAAGATAATTGGTAAAATAATATCTGACATGTGAGGAGCCTTTCCTTTGGGTAAGCAGCACAAGATAAATTTTTCATTTCGATGAGCCAGCAGCTATTAAGAAGATGGTCACCAGGAGAATGAAAAGACTCCAAGTGTAATTGTTTCTGGAGGAGGCAGGGTGAGCACACTTCACCACACCTGCTCCCTTGACGGGGAAAAACACCAAGCAGCAGAGCACCGGATACCCACAGCCACCCGAGGCCTGCCTGCCCCTCACAAACAGGCTGGTGTGGCCAACCAGGTAACAACAAAACAGTTTGGTTTGGTCTTCTCCCCAACCAAAGCCAACTCACCAAGCAGCAAAAACAGTTACTCATGGGAAACCCAGGGATGAATGAGGCCTAGTGAGCAAATTAGAGTTAGGTGACATTCAGGAGTCAAAATAAGGGTCCCCGCCTCATGCGAGGCTGGTGGGAATGTAAAATGATGCAGTCGCTGTGCAAAAGTCTGGCAGTTCCTCAAAAAGTTAAACATAGAAATACCACATAATCCAGCAATCCCACTTCTGGGTATATATCCAAAGGAATTGAAAGCAGGAACTCAGATACTTCAATGCCAATGTTCATAGCAGCGTTAGTGAATAGCCCAATGGTGGAAACAACCCAAGAGTCTACTGACAGATGAATGGATAAACAAACTGGGATATACGCACACAATGGAATATTTTGTTGTTAGTGGCATCCAGTTGATTCTGACTCCTAGCAACCCTACAGCCGAGTGGAACCCTTTTTTTGCACCATCCTCTCACCTTCCAGCGCTATATTAGATAATGCTCTGCTGCTTTTCATAGGGTTTTCATGGCTAATTTTTTTGAATTGGGTGGCCTGGTCCTTCTTTCTAGTTGATCTTAGTCTGGAAACTCCGCTGAAACCTGTCCATCATGGGTGACCCTGCTGGTATGTGAAATCCCAGTGGCATAGATTTCAGCATCATAGCAACACGCAGCTACCACAGTATGACAACTAACAGATGAGTGGTGTGGTTCCCTGACCTGGAAATGAACCTGGGGTGAGGTGGTGAGAGCGCCAAATCTTAACCACTGGACCACAGGGCTGGCAACTGGAATATTATTCAGCCATAAAATGAATTGAAATGTTGGGCCAGCCCCTGTGGCCCAGTGGTTAAGATCAGCACACTCTGCTTCAGCAGCCTGGGTTCAGTTCCTGGGCACAGACCTACACTGCTGGTCAGTGGCCACGCTGTTGCAGTGGCTCACATCCAAAAAGAGGAAGACTGCAGATG
This sequence comes from Equus przewalskii, assembly GCF_037783145.1. Taxonomy (NCBI): domain Eukaryota; kingdom Metazoa; phylum Chordata; class Mammalia; order Perissodactyla; family Equidae; genus Equus; species Equus przewalskii. The sequence goes on along the minus strand of NC_091849.1, from coordinate 19,245,024 downwards.
TTAGCTCACGGCAAATATTCTTCAGCAAAAAGAGGAAGACTAGCAAGAGATGTTAGCTCAGGTGAATCTTCCTCAGTAAAAAAGCGAAAAAAAGAGAATTGAAATTTTGATATACACCACAACATGGATGAACCTCAAAGACATTATCCTGAATGAAATAAGACAGACACAAAAGGACAATTATTCTACAATTCCACTTATTTAAGGCACCTAGAGTAGTCAAATTCGTAGAGACAGTTAGTAGAACAGTGGCACTGGGGGCTGAGGGGAGGGGGTGTGGGGAATTACTGCGCACAGTTTCTGTTACGCTTGGTGAAAAACTTCTGGAAATGGATAGTGGTGATGGTTGCACATTATAAAGGGACTTAATGTCACTGAATTATACACCTAAAAACGGTAAATTTTATGCTATGTATATTTGACCACAATAAAACCAACAAACAATCAAAACAAGGATTCCCAGAGGATGCCCTTGCCCTGCAGGTCCTTCCCACCCCTACCTCTGACCACTTGCCCTCTCCCTGAACACCTGCATGTTTCCTCATTTAAAATGTCCACTGAAATACTCCTGGCAGAAGATGGCTCAAATGAATCTGGAAGTGGAGAGAAAGCAGGGGGCCTATGATCCTCAGTCCTGATATTCCACTGTCAGCTCCAGCATGTGACTTCCCCTTCCAAAGGAAAATAAGTCATTCTTAATGAGTTTTCACAGAGACGGTAACTACCAACACTCAAGACCATTATGGAAAGGAAACTTCAGTTTCTCCAGAGAGCAGAGCAAATCCTATGAAAAATGGGCTTTTTCTGCTAGTATCACTGACTTCCTACCAAGGAGCCTGAGAGACAGATAAGGGGCCCAGCCTCCCCTGTGCAGATGGGCGAATCATTTGCTCTCCCTAACTCGGCTGGAATTTTCTCCTGTTTCCTTGGACTGATGGATACATTTCTCCAGTTGTAAGTGCCTTGATAGGCTGGGGCCAAGGTAAAAACTCACAGCAGCCATTTGTTTCCACTGAGTAATTCTAAAAAAAATGCTCAGTGTAAGATAATGTTGATCCCACTAACCTAAGTTATTGTAATTTTCTAAATAGCCAAGTTAAATAATCATTACAATTTCTTTGGTAGTATTGTGCCTGTCACAATACATGTATTGATTAAGTATTTGTGGAATGAACAATCTAATACAAACAACTTCCTCAAACAAAAGATGAGCTCACAATATGTGATGAAGCCCATAGTTCAATAATGAGTAAACCCTCGATATACAGTCATGGGAATTCGAGAAAGTGCGATGAAGGGGCCAGAGAGCAAGTAACATTTTGATAAGATGTCACTGCAGGAGATGAGAAGTACCAGGTAGACGTCCTGGCTGGGCTGATGTGTCACTGCTTTCCACTGGAATTTATAAACAAAACACAAACAGAGAAAGAAAAGTAGTGGTCAAAAATTTAAGTATTTCCTTTATACATGCGTAAGTAGGATGAGGTTTGTGAGGTCAGTGAAATACGAATTCTCCTTTTCGTTCTATTTAAGAAACAATGGGAGGAAAAGAAAAGGTGGCTGCAGAGGGACACGTCACTGCACTTGTAACCAGTTAAGAGTATATGGAAAGAACTGCTGTATTGAAATCAGATCCAGCAGAGAAATGGACAAATAAATTAAGAAGGAAAATAAAGACAAACGAACGAAAAGAAACACGCATGAGCCTCCTTTTCCTCCCCAAAGGGCAGCTTGCTTTGTCAACCCATGCTGAAGAGTGGTCTCGCCCTTCTAGAACTCAGTTCGAAATCTGAGCCATTTTGCATTCTGTTTCACATTGACAAAGCAGTTCTTTGCTGCTACTTATTTATAATTTAATTCCCCCGATGGTTCTAAAAACAAGGGAAGAAATATTTTCAAACAAAAATCATTATTTATACAGCTGGAGTTTCCATTTAGTTAGGAAAATTAGTAGAAAAATGTTTGGTCAGAATTTGAGATAAGTTTTGAAGGTTTCACAAAACCTCATACCATCAACTTCCAAATCTCTTTTATTACATTTAACTCCTCCCCAAAGTCAACAAGAGAAGCCCCCAAATCAACTAAACCAATGGGTTCTGATCTGGGCAACTCCTTTGGCAAGGGGTGGGGGATCTCTGAATCAGCAGCAAAAATAGCTCAATTAAAATACCATTCTAATATGTTGTTCGTTTTGGTTTGAAAATGGAAACCAGCGACTTGCTTGCATGAGTAAACAGAAGACAGTGATTCAGGCTGGGGTCTACAGAGCAAGGGCAAAGGGGACAGCTGGCAATTATCAGGCTAACTTAACCAGATTAATTCACGCCTAAAAATTCACTCTGGTGCCCAAATTGCCCTGATCGGCTATATTCATAGAAGAACTAAAGAGCGTGATTACCAAATCTGCTTCCAACCTGTGCTGCCGAGGCTGTGCCTAGGTGGGTTGTCTTAAGGGGATGAATGTGTCACAAACTGTCCTCAGTCCTCCGTTTCCCCAGTAAAGAGCACCCGAGGATTTTCACAACATGTTTGAACATTTGCTTAAGTGTCCTATGGCCTTATAGGATGCAATTATCATATACTGAATAAAGAATCAAAAATTTTAAATAGGGCCAAAGGACTGAAAAATTGCACTGGAGGTAATCCTTTAAATTTATAGACCTTGAGACAAAGCCCAGATGAAGAGAGATGCTACCATTCCTAGCATGAAGAAATTCCAAAGGGAAAAAATACTCAGAGTAAAAAATAGAAAAAGAATTTGCAAAGAATTTGTAAGATTATGAAAATTAGAATAGTCAAAATTTGAAAATGTCTTTTTTAGCCTATCCCTAAAGATGTGTGAGATTAATGCCTTATGCTTATAAAGTACTTTATACATTTACAAAGCCCTTCACAATTAATTCTCACAACTGTGTAAGGTAATCCGGCTGAGTATTATTATTCCCATTTTACTGATTAAGAAAATAGGGCCCTCAGATGTGCTGAAGCAAAGCTAACGTCGAAGCTGAAACTTGAACCCAAGCCTTCTGGGTCCAAGTGGAGTGCCCTTTCCATCACGCCATGCTAAAGGCTAAAGTTAACTTAAAGCAAATAAAAAAGATCGCATTACCCTGTCAAATCTGTGGTATTCACCATCACAAATAGTCTCAGAGTCAACACATGTCGTTAAATAAATCTTATAACTAAGCTTGGCTTGAGAATACAGATGGCACGGGAAGGTGGCACTGAGGAGGTTGTTCCCCACCAGCTCTGTCTGACCCCAGGCAAGGGATTCTCCTGGACCCGGTTTCCTAATCAGTAAAGTGAAAGGACTGAGGAGAGACTCTCTAAGGTCCCTTCAACATTGAGCTCAGTGTGAAACTAAGTGGCTTCAGTTTTTTTGGTCTATGCCTACTCAGAATTTAGAGTGTGGACTTTCTTCCTTCTCTGAACATTAGAAGCTTCTCCAAGCGAATGGCTCTCCACTCTCCCTAACTAAACAAAAACTAGGTTCAAAATGTACTTTACCAACTTTTGCCCACTTAAGAAGTAAAACAACATATAAACACTACAGAACAAACGCTTCTAGAATTATTTGTTATTTGTAGGTTACGATGCTGCTTAGTTCCATTTCCAAACTTGATTTGCATCAGCCAATTTTTATACTCTTCAGCTAGATCAAGCCTTTTAGAAGCCAGAAAAAGTACAGTCTTGCCCCAGAGACAGAAACTATTCCTTTTAAAGTGATGGCATTTCAAAAGCTGATAAATTCTATTCAAAATGACCAGTCACTTGTAGTTGGTAATGACTGTTTTACTTTCCATATAAGCTGGGTCCAACTGAGAGACTTCCACTTCTTAGTATTACATCTCACCTAGGAATATTGATTTTTGATGTTTTAAAAGGTATGAAAGACTTTCCCACTCCGAGTGGACTTAACTGTTAGACTTTCATATAAATCCGGAGTAGAACTTTACTAGAATTCAAAGGCTTAAATTACAGGTGGCGTGTTCCCTCTGCTTTTATGTTGTCCTACTCCTGCCTGGGACGTTTGTTTAAGAGAGGAGGGAAAAAAGGACTAGTAGCGTGAGAAAGCAAGCATCTAGGGGACAGAGAAAGAGGAAGACAATCTAGAATCTCCATTCCACCGTAAATGTTCTAAGAGAAAACACAAACGTTCTTTTTTCATAGAGACAAGTCTTTAGGGTACCATCTTAGTTTTGGTAAAGTTCTCTTTTTCCACCGGGAAGGTAGAGAGAGACAAGAAAGCAAGGAAGGAAAGAGCTGTAATAATAATTGCTGTTATTATCATTGTTGTTTTATAATAACAAAAGCAGCCCATTCTTCTGAGCTCCTGTACCTCCTTAATTATGGTGTTCAGCAATTCAATGAATTTTAGTAATGCTCATCGTTCATTCTCTTTTGTGAAGTTAAAAAATTGGCTTGGTAAACTATGACTTTTATTATGCTAAAGTGGTCTGGTCTCGCTATCAAATCAAAAGGCCAAGGAATATTCAACTCTCCCACATATTCGGGGTTGACTATTAATTTTTTACATGACTTTGGGAGAGTTATAACCAACCTAGGTCTCAAATTCTTCCTCTGCAAAATGGATACACCACTAAACTAGTTCAAAGAGCTGTTGCTGGAAAGAACAAATAAAAATCACTATGAAATATTCTGAAATAATCCAGCAGGACCTCACTCTTCCAAGGCCACATCTGTTTGCATCTTGCACTGTGTAGAGCACGGGGGTGGGGCCAAGCGTTCCGGCTCTGGCGCCATATTCCTGTGCCCTCCTCTCCATTGCCTATGCCTGCAAGCGGTCGCTCTCTAGCTTCCCGGTTCCCTCTCCATCTGCCATGCTCTGACTACATGCATGTGCCTTTGCTAATTCTGAAGAGCAGAAGCCACTAGTTCTGCTCACTCTTGCCCCTGGTGTGGTCCCCAGCGCTCACTCATACCAGGGATGACCACAGGCACTATAAAGCCGGCGGCAGTGAATGGGGTGTCCAGGAAGGGAAGGGATAGTCAGTTACCTGGCGCCCTTCTGATCCTAAATGAAACAAAGAAGTGAAGCTTCAGTGTGCAAGTTAAACTTAATAACAGCATTTTGGAAGAAGCCTGCATTTCTCTATATACTTTCTTGAGAAAGAGCAAGCAAAAACACTTTTGATAATACTGAAAAATTCACCGATTCATTTAGATGCTTTTAGTGGGTCTAAGATTTAAGTGGCATAGAAGACGCATAACTGAGGTGTATCACTTGTAAATTTTTCTTTTGATACCACGATATCACACTTTAAATTACATCTAGTTATGCCACAAATCATAGTGTCTTCAAGTCCAGAGATTCTGAGATCTTAGTGACCAATACACTCCCTAATTATATGGATCACAAACTGTTAAGTGACCAGTCTGAGGTTTCTTGGCTCCCTTGTGCTAAATTCACCAGAACCCAAGCCTCCTGGCTGCCACCAGAGCACTCCTCTTTCTTTATACTGCAACAGGGATTTGTGCACAGTTATTTTCCTTTAATAAATTCTTGCTACAAGTGAATTTAGGCTGTTTTTAATTAAGGTCTTAACCAAAAGATCATTTGGAAAGCTCTGTCCCTCCCACAAGACAGGACAAGCTTGTTTTGACCAGCTGTCCTAAGATTTTTCTGCTCAATCATCAAAGCTTGCAATATCCTCTTACAGTTCCGACAAGGTGAGTACCTCTTCCAATCAAACTATGAAACAAGGAATCTTTCACAAAAGGTCCGTCCCGAAATTTACAAAAGATCTGGGAGGGAAAAAAGAGAAGAAGAAGATTCAAAAGGAATCACTAAGCCCAGAGCAGGGCTGAGATCATTTTGGATAGGAATTTTCACAAACATAATTTAAGCTGAGGTGATAGGACCCCTCTTTTTACATAATTTCACCAGGACTCTTAAGTTTTTTTGTGCCATGGACACCTTTGGCCTCTGGCGAAGCCTGTGGACCCCTTCTTAGGCTAATGTTTTTATATACCTAAAATAAAATACACAGGATTACAAAGGAAACACTCTGTAGTGAAATACAGCTATTCAAAATATTAAAAATAAATTTACAATATAGTAATCTGTGTGCTTTTTTTTTATTAATGCATTAAATAAAAAGATCCAGTAGCAGGCCAAAAAATTACTGTAATTTTGAATCGTGACGAGCATACACAATATTTCAAGATATCTGCCAATGAGTGTAATGTGATATGAAAATATCTGTGATTTCTGTGGGTGACAAGTCATAGGTACTGCCAACACTACTGTGGTTTATTGCCGACATTCATAATGGAAGGAAATGCTAAATTCCTGTTAGAGGGTGGTAAAAATAAAGAAGTAATTTCTAGAATTCTATTCAGGGACCCACGTTGAACCATAAGCTGGACTATGATCCCCTAAGGTCTTATTCATTTTTGACTTCTGAGATCTAAGAAGCATAATGCGCAGCACAAAACAGGCACTCAGTAAACGTCTGAACTGAACTGAGTCAATAGATAAGTCTGCTTCTTTAAAAAAAAACATCAGGAAGGAGCTGAGGAAGCCTTGAATGACCTTCCCAACTCTAAACCTCAGCTAGTCCACCCAGTGCCACCCTACTTCAAGTTCTTCATTCATTTAGCAAATATTCACGGAGCACCTAGCGTCAGGCAACATTCCAGGCACTGGATGGACACAAGATCCTGACTTCAGATGGCGATTAACGCTAAGAAAATAAAACATGAAAAGAGTATCAAGAGTAACTGGTGGGGGAGGGGCATTTATACTGGACGGTGGCAAAGGTCTTTCTGAAGTGTCAGCTGAGTCAGTGATGACAAGGAGCCAAGGTGCAGGGGAAGATGTGGGCCAAGGCCATTCCAGGCAGAGGAAGCTGCAAGTGCAAAGGCCCCAAGGCAGGAAGAAGGTTGGCACAGGCCTTTCTTACCTCATAACATATTTTACTTTAAAGTGCTGCTCCCTTCCCTGCCCCTATCTTCCCTCTCTCACAACACTGCCCAATACATCTTCCTTAAACACTTTTGTACTGTGGTAGTACTATATACTACTTAGTACATAGTACTTAATACATAGTACCAAAGTAGTACTATGTACTACTCCAAAAGTGTACACTTTTGTATACTTTTTTTTTGAGGAAGATTAGCCCTGAGCTAACATCCACTGCCAATCCTCCTCTTTTTGCTGAGGAAGAGTGGCCCTGAGCTAACATCCGTGCCCATCTTCCTCCACTTTGTATGTGGGACGCCTGCCACAGCATGGCTTGATAAGCGGTGCCTAGGTCTGCGCCTGGGATCCAAACTGGCAAACCCTGGGTTGCTGAAGCAGAGTGCACAAACTTAACTGCTACGCCACCAGGCTGGCCCCATTTGTACAAGGTACACTTTTGTACCTTGCTCAAACTTAGAAAAAATTCCCTGTTCCGCAACACACCTAACCATACCACAGCTTGTTCAACATTTCCTCCCATTCCCTCACATAAACCCTCTAGACTCTTCCAAAACCCCAGAAGAGGCTCTGTTTATTTCTCCTGTAACTTTCCCTTCTTCCCTCCATCTATCACATTTTCACATATTCCAGGCCACACTGATCTCTCAATCAGAGAATTTCAGGGCAGAAATTCCAAAAATCACCTAATTCAACCTTACCTCTAATAATCTGACCACTCCTTCAGGGATGAGAAACTCAAACCCACTGAAGCAGCATGTCTCCTCCAAACTTCTAAGTTTATGGTCTGTACCATACAGCTTGTCTCAAACAAACTTAAACTGTTCTCTACTGATAGGGCTAACGGTCTTGCTTCTTACTTAGACTTTAAGCTCCTTCAGGCTAGCAGCAGCCTTGCCTTGCACGTCTTCTCCAGAATGTATGGAGCGAAAGCAGACACACAGAGGCTGCTCCATAAATTCAAAGGACAATAGGCAACTAATGTGATTTTTCCCCTCCAAGTTCACAGACCCAGCTCCCCAAGGCCCTGTAGTAGACAAGTGAAAACAGCCACAAACTTGAGACCAAATAACTATGGCGGTGCAGCCTGTATTTTAGATGGAGTTTTTCTTCTTCACAGGTGTTATGGGCTGAACTGTGTCCGCCTAAAAATGCCTATGTTGAAGCCCTAACCCCATAGTACCTCAGAATGTGACTGCATTTGGAGATGGGGCCTTTAAAGAGGTAACTGAGTTAAAATGAGGCCGTTAGTGTGGGCCCTAACCAATCTGACTGGTGTCCTCACAAGAAGGCGATCCGGACACACAGCAAGACACCAGGGTTGCACAGGGGCCATGTGAAGAGGTGGCAAGAGGGCGGCCACCTGCATGCCAAGGAGAGAGGCCTGAGGGAAAACCAACCCTATTGGCTTCGATTGAACCCAACCTTGATCTCAGACTTCCCAGCCTCCAGAAGTATGAGACACAAATTTCTGTTGTTTAAGTCACCCAGTCAGTGGGATTTGGTTATGGTGGCCTGAGCTGACCAAGACAACAGGTGTCTAAATTTAGATATTTCCAGAAATGGAGACTAAGACAAGGACTCGGGTGCCGGTAGTTTATCTGGAAGTAATCCAGGAGTCAGGAAGCGGGGAGTATGAGGCAGGCTGTTATTTAAGGGTGTGTGAACAAGGTCACGTCTATGGGTAACGGAGGTTCGTTCTCCTGAGGCCTCCCAGGAAGCATCCAGAATGCCCCTCTGGAATTGTTCTAGGAGGCAGGGACATGTACCCACGGGTTCCTTCCATTCCCAAAGGGTGGAGCGCTGCCTCCAGGGCCGTTAACTCCCTTGACTTGCAGGCTGTGGTGTGTGTGGCCCCGGTGCTAGAGAAGCTCCTTGAGAGGAAGCAAAAAGCAGTGCTGTGTGGACCTGAAGCAAGATGTCTCAGCGTGTGTGGCGGGATCTGAGCTCAAAGGACACTTACTGAAGCAATCAGACGTGCTGAAAATAGAGGTGGACCACAGGGATAGGATGTGGGGCCAGAGGGCACAGGCAGTTAGTTGACACGGCTGGTTCTTCCTCCAGAGGCAAAAACACCGCTAAGGCAGCTGAGGGCAGCAAGATTCTGCGATGCACCCGTTTTGAGGCCACAAAGATGTAAAGATGCTGGCATCTGTGACAGGTGCTTTTCCCCCAAAAGGAAAAATGATGGGTGTCATTAGACAATGGAGAGGAGTGGCGAAGAACACTGATTCGGGCATGCTCACTTTCAGCAGACCCTTGCAATTCTGTATTTTAAATGAGAATTTTGGTTGGGCTTTTTTTGCTATTTTCCACAGCTAATCTAATTCTTTTACTATCAACCTTTGTTGTAACTGACCCTTCAGCTCTAAAATGAATTCTATTGCTTGTGAACAGGAGAAAGAGTTTAGATATTGTCTAATTCCCTCATTTAAGTTCTAGGTAATCCTCAGAAGCCAAAACATAAAAAGGATTCTCTCTTCCATCCAGCTTTCACTTTTGGAATTGAGTTTTTAGGTCAAATATAGGGCACTTCTGAACATCAGTAAGAGATTTCTAACTCTAGTTTATTTAAGCTGCCCTTAAAGATCAATGAACATGATCGCAAAACAAATTTCCCAAATTACCTTCGGAAAGTTATTTCCTTCTTTTTGGCAAATAATTGTCTGAGATTTATTATTTTAACACTTTTATAAAGTACTACATCCAAGATGAAGTTATGCAGGGAGATGCCAGACATGAGTGGTATTTCCTGGTATTTTCCAACTCTGAGTCCCATCTTAAAGGGTGCCAGGTTTAGCAAATAAAAATGCAGAACACACAGTTGAATTATAATTGCAGACAAAAAACAATAATTTTTTTACTATAAGTATATCCCAAATATTGTCTGGGGTATACTTAAAGTATTTGTTGTTTATCTGAAATTTACACTGAATTTGGCATCCTCTAATTTATGTGACAATCCTACCTATCTTAATATTCCAGAAGGGAAAATGAGCAAAATTAGAATTTAAAAGCAGAATTTCTATTTAAATTATAAACTTCCTGTTTTAACTTCGATAAACCATAGCAAAATGCTCAAAAAGCATGACTTGTTAGAACAAGCTGCTATTCTAACACAGAGGATTCATCTTAGAACTGATGGTTTCCCCTAACAATTAGGGTCTCAATTTGAAAGAGATAAAATAGCTTAAAAACAAATATTAAAATTCCCCTAGAAATCAAGGCGTAAGAACAAAAAGCCAAGTCTTACTTGTTTAAAAAAGAGCAATTAAAATGTAGTAAGAATACATGTTGTCTATATAGCTTGCCACTGTTTACTTAACGCTTACAAAAACTAAAACATCAATGGGGCTTACGGGACACTGGGAAAAAAAACCACACACAAAAGAAAGCTATTGAGAAAATCTCTGATTGGATCTGAAAGCTTTACATATCTCAAGCTATATGGAAACAATTTCCAGCCTCTTCCTCCCCTTACTGTTTGAGAAATGGTCCTAGATTTTCAGGACTTTGAATATTTTTCATATGGAAAACCAACCTACCTTAGAAAATGAATACGCCTTATTTGAAAAGACTTATATGACTCTGCAATAAGGGGAGAAAGCCTGCCTGCAATAGGAACGGATTACCTGAGAGCCCAGCTTCCAAACCTCAGCACCACTGACATTTCGGGCCTGATAATTCTTTGTCATGAGGAGGGCTGTCCTGTGTTGTAGGATGCTTAACAGCATCCCTGGCCTCTACCCACTAGATGCCAGGAGCATCCCCCCCATCCCCAGTTATGACAACCAAAAGTGTCTCCAGACATTGCCAAATGTCCCCAGTTGAGAACCACTGGCCTAGCAGAGCCTTTAACGTCTTGGCTCTCCCCTGGCAAGTACACAGTCCTGAGTCCCCAGCAATTTTTAAAAATATCATTGCAGGGCAGCTTAAGATAACAAAAGAGAGAGAGAGAAAAAAAAAAAACCCTCTACAATTTGCACCAAATCCATGCTGATCAAAATTGTTCTAAATGTATTTACAGTATAATTAAAATAAATAGGGCTATCTATCTAAAGATGCTTCTGATTCTCTTCACACATGGGAAATTGTGCGCTAACAACAAGATTTGGACCAGAGACCTGTTTTCAGTCCCACCTCTCCCAATTGCTCACCATGTATAGTAAGAGCTAACCCTTCTGATCTCTTTCCATGTTACAGACATGCCTTCTCATTCAGTCCGTCCATCAACCCCGAGACATGGGTTGTGAATCATCTCATTCAGAGGAGGAAACTGAGTTCTAGGAAAATGAATAACTTGCCCGAGCTCCCATAGCTTATGAGATTTTAAACCCAAGTAACTCCAAAGTCTAACCAGGGCTCTCATCTTGGGGTAAAAAAAAAGTCATTAAAGGTCTCTGACCTTCATTCTGTTTCTTCACCTATAACCCGGAAATAACTTTTCTCAGTATTTCTCAGAATTGCTGCACGAACTTAAAGGCAGTTCAGTGAGTTGCTGGAGGGCAGGGACCAAAGTCTTGGCAACCGGCAGGCAGTGATCCTCAGCGATTTCTGGATTTCCGAATGATGGAACGTTCACCTAGGCCTGCCTGCTGCATCTGAGCAGCAACCACTTCAAAGGCCAGGAGAACCACACCCTGATTCCGAGATCTACTTAGGCTGGTGCCAACTCACTTTGAAAGAGCACTATCAGGAATGCAAATGTAAATAGTAAACATCATAATTAACCCTTAGGACTTTGAAAAGAGGAGAAGTGAGAGACATCAAGTCTGGCCTGGGAAGGGGTGTGGCGTGTGGTAGGAGGGACTCAACTCCCGTGGTGGCATCCTTGCACAAGGTCTGAGTCACCTCTAATGGGACTCCAAATGCATGGTGGCATGTTGAGCAGCAAAACCTCCCTGAGGCCAAGGACCTAAGGGCCACAGTGCTGAGGCCCTGTGGCTTAGTGGACAAAATCATAGAAGGTCTGAGTGGAAAGGGACATAAAGATCACTCAGTCGACAGATAAGAAACTGGAGCCTAAAGGTGAAAGAATCCATCCAACTTATCCAGGCTGTGACCACCTGTCAGGTCCCAGGTCTCCTGAGTCTGACGACACAGCAACCCCCCTGTTGCCCAGGCCCTGGCCAACCCCTCTCCTGAGCAGTCTCCCGTTTGCTGTAAGTAATCACCGTGCAGTCTGGCTCGCCTCCAGCACAAACACAGTCACATTTGTCATCTACCTATATTTCAGTTTCAGTTCAAATTGTTGTTTTGAACTTCTAAGAGAAAAAAGACCAAAGGCAAAGTGTTTGGGTAACTCAGTCCATGAAGCATAAATGAAAGGTTTACTCTCTGGGTTACAAAGTCTCATTAGGGTAAGTAGCTGTAGGAGTGAACACAGAGAGGGTCTTGATTTCTACGACATGATAAGAAATGCAATAAGGTTGAAGTTGGTTCAATAAGCTTGGGAAAGGCAGGCAGCCATGGTGGTGAACATCTCTCTATTTTACCATAGATGCAAAAGACAGTGAACAGGGTGCCTTACACAGAACTTTTAATTCTAAATCACTTCCAGACACATATTACCCATTTCCCCCCCGACATCACACTAAAGAATGTATAGATAGGTGGTTTGGGGTGCCAGGAGACCACAGACTATTTGAAGAGAAAAATGTCTCACCCATCGTTTCATGAAGCCACATTTAGATTCTAGGTCTAATTTCAACAGATATCAGCAGAGCGGAGCTACAGTTACAGTGGACAGATCATTTGTCAAGAATGGAAAAAGCCAAGATGCCAGGGCAGTTGTATTGGGGGGGATGGGAAGGAAGAAGTGAAAAGTATATTTTAAAGGAATTGTGGAGAAAACCTGCTAACAGGGTGAGCTGAGTTAAAGCTTAAGCCCTGGGAGTGAGAGAAAGGCCAAGTCAGCCGAAGCAAAGCCACAGATGTCAGGGTTACCAGCACTGGCGGCGGTCACCACCAGGCAGCCCCAGCAGGCCCACCTGTGGTCATAATCCTGGAGCGACACTAGGTGGTGATCAGAGAGATATCAGGACTGGGGAGTCTGGGAACGGAGTAGACATACCAGCCATAACTGCAGACATATGAAACAGGGTCAGGCAGCATGTGCTAAATGAATAATAAAATAATTATACACTTATCTTTTAATCTGGAAGGAAACCTTCTAGGCTTTCACAAAATTAAGAGTGTAGTCATGCAGTAAAGAGGAGAATTCTAAAAAAAAAAAAGAATTCTTTGATGAAGTGCCTTCTATTTTATAAGACAAGATCGGGTAATGTGGCCTGATTAAACAAATAAATGAATAACAAAGCACAAGTATGTATTTTCATAAGGTCTGGCTATTTCTCTATCTTTACACAGTGATTGCTGAAGAAAAGGTAAATAAAAGGATTTAGAATATGAAAACAAACTTGACCTACCAATTGCCAATTTAATTACATGCACATGAGAAATTCACTAAGCATCTAATCATTTATATTCTGGGGTAGTATTTCCGCACAGCTATTCTGTTAGATATTTTAAATTATAATTTCAAATGGACTCATTGTCACAGGCCTCTGGGTCCATTTTACACACAAAAATCAATATACTACTACTAATAAATAGGATTACTTTTCCAAGGCTCCCGGTGGGAGCTCAGCTGGACTTCTGTTTGGGAAGCAGTTTCAAAGTTCTCCAAAGAAAATTACTTTCCTGATGTTCACCCTTAAGAATCAGCGGAAGGCACCTGAGAGAAATCAAATCAAGAGGCAACCACCTGTGGGAAGGGACGGCTTAGACCAGTAAGCAGATTGATTCAGACACAGAGAAATAATGACCCAGTTCAAACGCTCCTCTCTAGGGAAGTGTTTCCAGCTCCATCACAGACCTTTGTTCTTCCACTAGAGAGCTAACATGTGTTGCCTTGTCTTTGAAAAGGTAGACGTGCCTGGGGTTCTGTCAATGGCCTCTCCCACCTGAATTGCCCATCCTTTAATATCTAGGGCTGTGTCCTCCCCCCTTTGGTTTCCAAACCACACCCAGACCCACCACTCTCAGAGCTGAGGAGAGTTCAACAGGTGTCTGGCCTAAGAACAGGCATCTGCTAAATGATTTCTCTCCCCTCTCACTTCTGTTTTACACTGTGGGGCCACCTTGACTCATGTCCTAAATCGGAACAAACACCCTCGGCAAAGCCAAAAACTTTCAACTCTTGCTGCCCCAATATGTGAGTCCTTAGGAGAGATCTTATTAGGTCTTTCACTTCACACAATAAACACTCTGTTAATGTCATTGATGCCCCGCAGAACATGGAGACACCAACAACCCATCCTATACAAGGGCCTGTAAACGTTCAGCGAGGAGACTCCAAGTGTCTGGGTAGCATCAGGATTGAAAGAGAGGTTGGAAATCACTTGGTCTGGAATCCTGGTTCCACCACCACCTAGCAGTATAGCCTGGGACAAACTGTTTAACCACTTAGCCTCACTTTTCTCATCTACAGACGAGGAAGCACTGCTGTCGTCAGATGAAATAATATATGTAAAATGCTCACCGCCATTCCTGGGGTACAAAGCTATTCAATAAGACGGGAAATTATTATCTTTCTTATTATCCTAAATTCACAGTGGATGGGGGAGACAGAACCCAATCTGTAAAATCGCAAGCAAGTGAAACGATGAAAACTGTAATTTTAATGGAAAAAAAACAAGCATAAGATAAAAGGGGGTGGGGTTTTTCCTATTTATAGAAAAACATACCATAAAGCTACTGTATTTAAAGCACTGTGCTTTTTCCTTAGAAAGAGACAAAGCTATCAGTGGATCAGGGTAGAGAAGGTCAAGATTCAGACCAATATAGAACCGTGTGCACATGCTTGTGTGCATGCGCACACACACACTTTAATATGATAAAAGTGGCATTTCAAATTTATGGGGAAAGGCTGAACCATTCAATAAATGGCACTAATATAATTGCCTATCCATTTGGGAAAAACATAAAGTCACATCTTTAACACACACACACCCCCACCCTTCCCAAGAAGTTAAAGATCAAAATAACAAAATTATGAAGTCAGGAGAAGAAAATATAGAATATTGTTAAAATTTGGAGATTAGGAAAGGCTTTCCCAAAACTGCCACCAAACTCATAAACTATAAAGATTGTAGTTTTACATATAAAAAATTGAGCAAAACTTCTGTAGAGAGAAATAGATCTTGTGGATAACATTATAAAAGAAAAATGACAAACTAGGAAAAAGTATTTACCCCACACACACCAGAGAAAGTCTAATATCCATAACTCATTAAAAGTGCCAATAATTCAATAAGAAAATTATAAATAGCCTTGTAAACAAAAATGGTAAAGGATTCAAAGAAGCAATTCACAGAAATACAAATAGGGGCAGAGATGCTTAAATTTACTAATCTGTTTCTCTTTCATCATCTGTAAATGAGGACCATAATCATACCATATATATATATATATATATATACATATATATATATAGGAAATTAGTAAATTTCACATAGCGCGCTTAAACCAATCCTGGCACATAAAAACACTCAATAAATAACAGCCAGTAGCAGTAAGAGTAGCAGCAGTGGTGGTGGTAACAGTAATAATAATTAAGGAAACACAAAATAAAAATCAGGAGATACGATCTAGCATCACTAGCAAAACCATCTCTAGCAAAAGTGCAGAGACTATCCAGTGTTGGAAAGTGTATGAAAAAACACATTCTCTACACTGGAATAAGAATTGGTTCAGCCTTTTTAGCAGACAATTGGCCTTATCTATCAGCATTTTACTTATAAGTGCCCTGTGACAGAAATTCAATATGTAGAAATCTAGCCTACAGAAATACACGTCACAAAAACATATGTACAAGGATATTCAAGGTAGCACTGTTTATAATGTCAATAGTTAGAACTAGAAATAACAATCAAATGGCAAGAGCTAACTACATTCTGGCATATCCATATAATGGGCGGCAGTGTACATCAATGAACATCAATACGGAAATATGTCGAATACCTCGCTAAGTACAAACTGCAAGCCACAATTTGCACCTTTATGTAAAATATATCTTTGCAAATGGATATAAAAGAGAAAGGCCAAGATCAAGTTATTGTGGTTTCCTCTAGGAAGGGAAGCAGGAGTAGGAGGGAGCAAAGTGGGTATTTAAAATTTTACTCCATTGACTTATATAGTCTCTCATTTCTTTAAATAACAAGCATAAACTAAAAACAAGTATTTTCTTAAAAAAAAAAAAGGAGCAACAAAGTGTTTCGTAACAGCCATCACCGGACACCTGAGTAAATGACAGTGTCCATCATGCTCCTTAAACAGCCAGCAGGACTCCCGCCTCTGCAGGTCCACTCCAGGAGCTACCACAGCTGCAGGACACTAACAGGATCATGCAACTCCTTTATTCTGACCCAGCTAATAACCTTCGGATAGGGAACACGAGATAATACCAACCTCCGCAACTGTCCATTTGGCACTTATCTTTCTCAGGGTAAATTAATAAGCTTGCATTCTAGCTTACCAGTCTTCAGAACTCTGATTAACACAGAGCAGTCTTCCAGAGCAACTAATCTGAGTTCCTAACCATGCAAACTTGGGGCCTATATCTATTCCTATTGAGATCTCTCCAAGTTGCAAAAATAGCAGCAGACCTACCTTACCTAAAACGGGCAGCCAACTGGCTGGCCATTTTAACATTATTCTTAGATTACACCAAAGGAAATGCAAGACTCAAAAGAAATGTGACAATCCATATCTAGACCGTCTAACAAACATTTATAAAACTCAACGACGTAGACAGCACGGCTCTATTCCAATTGCTTTTACCCTACAAGGCAGAGGGGAGGCCCACACCTCCGTCCCCAGACCTGGTTTTGGAAAGGATGGCAGGAGGTGAGTCATGCTAGACCTGCAGAGGTGGCGGACGTTGAGGGCCACACCTTGGCCACCCTTGCTATATAGAGCAGCAGACGTTGAAAGTCAAGGACTTAGAAAAGCTGATCCTCACATTCTCAAGCAAGGCAGGAAGCAAGAAATGAGTGGTGCTGGCCTTATTTTCCCAACCTCTGTAATATAATCAACCACAAATGGCAAACTTAAAACCGTCACTGTAACCAGAAGTTGTTTTGGCTGAAGGTGGACGGAAAGGGGGAGGAAATGCCCACCAAGGGCCAGAGAGACATTTTTAGAAGAGAAACACCAGGACAAACCTGGGCCATAATACAACCTTATAGTCTTTCCTGTAGATTTTCAAGACACAGTCTTTTATTAAAAAAGTACTATCAATCCATTCCAAACACTCCTTTTACCATGATAGTAATGAATTAGCATTTGCAAACTGAAGATGGCTGCTAAATTGACAGGTTAGTTATAAGCATACCCAGGTTTGGGCTAGTCTGGAACTAAGGAATTTCTGCCAATCTGATTAGGGCATTTTTTTTTTTCATCCATCTTCACAAAAAAAAAAAATCAGGTAACATCTATTTTGAGGGGTTTTTTGTGTGTGCGTATGTGTGTGTGAGGAAGACTGGCCCTGAGCTAATGTCTATGCCAATCTTCCTCTGTTTTATGTAGGATGCCGCCACAGCATGGCCTGACCAGTGGTGCTAGGTCTGCGCCCAGGATCTGAACCTGTGAACCCAGGGCCACTGAAGTGCAGTGTGCGAACTTAACTACGCTACCAGCCCGGCTCCTTGAGTTTCTAAGTTTATTTAATTCTGCATATATTTAATAAAGGTTTTAACTAATCAAAACTTCTGATTCTATGATTTTGGTTATAATTTATACAATGGTTATTCATATCCATTCAAAGTGTGGGTAGTCAACCTTTTCAGACAAAACTGTGGTATGTATTTAACACCTTTATTGGTTTTCATAATGAGTTGGGGATAGGGTCAGGAATTGCGCCAACATTAATCGAGTGGCTGGTCACTCTGTGCCCAGCTGCAGGCTGGACGCTGTACCATGGTCTCTCATTTCATTTTCTCCTCACAATATCTTTAAATACCCAAATTACCAGACATGTAAGGAGAGCAGCCATTTCATTTCCAGATACACCTTGTACATCTGGCTGGCAATGTGGTTATAGACATAAAGATTTTTAATGGTGCCAGATAAGAGGACGATTAAAAGAGAAGGAATTAAAGGAAAGAAAATAACTGTCAAGCAAACATGGCAAAAGTCTCTGGAGAAAAGGGAGGGAAGCAGTTTCCCTGTTCACTGGATGATGAAAAGCCCAAAGAAGGCTAAGAATTTCTGTTCCTGAGTTCTGTGCTGCAGCAGGCAGGGACCTCCCAGAGTCCTCCCATTTCAAGAAGGGATGCCAGGTCCAGGAAGAGATCAAAGGATACTGCCAGTTTTGAACTGTCTTGATACAGCTAAGACTGCCCTCTGTAAGCTCTGCTTTTGTTAGAATTGCACTATGTGACCAATACCTTCTTTGATGGCACCACATCACACTGCAGCCCATCCAAGGCCTTGGCTTTCCCATCCCTTCTTGCTGAGAGCTATCCTTTCCCAAACAGAGCCTCTCAAACTTGGTGCATCGGAATGACCCGGGGGGCCTGTTAAACCCTACACCACTGGTCCTATGCCAGAGTTTCTGACTCAGTAAGTCTTGAATATGACCCTAAAATTTGCATTTCTAACAAGTTCCGAAGTGCTGCTGCTGCTCTGGGACCACATATTTAAGAACTATTGTTCTTAAAAAATAGACTAGAATCCATCAAAGACAGGAATAGGGTATTCACTACATGGCAAAGTCTTCATCAATTATGACCCAAGCCACACACAGGCAGGGAATTTTGTCTGTGTTGACACTGCTGTATCCCCAGCGCCTAGAAGAGGGGCTGACATATACCAGGTGCTCCATACATTTCTGCTAAATACGTCAAACGAATCAGCATGCTGCATGGTGGAAAGTGTGGCCAGCAAGGGGATGGGTAAGCAAGGCAAAGCGCTTGCGGAAGCACCAGCAACAAAGGGAATGGCTGGCAACTGTTGAGTTGCCCTGAAAAGGAGGCTCAACTTAATAACAACGATGACAACAGTAACAATATAGATGATGGTGACAACAAACATTTTGGAGTGTTCAGCACGTGGCTGGCCCTGTAGGCAGCACTTTATACACACGGCGTTCAATTTTCACAACAACCTTATGAGGTAGGAACCCTGTCAAATCTCCTCATTTGACAGATGAAGAAACTCGGGTTAGATGGGAAGTGATGTGTCCAAATCATCTAACTATGACCATGGTGATGCTGGGATCAACAGCCATGCTGAGAAGTTGGTCCTGAGCAGAAGGTCTCTCTTTTTTTAAAGACTGGCATCTGAGCTAACATCTGTTGACAATCTTCTTTTCTTCTTCTTCTTCTTCTTCTTCTTCTCCCCAAAGCCCCCCAGTACATAGTTGTATATTCTAATTGTGCGTCCTTCTGGTTGTGCTATGTGGGAGGCCACCACAACATGGCCTGATGAGTGGTGCCATGTCCGCATGCTGCCAAAGCTGAGCGTGCGAACTTAATGATTTGGCCACCGGGCCGGCCCCCAGAAGATCTCTCTTAATAACCCAGTTGAGTAAATGATAAATGCAAACCTTCCTTGGCTTTCCCTCAACTGCAGACTTTGATCCTTTCTTCTCCAAGTCAGAAAGAGGCTTCGAGTGGCCGATTCACAGCATGCCTATCATAAAACAGACAGGGCCTCAGCCGGCTACACAGAGCATGCTTTCTCTGTATCATCTACCAAGAGTGGGGAGCAGTGAACCATAGCTCTTGGGTTCCATGGTAGGGTTAGGCATGCCAAAGTTAAAATCCAGTTCTGAGAAATCATTTACCTTTTTATACCATACTTTAAAATTTAAATGTATACTGTATATGGAAGAGCCTATATATGAGTCTCTGTTTCTGCCGTTTCTTCAAGGTCTAGTTAAGTGGTTCCCAATGGAGGTGGATGGTGGGGATGGGGGGCAATTTTGCCCTGAGGGGACATTTGGCCATGTCCGGGGACAATTTTGATTGTCATAACTGGGGGGTGCTACTGGCATCTGGTGAGCGGAGGCCAGCAACGCTGCTAAACATCCACAATGCACAGGACATTTCCCACCACAAAGAAGCATCTGGCCAAAATGTCAAGAGTGCTGAAATCCTGCTCCAGTTTCTACCTACCTAAAACCTCTGTCCTCCCCGCTCCCCACTCCAAGTTTGGATGCCTAAGAAGCTGCATCGATGTTTTCTTACAGCCTTCACTGTCTTTTATCTTGTCTTAGTTATCGGAGAACATGTTTCATCTCCCCTGTCTCCTGACAAACTCCTTGAGGACAAGAAGAGCAGTCACCTACGAAACACCCAGAACACCGGGAACTGCATTCTGCACAAAGTAGGTGTTCAATAAGTGTTTGTCCAATAATTCGTTTTCCTGAAGTGAGCAAAAATACTGAGAATTCAGACCCAAGCAACACTTAAGATTTCCTACCATGGGGGGAGGGGGAGGCACCAGGTGTGGAACATACAGTACATTTCCTATACACACTATCTCATTTAATCCCTCCAACCAGCATTGAAGGAGACAGGAACACTATTTTAGGTAACTGCAGTTCATAGATTTAATTTGTAAAAGGTCACATGCTGGTAAGTGACACACATTTCTGGAGGCAGATCTTCAAGTCCTGTGCCCCTTCCGAACCATACCACCACGTCACGGGTCTCTAGGGCTGAAAACCTTGCCTCCTAAAGACTAGTCCCAGAATTCGGGTGCCTGAGATTCTGACAAGGAGAACAGCAACACGAAAGGCTGGCGACTTTACCACATTATTAGTGTGATCGTCATAAGTTTTGCTGCCCAATATAGCAACAAGATTGGTCAATTCAAAGAGTGCTGCAAATAGGCTTAAACACAATTACATATTTAAAAATCAGTTATAAAGATACTTAGAATTTAGGTGGCTCTTTCCTCTAAAGGAGTACTCAAGGACTCATTTTTAAACATTAATATGCTAGAGCTTAAGAAAACAAATTCAAGATTTGTTTTAATCAGCAAAATCAGAGAGCATAGGAAATATGGTCTAAAGAGCCATCTCAGTTCAAGGCGTGATGATGTGACCTTTCTTTAGGCACAGCGCCCTCCAGCCGGCTCTTTGCTTTGAGAGGTTGCAAATTGGGCGTTTTCTCAAAGCATCTAAGAGCCAGGCCCAGACCTGGTAAAGCACATAATAAATAACATCGGATGGCTCATCTCTGGGAGCCCTGACAGTATTGATCCCCAAAAATCAACCTGATGAATCTGTCTCGTTTTCATATTACAGAGAGAGAAGTGAAAATGATGACAGGTTTTTGTGGCACCACATCAATTTTTTGCTTTTTAAAGCTAGGAGACCACTTCTTGGCTCGCTGTTGTTCATCAAGACTCCCACTATAGCCCCTCTGCCAAAGCCACATTCCCAGTGCTGGGCGCGACCCTCTTAGAAAGCTGGATGGCCCACGGCATCACTCACAACCGACTCATACCAACATAACCATTCCCTCCACGCAGTGCACACCCTCATGGAGGAAAAGCTCAGCCTCATTCATTCTTTTAGCCCCAGGAGGTAAACATCTATGGAGTCAAAGATCTTGTATTTCTTTTCTCCCTCTGGCTGTCCCTCACCTCCATCCTGCATTTTCACACTGTCATTGTTGCTGTCCTGCTTCCAGACTCATTACCTCTATAGCATCCATACTCTAAATGGTATGTCCTAATTCTCTTCCCAGAGAAATTTCTGGCTTTTTGTCCACTTGGTAACCTGTTCCAGGCAGGCCCAGATCCAACAGAATGAAAAGGCTTCCTATATAAGTCAGGTAAACCCCTCAAGGGCAGGGTGTCCAGCGTGTCGCCCTGGTTCCCAGTCAGTGTTGGTGTCTGGCATACACCAACAGTGCTCACTTGAACCTCCTGAGCTAAGATGCTCAACCCCTCAGGAATCCCTTCTTGTTTCACCTCCTTGGGGTCTTGGGTAACCCATCTTTGGATGGTTTGCCTTGACATTGACCTGGAAATCCAGGGTGGGCATGGGGTACCAATGCACCTGGCCAGGCCCCTGGGGTCGGCAGGGCTGCACTCTACAACTGAGGAAGGAGTTGAGATATACAAAATGTGCACTGATTGCGCAGTCAGCTCCTGCATCACCTGGTCATCCCAGCTTTAAGAACCTTTGCTTGTGCTCAACTACCTACAGCAGTGTTTCCCAAATGTTCCAGAAGATCAGAATCTCTTGGTGCTTCTGATTGAGGTGAGTAGAGGTGGAGCCTGGAATCTCCATCAGGAACAAGTGCTACAGGCAATTCTGAGTATCAGGTAAGCCTGGAAAAAGACTGCATTATTTCTTTTTGACAGGTACCTTGGGTTCCTACTATGTAATTAATACAATGTCAGAGATCATAGAGGATAAACACTGGGAATAAGCTGAGACTTTGGAGCCAGGCTCCTTGGGTTCAGCTTCGGTTGCCCCACTCATCAGTGGAGCCCTGAGCCAGCCTCTTAACCCCTCACTGTCTGTTTATTCCTGTGCAGAACAAGCAGGATAATAATGCCCACTTCATAGTTGTTATGTGCATAATGTGCTAATGCGTGTAAAGCACTTAGTTTAGTGTCCTCCATACCCGCAGGCACTTGATAAACATTAGCTATTATTATCCCATAGACCAGAGAGACTGCTGAGTGGCAGCCCTTAAGCCAAATCTGGTCTAGAGACCTATTTTGTTTGGCTTACACATTTTCCTTTTTTATGGAGCCAACATTTTAACTGGTAGATTTCTGGCATTTTAAGAAGGTTGAAGACCTGGCAACAAACGGGGCCTGCCTTACCTCTGGCAGCCATTGCCTGGAGTAGGGTCCCATGGCCCCGTTTTGATGGGCATTTCTTCTTTGTTTAAATACAACCCCCCTCTACTTATTCCGCCCTGCCCCCCCATTAACTCCCTAACAGGCCCTGGTAGGAAGGCAGTCTCTATTCTAGACCAATTCTATCAACATACCCAATGTTAGGTCCTATTATTCCCCCATACTGATTCCAGTCCAACTGGTCTCTTCTTATGCTAACCCACTTTCTGCCTCCCTACATTTGCCTTATATTTCCCCAGCCATGAACAATCTCCATCTTTTCCTCTCTACCTAGCTCAGTGGTTCCAATTGAGAGTGCACACTAAAATAAAGTGGGACACTTAAAAAAATAACCATGTCTGGATCCCACCCCCAGAGACTCTAATTAGTCTGGATGAGGCCCAGGTATTGGTATTCTTTGAAAGCACCCAGATGATTCAAGTGAGCACCCTAATGTGCTCTAAGATTGATGATCACGGGAGCCATGGCCTCCCCATTCTCATGGCCCAGCTGGCACTTCCTGTCGATACTGTATAGTTGAGGACTAGGTGAGTCTTGTTTTCCTCCTGACTCCTGTTGAGTCTTGCTTGCAAATCAACTTGTGTTTAAAGCCTGTCTCCCTAAACAGACTGTAAACTCAAGAGTGGGCGGATCATACCTCATACTTCTTTTGCATCCCCAACAGGACGAGTGGGGTGCCAAGCACACTGTAGGTGCCTAATGAAAACGCCTCTTCTCAAATATTTGAGAGTCTACAATGTAGAAGGCATTGCAGGGACTCCACGATGAAAAACCACAGACTGACTTCTCAAGGCTTGCATGTTTGGAGGAGTAAGTCAAGAACACCAGGAGACTGAGATGTGCTACAGGAAAGAAGCAGTAACTTGAGGGAAGGGAGAGGTCCAAGCCCCTGGGGAATCAGAGACGGCTCTGCGGGTTTCCCTGATGGACCAGTGGGCAGGATGGCAGCAAGAGGAGCCAGGTAGACTGGGAGGAGAAAGAACTCACAAGCAAATAAATGCACTAGAGGGGAACCTGCAGCCACTTTCAACACCGCACCACGCCAGCATCCTAGCATCCGAGGAATGGGAAGCAAAACGGGAAAGGTGAGATTTCACCATACCTCAAACACTAGAGAACAGGCTGTAATTAATTTGATAAGTCACAGAAGCAGCCAATGAAGGCTGCAGTTCTGGCATCCCTCTACAAGCCAGGCAGAGGGAGAGGTGAGGGGTAGGGGAGGAAGAGACATAACACAAAAAACGAGGGGTGAGAAGGAGATGAGAAGGGGAGAGGAAGGCCCAGAGGCAGCTCCTCACCCCAACCCCACCCTGGCTGGGGCCTCCAAGTCTGCCAGGGCACAGGGCACTCAGACAACTCTGGCTTCTGCCATTCAGTCTTAAGCCATCGTTTACTGGACAGAAATGAAATCAAGTTAAAAGTGCATTTCAGGGGCTGGCCCAGAGGCACAGCGGTTAAGTGCGCACGTTCTGCTTCAGGGCCCAGGGTTCCCCCATTGGGATCCCGGGTATGCACATGGCACCGCTTGGCAAGCCATGCGGTGGGAGGTGTCCCATATATAAAGTAGAGGAAGATGGGTACAGATGTTAGCTCAGGGCCAGTCTTCCTCAGCAAAAAGAGGGGGATTGGCAGCAGTTAGCTCAGGGCTAATCTTCCTCAGGAAAAAAAAAGTGCAGTTCATGTTAACAGTGCAACTTTATTAACACATTTAATCACAGAAATGAAGATTTTAGGCATGACACTATTACTACTGATAGTACTATTGTAAGAAGCAGCTTATTCCTCTGTTCCTTCTCCCAAGTCGACGGACAGCTTAAAAAGAGAAACAAAGATCTGAAGGACCACGTTAGGAGAAAACTGCTATATGGTTCCCTCCTCCTCCCCATCACCACCATTTTTAGAGAGGTGTAATTGGGTTTAAACGAACACTAGGGCTCATTCAGAAAAGAAGCCACAAAAGGACAGCCCAAGAGACAGCCAAGGACAGGAAGGGCAACTCCTCCATGTATCTATTGAACACTCACATAATCCTTTCCACATGCCAGACACTGGTCTAAGCACTTTACAAGTCTGAATTCATTTAATCTTCCTAACCCCACAAGGTAGGTACTATTATTTCCCCAGTGTACAGATGCAGAGGTTAAGTGATTTGCCCAAAGTTACACCACTAGTAAGTGAGCCAGAATAGGAACCCAGGCACTCGGGCTCCATCATCTGACTCTCACACTCGCCTGCCCAACATTTCGCCTTTTAGGTGGAGGGTGCGGGTTATATACACACAAGTCTTTTCCTCTCCCAAGGGCTGCCAGACACAGAAAGGCTCAGAAAGGATGGTGTGGGGTCACAGGGCTGCTGCTCTGGTTATTTATTTCTGGAGCTCTAAGCATCAGAAACGGAAAAGGGCAAAGAAGGGGTGAAATCTATAAGCTCTGAGTTCACTTTCCGTGACCCCCCACGTCGAGAGCCACAACATGAGAAGCCCTTCTCAGCAGTCAGTCAAGAACATGCTGGAGATGCCAAAAAGGTAGCCAGGCATGAGCTGGCCGGGAGGACCAAGGGCATTTAGCTCCTCCACTCCCTGAAAGATGGACTCCATCCACCAAAAGACCTTCCAGGGTAAATCTGCTCGACTGGTAACTACAACTCTCCCCATCAATTGCTACTTACTGTTCACTGGCTGTAAGACCGGGTCCCTACGCACGGCACCTTTCTGGTTTGTGGATTACGGACAAGCCATATATCCCTGGCCCTAACAAGTCGGTGAACTACAGCCACATTGGATTATGTTTCACTTTTAGGCTTCAGGGCTTGAAGTGATTCTATTTTTAAGCTTCCTCAGTTCCACACGTAAAAGAGGACATTTTAAGGAAATTAGTTCTGGCTTTTAGGGGATGGTGACTTCCTCTGAAAGAGTTAACTGATCAGCCACTTTATTAAACCAGAAATGTTCCTGGAGGAAGAGCATCTAACGTTACTGGGCAAGGGCCTGGGGACCTCTGAAAATGACAACTGTCACTTAGGATGTGGATGGCCCAGGACAAAACCTCCAATGCTAGAGCTACACTGGCCCCTCTCCTGAAGAAAGTTTCAAAAGTCCTTTTAGGTTCTATTCTCCCAAGTACGTCTGTTTCACTTTTTGAGCACCAGAAATGTCACATCCACAGAAAACAGATTTGCAAATAACAAATAAAGCTGTAAAAAATTACTATCATGTTTTCCTTAGAGTTGACGATTCCTTCCATTTTTGAAAATTCCCTTTCCTTTACATCTAAGGGAGCTTCACTGTATTTTGTATCTTTGACAATGAGTTGTTACTGGAAAGCCACTATTCACAGGACACTTCTGTATGTGTACATTTTTATAAAATGTAACTACTCCTGAAGGCAATCTAAAACGTATTCTACACATCCCAATTTTCCCACATAGGGCACATGAGACACAGTTAACTTTCTCTTAGGGAATGAGACTTCTAAGAATTAGTCTCCAGTTCCAGTTCTAGCTTTGCCACTAGGCAGCTTGTGACCTTGGGCAAGTAGCTTAACTGCATTGGGTCTTAATTTCCTCACCTGCAAAATGGAGAGGATGGGGTCAGATGATGCCTCTGTTCTTTACAGCTCTCAACTGTTAGAATTCGAAGACCATTGGAATTATCAATTATGGCCTATGTTAACCTAACGTATTGTTCTTAGGGACTGTCAAGTTATAAGAAGGTTGCCTGGACACTACAAATGGCCCCAGTTGGGCTACAGTAATAAAAAGCAGACTAAAGTCAATTACTTTTCTTTTTATCCCTTCCCTGTTCCATCAGCTGTCAATTCCTACTGCTATCAACCTCCTGCTGACCTAAATTCCTGCCTTAGTTTACAAGCTAAACAGTGGCCTGCTTTACTCAGGTTCTCCAGCACAGCAAAATGCATGTGCTTTGTGATACAATCCGGCAACCAGTGGGCTTTCTCTCTTCTCCAAGTTATATTTCAGATGACGGTGGTGGCCATGGCTACAAGGCTGACCTCTAGTTAAGGTTGGGGGGCGGGGGGAGACTGACAATGCATTCTTGTAACTTATCCCTTCTTTCTCATTCTAAGAACACATCACTTTTGGAGGGTAGTGTTTGAAGCCAAAGTGAGAACAGAAAACAAACTAATTTCCTTCCTATTGAAGCAAAGCTCTGGCCATTATCCCCCTACTTAACCCCACCCTACCCACCAATTTTCCTGCCTCCAT
The DNA here is from genome assembly GCF_037783145.1 of Equus przewalskii. Lineage (NCBI taxonomy): Eukaryota > Metazoa > Chordata > Mammalia > Perissodactyla > Equidae > Equus > Equus przewalskii. Next base: position 19,217,966 of record NC_091849.1, on the reverse strand, counting down.
CTTAGTTGCTGCTTTTTTGTACCTTCTGTTGTATAATTTTTCTTTGTGTAAGATACATTTTCCAAGTCACTCTTTGAAGCCAAGAGAGGATCAGAGGAGGAGGAAGGAGATACCATTAGTGGTTTCCTATATTTACTGCTTTCCCAGTTATCTTCCTTTCTTAGTTCCATGAAAAATGATTAGTAGAAAAAATGCTTTTTAGTAATTGTAAATACAGTCCCCGCAACACTATTTTTAAGCTGCTAACAAGCATGAAAATATGCATTAGACCACATGCTTAGTACCTCAAAGAATTCAGGGAAGTTCCTCTCTTTAAAAACCAAAATGAAACAGAGAATCTGATAAGAATTGAAACCTACCTTCTTTGCTGTGCACTATTTGGGGTGGTTTCATGGGAATGTATGAGGGACTTGATTTGATGAGCATAGGCAACTGATTTTCACTCATCCTAGTCTCAAATGTTAGTAGAAAGCAGGTGGTTATAAAGGGATGGGAGGTGGTTGGCCTGGGAAAGCGGAGATACAAATGGAATATTTGGAAATCACATTAAGTTAGAAAACCGGCCAGAAAATTCACTATGAATACTTGCAGCTTTGCCAAATGGGTCTAAGTCCTTTGGAAAGGTGTTAAAGGTGGGGATGGTGTATCTTTGGAGATGGCAATAAAGACAGTTAAAAGACAACTACTGCATTATATTTCTGGGAAATGAGAATAAAAGCAACTTTTTCCCACAGTCTTTCAATCTGCAGGTGCTGTTATGTATTCATGTCTAAGCTTAGAATGTTATTTTCTGTGTTCAAGTTAGCTTTACACAGCACAACATTAATCTGGGAATCTACTCTTCCAAGTATTGCACAAGGTGACGATTTATAGAAAAACAAAAAAATCCTTCCCTGTTCGCAAGCTTGGGTTCCTTCACTCACAGTGCCACATTTAAGGGTGCTTTGTTTCAGACGATGACTGGAGTGGCACCCTTGGTACTGATTATAGTGGAGCTATTTGTACTGCCCGAGTCTGGGCACAGCATTATATTAAAACTTCCATTTTGGGGTATGTAGTAGCTAAAAATTCTCCTCTAACTTAAACTTGGCATCAACCATATATCCCAGCAAAAGCAAGATTATTGAGTACAGAACCACAAGAACCCAGTATTTTTCTTCTTTCATACTTGTACAAGAAAAAAGAGACCCAGCTACAGCACCTATGGTTCCTCTATTCTTACAGGGAAATTTCAAGCATTGCGGGTTCTTTCCCAAAGTATAATCAGCGTGTTGCTACGACTGGATTAAATTAAATCAGATGTGACAGGCCATTGTCTCCTGCATTAATAGATCCCAAATTTTCTAGAAGCAGAATGAAATAATTTCAGCTTCTTTATAGAAGAGGCAGAAAATGATGAAGCTCATTCTGTTCCAGAAAATAGCACTTTGGACTCTGTTTCTCTAGAGCGCTTCCATTTCCAACAGTTCACTATCTAAAATTGAATTTATCTAGCACATGTCTCTGACTTGGGGACAACTGAAAGTTCAGTCGTACAAAAGCCACTAAGCATGGACTGCACTTATGGCAGGTCCATGAAGTCACGGGAGGAGGGGAACTCAGGCAAAAAAAAGTGAGGATCAGTTGATCTAAATTTGTCACCACCCAAGGCACAAGCTCACGTGTGGACAGTTCAACACCACCATATCTACATAGGCCTGTCATACTGACATGCCCCTATTTTACCCACTGCTTTACAGATTTAAAAGCCCAAACTAATTAGGTATAAAGAATTAATTACCTATCACTTTAGAAAACTTTTAACCATTTTACTCATATATGTAAACAAAGGGACAGTGTACATGTGACCTTACACTATTTCTCCAAGTTATTAAAAAACAGCATTTCTGAATATTAATTTTATTGGGCATCTACTATTTGTCAGGCACTGTGCTAAGTCTTTTACATGCATTATCATATTTAACACTTAAAAAGAACCTTAGAGTTAGTATTGTTAGTGTACCTAGGTTACACAAAAGGAAACTGTATTTTGAGAGATTATTTCCCTAAGATTATACAATTTGCATATGACATGCATATGTAATACAGCTAGTAAGGTTGCACTCATGTATCTTTTTTCCCATTAGCAAAAGCTGAAGAATTTGCTTCTGGTTAAGTTCTTAGATACTCTTAAGCCAGAACATGGAATTAGAACCAGGTGGGTCTGTAACTCTGGCCACCTGAACAAGAGTTCGCACCTCTTCTTGGATGCAAAGTGTTTAAATGGTCTCTTTGTTCTGCCAATCACTTAGATTCCCCATCCTGTCTTTCCTGCTTAGGGAATGAATATCAACAAAATTTCAAGACTTTAATAGAAGTCTAATACAATTTTGGTAAGAAAAAATAAACTTTATATTCAGTGCTCATGTCTTTGGAATAATCATCTCATCGCGAGGATAAAGTTTTGAAATAACTTGGAAGGTGGTGAGGGCAATTTTTAATACTTTAAATACTTAAATACAATGAACTGCATATAAGTTTGGCTAGCCTGTTTTGAAGACCTGGCCCAACAAGCAGGCTAAGATAAAAAAAAAAAAGTAATCTGGTAGTCCCACATCTTTCCATTATCAAAATGACCCTCCCATAAATCTGAATCCAATCCAACAAGTTATGTCAATAGCTGGTTGTTTCATATTAGGTTTATAAGATAGTAACAGAACTGTGTAGGGGGCAAATATGCTTAAAATATGTGCAAGCATGTTTCGGTCAAGTCAGTAACAGTATTTAATGCTAATAAAAGCATGGAACATTGTTATGCCTGAGACTCCAGCACACTGCATACTGTATGTGTAGGCAGGTACTGTACTCTTTCCCCCCTGCTGGCAGACCCTAGTCACTAAAATACGAAGAGCTCCTTGGACGGAGACTCTATCACACATTCCCAGCAAGTATCGCCGGGGCGAGAATGCAGTTAAGATCCAACCCAGGGAGAAATTGGGAAGAGTTAAGGAAATGAAAATTTTCATTTTCCAAAACCCATCTTCTCATTTCCCAAAGTGCTGGCTATGTGCTGACTTCCTTAAAGACCCTGCAAAATCTTCATTCTCCGAAAAATGAGCCCATTTGGAGCTGAGACAAGGTGAGGTCAACGATCGGTATTCTGAGTCTGGTTCGTTTCTAGCCTCGTGGGGGCCAAGCCTCACCACGAGGGTGAAGACAGGAGGCATGGAGGAAGGGATTGAAGGAGAGAAAGGGAGAAAGAGGGAAGACCTCCGGGCCACACTTCTTTCCAGTGTCAACAAAAAGAGAAGCCGAATACTGACCTAAATCATCTCTCAAAGGCGCTTTATAAATTACAGGGACAAAGGGAGCGGGTGGCCTGGGAATCTTACAGACACCCTACCCTCTGACCCGCCCCCCTCCCCCTCCAGCACAAGGGAAGGAAGACAGAAAACAGAGCTCAACTCGGCCATTGGCGAGAAGCCCCCCTCTGGTTTTCGATCGCCCATCCATCGGCCCCCTAGGAAAAAATACACGTAAACACCATGCCCACCCCCTGGGGCGGACACTCCCGCCCCGAGGTTCCTAGAACCGGAGGCCGGGGCATTTACTTAGTTAGATTTTTCTTGCTTACTCATTTCCCTCAAGCACCCAACCCCCCGTTCCCACTCCAAAACCCCGCTCAACCGCCTACCCTCACGGCTTCAGCCCCCAACAGAATCCGGTGCCCCCGCGGCGGCGGCGGCCCCCGAGCCGTCCCGGTCACTAACCTGCTGCTGTAAGGGCATTTCCGAAACCAGCCTGGCTCCGGGGGGGAGGTGGGGGGGCCGGCTGGAGAGGGGGCCCGGAGGGCCGAACAGACCGGCGGCGCCGGGCGAGGGCGGGCGCCCGTGGCGGGGGGGAGGGTTAGGGAGAGGAGAGGGAGGGTGGCCGTGCCGGGGGCGGGTGCGAGGGCGCCGGGACGGTCCCAGGCCAGGGAGCCGGCGAGCAGGAGGAAGTGGGTGCCCCCCTCTCCCCCTCCAGCGCCCCCTCCCGCCGCCGCCTCCTCCCCAGTCACAGGCGCGTCCTCCGCGCACGTGTGCGAAACGTCACCGGCGGGTCCCGGGGAGAGGGACAGACCCAGGCGGCGGGACGGGATCACGGCTGCCCCCGCCCTCCGTCGCCGGGGGGCGGGGAGGGGGACAGGGCGGGGAAGGAAGGGGCAAGGGGAGAGGCGGGTCAAGGGCAGGCCCGGGGCCCGGCGAGGCAGGCCCGGGCGCTCGGGCCACGCGGGCGCCGCCGCTGCCACCGCTAGGATGCGCCCAGGCCGGGGCGCCAGTCCGCTAGCCCCTCACCCCCAGACAGCCCACGCCCCAGCCCACACCCGGCTTCCAGCCCCACCTCCCCGCAACACACACCCTCCTCCGCCTCCCCCAGCCCCTTTGTTGCCGGGAGTTACAGATCCCAAAATGTGTCAAGCGCAGTCAGGCAGAGCCCCTGCGCTCCGAGCACGCCTTAGGGACCCCCGGCTGCCAACGGGCCTTCGAGGCTGGCGGGGGGCGATCACCCCAACAGTCCCCCAATTTCCACCCCCCAGAGTCCCCCACTCCCCAGTTCACTACTCCCTCCCCCACCCCCTTCTCCATCCGGGGCGTGACCCCTTCCTACGCCCGAGAAAGAGGAAGCTTCGAGTTGGAGGGGAGGGGAGAGTGGGGGTAGGGAAAAGTGCAGGAAAAGAAGGGGGGGCCGCGAAAAGTTTCGGAGTGTTTGATGTGGTTCGCGCCAAGGCAATCCCGGCTGCCCCGCGCGCCTTGCGGAGCCCCCCGACCCTCTGGGCGCTGGGGGGAGCACACAAGTCTAACAATAAACCCTTGTTGGAGGGGCAGCCGCCGAGGCCCACGATGCTCGGCCTCGCGCTCTCCCGGGGCAGCCCGCAGCGCGCCCACCACCCCGCGCAGTGCGAGCCCACCTCCCGCCTGGGCTGGGGACGGTGGGAACGGGAGGGCATTACCGGAGGGCCGCCGCCGCCGCCGCTGCCGCCGCGTCCCAGCGCTGGTGGCTGCTGCAGCAGCCCGGCTCTGCTGGAGGGTCCGTGCGGCGTGGTGTAGAGGAGGCTGCCGGCGGTCTGCTCCGCGCCGGGGGCACTGGGGAGGAGGGGGCCGGCGGCGACGGCGCCGCTTTGGAGGGAGGAGGAACAGGAGGTGGTGGAAGTGTTCGTGGTGAGGATCTGGATGTATGCGCCCGGGGTGGCAGCAGCGGCGGCGGCGGCGGCGGCGGGGAAGCCAGGGCTGGCTAGCAGTGCCCTTTTGTCCATGGAGGCTGCAGCGGCGGCGGCGACGACAGCCGCCCCCTCCCCACCCCCGGCGGTCACCAGGTACTGCTCCAGGGCGGGCTGGATCCCCTTTCTCATCTCTCGCTCCTGCTCTTTTTATTGCTATGGTATATTAATGTATTGTTTTCAATTTCTTTATTATTTGCAGTCGGAGTTTCCAAGTCTCTCCGCCTTCTCTCCTCCCCGCCCGGCGCTTCCGAGCCCCTTCTCTCTCTTTTCTTTTTATTTTTCCGCACCGCACGGGCCCCGGGGGCCAAAAATAATCGGGGCTCTGGAGAGAGGAGGGTCCCGGCCGCACGGATATCGGGCCCCGAGGGGGGATGGAGGCGTCGGGGGCGGCCGATGCAACGGATTGCGAGGCGGCGGCGGCAGCCCGAGTGCTGCGGCCGGCAGCTGAAAAATGGCTCCAGGAAGCTGCTGCTGACAATGAATGAAGGGATACGGTTTACGCGCCAAGGTCCTCCCGCGAAACTCAGATTTCCCGCCGGCTTTTCAAACCATATTTGCATATCCCCGCCCCTCAACCCGCCGAGGACCGTTCCCACAGCCCATTGGGTCTCTATCTTCTTACTTCAGTCCCAATCGGGGAGCAGGGCCGCAACTTGCTGGTTGCCATTGGCTGCCGTGCATCATGGTTACTGGGGCGACAGGGGCCCTATTTGCATAGGCCGCCTTGATTGGCTGGGAGAGACCAGAGGTTTTAGGAGGTGGGGCAAAGCCTTTCCTTCTTCCCACGGAAGACCACGCCTAACCCAGGCTCCGCCCCCGTCCCCGCCCGCCCTCCCGGCAGACTCTGCTGACCTGGGCAGGGACTCCGCTCCCCGCAGACTCAGTGTCGGTCTAGTCTACAGCGCAAGTTTCGCTTTGGGAAACTGTCAAGGTGACCAAGGGGACACTTTGGGGAAATCTCTTTCCTTTGATCAGTCAGTGTAATAGATGAACAGTGGGAGATTCTCCCGAACATGTGCCAAAGGCGAGTTGGACCATGCGGACGATGCCTGGCAGGTGGAAGCTGAGCCCTTTAAATCGTGGGTTTCTCCTTCCTGAAATCCAACCAATGCCGCGGCGAGAGCTGATCCCGAGGCCGAGGCTGATAGACAGAAGCATGTGGGCAGACAGAATCGTGGGGGCAGAAGGTTTGACTGACGTGATTGCGGGCACCATTTAGTTAACATTACAGATCATTCTTGGTAGCTTTATTATTAGTCTGGATTGGATTTAAGTAAAAATTAACTCTGAATGTTTTGCGGAGTGAAATCTTACCACGAGTATTGGTTCGAGTCCAGCAGACACCCCCCACTGGCCCAGAAGGACCCAGTGCAGTTAATCAGGACTAACCCAGGACTGATCTGCGTGTTTCTAATCCGCCAAACAGTAATCCGAAGAAGTACACGCTTCCGACGATGACGTCTTGCTCCCGAAGAACGCTGCACGCCCGGGCACCAGCGCTTTACAGTCTCGCTTTCCTAGCAAATTCTCTGAATAAAAGCAAACAGGACGACCCGAACCTATTCCAAAATATTTTAAAAGAATCTTTTTAGTAGAGAAGTATTAAATTATTGTCAAATTGACTCCTGTATTGGTGCAGGTATTCACGGGTCTTAAAATTGAAGATTGCTCCTGTGAGAGCAGGAAAAGGGACCCCTGCAGGAATGCGAAGAAAGGCATTCCTGTCAGGTCATCATTTACAGTTCGAGTCACTGAGAATTGTACAAAATAGCTACTAAGCTGGTGCTCCCTGGATGATGAGGCTTGCAATACCTCAAGCCCTTTCCCAAGACTTTATTATTATCATTATTAATAATAATAATTTCCCAAAACTCATATACTCAGTCTTATGAATGACCTGAAAAGATATGTCATTTCAGACTAGGACTCCATAATACTTCAATCCTGTTAGCGTGTCTGAAACAGGATGAGCTAAAAGTACTGTTAAACCCTGCACCAGGCTCAGGAATATTTTGGTCTTGCATTCAAGATAGTTGACAATCCATGGCCTAGTACCCAAACATTTATTAATGCTCTATCATAGAACTGTCAATATCTTTAGGGCAGATTACTCAAAGGGATCAATTCCTGGTTGGACCAAAGGCGTAATGTATTAGCAATTTCCTTGATCTTGTACCATCAATGTTGCTTTCCACTGTGGGTCACTATGGGAGGAAACTAGTATTGTAACTACTTGGATGTTAGCACCTGTAGAACATCACTGGTGGCATACATTTGTGGTGATAGTGAGGGTTGTGGAGGAGGGGTGCTATACCATACACAGTATCTTAAGATTAGACCTGCATTTTAAGATTAGAGACAAGCCTAGGACTTGGGACTGTGTACAGAATCCCCCATGGAGCTCCCCACAAATGGTTACAGTAAGATGAATATGTCACAGCCACAATGGAACAAGTGTTCACAATCCAGATCCACATCTGTGATTCTGGTTTAGAAAGCTTTGAAATATTTCTCATTCTGCCTTAGCTAAGTTATATTTTTTAATGTAGGGTATTTGGTAGAGAAACAGGTGTTTTGACCTTTTATGTCTAGTGAACTCTAGAATGAAGATGTGGAAGGAAGAGTTTAAAGAGAAAAGAGGAGCTGTTGGAAGATAGAATGCTATAATTTGAGATAGGCTGTTAATTTGTGGAGAGGTAGCATGTTTTAGTAGAAAGATAATAGGCTTTGGAACCGGAGTAATCTAGGTGTAAATTCTGGCTCTGCCACTTACTAGTTATGTAACTTTAACCTTTAAAAGCCTATTTTCTCATATGTTAAATGGGAACCCGTATTGCAATAGCCATATTGAAAAGTTATGTGAAAAGAGGCAATAATAAATGTAAAATCCCAGGCATATAGCAGGGGCTCAATAAGTGGTAGCTATTTATGATTCCACTTATTTGTGTGATTGTGCTTTGTAGCTCTTTGTAGTCCAGTCTGACTTCTAGCCTCTAATCTTCCTACTGTCCTTGGATATCCACTTGCTGTGGCAGCTTAGCTTTGTCTCAGAGTAGGAGCACAGTCATGTCCTGGTTAGTACAGATTATAGAATCCTGACTCAGAAGTTCAGGATAATAAAGTCAGCTCTGCTACTCTTCCTACTCCGACCTGCTCATCTGTCAGTGGCCAGCTTCTGGCTGGTTCCTAAATCTGAGCCCTCCTGACCTTCCCTTGAAGATTAGACTGCTCTAGCACTAGAGCCAGAATGCTTTTCCCAATCACCACTCCCCTTTCCCTTGCTCTGACAGTGGACCAAGGCAACCATTGCCCCAGAATTGGCCTGTGTAGTTGGTTGAACGATGGCTCCCCCAAAATACGTCTAAGTCTTAATCTCCAGAACCTGAGATTGTAACCTTATTTGGAAATAAGGTTTTCCTTATATTGGTCCTTGCAGAGGTAATTAAGTTCAGAATCTCAAGATAAAATCATTCTGGGTGGGCCCTAAATCCAATGACAAGTGTCCTTTCAAGAGACAACCAGAAGAGAGACACACAGCAAGGAAAAGAAGGCCGGGTGAAGACAGAGACAGAGGTTGTAAAGAACAGCCACAAGTCAAGGAATGCCAACAGCCACCAGATGCTGGAAGGGGCAAGAACAGAATCTCCCCTAGAGCCTCTGGAGGGAGAGGAGCCCTGCCAACAGCTTGATTTTGGACATCTGGTCTCTAGACCTGTGATAGAATAAATTTCTGTTGTTTTCACTTACCCAGTTTGTCATAATTTATTACGGCAGCCCTAGGAAACTAATACAGTCTGTTAGCCTGCCTACCTGAACCTTCAAGCCTCTTAGCTGCTATTCACTTTGTTTTGTATTGCTGCCAAGATACCATTCCTGGCTGGACACCAATGATACTAATTGCCAGCCTGGGCTATAGCCTCTGTTGAAGATTTTTCAAAGTATGACTTGCTGACTACCCAGTGCAGACTCACCTAAGGAGCTTGTCAATACAGAGATTCCTGAGCTCTACCCCAATCTAATGAATCAGAATCCTTTGAGGCAGGGCCCGAGAATCTCATTTAACAAGTCCCTCCAGGTAATTCCTTTAAACACTACAGATTGAGGGCCAGAGTCAGCTGTATGACTTTGGACTTCTTCCCACTATTTCCCATTGCTACAGCCACAATTGCCACTCCTGTGCCTAGTCATCCTGATGGATATTTCTGATTTCCTTCCTGCCCCTTCTCATCCTGCCAGCTAACATAACAAGCTCTAACACACACACACATATACATACGTACAGTACGTACATACTATATGTATATAAAGTTTGAGCTTACAATCTTCTCTAAAAGTCTTCATTTTCAATTTTGAAATAGTTTTGCCAACATCTGTGAGATCGATATAACTAACTCCCAAGAAACAATACTATTAAACAGTTTTGTGGGAATTCAATATTAAATCTTCAGATGGAAAAATTCTAGGTTTAGGAGATTAAGGAAACCGCTCATAAACCCAGAAAGTCCTTGGAACATCTAAAGTTTAAATTGTGCCTCTAATTTAGCTCAGCCAAATCTGGTTGCTGTGCTGGATTTAGACTATATAGTTTTAAATTTTAGGGGCTGGAGAAGACTAGTTTAAGAGTTTAAGGCTCTTATATTGCAGTTCAGTTAGTTGCCCACATAGAAATAACATTCTCTGTTTTATCTTCCTGGTTAGGAAGAAAGAGGAGCATGTCCTTAAGCCTTTACCACATCAAACACTAATAACAAAATTTCTAGGTGCTTATCCTAGAAAGTGGACCATTATAGTTATAATAGATAGTGGTTTAGATACCAGCGTAGTGTTTCTTGTCTTCAGTTCTTTGACCAGGAAGACACTGTTTGGATAGAGCTTCTGTTATATTAAAATACATCTAGGACAGACTTCCGGCAGAGAGCATTGCTCTCAGTCAGATCTACTGAGTCTGAATCTCTGGTTGGGGTTTAGGAATCTGCAATATAAGCAGGATAATTGTGTTGCAGGTGGTCCACAGAACACACTTTGAGAAACATTGCCATATGGTCGTCTACAATCTAGCAATCTCTGCCCTATAAATTGGCTTCTCAGGCAACTACGGCACAGGAAACTCCCTTGTATGTAGCATGCTTTGAGCAGCTAATGTTACCATTGTCAGCGGAGCTATTTATTTAGACTGTACTGTGATTGCAAATTGTCTCTTTCGCTGAAGCTCTCCCTGCTCAGTTAACAAGTAATGTGATTGAGACAAAATATACTGGATGGAAAAGAAAGGTATTATCTCAAAGGTATGTGTTTCCTTGCCTTTTTGAAACAGATTTTTATTGAAACAAAAAATACAGATACAGGAAAACAAGCAAAACAAATGTGTGGATTAATGAATTATTATAAGGTAAGCACCCTTTTAACCACTTCCCAGGTAAAGAACTAGAACTTGATCTGAACCCGTGAAGTCCCTTGCACATACCTCATCTTGATCACAACCCCTTCCCTGCCACCAAAAGTCACCATTAGCCTGATATTTTTAGTTTTCACTTCTTTGTGTTTTTTACAAGTTTTATCACCCACATAGGCATCTCCAGGAACTATACTTTAGTCTTGCCCATTTAAAAAATGTTGATATGTCTCTTAAGCCTCTTGATCTATGGTTCCTCATCCATCCTTTTATTTATCTTACAATTTTTCTTGGAGAATGTAGTGGGTTGGATGGTGGCCCCTCCAAGATATGTCTACCAGAAACTGTGAATTTGATCTTATTTAGAAAAAGGGTTTTTGCAGAATAATTAAAGTAAGGATCTCAAAATGAGATCATCCTGGATTAGGGTGAGCGCTAAATCCAGCGTCTGTTATTTTATAAGAGAAGAGGAGAAACATGGAAGAGATCATATGAAAACAGAAGCAGAGACTGTAGAGATGTGTCTACCAACCAAGAAACCCCGAGGCTTGCCTGTAGCCCCCAGAAGCTAGGAGAGAGGCATGGAAAGATTTTCCTTCAGAGCCTCCAGCAGGAACCAACCCTGCTGACATCTTGATTTCGGACTTTTGACCTCCAGAACCATGAGAGAATAAATTTCTCCTGTTTGAAGCCACAAAGTTTGTAGTCATTTATTATAGCAGCTCCAGGAAACTCATTAGAAGAACCTGGCCTTTTAACCTGACGGTGTGAATTTGGCAGATGGCACACTCATAGTGCAATCGACCATTTTCCTCTGTCCTCTGCATTTCCTGTAGATTTGCAGCCGGATCCACAGTCTTGATCGGATTTAGGTTTGATTCCTTTGGCAGATCTGAGGCATGTAATGTCCTCTCATTCTGTGAGCTTAGCAATCATTCGTGCGCCTTATTTTCTTTTTTCTTATAATAATTTTATATGATATTTATCCTCAATACTTCTCTGTTGCTCATTTGTATGTGAAATTAGTTTTCTTGGACTTTAAGAGTGAGAAGCGTTCAGATAAGCTTGCCTGTCTTCACAGAGCTGCATCTTCTGTTGTTGTCAGGAATACGGAGGCTTACTCTCTGGGATTCCCTTGTTGTGCCCACTCCACCCCCTTCTTCAGTCTGGTCTACACCTTCCCTTTCCTTCCTTTCTCTTTTCCCTGTCCTGATCAATTTTGATTCCACTCCCAGCAGTTCCTCCTTGGCGTCTTCCTGTCTGAAAAGCGAGCCCTGAGGGTCCATTTTGAGGGAGGTGGGCTGGACTGCTGCCATCCCTTCAGAGCTTCCTACCACAGTCCCTTGTTCTCACCTGCTCCTGAAAAGCAAAACCTCTCTCGATTTCAGCTGCTGTTCCCACATCAGCTCACCCGCATCCCAGTGAAGATCTTCTGGCTCTTTGGGGCTTCACTTGTTCTTAGGTCCAACAAACAGCACGCAGTTCTTTCCTTCTTCCTCATATACAGAGATTCATGGGGTTATTCTGTCACCAAGTTTTGTTGTGACTATTGCCCATGGGTTTTGGCTTTTCCTACCTAGATGTCCTTTCTGTTTCCATCTAGGGGTAAGGAGAGATTGAAGAATGATGCCACCTCGTCACCGTCTTCAGATCTACCTTTCCTTTCCTTTTAAACATTTATTTTGAACCCACTCCATTGGATTGTCATTGAAGCAATGCCTTGTAGGCAAACGTTTCCGTAAGCATTAAGGGAAAGGAAAGCTATGAACTGTTGTCTATCCAGTTTCTCAGAAAGAACTTGAAAAAGCAAACTGAAGAAGAGAAGTGGAGCCAAGATACTTAATTCACTTAGGCGGTGATTAGAATGAGATCTAGAATGGGAGGAAGCAGAGGAACATAAGCTACCTTTTCATACTTGGTAGTCTGGTTGTACCTCCTTCTTGTGGGTTTTAAATAGGGAACATTGTTGGCAGCATATTACAAATGGGCCTGTGGGTAGAAAATTACTTTTCTTTTCCACCTTGGTTTCCTTGACAGCACTCCCTCTTGTTTCCCATTCCACCCCTCTGATTTTTCTGGATCTCCTTAATGGCTTCATTTTCTTCTTTATTCTTTTAAAAATCTCTTCTGAACTTTCTCCTCTTCCTATTCTATACATTATCTCTGAACAATCTTTATTATTATTACTGTTATAGTAAAATATAGATAACATAATATTTATCTTCTTAACCACTTATAAGTGTATGATTCAGTGGCACTAAATACATTCATATTATTGTGTAACCATCCCTGCTGTCTATACCCAAAACTTCTTTATTATCCCCAGCAGAAACTCTCTACCCATTAAACAATAACTCCCCATGCCCCTCTTCTCCCAGGCCCTGGTAGTCACTATTCTAGTTTCTGTCTCTATGAATTTGACTACTCTAGCTATCTCCTATAAGTGGAATTATACAATATTTGTCCTTCTTTGTCTGGCTTATTTCACTTACCATGTTTTCAAAGTCTATCCGTACTGTAAGATATGTCAAAATTTCATTCCTTTTTAAGGCTGAATAATATTCCATTATATCTTTTTACCATGTTTTGCTTATCTGTTCATCTGTCGATGGACTCTTGGTTTGCTTGCACCCTTCGGCTATTGTGAATGATGTTGCTATGAACATTAGTATACAAATATCTGTTCAAGTACCTACTTTCAATTCTTTTGGATATATACATAGCAGTGGAATTTCTGGGTCATATGGTAGTTCTATGCTTAAGTTTGTGAGGAAATTCCTGGACAATCTTGATCTTAGCTATATCTTCAATTACAGTCTGCGTAGTGTTGTCCAGTAAAATTTTCTACAATGATGGAAATGTTCTAAGGTTCTGCACTGTCCATTGCAGTAGCCATTAGCCACACGTGGCTCAGGATCATATGAAATGTAGCTAGTGTGACCAATTAACTGAATTTTTAAGTTCTATTTAATTTTAATTAATTTAAATTCAAATTTAAACAGCCATATGTGGGCTAATGAATTGGACAGCATATATTGATAGGCTGTGACTTCTTCTAATTCTGTATTTCCAACTGGCCATTTTTCCTGAGTTTCAAATACACACTTCCACTAAGTTCCCACCACCATTTCCTTAATTCATGTGGTCCCTTATTTCTCACATGCATCGTGCCTCCAGATTTATTTCCTAATGTGGGATTGGCTTCAAACTTCAGTCAGTTCTGCTGCCAAAATGATCTCGTCTACTTTACCTCAGCCCTTTAATTGGATCTAGACTGTCTACATGGGCTATGAGGTGCAAGGAAACTTTCTAAAATGTAAGTCAAATGAACTTCGTCTCTCTGAGGTTCCCCATTACCTGCAGAGTTAAGACTAGCTTCCTTATCTTAGGCTACCAGTCCTCAGGTTCTCTCTCTAGCCTCATTTCACACTATTTTCCAGTAGGCAGCATGCACTGCAGCCATACCAACCTCCCTGGAGTTCCTCAAATGCTTTCTCCTACCTCCCTGTCTGATTTAACCGTCACTCTGCTTGAAAATGCCTACCACTCCCTGTCAAAATTATAAACTATTGCTCATCTTTTAAGACTCAGCTCAGGAAACCCCTCCTCTGTGAAGCCTCCTCAGATGACCCCCGACTCATATTATTCATTTATCCAATAAATGCTTATTGAGCATCTGCTTTGTGCCAGACCCCAACTTAGAAACTGCAGATATAAGTGAGAAACAGATAGACTTAAGGGTGTCCTCATCAAGCTTGAAGATATAGGCTAGTGAATGGAATTATGATAATAATAATAATAATTATTATTATAAGGCATAGTAAATGCTGTGATGTGGGGCAATACATGGTGCTATTAAAATACTGCAGATGGACACCTAACCCAGGCTTGGAGGAGAGTTTAAGGAGGGCTTCCTGGAGGAGAAAATAGGGAGAAGAATGAGTAGGAAGTATTTAGGTAATATATAATGGGAGCAGGGAACACGGAATGAATGGTTTGTTGGAGGAAACGAAAGTGGTTCAGCAAGGAATTGTGAAGAATCTTATAAACAATTATTAAGACATTTGGAATTTATCCTGAAGGCAATGAAAAGTCTTTGAGACAGATGTGTGACATGATAAGATTTGGTCTTAGAAGTGTTCTTCTGGCTGCAGTATGGGGAATGTATTGGAGGGGCCAGGACTTTGACAATAATCTAGATAAGGAATGGGCAAACTGTGGCCCCTGGGCCAAATCTGGCCTAGTGTCTGGTTTTGTGCAACCTGGATTCTAAGAGTGATTTTTACACTTTCTGCATTTTCGAATAGTTGAAAAAAATTAAAAGAAGAATATATCCCATGACATGTGGAAAATTAAATGAAATTCAAAGTTTGGTTTCCATTAATAAAGTTTTGTTAGTGCATGCCAAACACATTTGCTTACATATTGTCTGAGGCTACTTTTACAAGGGCAGAGTTGAATAGTTGCAGCAAAGACAGATTAACCCACAAAGCTGAAAATGTTTACTATCTGGCCCTTCCCAGAAAAAGTTTACCAACCTCTGATCTATCTGGGTGAGACATAATGTGACTCACACCAGACAAGGCAGGCAGACTTAGGGGTCTTCCTCTCCTTTTTCATAGCATGTGAGTTAAAATGATACTGTATGGATTTCTTATTGTTTTCTATCTTTCGCTCTTCCTCTAAACTGTAAACATCTTGAGAGTAGATTTTTTTTCTTTAGTCGACTTTGTCTTTTTGGTGCTTTGACATAGTACATGCTTAGTAAGTGCTTGTTGCATAAATAGATGTATGTAGATTAATATGGGTGTGATGCTCCCATGTAGATGTATGTAAAGAATCTGCTGATCTGCTTGCTGGCCCCTTTTTCCCACTGCCAGGAACCATGTGATTTAGTTGAATCTGGGCCCTTGTACCCCTACTCCAAGGGTGGGAATGTGACCCAGGCCTGGCCAGTAAGTCTTTCCTAGGTCTTAGGTTTTAATACTTGGGAGCTCAGAGGACCATCTTTCACTTCAGTTGATATTGCGTAGAGTTGACCTTACTTTCATCCTACCCAAAGCTGGTGAGGTATCCATGAGGAAAAGTGAAAGTTTTGTCCCTCTATGTACTCATGAGTCTTATTCTTGAATGACGCACACCCACAAAAAAAGAGGTAGAACTGAATGTCAAGGGTAGGCATGCGGACTAAGCCAAGCCAGTGGAACTCAACTCAGGAGTTTTTCTATATCTGCCAGAAAAGAAGAACTCTTTCTTTCTGCTATATTGGAAGCCGGGAGGATGTAAATCTAAATCATCTAGGGACTTCCATTTGGAGCGAGCCTGCTTGAGAATGAAGTCAATGCAAAGGAAAATGGAAGTGAGACAGAGAAGAGAATCCAAGTGTTAATAATATAATTTGAGCCCCTAGGTCTAGGTGTATTTGAAACTGGGCTCCTTCTGTGCTTTTTAGTTATGTGAGTTAATAAGTACCCTCTTTTTGCTTAAGATAGTAGGAATTGGGTTTCCATTATTTCAAATGGAACAATTCATATCTAAAGCCTTTTAGCACTAAAGTGTGTTAGATGCTATCTTACTTTGGGTTCCAGAGCCTGAGTTAAGTACAGGGGTGCAGGCGGCTTATTTAGGAGAGGATATCACAAAGCATGGGTGAGGGAACTGTGAAAGTGAAGGAGAAAAAGCCAATAACAGGGGTTTGTTAATGAGCTGTTAACTGCTAAGGCAACTGGGGCTCAGTTCTGCTGGTGACCATCCAGGTAGAGTTGTCCCTCCAAAGGCAGGGAGACTGGGGCATTCATCCAACAGCTCTGGTCCCTCATTGGTTGAGAGTTAACCCTGGTGCATTAATTCCTCTATGATTTTGGGATACTAGTGCACCCAGCTAATTGTGCTTCCTCACCTTTGGAGGAAACTCCAGGCAGAAGAGTAGAGAGATGCTGGGCATGTACCTGAGGTGCAACACCATCCAGGTACATGGCGCTCTCCACCACAGCTACTCTGAAATCACAGGTGGGTGGGGAGTGAGAAGGTGGGCTACAATATATTCTATGTTAGTGGTCAGTAACCCCTTTTCATCCTGTGTGCTCTTAGGAATACCCTTGATTGGAGAAGAAGCCCTAAGAGAAACAACAGAAGAAAAGTAAAAGAAGAACAAATGGGAAAGGTGAAAGGCAAGAAGACAAAGAAAGAGGTGGAATATGAACTATGGGGGTCCTCTGGACAATTGCCTCAAATGCCATTCATTTGCATAAGTGAAATCTATGATGAATGGTAGGTACTTTGGAGGGAATATTAATATCTTTAAGACATTGGGTGTGGTCTGTTAATATCTTCATTTGTTAGTGCTTTACAGATTATAAAGCCTTAAGCTTTTTACATTAAAATATTTTAATTTAACAAGTAGTATATGAATACATTCTTGTTTAAAATTTTTTAAAAAAATATTTACCATAAACAACTAGGGTCGGTACTTTTACCCTCTGTAACACATAGGTGTTTCTAAGCTTCTGAAAAACATAGGTATTTTCACCCTCTCTAACACAGAGGGTTATAGATATCAAACACCTAGCCCAAAGTAACACACCTGCTAGATGGCAGAGTGGAATTTCTAACTTAGATATTTATACTCTTGATTCAACACTCTTTCTACAAGTCATACCACCCTAAATGGGAGCCCAGTGGCCTATAGATGACACAGCTCTGAAATGGAACATTGGTTTAAACTGAGTCCCCAGCTTCTCCGGAGAGCAAGAGCTGTCTTCCAAGTCATTCTCAAATGAAATTGCAGACCTCAAATGTTATAAGTTGAGTTGTGATTCCCCCGCAAAAAGATTTGTCAAAGTCCTAACCCCTAGTACCTTGGAATGTGACCTTATTTGGAAACTGGGGTGTTGCAGATATAATTGGTTAAGTTAAAAAAGGTCATACTGGAATAGAGTGGGCCCTTAATCCAATATGACTGGTGTCCTAAAAGATGGCCCTATGAAGACACAGAGATACAGAGAGAACGTCATGTGATGATGAAGGTAGAGATTAAAGCGTGTAGCTGCAAGCCAAGGAATGCCAAAGATTGCCAGCAAACTACCAGAAGTTAGAAGAGGCAAGGAAGGATTCCCCTCCAGGTTTCAGAGGGGGTATGTCCTGCTGACCTAATTTCAGACTTCTAGTCTCCAGAACTGTGAGACAATACATTTCTGTTATTTTAAGCCCCCAAGTTACAGCAGCCCTAGGATACTAGTGCACCAGGTAAATTCCTTTCTAATAAACTCTGCATAACAAAAGTAAATGCCTTTGCTAACAACTTATTTGCAAAAAAAATATGATCACATTCTTTTGGTCAGGATAAAGTTTTCGGCTTATATCTTAAGTTGCTCAAAACAACAAAAAACATTTATAAAAAGCCAGAAATATTACAGTTTTTTACGTCTTCCAGTTACTTAATGATGTTTTAACAGTTCGAAGAAAAATAATCTGTCCTTGGTTTAAAAGCAAATAGTCCATATTTAATCCCTAAGGTTATTTTTTTCAACATTCTATTATAACGTTTTTAAAAACTGAGGTTATTTTATTGGAACAGTATAGAGAAATAGTTAGGTGTTATGGTTGTATTAAAACCTTTCAACTTAAACCATGGCAGAAAATTCGTGAAGCATGAAGGCTACTTGAAGTACATATTAATTTTTTTCTCTCCTTGTAGAAGAGGGCTAACAAGAGGTCACTGAGGTTCCTTTTGTTGAACTGGGTTTGTGTTGGGGATGACCTACATGTAATAGAATAAGCTGAAATTCCCTCCGGTTCTAATGTATCTCCTGTCCTTCTTACCCAGGCCTAAAATTCCTTCCCTTTGAGTCATTTCTTTGGGCTAGGAAACAAAGATAGGGACATTGTCTTAGAGGTTGTAATAATTCACAGATAACACCTGAGAGAGGTAAAGGATGAGTGTTCAGACTCTCCAAGGCTCTTTTCCCGTTGGCCAGTTAGCATGGAATAATTTACTTCATCTGCTAAAACTGACCAGCAACGTCAAAGAATCTGGATGGGAGAGGCTAAATTTGGTGGTGGAGAAAGCAGGATAACAAGAGTATGGGGCATTGTTGGAGAGACCGGTAGACTCCTTATGTGGACAATGGTCCTTCTCTATCTGGGAAGGTCATCCTCTCCCTTTGACCAGCCAAATTTAGGAGCAGAAAGGAAGGAAGGTCCACCCACCAAGGAGCAGCTGGATCTACCTTGTTGATGAATGGAGGTGGAGGGTAGGTAGAATGCTGCATCCTCATACCCTAGTAAGGAGGTAGGACACACAGTGAGGCCTTGGGTAATAGTGTTCTAGGAGCAGAAAGATGGGAGTCGGTGCTGATGAGGTGATGACGAGGGGAAAGCCCAGTTGAGGGGCAGCAGGAGGAACAAAGGAGAAAAGGACACTCAGAGGGGCACCTTCCCTTTAGTTGGTTTTATCTAGAGTTGACCTTATTTTCATCCTGCCTAAAGCTGGTGAGATATCCATCACGAACAGTGAAAAGTTTCTCCCTCTAGGTACCCACTAGCCTTGTTCTTGCATCACACACACACACACACACACCCGCACACACACCCCACATACAGATCTAGAACCTAATGTGAAACGGTTCACTATGAGGCAGTCATTATTTTGGCTTTGGACTACAAGAGGAGATAATTTTCCTGTCACTTTTAAAATCCTCCTTTCTCCTCTTCTCAGATTACTGAAGGGAGAGGGTAGGCCTCTGTGACCTTTACTGAGTTGTCGCTCACAGAAAGCTTGATAGGTTTCTGGAGAATGAGGTCATTGTTTTATATGTTCAGGAATGTCTCCATAAATATTTATCGATTGATTGATTATGTCTAAGTTGGCCATCAGATCATATCTACCCAAGGTATGTACATGTAAACATTCTGCTCCAAGACATATTTCCCACATGTCACATTGAATATAAAACAGAAGAAAATGAAGCAAGGGAACAGGCACATGTTACACAGACGTGCTGCCTGGTTCAAAACCAATGGCAGAAATATGCAGGGACTAATATACTTCAGATGAACAAACGTTAGAATCTGTGTTTGCGAATAAATAGAAATGACTTTAAGGAGGGAAGAGAGGGCAGAAAGGGGGTGGGGTAGGAAGGAATGTGTGGATTATGGGAGGAACATCTGGTTCAGTTAAAGAATAAAAGGTAAAAAAATAAACCTGGGAGCTTGGATGTCCAGTTTATGTTGGTGATAGCTTCATAAGAGCTGGGACTTTGTCCTTGTCACTGCTGAGACCTGTGATATCATGATTTATAATAAGAAATATACTTTTGGTCTTCATCCCTGTTTCTGGCAAGGAATCTTAAGATTCTTGGAATTTCCTAAGTGATGAGAATGACAAAAGTGTCTTTTGTCTGTTAATGAGGTGACTTTTGGACCCACACCTAAGGTTGGAGGCTGGTTGCCGGGAGAACCAACCGTGTGATTAGAGGGTTCAGACTTTCAATCCTACTCCCTCACCTCCGGGGAGGGGAGAGGGGCTGGAGGTTGAATCAATCACCAATGGTCAGCACCAGCTCGTGGCCTAGCGGCTAAGTTCACAAGCTCTGCTTCAGTGGCCCAGGGTTTCACTGGTTCAGATGCTGGGCATGGACCTCGCACCTCTCATCAAGTCATGCTGAGGTGGCATCCTACATAGCACACCCAGAAGGACCTACAACTAGAATATACAATGATGTATTGGGGACTTTGGGGAGAAGAATTAAGAAAAAAAAAGACTGATAAGAGATGTTAGCTCAGGTGTCAATCTCAAAAAAAAAAGTCACCGGTGGTCAACGATTTTAAATCATGCCTAAGTAATGAAACCTCAAAAAACCCCAAAAGGATGAGGTTTAGAGACATTCTGGGTTGGTGAACAGAACACATGGAGATTTGGAGAGTGGGTTATGCTCAGAGGGCATGGAAATTCTGTGCCCTTTCCCCATACCTTGTCCTAAGTGTCTCTTCCATTTACCTCTTCCTGAGTTGTATCCTTTTATAATAAACCAGTAATCTAGTAAGTAAAATGTTTCTCTGAGTTCCATAAACTGCTCTAGGAAATTAATTGAACCCAAGGAAGAGGTTGTTGGAATCTCCAGGGTATAGCTGTTTTTTCAGATGCAAAGGTGACAACCTGAACTTGTGATTGGCGTCTGAAGTGGGGAGCAGTCTTGTGGGACTGAGCCCTTAACCTGTGAAATCTGAAACTATTTCCAGGTAGATAGTGTCAGAATTGAGTTGAATTGTATGATACCCAGCTGGTATCCTGTGCATTCTTTATTGGTGGTGGGGAAACCACCTCCTCTACTGTGTTGGAATTGGCTGTAGAATGTTTGTTATAAGACCCTACTGCCACAACAGGCATACAATAAATACTTGTTGAGTGAATGAATGAATGAATGAATGAAACCCTAGAAACAATTTCCTGCCTATAAGGAAACCCATTAGATCTGTGGTTTTTCAAAATCAAAGATTTTTTTTGTTTTGTTTTAGCTGTTGAATTCTCCATTCAAACAAAACGTTGCTGAACAGAAATAAGAGCAGAACCACTGATGCAAGTTTAAATGTGAAGTCCAGTGATGTCATCCAATGACCTCTACCAGTCACATCCCTCTTCATTCCAGATGCTCAAAAATCACTGGATCTGAGGAGAGGCAGCCAGGGATCGCATTCTTAGGAAGCATCCTAAGCGATTCTTATGAGTAGCCAGGCTTGGACACCATAGCTTCAGGGTTCCCCTGGGCACTGAAGCTCACGGAGCTCCCCTGGATGCTCCATGAGAGCAGGGAGTATACACATTGTATCTCACCTGAGTAGAGGGCCATATTCACCTTAGACTCCAGCCCTATTTTTCTTACTTCTAGAACTGCAGCTGCACGTTTGTGGTCTTCTACGTTTCCCTCAGAGCTGATTTTAGAGTTATAATAGACAGTCAATGAATGTCTGCTGATTTAGTCTAGCTTTCTCAGAAAATTTGGGGATAGGCCAGAGAGATTATTTTTCCTCTCTTTGTCTGAGACAGAGCTTTCCCCTTTTGAAATGTCTCTCTCTGACATTTTTCTTCACAGCGTCCCAATACGTGGGGAAAGACAGATATTTTTATTCTTATTTTGTAGATGGGGATACCAAGGACTAGAAATATTTATTCATTTGCTCCTCGCCAAAAAGACAATTCAGAGCAGAGCTGGGACTGTCTTCCATGGACATATTTTCAATGATTGGCTCTTCTTAAGCAACAAAACTTGCGGTCTAGTGGTTAAGATTCAGCAGGATTTGTTTCCCGGTCAGGGAACCATAACACCTGTTTGTCAGTGGTCATATTGTGGCAGCCGTGTGCTGCTGTGATGCTGAAAGCTATGCCATCAGTGTTTCAAATACTAGCAGGGTCATCCATGGTGGACAGGTTTAACAGAGCTTCCAGACTAAGACACACTGGGAAGAAGGAACTGGCCACCCACTTCTGAAAAAATTGGCCACGAAAACCTATGAATGGCAGCAGAGCATTGTCTGATATAGCACCAGAAGGTAGAGGATAATGCCAAAAAAAAGGCAGGGGCTCGCTCTGCTGTAGGGTCGCTGGGAGTCAGAATCGACTGGAGGGCACCAGGGACAAAAAGCAACAAAAAGGAAGATCTTTTCTCAGGAGAGTACATTAAAACAAACCCTTATATAAATGTCTTCTGCTTAGGGGAAAACTGGTGATGTTTGATTACAATACAATTTCATGATTTTGTTGAGTAACAAACACAATCTTATATTTTATTTCAAAGATTATAAACTTTACAGTCAGTTAATGTTATTTTACACACTTTGGGTCCCTCAGCCCCTTTCAAAATACCACTTAGAATATTCCTCATCAGCAGTATTTATACACTGCATTTCCTGTTTATTTTCATCAAGCCTGTTCTCTTGAAGATTCTAGTAAGCTTCCTTTGCAACTCAATTCCTCTATTTCCTCCCCAGTACCTGTTAAAGAACAGACTTCCTCTGAAAGGCACAACACTTAATCTTACAGTTTATGTTCTGATTCTCAGCCTTTTCGAGATAACCTTGAAAGGGCGTCAGCTCTATGGCGTTCTCTAACAAATATCATGGGAACTGTGCACGTTTTGACCCAAACCACGAGAGGAGTTCCTTTGGAAGTTATCCCAGTTTTGGGTCCACAGACCATAAGAATGAGTTTATTTATGGACAGTGATTATGTTAAATCTTCTGTAAAAACACATAAAATTCTAATCATTGCCTTACTCTCGAGCATCTCTTCTCAATCTGAGCATAATTTCTTTCAGTTTTGATCAGGATGTGCGATGCATAACTAGTGGGCTTCTCACCGCCATCTGGCAGACTGTGTGAGTTCACAGCTCACACTACAGAAGAAGCAAGACCACAAGCCAAATTTAAAGTAAAAGTGGGCTACAGGACAATTGAACCTGTAAGAATGAATTCTTGTTTAGCTCCATAAACTCTTTTCAGTGGGATTACCACCTTTAACTGTTTGTAAATCTCTGCAGCCTTTCAGATAGGGCCCGTTACCTGCACTGACAAAGGTAAATCTGAGTTTCTGAATTGTTTTGATACCAAAGAAAAGTTTGCTTATTTGTGGAGTTTCAAAGCTTTCTTTAGTTTGAATCATTCTTTCATCACTAATTGTTAGAATACGATTCAAATATGTTAGGAGGATGGATTTTGAGGACTTTCTAACTCTTGAGTAGGTGCTCATGTATACTAATCAATATTCAAAATTGTGTTTATGCTTGATGATTATAGGAAAACATCTTAATTGACTTGCTTGAAACTATCGTTACTGTCATTACTTCTTCACCTCAGGATGAATCACCAGAGTGCTTCCAGGTAATACTGGAGCAAATGAGAACACTGGCAACCGCAATTACTTACAGGCTAATTTCTGCTCTTTACAATTCTTGCAAGAAAGAATTTTCCCCTTAAGAAATACTTACTGCCACGCCTTTTTCACAATATCCTATTCCATGGGTCGGAACTTATCTCTGCATCGTGTTCACATATGTAAGTCCATAATATATTATTTATTCTTGTGATCGTAACTCACAGCAAGCCAACTTGAATTTGCTTAGACTCCAAGGAAGAGTTGAATAACTGTTCTATTTCCTTGATTCTAAAATTTGCATTGCAATTCTTTAAAGTATCTCTGCAATAAAATGAGTCTAACGACTGATAACACATTATAGTTTAATTGCAAGTGTATTTACATAAAATACACACGTAGCATAATGGTGCGTCTTTTAATTGATGGTGTCTTAAACTTGATCAGATATGGTAAGTTACAAGAGGACTGTAATGCAACAGGGTCTCAGGGACTACTTGAACTAGAAGCTCAAACACTACTGGAACTTTCTGTCTGTGTCCATGGATTTCCTTACTTGGGTTGGCTTCATTTCTTTCACTGCAGACTGGCTTCCTCTCCATGGCAAAAGACAGGGCTACTGATAGCTCTTTAGTTTCATATCTTATGGGTTCCACCTCTGAGTCACAAATTGAAAACTACCAG
The DNA here is from genome assembly GCF_037783145.1 of Equus przewalskii. Classification (NCBI taxonomy): domain Eukaryota; kingdom Metazoa; phylum Chordata; class Mammalia; order Perissodactyla; family Equidae; genus Equus; species Equus przewalskii. The sequence goes on along the minus strand of NC_091849.1, from coordinate 19,193,786 downwards.
TAACGACACTCATTGTCTTAGCTTGGGTCAGGTGCCCACCTCTAGATCAGTCACATTTGGCTGGGGAGATGTGGTTGTGCAAGAACTATAAAGAGCACAAATGAATAAGGAAGTTCCTTTAGTAGCCATTTAGATGGGAGTGGCAGTAGGGAGTGCACTTCTCAGGAGCAGAGAAGTCAGTGCTGGGGGGACAATGCCACTGATCCCCACCACTGTTATGTCTACATTAGCAGGTGATCAATTTCTTGGTTTGGGAATGTTACATCTTTACCGGTTTCCAGTTCTGCTCTTGGTTCTCCTCACAGCTGGAGGCACTAGTTCTCACTCATAGCCCTCCCTCATGTTTAAGACAAACTGCAAGAGGGTCAATTCAGGAAAAATAAAGACATTTATAGATCATATCCTTTTTCCTCCCTCATTCACAGAGGAAAAAACTTTACTGAACCCTTAGGGAGAAAAATCGTATGTTTACTTGTAGTGGAATCTGCTGGTTGTGTAGAACTCACTCCAAACCCTTCTGGATGGTACTTTAGAGGCTAGAAAACTAACCATACATTTCTTAGACTCCTTTGCAAGTAGCTTCTACCCAGTGGAAGGCAGAGAGAACAGTGTGAGCTGGCAGCCCATGGGGAGATGGAATCCTGTGGCGGAGACCGTGATTCTTCCGGGGCAACTGGATGGTGGCACAACCGTCTGGTGTCCACTGGTCTCAGCAGCAGCTGAGAGGTTTCCTGGTGTCACACAGGCTCCTAGTGTACTTCAGTATTTCTCCTGGCGGCATTATTCTTGGCTGTGTGATTGCCAGACTTGGTTCTGGCTCTCTTGGAAATTCTATCAGTTTAATTAGCAATGATAAATCCAATTCTGTTGAAACTAGCTAGAGTGGATTCTGCTGTCTCCAACTCAGATCCCTCAGCAATACTCTTCCACTGTCCACAAGAACCTTAGAACTTTTCATTTAGTCACAAAAATATTAGAAACAGGATCTACTGCAGAAGCAGCCACACGGAGTCTGCTTTCTAATCTTTTATCCTTTACGTCCACCTTAGGGCTCATGTGGTATGTTCACCCACAATATCTTGTGACAGATTGACAAAAATGCATAAATTCTTATTATTGATGAAGGTGTGGGGCAAGAGATACCCTCCCTTAGAGAGGCACATGGGTAAAGATATATGCTCTGGAGTCCAATTTACTAATCCAAGGGTTTGGTCAAGTTATTTGACTTGTCTATGCTTCAGTTTCTAAATATGTAAAATGAAAATAAAAAAAAATACCTATCTTAAAGGGCTATTTTAAGGAATAAACAATTCAATCCATGTGGAATATTTGGGAAAGTGCCTTGGGTACAAGAGACTCTCAGTCAACACTGGCTATGATATCATTTACCTTTGCGAAAAGCATAAACTGGTATATCCTCTTTGGAGGACAATTTGGCAGTATCCATCCAAATGTCTATAAACTTTGGCTTACCAGTTGCATTTTGTACCTAATCTACAGAAATATGCTTGCTGAAGTGTCCGTTAGTAGGGAAACAGTTAAATAGATTATATCATATGATGGAATACTGTGTAGCCAATAAAAAGAATGATGGAAATCTGTATGTTCTGCATGGAAAGATCACCCATATATCATTGATTTATTCAACAAATATTTATTGAGGACTTACTTCATCCTTACTATAACAGTGCCATCCTTACTGTTACAGGTACTGAGAGTTAAATTCATTAAATTATGCAATAGTCTATGTGGTGTGATCAATGAGTGCTAAACAATAATCTGCAGCTGTGTACAAATGTATATGGGCTGTGGTCCCCTCTGTCCAGGCAGTAGAGAGATCACAAGCTGTCTCTCCTCAGGCCACCCAACACGGATGCTGGGGCTTGCTTTGTGACATCACCACTTCTTATGTATCCTGGCTCCACCCTCCATCTTGGAGACCTATAAATGGCCTGGGCCTTTGAAAAGGGCAAATTTCTGGGATATGATCAAGTACCATATCTGCTGAACAATTAACAGCTGTCCAGCTGGCTGCTGTTTACAAGAAGCCCTCATCAGAGGGCAAGAAGAAGAAATGCTTAGGTCTTCCTTGACTCTGCTTACTCAAGTGGCTGCTAGACCCTCTGTGGCATTGCCTGGTGGCTCTCTGCTCTCACAGGAAGGTCTCTTCCTCCACAGATGTGGTTGCTTCAAGTCCTGCCCCTCCTCCTGAGCCGCATAACCCGCCCTATCATATCCTGCGCCTTCTATCACTCCACTTCCTATCCAGTCTCTGGTGGCAAGAAAGTTGTGTGGTTCATCCATTCTACTTCCACACTACTCTTCATGCCGTGACCTTTTAGCCCCAAATAGTCCAGGGCTTTGATCTTGATACATGACGTCAAGATTTTGGAACTGAGAATACTTTTATTTCGTGCCTTTGGAAACTACAGCTTTGGGCATGAGTCGTCTTGATTCTGGCAATGCCCCTGCCTCACAGCCCTGCTTCAATGGCATGTGTTTGTGGGCAGTGTGACTAAAAGAGTCAACAAATAAACAAGAATTACCAAAAAGAAAAAAAAAACCCATCAGAAAAAAAACCAATAAATATTGAAGACAAAACCAAACTGATTAATATACGAAAATTCCACCACACATAGAAGGAAACCTGGGAAACCGTCCTAGCGTTAGCAGGGTTTACCTCTGAGGGACGGAGGGGGGTTGATGGTGAAGTGACAGCAGATTTTCTATTTTACTCTGAAAACTTCTCTTGATTTCTTTGAATTATTTATAGACATGTTTTAATGACGTCTTTTGTAATTAAAACTAATGATCAAAAACAACAGAGTTTTCCAAACAGGTCATAGTGTTTTGATCTTGGGCCTGAGGTTGGGTGGATGGGTCCTGCGCTCTTCGCCCCTTTGACCTTCTCCTCTGCTCACTGTACTTACTCCAGCTCTAGCCTGCCCTTGTTTATCTGGCTGATTCTTTCAGGACACCTGTCAGTGCTCACCTCCTCAGGAAGTCTTTCTGGTCTTCTTTTATATTCTCTCTTCCAGCCTGGGTTGGACAACCCTTCCTGGTGGTGCTCCCCAGAGACTGTTACCATAACACTTACCAGATGTTCTTGAAATGATCTGTTTATGTGTTTGTCTTCCCCTCTCTACTGTGAAATTGAGACATTGCTGTGTCTCCAGATCCTACCACAATGCCTGGCACGTGGGAGTGCTCAATACAATGTTTATTTGAATTTTGTTCCTGCATCCAAGTCACAGAATTGCTGCCCTGTCATGCTCTACATATGTGCAAATGCAAACAAACACTAACATCAACTCAGCTTTCTCTGCGAATTGATGGTTCTTTTTTCTATATCTTTCGTATTTCATCTCTCATATTAATTGTTCCAACCTTCTTCTCGTTCCAAAGATGAACTGCTTTTCCCTTTTAATTTCCAGAAAGATTCAGACCATCCCCTCTTTCCTGTAATCAGGAGCCCCCCCGCTGAGACTAATCTCCTACCTCTGCTTTTGGAAGCATCTCCTTCTATCTCCTCTTGAACCTAAGTTCAACGAGCTCATTAATTAACCACTTTCTGTTGTCTCAGATATAGTTGTCCATGACTTGGCGGACTGCAGTAGAATGACACTTTTGTTAACTCAGTCATTATTGAGCATCTACTATACACCACACACTCGGCTGGATGAGAGTCTACAGAGATAAATAAGAAGCTTTCTTTGTCCTTGTATCGGTTAGGATCCCAGCAGAAAACAGATGGTACTTCAAATTGGTTCATTTGGGAAGATCATAGACAGAGTTTAGGGAAATCACATGAGATAATATAAGTCTTCTAAGGCTAGTTATAGAGGGAATTACCATCCTTGGACCTGAAATGGCAGGGGGTGGGGGTGGAGGCAGGAAGGCGTAGTTACTGGAACATGGTAGGTCAAGGGGAAGTACTAGCAAGCTATGTAGAGATGCTGCCTGACAGGGCATGACCTTCAGTCAAGGTCAGCACAGTCAGCCGATGGCAGCCTAGGAAGGAATAAATATCTTGATTTCACTCTCCTTACCCTGAGATGTCCATTCCAAACCAATTGGCAGCCAGTAGGGGAGGAAGCCAATTGATGCAGTCAATTTATGCATCAGCCTTCTGGAGCCAAGTGGGAAGGAGAAGGGCAGAGAATGGATCTGGACAGGCAAGTGAAAGGTATCCTACAAGTCCTCAGGGAGATCAGTATCTAACAGAGATAAAAACAGGCACTTATAATACAATACAGGATGTGATGGAGGAGCCGTATAGCTTACACTGGAATGAGTGCTATATGCCAGGCACTATTCTAAGTGTTTTACCTGCATGAGCTAAGAAATCCTACAATGTACAAGGTATTGGGGGGAAACTAGTCTTGAAGAATTAGATAAGCTTTTTGGAGAAAGCAAAGTAGAGATGAGTCTTAGAGTATGATCATGAGATGGTCAGGCTGAGCTGGATTTAGGGATGGGGCATGAGCAGAGACACAGAGGAATAAAATAACATCATGTGTAATTGGAACCTTGAGAAGTACATTGTCGTTAGAGTTTGGGGTAGGGAGCATTGAGGGGAGATTGTAGAGGGAGGCAGGGCCTGGATGACGGCGGGCCCATATAGATTTTATCCAATGGATTATGGGCAGCAATGGACAGTTTTTTTTAAAAAAAAATTGAGATATAATTGACATATAACATTATATTAGTTTCAAGTGTACCTCATAATGATTTAATATTTGTATATATTGTGAAATGATCACCGCAATGTCTAGTTAATATCTGTCACCACACATAGTTAGAAAACCTTTTTTCTTGTCATGAGCACTTTTAAGACCTACTTTCTTAGCAACTTTCAAATATGCAATACACTATTGTTAACTATAGTTACTATGTAGTACATTATATCCCCATGATTTATTTATTTTATAACTGGAAGTTTGTACATTTTGACCACTAACACCCATGTGGACCATCCCCACCCCCTGCCTCTGGCAACCACCTATCTGTTCTCTGTATTGATAAGCTCTTTTTTGTTGGTGTTTCCACATATAAGTGAAATCAGATGGTATTTGTCTTTTTCTGTGTGACTTATTTCACTTAGCATAATGCCCTCAATGTCCGTTCATGTTGTTGCAAATGGCAAGATTTCCTTCTTTTTCCTGGCTGAATAAAATTCCGTTGTATATACATACCACATTTTCTTTATACATTCATCCATTGATGGATACTTAGGCTGTTTCCATATGTATCCATGGATAATGGGCAGCAAATGGACTGTTTTACACAGGAGAATGAAATGGTAAGCTTTGCAATCAGGTGACTCTGAGGATGTGGGAAGGATGGACTTGAAGGAGGCAGGACCAGAGATGGGGAGACCAATAATGGAAGACCACAGTGGTAGTAGAGGAGAGAGATGATGTGGCAACAACCCAGGCTGGCAAAGGAGTGAACAACTTGAGAAATGTGTAGGAGTCCAAAGTGGCAAGTCTCAGGGATTGGAAATGAGGGTTGAAAGAGAAAGAGGTATCAAAGACGACCCACAGGTTTATAACTTGGGTAACTTAGATAATGGTGAGTCCAGCTGAGAGTTGCAGACCAAAGTCTGTGGGCCATCCAGGTGAAACTATTTATAGCAAGTGGTTGAAAAAAATGAGCTTAAACCACAGGGAGAGGTCTAGATGGGAGGAACAGATTTGAGAGTCTTCAGCGTGTAGATGGGAGGTAGCTGAAACAATGAAAGTAGATTGACTTTCTCAGCAACAGTTCAGAGGAAGAAAAGGACTGAGGACTTCTCTCGAAGGAGAGTGTTCGTGGTTGGACAATAGTTGGGGAGGGAGTGGGAGATGGATATGTAGGATCTGAAAAGGACTTTTTTTAAGGAGTAAAAATTTCAAGAAGCCTAATGTTTGGATACTTTTAACTCTCCCTTTCCTTCCTGAAACTCTCTACTTTCTTGCCTTCTATAAAATTATTTTTCCCTGATCCTTCTCCTTCTCTTGTCATTCTTCTTAATTATTCCACTGGTGTACTTCCTTCTTCTGTCTCCTAAACATGTGCCCACCCAAAGTATTATTACACCCATGATGTTTCTAAATAGTAGAGGTTCCTACCGAGTTGTTCAAAATTGAATCTAAACACCCAAGATTGCCTCAGGGATGGCTGCAGTCTCCCAAGATATAAGACCATTTCCTGTGCCAAGCTTACATCCCTTAAGGAGGGAGTTTTACCTGTGTCAATATAACTTTCAGTCACTCTCCTCCATATGAGGTCCCTTGTAGTCTTTACCTTCTTACCTTCACAATTAACACCTTTACATGTGCCAACAGGTGGGTGTACCATAGAGAAAGCAATAATAATAATAATAAATGATAATATTTACAAAGAATAGATCATTGGAGGCAGGGCCTTAATCAACTACTTGTACCCTTCTTATTCTCACAAGTTTTCTGCATACTCATACATCAAAAATTTTAAGGAAGGATCAAGGAGCAAATAAGACAGAAGGGGCTAAGTAGGGAGGAGGGTACAACATTTAGGCACAATACTTTTGCTGCCCTGCAGGCTGTAGGCATTTCATGTTTCTTTCAAGCGTCTAAGCTGAGAATCCTGGCTTTGTCCCTCTCTCCTATTCTTGATTTGAGGAGTTTGAAAAAATTTAGGTACCTTCTTGGAGTTATCAAAATCCATCATCATTCACATATGGAAAATATTTCAGGGTAATCAACTCTAGAGAATATAAGATATTGAGTCCAGAGCAAAAGCTTCTAGAGTCACTGGTTTGCAGCCCACATCCCTTTCTGGAAGCAACATTTGGCCTTATCATCTAGCTTATTGCTAATTGGTGGAATATTACACTCCCCACAGTGGACTAGTGATTACAAAACAGATTCCCGCCATCCCCTTTTCAGGAATTCATTACAATAAATGGCCTATTCTGCCTTCTGATAATTTAATCTCCTATCCACTATGCGTCATGTACTAACTGCTCTAGTAGAAAATAGATGTCATCCATGCTTATGTAACTTCTGGTTGAGTGCTTTATGCTCCAGCCTTGCTTATTTGTGAGTCATAATTATGTCTGTGTTAAAACACTGCTGCCAGCTGTGTGTGCCTGTGTGGGTGTTTTATGTATGGGTGTAGTCTACAGCCTGGGAAGCTAAACCTGTTGGTGAAGAGATTTTCATTTACCTAAGAGAAAGATCTTAACACATAATAACGATGAGATTAATTTCAACTGGTGATTTACATGTAAAATAAGGTTTGTTAGCAAAAGAAAGTGTAGCTGGATGGCAGCCACCTTCCTCCTTCCCAGCTACTGTCTGGAGATAGAAGTGGGGAGGAGAATCTAATATTCTCCAAGGCTGGGCAGGCTGTGTTTAGTTCTCCTGTCTACCTGGTAAATCAAATGGGCTTCTCCAACTTTAGAGGAAGACTAAACCTTTTTTTGAGTAAAGGAGAGCCAGGGGAGTATAACAGATAATAGGATAGACTCTGAATCCAGACCACCTTACCAGCTATGCGCCCTTGGGCGAAAGTTTCCTTATTTGTAAAATGGGATGGTAATGGTATCCATCTCATAAGGATTAAATGAGTGAACACATGAAAAGAGCTTAGTGCCCAACACCAACACAACGTGGTACTCAAATAGCTGTCTTCTGAAGGGTTCAATGGCGGTTGTAAAGCTGGAGCTGGCTCACTCTTTGGAATCACTCAAAGGAATGTCTCAAACCTCCCAGTCTGGATCTTAAGAGAATCTCTCATGTGGATATTCTCTTGGCTCTTTTCTCTTCAATCCCTCCTCTCTATGGTAGTCTTCTCTCGAAGGCCCTGATCACAGGGTGGCTCTGCCTTGTCCTTGAGACTCTGGTAAGGGCAATTCTTTCTTTTCTTTGAGTTAAATTTTCATGCAGGCTGCGGTGTGTGTCTTTTGTCAGACTCTGTGGTTCCACCCCCACTCCACCCCCAGCCCTGCAGGCACCAGGGCCTCCTTGCCAGGGCTGATTCTTTACATCTAGCTCAAGTTTGGGCAGCTCTGTGAAACCCCCTGTTTGCTCTGATGGAGTGTGGGTGACTTCCTGACTGCCTTCCCACCTTATCTGAGACCAGTTTGTTTTCTCCAGAGTGTTATAATTGGCGGGCTTGGCATTTCCTGTTTTTCTGCGCCCTTGGGCATGGTAGGGGGGCGCAGCTGAGGCTGTCTACACTCTTCGTTAGATACTCTAAGCTCTCCGCTTATTTCTATCTCAGCCTTCATTCCACCTGGTGTACTCCATTTCCATAGGCTTTGGATCCCTTCTCCAATTAAGATGGTAGCCCTGGAGCTTTCCCATCCATGTTATTCCAGTTGACTGTTTCGCTCAATTTTGCCCCAGCAGCCACTTTCATTCACTACAATCAGAAAACAGAAAAGATAAGGATAACCATACAGGTGGGCTCTTTGCCGATTTGAGTATTGATGAGAATGCTTAGGATTTTATGACTCCTGAGAGAAGGAGTCGGAGTTGGCAGCTCTACCAAGATGGTTCCCTGCTTGGCCCCTGAATCTTGTGTGCTTCCTCGACTGCCTTTTTGAGGTTTATAGTATTGAAGTGCGCTCCTTTCCTCATCTGATTGCTGCTGGTGAATTTTGAGAGGACTTACTTCTCCTTTTTTCCATTATTTCCTTAGGAATTAGCTGTGAGGCAAATTTGTTCCTCCATATTAATCCAGAAGTTGTATTTTTACTTTTAATATGCATGAGCCCTACTCCATATGCAGTAGAAACCCTGATCTTATTAGGCTGTAACACAGTTGCTTCTTTTCTGGCCTGGTTTTTTTCTTTACAAGGCTCCATACATAAACCAGCAACTCTTCTACTTGAGCCTTCTGGTCAAATGGCACCATGTATTATCTCCACCTTTCAAATATCTCCCCAGTGACTGGGGTAGCGGTATATCAGAGAATTAGTTCAGTGTGCCATACAAACTAATTTGCTATAACCAGCCACAGAAATGGGTCTCCCTCAAAAGCAGTGATGCAGTAGAGTGATTATCACGATGGGCTTCAGAGCCAGACTGCTTGGGTTCAATTTCTATCTCTACCACTTACTAGCTAGCTGTGCAAATGTGAACAAGTTATGTAGGTTCCTTTGCCTCTATTTCCTCATCTATAAAATGGGATGATGAAAATTAATTTTACCTACCTCTTAGAGTTCCTATGAAGCTTAAATGAGTTATTATGTGTGATGTGTTTAAAATAGTGCCTAACTCATTGTAACTATTTAATATGCAGTAACTATTATCCCCTTTTCTTCCTCTGTTGTTGTTTATTGTTTAATCTAGCTATTTCTGGCAAGTCTTGGTCTTCATTGACCAAGACGAAAAATATATTTTTATTTAAGGAGAGTGATGTGGAAATATAACAGCTCTGCTGATAGAAAGAAGAGACGGGAGTTGGAAAGGGAAGAGATAAAATAAGAGTGAGAAGTGAGAATTATTGAAGTAGGTGATGGGTACATGGGTGTTCGTTCATATACTTTTTCTCATTTTTGTGAACATTCATTTTTCATAGTGAAAATTTGAAAATAAAACAAGAGATGAATTTTGAAATGTGTCAGTGTGGAGAAAGTGAAGTGGGATGGGAGCCTTCATATACTCCAGGTGGGAGACCAAATTGCTACAAGCTGCCTGGAAAACAATTTGACAGGAAATATCAAGAACTCTAAAACTGTTTGTTGCAGTTACTATCACTGCATGAAAAATTACCCAGAAACTTGGCTTAAAACACCATTTTATTAAGTTCACAGATTATGTGAATCAGAAATTTGAACAGTTGGGATGGATAGTCTGTTCGATGACTTGTGGGCTTTAGCTAGTCAGACTTGAAGGCTGGGGGTGACTCAGCAGTTGGGGGCTGGAATCTCCTGAAGGTTTATTCACTCACAAGTTTGGTACCTGGACTGGCATGATGCAAAAACTAGGACTGCCCCTAGAGTCCCTTACTTGGCCTCCAGAAGGGTTGGCGTCCTCACAGCGTGGCGGCCTTGTGGTAGTCCGGTTGTTTATATGGCGGCTCAGTGCTCCAGCTATCAAAGTTCCGAGATCACACAGCATCAGTTCTGCTTACTGTATGGGTTGAAGTTGTCCCAAGTCTCCCCAGATTCAAGGGTGGTGGGGAGGCTGATAGACCCCAGCTCTCCATGGGAGGAGTGTCGAAGAATTTTGGGGTTATGTTTCAAAACCGCCTCAATGTTTATGTCTTTTGACCCAACGATTTCACTTCTAGGAATTTATCTTAATGAAATAATTCAAAATGTGGACAATGTTTTATGCTCAAATATATACTTATATTTATATTTAATAAATATATATTTCAGTGTAATTCATAATAACGAAATAGTAGAAACAAACTTAACCACCAACAATAGGAAAATGAATAAATGTTGGTAAATCACTAAGATGGCGGAAAGCCATTAAAATAGTGTTAGAGCTTTTTAATATATAGGAAAATGTTCATATTTTAATTTAAAATGATAAATGTAGATAGAATTCATATTGTATATAACATATAATCTACAATATTTTTAAAAATCTAAATTGCAGAAAATTGCATAGACAAAGATAAGGAGAAAATGTATTAAATATTAACAGTAGCTGTCTGCAGGCAGTGACACAATGGGGCCTTAAAATTTTTTCTTTATATTTTTCTGCTTTTCCAAAAGTTTCTACAATTTGCATGTTTTACTTTTGTAATTACAAAAAAGATTTTTTTTAATTCTAATATATTTGATGCATTTAAAAAAGTAATAGCGACTCAGCCATTTTGCTTGTTATACGGAACTGAAAAAATACTTGCCTACCTAATTAAAACTTGTATTTATATCACCAAACATACACCCTCTGGACTTGAAAAAGGAGATGGACTAACTGAACAGAGTTGGCAGCATTTTTCTGAATCTGGTTTTGCCTCATCTATAGCTCTTCCCTCAGCCTGTCCCCTCCCATTTTGGGACTGGGAGACCTCCTCTTCCCTGAGAGTAGCCAAGGTCTGACAAGAGTGTGTGCGTTTGACACAGGCCGGTTTCACCCTCTCTGTCTGTTCAATGAACAGAAGGCAGCACCACGAAGTTAAACGCCAGCCCCCAACCCCTAGCTAAGAGTTGTCCTCTGCAGTGAACTTTTGCTCTTCAGTAAGTCTTTATGAGTTTTTTCTAGAAAACATCCTCCTCTGCTACCCCACATACAGAAGTCCTTCCCTGCCCAGGTCCCAATATGCCCTTCCCTGGGCATCAGGGAGTCATCTGCTGTGCCCACCACTGGTTCAGCTCCCTTTCCAAGGGCTGCAAACTGCCATCCTGTCATCTCTCCTTTTCACTCTTCACATGCCTGATGCATGTTTCCCGGTAAGTTGATGAGACTGGTTATAAACAAGCTTTTGTATCTAGTCTCATCCGTGGAACCTGTCTGCCCAAAACCTGTAGCTTCCTGTAGGACGTAGTAGGCTACCTTTGCTTCAGTCTCAATCTCCACCTAAGTCAGATGGTTGTAGACTTTGGTCCCAGTTGTACCCAACTGATCCTTGGCTTAGCTGCCCTCTCATGATGACCATTCCATCTTTCTCTTCTCCATCAATAAATGTAACAGATCGATATACCTTAGTCACACCATATAGTGACTACAGATGCAGTTTTTCCTTAACCTATATAATATATTACTTTTTAAAAAAGACCTCAAACATTTAATCAGTTAATATATTCGGTAGGCAACACTTGACATAAACTGGTTCCAAAGGAACATATTATTATTGGCATTATTTTCATAATAGTTTCCTGGTCTGAGTCACTGATGACTGTGCTCTAATATTAATATTCAATTCCTCAGGATATTTTTTTTAAAGTTTAAATAATCAAAACTGTTCATATTTTGTTTTAAATCACCTAGAATGAATAACCCTGGGCTTTTTAGCATATCACAAAATTGTCTTCTGAGTGAGTTACCAGCACCAGCTGTCTATGTCCTTACTTTCTGGTTTGATATTATATGAACAGAGGATTAGGGGGAGGGACAAAATATAGTTTGAGATAGAAATGGAAATGGTTTATGATGCAAACTCTGACTAATATGGTTAAATCATTTGATCCTCTTAAAGGATTTGCAAATCGGGAAAGATATTATTGTCCATTCCAACCCAATTTCTACTACTAAATTGTTTATAAATGCAAAGAAACAAAATGTCATCTGTGCCACTTGCCACTCACAAATATTCTAGTTCATCCAGGGACATGGTAGGGTTCCATGGCAGAATTTCTGCTTTGGAGTTAGCTTGGTCGTGAGACTTGCTTTGTCTAAAGAATTGTAAGTAGAAGTAAAAAGATGTATCGCTTCTGGGCAAAGCTTTGAGAACCAGGGTGTGCTTCCCCATATTCTGTGTCCCTGCTGGGTTGAAATTGAGCTTCTGTTACCCTGGTTGTCAAGTACCTAGATGAGAAGAATCTCCCCAATCTGCATTGGACATGTAGTAGGATAGAGAAATACGCTTACTAAGCCAATGAGATTTCAGGGTTGTTTGTTACTGGAGCATTACTTAGTCCATCATGACTGCTAAGGTAGGTAGCTAGCTGGATGGATAGGTGTGTGTGTAGATAGACAGATATACAGACAGAGAGATGGAAAGTCAGATATTCTGATAGTAGTCATTCATGGGTAGGACTATGAGTCTAGAAATCATGACTCGAAAATTCTTATTCTAACATTGATTAATTAGTCTACTGGTCACTATCTTTGATTACAATTCATTTGAATCTCTTTACCCTGAATTAAAAATTATATTTCTACCTCGTCGCTATTCCTATAGAGTTTTCACAAGGTATTTCAAGTGAAAAACAGGCAAATTACAATGCAGGACATACAGTATGACTCAACTTTTGCAAGGAAAAAATTACATATGATCAGAGAAATGTCTGGAAGGCCACAGCAAAATATGAACTGTGGTGGGAATATAGTTGATTTTAATTTTCTTTCTGTATACTTATTTTCTATTTAAAAAATAAGCATGACATAAACATCGATTACTTTTGTTCTAATCAGTGTCCATTCCTTTAGGTAACTGCCCTGCCTTCTGTCCGTGTGATTCTGGATGTCCTGGGAACGAGGAGAACTCCTCCCTTCTCATCTCCCACTCCCCCTCCCACCCAACATAAAAGTGGACATATAATCATCTGAACTTAGCCAATCAGATTCTCTTCTGGAATCCGAATCTTGGTGCAGATACATAGGAATGGATGTTTTTTGGAGTTGAATCTTCTGTTGGCAGTGCCAAAAGAGATCCCTGGAACTTCCTTGGTTTCTGTCTTTCTTGAGGCTTAGGAGTTACTTTGATTTTAGAGTTACTCAGTTTCTCCTATTTGGTTTAAGTTAGCCTAAACTGATTTGGGGGGTTGCAACAAAAATATCTTTACCTGAAAAGCGTGTATTACTTGTTTAGTTTAAAAGATTGCCAAGATAAAATATAAAGAATGAATTTGTCTCTTGCCTATGAAGTGTTAAATCAAGGAAATTTTTAGGCTTTTTACTCTTGCTTCTTTCAAGGTATTGGTGATGATTACCAAGCTTCTTTTAAGAATGAATAAGGCATTTATAATCAGCTAGTGCTGGGCGTATGTGTGTGCATGTTTGTGTGTACACTTAGCATTATGTGATAATTGGAACTTAAGCTGATACACATGTGAATGCAGACACACTGGGAGTGTGTGTATGAGTCAAGGTCGTATGGGTATGGGTGTGTGATGATGAGAATAATGGGTCAGTATCCTTCCATTCTAGTTGGCCACCCACCATTTCACCCACACCTCCTAATTATATTGTATGGACTTCTTATTTCTGGTTCCTTTCATGTGGTGACTTGGAGTGTCTCAAGTAAGGAGCCACCCTTTGTTGCATTTTGGCCCTCTCCTCTCCAGTTTCTAGTACTTATTATATCATAACTATTCCAGGGCTAGTATTCTCTCTCTCATTCCCCATTCAATAGATATTTGCTGAGCAATTGCCATGTGCCAGGGGTTGTGCCAGGTGCTGGAGATCCAAAGCAAGTAAGAGAAAACGTCTTTAAGAAGACTACAGGCTCATAAGGATCATGGAAAACATGCCTAGACCCCTTGGGAAACCAACCAAGATGACTCTGGAGACTCTTGAAACCTGAAGTCCACACCCCACCCTCTACTTCCGTGAGAATAGGAGTGTGGTAGACATGATGCTACTCCCCAATATTTCTAGTTCTCCTCCTTCAGGGCACATGGTAGAATTGCACTTTCCTCCCCTTGAAGTTAAGTGTAGTCATATAACTTGCTTTGGCCAATAAGAAGTTAGTGGCGGTAACATCTGTCACTTCTGAGAACAAGTGTTTTTGAGAAAGTGCATGATTTGCCACGTTACTGACGGGCCTGTTCCAGATGGTGAGGCTCTGTTAGTCTGGGTCCCATGATAAGCGTGAATTGGAATATAGTCCCCCACACTGACCCAAGATAGACAATAATGTAAGCATGAAAAAGCTTTGTTATTTTAAGCCACTGAAATTTGAGAGTGCTTGTTATCCCAGCATATCCTAGCCTTTCCTGACAGATACAGTGGACACCTCCCAGACCTGGCAGGAGTTAGGATTGATGGTCCTGGGTGTCCTGCAACACTAAATGATCAAAGATAACACTGAACTTGGTCTAGGTGGAATTCTCAGAAGGAACAGTCCTTTCAAGTTCTGAGGAATTTCCCCCTAGCCTCAAAGGGTCTGTCTCACTGTGCCATGAAAGTCTTTGAAATAGTAAAACCCAGGGACAGACCTACTTGGCAACAGTAAGTTCATGCCTGGTGAAAGAAAAGGGACCCTACCCACCCCCTGCCCTGAGAACCAGGATTAGAACTGTCTATTACAAAACAGCCCTGGAATATGGTGGGCAAACTGGCATGCTCTAATGAGTGAGTATAGTCTTGAAATCTCGGCTTCCCACTTAACTCCGCATTCAGAATCAATTGCTGAAACCACTTCCGAGATGTATTTCAACAGAAAAAATGCAAACTTCGCCAGAAATTAAGAAAATGCAAAATAAAATAGCATGATGATCAGTTTCTTCGGTTATTAATTTGACAAGATATTTTAAATGTCCTGTTTTGGCAAGGATGATGGAGGTATAAATTGCTACAGTCTTTCTGCAGACCAATAAGGTAGTATATATCACAAACCTTAAAAATACCTATGCACATTAATCTCCTTCTTCATGGTAACAAAATTTTCAGCCAACTTCCCTGGACTTCTGTTGTCGCCTTTGCCCCATGTCATGGAGTGTCTATGAGGAGCAATGGGTGAAATCCCAGGTTCTGGTAACCTGGACATAGAGAGGAGATAGAGAATGGTGTTTTGTTCATCCACATCAGTGAGAGTTTATGAAATCATGTGTTTGACCATTTTTAGCTATCCATGTCCTCAGAGAGACATCCTGAAATCTTCTGGAATGCTGGAGAGATGAACTATAAAGAGTATGGCAACCAAGGTCATTCCATCTATAGAGAATCCACTTTAAGCGGCAGCATTATTTTTAAGAAACTTCATACCAAGCCTTTGCCTCATGAAATGTGTCCCAGAGATTGTACTGGAGCTTATCCTATAGGCATTACTGTAGCTGTGGGGTGGATGGGAAGGATAGATGAGAGAATTCATAATTACCGTGGAAGGAATATTTCAGCTTGTCACATGGAAGGCATTAGTCAGCAGTGGGCCCTTAAGCTACCCAATCATCTGAGTGGCATGTGATATATTTCTTGAGGCTTTGATTCCCAAGTCTGCTAGTCCATTTCACCATCATGATGCAGGTGCTGGGCAGAGGACCCATGGGCTTGAACGGCAGGGTTTTCATAACAAGCTGCCGGAGTCTAACTGGGTTTGTGATCATCTGGCCCAGGACTCCACGGGGCTGGAAAATTTCCCAGATGGAAAAGACCACTGTCTTGATGGCCATCTGAGGACATGTCTATATGACAACACACGCCATGTTATTTAAAATCAGAGGAATATAGTGCCCTTAAGACAAAAACCCATTGACAATGAAAGTCCAAGTTGTTTCTTAGCACTGCCTTTGAGTGGGTAGTGGGAGCAGGAAACTTTTAGGGAGGACTGTCTACATTCTTTTCAGGACTCAGTGCAAAATGAAAATGTGGGGCCCCTTGTTTGAAAATTAAGAATTTCAGGACAGAGACAGTAGAGCATTAAATCAAACATGGAATCCTTCTAAACTTGAGACCCTTGTGCAACTGTACAAGTTGCATGGCCATGAAGCTGGCCCTGTTTTTAAAATTTCCCAGAGTCTTTGGTTCTGTTTGAAGACGGAGACCGCCAAAGCAGGGTTGAACTGAGACAATAATTGCTGAGGTTATTCTCTTTCCAGTTTTTAATCTCTCTGGGTCTGCTAGATCTTTCCTCATGGACTATAAAATCTGCTCTTAGGGTTTCCCTAGCTACCAATTCATTTCTCTCATTTTCTTTATAGCCAAACTTCTCAGAAGACTAGTCTACAATTGCTATCTCTACTTTTATTCTGATTAGACTGTCATTGACCTTTTAAAATCAAATTATATCCCCCACAAATCCACCAAATCTAATCAGTAAGGGTCACTTGTATGAGTTAAAGATGGACTATAAAGAGTATGGACTATAAGCAAGTATGGTTACTTCTAACCACAAGTAACGGATAATCTGGCATATGGTGGCATAAACAAACATGAGTATATTTTTCTCAGATTTCAAGAGGTCTGGAGATAGACAGTTGTGGGCATTCATTCGGCAGATCAACAACGTCAAGGTCAACATCATGCTTTCACCACACGATCATAAGATTTCCCCCACTTGCACCCTGCTCAGTTCCTAGAATCAAGGCTGGGAGAGGAGAAAAAGGGTAATGCCAGCCACACGAACATTCCAGATGTACCCAGCATCCAGCACCCCAAAGACAAGTAGCATAAAAATATCCATTTTATTACGCTCACAGATTCTGTGGCATAGGAATTTGTATAGAGCAAAGTGGGAAAATGTTGTCTCTGCTCCACATTGTCTAGGGTCTCAGCTAGGAAGACTTGAAGGGTAGCTATGATTCAATGGTTGAGGCTGGAATCATTGAGAGATGTCCTCACTCACATGTCTCGTAGTTGGTGCTGACTCTTGGCTGGGACCTCCACCGTGCTGTCATCCAGAACATCTAGATATGGTCTCTCCAGGAGTGAAGTCAGCATCATAGACGTGGTCTCTCCATGTGGTCTCTTGGCATAGGCTAGTTTGGGCTTCCTCATAGCATGGCTGCTGGCTTCCAGAAGCAAGTATCCCAAAAGAATAAGGTGGAAATGCATGGCAATTTTATGATCTAGCCTCAGATGTCACAGTACCACTTCCACTGGACTCTATTGGCTAAGGCAATCACAAAACTCCCTCTAAGACAAAGGGAAGAGGATATTGACCCCATCTCTTAATGGGAGGACATTTAAGATCTCACTCTGAGAAGAGCACATGAGGTGGAGATATTGTTGTGGCCATCTTTGAAAAGCACAATCTGCCAGAACCCTTTTATTAAGAAAGCAACACTTTCCTAGAAACCACCCAGCAATTTACACTTACATCTCATTGAACACATCTATGTCACATGTATGCTTAATTGCTAGGGAGGGTGAGAAAGGGAGTATTTGACTTTCCAGTGTATTTAGTGGGAGGTGCTGTGGGGGAAGGGGAAGGATGATTGTTAGGTAGGCAATCAGCAAAGTTTGTCACACTTTCCGTCCACTCCTAGATTCAGCCACTCCCTCCTCTCTGCTGTTTCTTCTCCATACATGCTTCTATACAGCACACATAAAATTTTATTGCATTTATTTGTTTCTTTTGGCTATATTCTAAGCCCTTTAAAGGCAAGAAATGAATTATTTCTCTTAGGTTCTCCAAAGTCTGTTGCTGTGCCTAACACAGAGGAACATTTAATAAAACACTTATTGAGTAAATGACAGGTGAGGTTCTAGAATTTTCTGAGTAGAACAACTTCTGGTCTTAGATGTTTTGCGTCCATGATTGTAAGTAATTTTAATGGAAAGACACAAAGAAGAACCTTCAATACCTGCAATAGCGAGGTTGCCTGGTGGTCTATAGATAGTAAAGAATCCAAAGGTCTGGAAGACCCTTTTGAATAATAATTATCATCACTACTCTCCTGTTTCATGTAAAGTGGTTTTACCAATATCAACCTATTTGCTCCTCATAACCACTTTGAAAGTTCAGAAGGGCACATATTATCACCCACCTTTTGTAAAAGTAACTAAGATTTAGGTTAAGTGATTTGCTCAAGTTCATATTTGGAGGAAAAGCATAGTAATCTGTTTCTGAATTAACCACACATACAGTGTAAATCTGGAAGTCTGTGTGACGCAGTCAAAGCACTCACTGCCTAGTTGTCTGCTCTAATTGCCGGTGCAGTTTCTGAAAATGACCATGAAGTTTGAAATTCAAGTTTACACATACATATTATATACATATATTTGTGTATATATATATACATACACACACACACACAAAACCAAGTGTCATTTACTTTGAAGTTATCTGACAGGACGATGTAAAATAATATTCTGTAGAAATATTTATGATTTTCCTCAAACATAATTTTCTCTCAAAAGTCAGAGTGAAGTGACATCTGTTTGAAATTTGGTTTCATCCAATTCTTGAACGCCTGGCTTAGAGCCTTGGCAGCGGTGGAGACCTGTCAGATCGTTCGTCTCTCTCCTGAGGAAGGAGTGGGAAAGAATCATGAAGGATGTTAGCTCAGCACCACGTAGTCTTTGCTAAGGTAGTAGGGAGTCCAATGGAGAGGAGATTCACTCACAGGAATGTTGAAACTCAGCAGCCAAACGTTTCCAGGTGACGTGGTGCTGAACTAGTGAAACCAGAAATCAAGTAATAAGAATGTGAAAAAGGGATTCTGCAGTCAAAGAAACAAAATCTGCCCAAGGTCATCCCAAAAATGTTCCTGTGTTTCCCTAGGAGATAATCCCCATCTTTTTGCGTACATTCAAACGAGGGCTCCAGAAGTGGAGGAACAAGAATGATGGTTACTAGGAGAACGTGTCTGGGTTAATTACAAAGGAAGTGACTGAGCTACATAATACCAAGTGAGTCAGTATTCCTTAGACTCTGTTTAAAGAACAAGTGCTTAAAAATCTATAGAGAGAGTCATTACTATTTCAAACAAGTAATTTAGATCTTTACTATTCCAACCCAATAATTCATAGTAAAGTTTGTGATAAGGTTCATAGCTCTTTTACAGTATTTCTCCTAGTTTTTCTGTGTAGGAGTACGTGTATGTGAACACTAACTGTTCTAAGACTATAGACTGCTGGGCAACAGGGACTGTGTCTTATTTATCTTTGTGTCTAGCAGAGGCTCAGCACATGGCTTTGTGCTTATTAGTAGTTTAGTAAATGTGGTTTGAATTGAATAGATCTGTGGAGAGGCTGCTAAGGCAGATAATAGAGAGTGGGTCTTTGACTTAGGTTCAATCCATATATCATAAAATTCCAAGGGAAATTCAATGACAGGTGCAGGCTCTGAAGGTAAGAGCAGTGTCTGAAACAGCCAGGATTATTATCTAGCTCTTTCAGAAGAAGTTGGCATTCAGAAGAAGTTGACCTCCATATCCTGATATCTATGGGAGGTATAAAAAGGATCTGGCTGAGAATATAAGGGAGAGCATTCTACAGTGCCACTTGAAATGCATTTTTAAGAATGTTCCATACCTTTGGCAGCTTTTTAGGAGTAGTAATATCCAAGAAAAAAAAGGCATGTGCCCTGTAGAGCTTCCTACCTGACCAGATATTTCTACAGTATAAAATGTAGTTACCAGTACCCAGAAGTCAGACACGTCTCATGAAGACTATCTTTACGCCTCTGACTGATGCTTATTATAATGTTGCGTGACAACAGCGATAAGGGCGAGGGAACTTTGAACTGGCTGCCAAATGAAGAATTACTTTTAGTTTCGTGAAAGCCCTGGATAGGTGACAGCGTCTCAGACTCCTGTCTTCTTCCTTATTCGATTACTGTGATCTCTGACACCTGAATATTAGGTCAAAGTTTAAAAATTTACTCAGCTAGAACTCCCTCCTACTATTGTGGAGCCCAATTGATGACAGATCAAACTGTGGTCCCTTTCAGCTGTGCTATTTATCATGGCTTCAACGCTCACCTACCGAAGGGGGCTGTGAACTCCAAGACCTTCGTCTCCAGCCTGAACCTCTCATCCGAACTCAGTCTCATTCACTAACTCACTTAAATTTTATTTCTTGAACATCTACTAGGTGCCTGATAGTATATTTGGTGCTGAGACATAAGACGACGCGATCTCCTCCCTTAAGGAGTTCAAAAGCCATTAATCATGATATAGAGTTACCAGGGCTACAATAAAGTCATAACCAGAGGATTCTGGAAGCACCAGAGTCAAGGAGGGGACTTCCCATGGGAGATGACCTTTCAAGTGGTCATTTCCACTTAACTAAGACTCAACGTCTCAAATGAAGAATTCATAATTTTCTCCAAAACTCTCATTGCTTCCTAATATTTCCATTTCTGTAAGTAGTACTACTATTTATTTTCCCAGTGATTCAAGTTTGAAACCTGGTGTTTCTATTTTCTTCATCCCCTAGAGCCATTCGGTCATTAAGTCAATTCTTCCCTCGAATTTCAGGTCCCTAAATCCCTGGGTACGACAATGCCTGGAGCCTTTGTTTCCTGCCTGTAGTCATCACAATTCCAGGCTCCTAGTATTGTTAAAGTTAAAAAAACAAAACAACCAAACTAGCTCAAACCACCTTCTAGTCCACACTCCATCACCTCACTTATGGATTAATGAACTAGCCTCCGAGCCAGCCCAGGCCTGCTGATCACCGCCTATCCTGGGTGCTGCTACGGAGAAGATATTTGCCTGGAGTCTGGCTGGCTTGATCATGTGGCTTGAAGATGAAGAGAGTAGGAGGAAGAAAATACCTACATAAACCTGTGAAACTAGTATACAGCACGTATGATCAAGTATAACATCAAGACGTTTACGAGAACAGGAAATATCTAGCAATTCACCAGGAAAGCCAACAGGGAAGCAATGATGATCTGAAGGGACAAGATGCCAAGGTGAAGAGAAAGATTAGTTTCCGGTGGCTGTTGTAACAAATTACCACAAACTTGGTACCTGAAAGCAACAGAAATTTGTTCTCTCCAGGTTCTGGAGACCCAGAAATCTGCAATCAGTATTAATGGGCTGAAATCAAGGTATCAACAGGGTTACACTCTCTCCAGAGGCTCTAGGGGAGAGTTGTTTCTTGCCTCTTCCGGCTTCTGGAGGCTGCTGGTGTTCCTTGGCTTGTAGCTGCATCACTCCAGCCTCTGCCTCCATGGTCACATTGCCTTCCTGTTTTCTGTCTGTGTTTTCACCCTCTGCTTCTCTCCTACAAAGATAGATGTAATTGTATTTAGGGTCTGCCCAGATAATCCAGGATAATCTCCCCATGCCAAGATCCTTACTTTAGTCACATGTGCAAAGTTCGTTTTTGCCTAACATACATCTTTGGGGGTAGGGCGTTATTCATCCTACTATAGTAATAAACAAAGTAAATTTGAAATCATGATCCAGGCCTATAAATCTGATCTCATGGTTATCCTAGAGCTAGAGCTGGGTTTTGGAGATGTGGATGAGACACAGGGTATTTCTTTGCAGGGAAACAGCTTGAGCAAAGGCCCAGGGGCAGATGTGAGGATTCGGAGAAGAGAATAGGGACTAGGCCAACTGGACCAGAAATGTCATATGTGATATTTTGTTGTAGTGGGAGATCAGCCTGGCTACATAATTAAAGAAGGACCAAATAGCACAAGAGCTGGAGCATTAAGTTGGGGACTGCTTCTGAGAGACGGAGAATGCTGTTGTTTCCTGCACAGGAAATGGCATCTTGGGAGCCCTGGTATAGGAGGATCAGTCTACACTCTCCTTGTGAAGCCCACTCCATTCCTAACCAAGAAGCTTTATGCAGAAGCTTAAGTTAATCATCCAGAAATCCAAATTCCGGCTCTGGACACCATCTCAGATATTCCTGTGAACTCACTATTAACATATCTAGTTTTAGACAGAACTATGAATAAAATCTAACCTCTACCACAGCCCACCAAGTCCTTTATGATTTGGCCACTGGGATTCCTCTTCAACATCATCTCTTGTCATTTTTCTCATTACTCCTGGTAATAAGAAATTGAAATACCCCTTTCAATTCTTTGAAGATGTCAAACTCATTCCTGCTTCATGATCTTTGAATGTGTTATTTTTTTCCTCCCAGAATGCTCTTCTTCCACCATTTTCAGGGCTGGCCCTATCTCATTCTTCTAATCCCAAACTTAGTGTCATTTCTTTCAGAAGGTCCCCTTTGACCACCCTACTTACAGTGTTCTCCATTGCTGCACCTGTTAGCTTCCTCAGAGTACTCATCACAGTTTGTAATGATATGTATTTATTCTTTTACTTGTTTATTGTCTTATAATCTTCCTGAAGGAAAACCATTTCTTTGCCTTCGTGTATTCAACAAATGTCTATTAAGCACTTAGAATGTGCCGGCTGCTGTATCAGATGCTGGGAGACAGCAGTGAACAAAAAGATGCAATCTCCATTGTCAGAGAACTCACATTCTAAGGGAAGGCAGGCAATAAACATGCAAATGAATATACAATATATCAGGTAGTGATGAGCACCAGGAAGAAAAATTAGCAGGATAAGGGGATAGAAAGGTAGAGTGCAGAGTGCCACTTTTTCAGAGGTGGTCAGGGAAGTCCTGCAGGAGAAGGTGACATCTGAGCAGAGACCTGAAGGAAGTAAAGAAGCAAGCCATGCAGATATCCCAGAGAAGAGTTTTCTAGATAGAGACAACAGTGAATTCAAAGCCTCTGAAGCGGGAGCAGCTTGGCTGGTATGCTGGAGGAAAGCAAGGAGGCTAGAGTGGCTGGATTGGAGACAGCAAGGGAGAGTATGGTAGGCCTGGTAGATGCAGGAAGTACTACTTTGGATTTCATTTAGAGGGAGATGGAAGTTGTTGGAGAGTTCTGAGCAGGAGAATGACGTGCTACAACTTACATTTTTCAAGAATCACTCTGACTTTTGACTTAAGAATAGAGAATAGAAGAAGGCAAGGACAATAGCAGGGAGGTCAGTTAGGAAGCTATTGCAATAATCCTCCACACGAGATGATGGTGGCTTGACTCAAGGGAGTAGGGGCTGAGACGGAGAGAATGGTCAGAATGTGAATATATTCTGAAGTAGAGCTGATAGGATTTGCTGACAGATTACAAGTGGGATGTGAGATCAAGAGGAGTCAAGGATAATCTCAAGATTTTCTTTTCACCTAAATAACCGGAAGAACTGATTCTCAATATATCAAGTCGGAATAGAATTTGGAGGAGAAACCAGAATTTAGCTATGGATATGTTACATTTGAGATGCCTATTATACATTCAAGTGGAAATGTTGAAGAGGGAGTTGGATCTATGAGTCTGGGATCCAAGAGAGAAGTTGGGACCAGGCTTTGGTCATGGGGAAGACGAGGTGTTGTCAGTGCACAGATTGTATTTATAGCCGTTGAAATAGAGCAATAACTTGGGGAATTTGTGACAATAAAAAAGACGAGGTCCAAAGACTGAGAGAACTCCAATATTCAAAGATTGGAGCAGTTGGGAACCAGTTAAGGAAATGGAGGAGTAGACAGTGAAATAGGAAGAATGAAGATAAAGGGATGTCTAGGGGCCACGCGAAGCAAGTTTTTCAAGAAGGAAGATGCTACACAAATATTTGTTGAATGAATAAAGAAATGAGGCAAAGTTTGTATCCTTATTAACCTAAGAAAGGACCAATCTTCTAGTTTCAGAGATGGAGCTAGAGCAGGTTTTCTGATCTAGATGAGAGGGTGTTAAAACAGAGCCTTGAGCTCTTCAAGATAGAAAAGCACAAGATGCCTTAATGGAGACCCCATCCCTCCAAAGTACCAGCTGGTGGAAAAATAGGGTGTTAAGAGTTTCTGTTTCTCCATACACAGGCAGGAACTATAAGGTGGTGATGGTGGAGAAGGACCAAGAGAGATGCTCAACTGCCTAAGTGTCCTTTGTGTCTGATAAGAAGAGAGAGAGCCCTTCCCCTAACAGATCCCAACAGAAGAGATAAAGGAAATGTTCAGTGATCTTTGCCTGGAGCCACCTCCCTCCGTCTCACCAGAGGAATGGATCCCTCCATGACGAACTGGAGGTCAGGTCACCCGACTGACACATTATAGTAGGGGTGGCTGGACCTTCAGGAAGTTGGCCTTCTTGGACAAAACTAATTCATCAATTTGTCTAAAACAGTGCTGTCCAATAGGAATACAACGAGAGCCACACAAGGAATTAAAAATTTTGTAATAGTGTCATTAAAAAGGTAAAAAAAGTGTAATTAATTTTAATAATATATTTTATTTAACCCAACCTATCCCAAGTATTATCATTTCGACCTGTAATCAATGTATAAAATTATCAAAGAGACATTTTACATTCTTCTTTCTTTTTTGTAATGAGTCTGAAATCCTGTGTGTATTTTACACTTACAGCACATGTGAGTTCAAACCTGCCACATTTCAAGGGCTTGGGAGCCACACGTGGCTAGGGCTACTGCATATTGCACAGCACAGGTCAAAAACTTACTTTGCAAGTCAATGACACACATACATTTCCAATGTAGTGTTGGTGCCTGAATGCAAAGTTGCCTCAGCCAGCTTTATGTCCAAGGCTTACAAGTGTTAGCTTCTTCAGGGGAAGTCTGGAGACCAAAGGAAGACGGTCTCACCAGGCGTTGAGGCCCCAGGGAAAGGAAATCGTGCAGACAGCATTCCTCCCCCTGCCTTTCCAGACCATCTTCCCCATCACCAGATGCCTGTAGTCCTCATGCTGCTTAGGACCCTCTCTTCCACAAAGAGAACTCCATGCATTAACTAGACCCCGTGAAACTTTGATGGCAGCAGGAAGAAAAGAAGAAACACTGTATGAACTTTCTCCTTTTTCCGATTTCTTCCCAAGGCTTCCTAGTCCTAAAGATGATTCCTCTCCTCCTCTTGTTGCCCCAGGTCTGGGGAAGGTCAATGCCCACAGGAATCCTCTGGGAGAGTTTCAGACATCTCAGCAGACTGAGGTCTGGATACAGGAACTATGAGGGATGCAATGTCTTCCACATCCTGCAACCTTACATTTTGAACAATTATGCCTGGGGAGAATATTTAATTCAAAGAAATGAACATAAAATGGTGAAATTTTAGGTACCATTGGTTCTGAGTTAAGATGGCGGGTGGATATTTTTTGGATGACAGCGTCCACTGGCTCTCAGTGTGATGAACTGGTTGGCTGCCTAATCTCTTTCCTCTTTCTGCAAGAGTTGTTTGGAGACTGCCTGTAGGCTCAGTGCTCCTTGAGCTAGAAATGGAAGTCAGTAAGTCAGCACCTCATAGCTGGTCCTTCTCTGAAACTGAACTCCTATTTTTAGAAACCTAGCCTTGCTTTTTCCATAGGACCCAGCCCACTCCTAGTCCCTGCCTATCTCAGTTCTAACCAGCTTTAAACCTCCAGGCTGGGCATCATCCTTTTCCTTTGGTGATCCAGACCAGCCTAGCAGTATATTAAAAGTTCCATCTTCCTCCCTCCCTAAAGGTGTGGTTGGATTTATTCTTAATGATAGTAATAGTTCTATTTATGGAGCATCTATAAAGATGCTAGACACTGAGCTTGGTGCTTCATACACATTACATCACTTAACCTTCTCAACAACTGTGCCAAGTACATGTTGTCATCCCCATCTTAAGGATGAGGCAACTGCAACTCAGAGATGTTAATTAACTAGCTGACAGTCTCACAACTAGCAAATGGTAGAACCAAGATTAAAGCCCCAATTAGTCTGAGTCCAAAGCATAGACCAAATTCCACCATCTCATAGTCTTGCTGCCCCAGGCCAAAATCTGGTAGGCCTACAGTGGGTCCGACACGCTCCAGCTTCCCATCTCACCTCACATGCTTGTGCCTTGTCTATGTGACTGTGCTTCCATCTTGGATCCTGACTTTTACTCCTGGACTGAAGCTTCGCTCTGACCCTAAGTCTACTTTGTTGAGGCCCTCACATCCTGCCTCAGACCTTGCCTATATCCTCTCCCCAGAGGCTGCACCTGTTCCCTCCAACTGCTAGACGGAGTCTTGTGTTCAGTTGGCCATCTCTCCCAGAACCATGAACCCCTCCTCCTGCTTGACTACAGGCATTATCTCTACCTAGAGATGGTTGTTTCCATGCACCAGAAGCTCCTCTTTCAATGGCTCAAGCACATCTTCATCAGCCCATGTCTGCACTGCTATATGTAAGGCCCCCTGGGGGCTCGCACTCCGTCACGAAATTACTCCAGGAGATGTCCTGTGTGCCCTGATCCTCCACTCTTCACCCTTTTTTCCCTGGTTTTATGGTCTCCTATTGGGCTCTTTAATTCGAAAACTGTTCTCAATTGAACTCTCATTTTATGAGCCAGCTTTGGATTTGCTGTCTGAGATTTGATATGATTCCCAGTCTCTACCTTCAGCCTCACTCACTGTAACCATCCCCCTGGGGAAGACGTGCCATGCCCAGTGACCTACCATAACTCGTGGGGTTTGCTTCAGCAGTTTTGCCTGGCTTCCACCTAACAAGAGAGGCAGGGATTAGGCTCCTGCTGGCAGATCTGAACACTGGCATCAACCCATGTCAGACCCGAGTTTGTGGCTGGGACAGCTGGCTCCTCTCCTTGGGCCATGCCCAAGGCCAAATTAATCCCTTTTGCTTGGTCACTGCCGATTTCCAGCTCATTCTTTGAGTGCTCACCCACCATTGAGATCCCAGCATACCCTGTAGCCAAGTCAGCCCAAATGATAGCATCCCCACTTTCCCCTGACTTTCAGAAAGTCCCTGCCTAAACTGCTGTGTCCTGTTCTTATCTCAGGACTCCCTTTCTCCGGGGCTGGAGGCTGCATGGAGTTGCTGGGACCCAATACCTGGCTTTTCCCTACCACACTGCCCCCACTGCTGTTGGTCCATCCACATATGGACTCTCCTGACACTGACTGCCTGTCTGGATTGCCTCCTATTGCCTAGTTCTGCAGAGTGCTGCCAGCCAGCCAGACATCTAACCAGGCCCATGCTCTGCCTCCCTGACACTCACCACTGTGTAACCCCTGATGCCCACATCACGTGTTCCATGTGGTGGTCTGCTGGTCCTGGCCATTCCTCATCTGGCTTCTCTCCCTGGCTCTGATGTTCAAAATCTAATGTGCTATGATGAGAATGACTGCCTGAAGTACAGAGAACATGGGATCTGCCTGTGGCCCTTCTCATTTGTTTCACAATTTACTGCCCCCCACCCCCACCCCACCCCTTCGCCACTCACTGGCTTGTTCGATTTTAGAGGCTTCCTGTGTGTAAGTCATCCCTTCACTTAGGTTTCAAGCTCCTTCAGGTTAATAACTATGTCTTATCCTGAATTAATTTAATACATATTGAGTCCTTATTATATCCTTGGCCCTATGCTGGTTCCTAGGGTGGGGGTGAGTGGGTAGGGTGAAGCACAAGCATAGCATCATGAATCAAAAAGTGGCCTTATATCTAGGGAGGTCATGTGATTAATTATTCAAATAGGGAGACTTCTGTGAGTGAAAGGGGTCTTAAAAATAATTAATTAAGTTAATTGTTCTAGAGCACGTGTAAACCAGGACTATCATGAGAATGTATGGTCATATTTCTGACACTGTCTAGTTTGGCCTTTGCAGTCCCAGCACACTGAGTGGGCTTATATGCAAGGTCTGGCTAGAGGCAGTGCCAGGCCCAGAACCATCTCCTGTCTCCTAGACCTTGCTGTTTCTGTTGTCTTGTATTTGACTCTTTGCTCTTTAGAAATTTGTAATCTAGTTAGAAAATCTACAAGAATCAGGGAAAAGCATAAGACAATGTATGTCAACTAACTCCCAAGTAAATGATACAGGCAAGCATTTTTCAAATGGCATTCTATGGTACCCCAGGTTTCCTTGGGCTATCAATGGAGGGATGCCCAAGCTATCACATCCTACTTCCAGCAGAGCCCTTCTTCTTATATCTGGCTTCCATATTGGCTTCTGCAGAATTTTTGTCTTCAGTAAAGAGTTTTATGGCTTTATAAAGTATGAAACCTTTTGGTAGACAATAAATAGAATGGGGGGCTGGCCCCATGGCCAACTAGTTAAGTTTGCACGCTCCGCTTCAGCGGCCCAGGGTTTCGCTGGTTTGGACCCTGGACGTGGACATGGTGCCACTCATCAGGTCATGCTGAGGTGGCGTCCCACATGCCACAACTAGAAGGATGTATAACTAGAATATACAACTATGTAGTGTGGGGCTTTGGAGGAGAAAAAGAAGGGAAAAAAAGAGAGAGAAGATTGGCAATAGACGTTAGCTCAGGTGCCAGTCTTTAAAATAAAAAAAATAGAATGGAAAGTCAGAGGAGGGAGAGATTCTTCTTGTGTTGGTAGGCTTTTAGAAGCTGTAGTACTTAAGTTAGGGCTTAAAAGATGGGCAGAATTTAGATACTTCCAATGTACTTCCAACCACATCCAACTCAATATCGTGATCAAAGTTGTCACTTAATAGACACTAGTTGACTTTTTTGGCCATCATGTACACACAAGTACATTTTGGGGTTTTCAAAAAAGTACTACAATAATAGCCAACCAACATGACCTTGTGCTTGTTTCTCTGATTCCTGCTTCCTGAATCATTCCACATCCTCACTCTTCCTACCTTATTCCTAATCCACACTTAGCATTGCTGTTCCCAATAATGATAGTATGAGTGTCTTCCTCTAGTAGGACTGCCCACTCCTCCCAACATGAAGGAACCCTGTTGACTTGCTTCCCAGTGATCATGATGGCTGTGTGATGGGGGTGTGATGGTGCTGCTTGTCCACAGGCAGGCCAGCCAGTGGGGGTCAGTGGTTTATAGGTGGTTGTAGGTCTGAATATAGCTGACTCCCACTAATAGAATACCATGGCCTTGACCCCATGCGCACAGGAAATGGAAGTGCCAATCAGCTGCATCCATGCTGTGAGCACCTGCGATCTGATCAGCAAGGAATCCCCAGGGCTCTAGACACCTGTAGCAGAGTGAGTCTGAAGGAAAGACTTGGAGGCTCATGAATAAAGCCTTGCTAGCGGAGCTGCTGCTAATTCCAGCTGCCCTGTTGGTTGTAGAGAAGTACAGATGGGTCACAGGGTTTTCCTGCACAATTGTAGAATATACCAGACAGAAAAGGAGATGGAAGAGAAACTGAGTTTGGGTTACGTCAAGCCCTTGTGGCTCGGCCACCTTATGGCCTCAGTGGTGTCAAAGGATGCATAATAAGCTCCAGTTCTAGTTAGGTTTTTAGTGAGAAGTGTTTTTTTGTTTTTTTGTTTTTTTGTTTTTTTGCCTTAGCCCTGGAGCTTCAAATTAGATCATTTGCAAAAGTAGTTGTTTAATTCCATCACATCTACAAAGATTTTTATTTTTTTAAAAAAGTAACCAGTGCAGTTCTCTGATCTTCAAGGATGCATCACTGCCTTTCTGTGACCCTGGGGATGTGGAAGGGACTCTGTCTCCCAACTCTTTGTAAAGATAGGAAATCAAGTCTCTCATTTCTTATAGAAGCATAAAGCTCTACCACACTCAGATCAGAGAACCAGACTCTCCGTACTCATTCAAATTATAAACGGACACCTGGTGACTTGCTACCTTGTGCCTGATATATACCAATATATGTAAAGGGAACACAACAGGCTGCAGAGTTCAAGCTATCATCAATCGTCAGTGACAAATCGCCTTGAATACTCTCATATATGCAAGAGCAATTAATAGCTTTATTTATTTTTAAACATACCCTCAAATAGTGCTATAATCATTGAGTATAATAAGCACTTTACATACAGCATCTCATTTCAGCTTCACCTATACGCTAGGCAGTAGGCATCATTAGCACCATCTTGTAGGCGACGAGGCAAGCACAGGAAGTCAACTGACTTTCCCAAGGCAGCAGAGCTAAGCTCTCAATCCACATCTCATGGAAGCCCACGCTGTTAATCAACATGCTCTACCCTCCTATTAAAGGCCTAATCAAATACTGATTCTTTATTATCTGTACTTAATTTTAAACAATACATTTTTGATTAGGGAGACAGTGCCTAGAAGACTCTGCATTCTAGAAGATGATTAATGCTAAATAAATGCTTCCCATCTCAGAAGCTGTGATATGTTTAGGAACAAATGATATGATCAAGAAAGAGTTTGGCATTTGGTGCAGCCATAGGAAGCCTTCTGAGCATTTTACTTATGCCTGTCAAAGGCATATTTAAGAATGAAAGTCAAATTTCCTACCACCTAACCATGACAAGGCATTGCAAAGACATTTCACTAATACCCCTAAGGAAAGTTATGCCCCTGGGAAATTAATAGTTATTTAACACTGGTTGAAAAAAGATGAATTTGTCAAATTTAGGTTTACATCAGGGAAAGGCGGACACATGCCTCCTGGGAATCAGTGCTGAATAACATAAAACCTGTACCACTGGGCACCCATAAACCGTTGTATTTGGATTTTGCAACATTTTGTGCTCCACTTAACAACTGAACTTCATTTCAATGTCTGTCACAAGGATTTTGGCTCATGTCTTTTAGCTGGTAAAATAAATGCACTCCTGAGCTTCAGGAACACAAAGAGGAAATCGATTTATACTGAGAGACAACTAAGGATTAGTAAAAAAAAATTCTGATGTCAAGAAGAGAACTGACATCTGGGAAGAAAACAAGAACAAAATTTCAAGGGAGACAGAAAGAACAACAGCGTGTAGAATGAAGGTTAATAAGCAAGCTGGGTAGGTCTTAGCTTCTAAAAATATGAGTAGGTGAAGCTCTGGGCTGACTGATAATTAAGAGAGTGGATTTGATTCCCAGGGTTATCTGTGTTCTATGTGATTTGAGAAACTCAATTATTCTGTGCCTCAATTTCTTTATCTGTAAAATGGAATCACTGATCGCCTACTCAACTCCCCTTGTGCTTACAAAGATCACCAAGATAAGGAATACAAAAGGCTATGAAGAAACGTACTGCACAGATATGGAAGACATCTCTTGCTATAAGCTATGCTGTATTTTACTTGCAGTTTCTTCTGACTAAAGTGTACTAAAGTAATATTCTAAGACAAACCCTCAGGCGCTTATCAAAGTTTCCTAGCCTGAATGATTACTCCCCATTCTCTTTTTCAAGTTCTTATTTGGAATGCATAAGAAGTCAAAAGTTTATTGTTACTCCAAGGTTCATATATGATGCCTGAACTGGAATACGTATCTACATTTAGTCTCTTAAATTTCAGGTTTATTTAGGAGAATATGGGTGGTGAAAATAGGAAAATGGCTATTTTATGTTGTGGAGGACAATTTTTATGCTCTACTGTAGTTTAATCATTGTTACTTGCAATGTAAATTTTTTTAATGAGCATATCCATTAGGAAGAAAGATAGGAAATAATTAACTATTGTAGAAAACCAAATAGGATTGTTAGCATCCTGTTATGCTAACTTAGCATATGAGTTTTATAATATAAGAAGATTCCGTCAACTCCAAGTTCTTTTGGGAGTCATAGAAGACTGCCTCTGAAATCACAGCAGCCTGGAAATGCGTGCGTCTTCTCACAGATATATACAGGGTTTAGCTATTGACTTATTGTTTTAAGGGCACAATATTTCCTGGCCAATTAGTAAAATAATCCGAGATGGAACTTTACCAGTGCAACTGTAACTGTTTAGACACTAACTGCTGCCATCTTGAAAGGCCACTGGAATTACTTTCAGGATATCATCCAGATACACTGTGGAAAAGAGGCCACTGGTTGCTTGGAAAGAGGAGGGAATGTGGGATCGAGAGAATAGAGTTTCAGTTCTGGCATTCCTTTACTTCCTGTCCTTCATCCTGGGGTAGCAATGCACCCGCCCCAATTCGTGTCTCATCCAGGACAGCTCAGGTCCAGTTGAGTTCTGTAGACCAGGGAAGAAGGAAACTTGGGCCATGCCTTCTAAAGAGCTCTACTTGGGTGGAAAGAGGGTAGACTGGTCATGAACGGAAAATAGAAGGCGTGTTGTGAAACAGAGGAAACCATCCAGGATCAAGTGCAGCCTACCAGGCTGGAGTCAGAGCTCAGACGACAGGAGCTAAGGGAAAGGAAAGCCAAGGTGGGCATCGTTTACCAATACCATATGGTGCCTGAGGCAGGGTACAGCTGCAAGAGCAGGTCTGCACCAGGCAGCATCCTTCTTCAACAATAAATTTAATAAAGACCTCTAAGCTCCTACTATGTGACAAGCACTGTGTTAGGCAGTGGGGATACTGCAGAAACATGTGCACTATCCATTCCATCTTTTTTCTTGTCATAGCTATGAATTTTTTTTAGGGAACAACTCCCATCCATCCTCCCTCAGTCCATGTGCTTTAAAAGGTCTCCACTCCCAGCTTCAGGATGGAGCATGTGCCTCAAGGCCAGCCAATAGCCGTACTGAATCCCTCTAGCCAGTGATTGGTTCAGAGGCCGGCTGATTCACTCAGGTTCCTCCAATCAGAAAGCACCTAGGACTGAAGGGGGAAGCACCGGGAAGATATCTTTCTCCTGGGATTACTAACAGCAGGATTGAAGTGAACCTGCAATTGCCAGGAGCCACCATATAGCACCTAATCCACACTATAGGAGGCAGAACTAAGAAGGCAAAAAATGGAATTCTGAAGATATTGTTAGAGCCTCTGATCCAGGCTAAATCAGTCTGGCACTAGCCCTGAACTTTTCAATTTTATGAGCCAATAGATTTCCTTTTTTTTTTTTAACCCTCTTCTCCTGCCTTGGCTTAAGCCAGTTTGAATTAGTTTTATGTCCCTTGCCACCAACACAGAAAGTGTTTTGATATTGAGACATAAATGAAAAGACATCATTCCTGATACTGAGGCGGCAGACATGTGGTAAGTGTGAATTTAGAGATGTGTTCCTAGTGTCGGGGGGTAGAGCAGAGGGAGCGACTGATTCTGTCCGGGGGAGTAATCTCCTCAGCCTGTCGAGGGTAACAGTTGGTGACTAGTCTAAACTCCTACTGACCATAAGACACACAATCTCTCTTCCTCATGCCTCAAGCTAATTAGTTCTAGGAGGATCCAGTGGTCTGGAAAAAAATTCTGGCAACTCCTTTTCTTCTCCAATTTCCCCTAGTCTGCATTTCCATTAACTGGTGGATGTTGTGAAGACCCTATAGTCTTAGTCAAAGACTGAGCAGGTGAAAATGGAAGGAGAAAATATTTTTCTCTCTTTAGATAAGCAGTAATTGGCATTAAACCACCTTCACAGCAAGAATAGGTCATGTAAATTATTAAAAAACCAACCAACTTATTGCACTGTCAAATATTTCTTATGGCTGGATATACTCTTGGGAAAGATCCTACTGAAAACCGCTAAATTCCTAGATTCATATGGCTCTTGTGCCCTCCTCCAGGCTGAACAGCCTGCTTCAGCCTTCAGCAACAGTTCTTGTCGGATGACTGCTGTGGCTAGGTTTTGAATTTGCAAGGTTTGCTTGATAAAGACTGGCAATATTTTTTAGGACATAATTAATGTCTTTAGTTGCAGGCTGGCATGGAGGAGGCAGACCAGTGAAGTGGAAAGAACGTGACCTTAGAGTCAGAGGGATCTATTTTGATTTCTTACTGCACACAATCAAGATAATTAACTTCTCTGAACACTGATCTCATTTGTAAAATTAAGATAATAGTATCTCACTCCCAGGGTTTCTGTGAAGAGTGAATAAGATCAAGTGCTTCGCATGTTGCTGGTCACATTCTATGTTCATTATAAAATGAATGGTTATAATCAGTGTGTATATTCCATTTGACTTTTGTCTGTAAAAACCAAGATCTTATAAATATTTAATCAGATCTCTACTTCCCCTTCTGCCAGCTCAGTGTACCCCAGCTTTCTCTCTTCCATTCCTGGAGTATGAGGACTAGAGATCCCATCCATACTTTACAAAGTCTCAGGGAAACTGGTGAGCCATGCATCCATCTGGGATCACAGTAGGGTGGGGAGAACAGGGTGACAGCTGGCCTGACAGAAACCCTCCCTAAAAGGGTGAGGGGCTCTATTCCAGCTGCAGAGCCTTCACTGGCTGAGGTCAGGTGGCAGACTTCTCCGTTTTCACCTGCACAGTCACCTCTATTTAGCTGGTGCTGGAACACAGCTCAGCTTCCTTGCAGAGGCCCCAGTACAGTGGATGCTCCATGAGGGCAGAGACCTGATCTTTCATTCATTGCTCGGCCTCAATGCCTAGACAGTGCCTGGCGTATAGTAGACACACACTGAATATTTAGGAAGCACTGTAGAAACAAATGAATCCAGAGCCCTGAACACCTTCCCTTCCTCAGTTTCTCCTTAGGGCTCTGTCTGGATTTGTGAAAACAAGCATGGGCTGATTACAATCCCCTGAATCCCTCACCCTCTTAGCCTGACTGCCCAGATGGGCATCCAGAGACCTTAACCTGGCACTGAAGGTAGAGGGACATAGTTTTGTTGGCTCAAAGGAGAATAGACTGGGCAAGTGAAAAGGCCCAGTTGACTTTCTAGTACCCCTTTCCCTAGAGCTAAAAAACACTCAAAAAGTTAAATTTCCAGCTGGATATTTTATTACATTATATTTATGTTAGTAAGGAATTGCTTTAAACTCAGGAACTGAGACCTCCAAATAATAGGAGCTGAAGCTAGATCATTTTTTCTCTCACCTGACAAGAAAGCTGGAGGCAGGTAGTCAAGGGACTGGTGAGACGGTGCCGCAGTGGTATCAATATCCAGTCTCCTGACTTTCTTCTCTGACACCCTCGGCATGTGGCTTCCATATTTACAAGAGGCCACTGGTGCTGAAAATATCACATCCAAGTTGAAAGAGGAGGACGAATGAGTGCCTGCCAGCCAAGTAGAGCCTTTTACAGAGCTTTCCCAGAAGCCCTATCCAAAGTCTTCCATTGCTTCTCTTTGGCCATTTATTCTGAAACGAATAATGGAAATAGAGCATATGTTTTTAAAGTATGAATTAAATCTATTTACACCTCCCCAAATTAGAAGTTAGTGAAGAAGAGAGTGGATGTTGGGTAGGTAATTAGCAGTTTCTGACCAATTATTGTATCAGTCAAGGTGAGTAAATGAAGATAACAGAATTCATCCTGTAAATTGATGGAGAAATTATGGGGAGGATTGAAAGAGCAGACTCGACAAGGCTATTCTTAAGGAACCATTTGCAGAACCACACTGCAAAACTGGCCTGCTCGGTTGGCTGCTGCTTCCTGGCTCCAGAACTACACTGCCTCTGCAGCCGTCAGGACATTGCTGGTCTCAGAATAACCAAGTGCCCCCACCACTGTGCTTGCCAGATAAACTTTCTCCTTATGTATGGTTTCCTCCTTACTTGGCTTCATTCTTTCTTCCAAGTGCAGCAAGGTGAGTTTGTCAGGACTACCCTTCCATGAGGAAATCTAGATGCGTGGAAGTTTAGGAAATGGAGTTTTCAGTTTTAGAGCCTCTCTAATATGGAATGAATGTAAGGTTAGAATGAATGTCGAGCAAATCAATTGGCGATATTTGTGCCAATATTTTAACCTGATTACACAATACACAAATTTGCCATTTTCAGTAATGACATGCTCTTTTCTTTACAAACTCATTCATTCATTTACTTAATAAATGTTTATCAAGTACATTATTTGTGTCAGGTACCATGCTAGGTGCTATACATAAAAGATTAAGAAGTTAAGGTTTACATTGGGGGTGAGAAGATGAGCGCCAATAGTGAAGTGATTTGTGGAGAAGTGGAGGGTACCAGCAACTGCTTCTCATCCCCAATCATATTTCCAGGAAGGACTGCATTCTCCGTGTTGTCAGATTTTCCCAGATGTCAAGAGAAGCCAGAATCTGAACTTTCACATCAACTCTTCATATTGTTAAAATCAATGGT
Organism: Equus przewalskii; assembly: GCF_037783145.1. Classification (NCBI taxonomy): domain Eukaryota; kingdom Metazoa; phylum Chordata; class Mammalia; order Perissodactyla; family Equidae; genus Equus; species Equus przewalskii. The sequence continues at coordinate 19,157,645 of NC_091849.1, read as the reverse complement.
TTTTTAAACACTATAGCAGGACAGTAGAACAACCTAGGGGTCTTTAAAAAACATACTTATACCTACCCCAGTCTAATCATGAGAAAACACGAAACAAATCTCAAGTGAGAGACATCCTACAAATACCTGACCAGTACTCCTCGGGACTAGCAAGTATACCAAATCCAAGGAAAGTCTGAGAAACCGTGGTGACCAAGAGGAGCCTAAGGAGACGTGACAACTCAATGCAATGTGGAAACCTGGATGGGACCCTGGAACAGAAAAAATCTTTAGGGAAAAACTGAGAAACCTGAATAAAGTATGACATTAGTTAATAATAATGTATTAGTATTGGTTCATCAATTGTGACGAATGTATCATAATAATGTAAGATGTTAAGAAGAGGGAAAACTGGGGGGCCAGCCCCGTGGCCGAGTGGCTAAGTTCGCGCGCTCCGCTGCAGGCGGCCCAGTGTTTCATGGGTTCGAATCCCGGGCACGGGCATAGCACTGCTCATCAAGTCACGCTGAGGCAGTGTCCCACATGCCACAACTAGAAGGACCCACAACTAAGAATATACAACTATGTCCTGGGGGGCTTTGGGGAGAAAAAGGAAAAAAAAGTAAAATCTTTAAAAAAAGAAAAAGAAGAGGGAAAACTGGGTATGGGGTATAGGAAAATACTCAGTTCTATCTTTGCAAAATTCTGTAAATCTAAAACTGTTTTAGCCAGCTCCTGGGGTCTAGTGGTTAAGATTCGGTGCTCTCACCACTGCAGCCAGGTTTGTTTCCAATCAGGGAACCACACCATCTGTCTGTTGGTTGCCATACTGTGGCAGCAGTGTGTTGCTGTCATGTTGAAAGCTATGCCACTGGGAATTCAAATACCAGCTGGGTCACCCATGGTAGACAGGTATCAGTGAAGCTTCCAGACTAAAATAAACTAGGAAGAAGGACCTGGCCACCCAATTCTGAAAAAAATTGGTCTTGAAAACCCTGTGAATAGCCATGGAGCATTCTCTGATAGAGTGCCGGGTGGTGAGAGGATGGCGCAAAAAGATGGGCAGGGTTCCACCCTGCTGTTCAGAGAGTAACTAGGAATCAGAATTCACTCAGTGGTACTAACAACAAAAAACTGTTTTAAAATAAAAAGTTGTTAAAAACAAATACTGATGTATTTGTACTAAACTAAAACATAATCACTGAGAGGGTAGGGCTCAGGCACTGACATTTTTTGAAAGTTTTCCAGGTGATTTTATCGTGCAGTTGGGGTTGAGAATCAGTGCCTTGCATATGGCACCCATTCATATATTTTTAAAACATTGTGATGGTAAAACAAAACATCTGTGGGGCCATATGCAGCCTGTCGCCACCAGTTTGGAAATTCTGTTCTACACTTTCAAGAAAATTACAATACGTTAGGGGGAAACACGTATCTCCAATACAGGGGCAATGGCTGAAATTTGTACAGCACATAAGGAGATGCAAAAAAGCTGGGGGGTTCCAGTGGGAGAGGAAAAGGTGGTCGTCACCAGTGTGAGTGAGATAATATTTGTGAAATACCTCCTGACATCTTTTCCCATTGCTCCCGTATCTTCTTTCCCTGCACCTTATCTGCTATTGTCCCAGGGCAGTGGAGTGGGGGCAGCAAATACAATCCAGTGAAAAAGGAGGATTGATCAGCCTTGCTTCTCAAAGGGTGGTCATTGACCAGCCTGGTTGGCGTCACCTGGGAGCTTGTAAGAAATGCAGACTCTCAGGCCCCATTCCAGAACTGTTGAATTAGAATCTGCACTTTAATAGGATCCCCAGGTGATTTATATTCACATCAATGTTTGAGAAGCACTGATGTAAGTAACTCCTGTAAGTCAAAAAGGAAATTAGAGATCCATTCCAGAGCTAAGAGAAGGCTCTGGGGGGAGAGGAGGAGAAAGGAAAGAGTTTAGTCGAATGTTGGACTCTGTCCTCAGGGTTGGGAAAGGGCGTAGGAACCTCCAGGTGGTTTTGTGGAAACTAAGAATATTGGGGCAGAGCCTGAGTTTCTTTGGGGGCAATTTATCACATCAGTACATCCAGTACGACAGAACAACAACAGAGTAGCACTGATGGGGGACGGGTCCAAATATAAGGGCTTGAGACAGTGCACCAGGTGCCCACAGCCTGCACGTGGCACTGGAGACATCCAGAAGCTCCACACGCCTCGGCGTGGGGCTGTTAAAGGATGGAAAAATCAGAGGACTGGAAAGAACCCTGCGTTCAGGATGAGGAAGCTTCAGAACACACATTTCCCCTGCTATCTGTAAGCAGAGCATTCCAACGAAAACTTTCGTAAGCCGAAATGGCATAAAGCAAAGAAGCAATTACCATTAATTCATATGGGAACAATTTTTGAGTGTTCCCAGACCAAAAAATAACCTACCAAAATAAGTCGAGATAAAGCTCAGATGCTCACAGACACGGTTCAAAGCTATGGTGGCTTGATGCTGAGTTGCTGAGTGCAGTTCCTGGGGAAGGATCTTGGCGGCACCACTCTTCCGGCTCCAGGTGCGCACTGCCTCTATAGTGGCTCGTTGCAAAACAAAGGCTAAACGCTATTTTCGCTTTTTGCAAAAGTGAAAATCTTCTTTGGATTTTTTTCGTTAGTGAAAGAAAATTTTTTCGGATATTTTCTGTTAGTGAAAACAGGTACCAATGTAGGTCTTTCGTAAAAGCAAAGTGGCATAAAGCAAACTTTCAGGTGGCGGGGGAAACCTGCATGGAGATGATGCCATAATGCCAGATGTCATGGGTTTCTGCAGCTGGTATCATCACAATGTGCAAAAGACCAAATTGGACAAGCCATATCTCAGTGCCTACTAATTCAGCACATTCAGAAATCTGAGGGGCTGGCGGATAGCGTAGTAGTTGGGTTTGTGTGTTCCACTTCCTAGCCTTGGTTTGCCGGTTCAGATCCTGGGCATGGACCTACACACTGCTCATCAAGCCACGCTGAGGCTGCATCCCACATAGAAGAACTAGAAGGACTTACAACTAGGATATACAACTAAGTACTGGGGTTTTGAGAAGGAAAAAAAAAAGAGGAAGATTGGCAACATATGTTAGCTCAGGGCCAATCTTCAAAAAAAGCAAAGAAATCTGATAAGGCAGGTGACATCTCAGCAAAGCCAGGGAGGAGACTAAAGCATGTCATCTTACCGTGGGAGGATATACATTTCCCTGCATCCAGGTACCATCTTGGGGAGTGCTGGGGGTGCGCATGAGCTCCTTTGAAAGGGAAGAAATTGTCTCATGAGGAGCTGGAAATTTCCCTATTTTCCTGAAAGCAACAGCTTAAACCTAAGGAGACTGAATTACCAGGTTGGCAAGTTGGGGTGCTCCCACTCTACTGCCCTTCTCATTATTAGGAATAATATAATATAGAGAAAAGAAATATAGTAATATATTTTTGCATATCTGAGCTGAAGAGCATGCGTTTCAACCCTGCTGTATTAGGAAGGATTTATAAGGAAGTGAAGCTTGAGTTAAGGTTAAAAGATGAGGAGTGTTTGTCAGGAGGAAAAGAAGGCAGGGGAGGGCATTCCAAGCAAAGGCGTAGGGTTGTCGACAGCCTGATTAACTTGTTGAACTGAAAATCATCCGATGGTTCGAGAATAGGGTGTGTGCAGGAGGTAGAAATAAACTGGCAGGTAGGGTCAGATCTTGGAGGACTTTGGATGCTATGCTGTTTGAATTTTATTTTTATAGGGCAGTTGTGGGGAGGAGGATGGGCACTATAGGATTTTAAGTAGTAGATTCAAGTTTCAGAATTACTGGCGCCACTGCGGAAAATGAGTTGGAGGAGGATGGCATTGGAAGCAGAGACCAGTCAGGAAGTTAATAGATGGGGGAAGGGCTAGAATAAGGTAAAGAAAGAAGTCTTAGGTTTCTCTGTTGGGTTACTGTGTGGGTGTGCTGTCATTCACTGAGAGAGGGCATGCAGGAGAAAGCAGGCACTCCACATGGCATTTACCGTCATCGACTTATTGTTTATAATATCTTGCTATTAAAGGGCTGCCATGAACATTCTTATATAAATTATTATTATTAAGATTTGGAGTTTTGAGGGAAATGAGACTATATCTCCAAATTACAACTATTTTGTCAACACGCGAAACAATTTAATAATGCTTTTATATATTGTCAGATTGCTTTGTGGAAGCACATATCACTTCATAGCACACCAGCTATTATTAGTACACCTATCTGTATACTGTCCTGCCCTATTGGCTTTTTATTATATAAATCAATTTTAGCTAATTTAAAAGGCAGAGCCCAGAGTTATTTAAATGTTGATTTCCATGATCAATGGTAAGTCTGTGAATTTTGCATGTATTGTTTTGCTGTATTTTCTCATGCTACTTGTTCATCTCCTTTGCTATCTTACGTTTGATTGACAATAGTAACTACTAACCCTCCACAGCTGTAATATTCTCTTATAGCTTCTAATTTTTTTCTTTTGGGGCAAGGAAGATTGGCCCTGAGCTAACATCTGTTGCCAATCTTCCTCTTTTTGCTTGAGGAAGATTGTTTCTGAGCTAACATTTGTGTCAATCTTCCTCTGTTTTGTATGTGGGGTGCTGCCACAGCATGGCTTGATGAGCAGCGTGTAGGTCCATGGTCCATGCCTGGGAACCACAAACCCTGGGCCACTGAAGCGGAGCCCGAGAACTTAACCACTACACCACTGGGCTGGCCCCAGCTTCTAATTTTTAAAATAGGTTTTATTTCATTACACAACATAAGGTAGTAATTCACATAATTCTTGATATTGCTATTTGGCTATCCCAGTAAAAGTCATTAAATAGTGACTCCTTTCTTGATTTGTATTCTTTTTGGTTATCATTGTTTTCTGGTTTCTAGAACAAACATCTACTATATCTACTTCATTGGTTGGCTTGTTAATGTATGTCACTAATTTATGGCAATTCAATTAAAGTGTATGGATCTTTCTTCTAACTTGCTTCTTTGTGAAACTCATTTATAATATTTTGTAAAAAGTCATATGTTATTTTTTCCTTTTTCTATATTTGCGTCTCTTTGATTTTATTTAAAATAATGATGAACAACTTTCCTGGTACAATACTAAGTAGGATTAATGACTGAGGGAAATTTGACACAGTCCTATTTTTAAGCTGAACATTTCCAATGTTCTGAGCTAAGTATGACAGTTACTATCAGTTTTAAATATACTCTCTTTATCAAATTAAGAAAGAAAAATTCCGACAGTTTTAATCAAGAAAATGTTTTGAATTTAATCAAATATTTTCTTTTTGCCTATTCATATAATTATATGATCTTTACTCTTTCCTCTTAATGTGATGAATTGTCTTGATAATGTTTTTTGTGTTATATTAATCTTGCACTCAGGAATAAACCTAACTTGGTCATCAGTGATCATTTGTTTTTACATGTTTGGAATGATTGCATTTTTTCTTCCTTTCTCTGTTTGCTTCCCCACTTCCTTCCTCCCTCCCTTTTTTCCTTGGCATCTATGCTGATAATTATAATTTTCTTTTCTGATATGGGCATTAAACTTTGGGAAAAAATCCGTATTTAGCTTATAAAATCAGTTCAGAAACATATTGTCTTTTTCTTTTTTTTTTGAAACAATTAACGTGTGATAGAACAATTATTTATTTGGAAGATCTACAAATTCAGCAAGGCCAGGTGCCTTTTCTCCTCCTCCTTTCTTTTCATTATGTTCTAATAGCTTTTCCTATTTTTTCTATTTAGTTCTGTTGGCTTTTTTTCCTCCACCGTAATAAGCCTATTATAGTAAATCATCTCCTGTTGTTAATTTTTCACTCAAGGGTGAAATAGCAGAGGTAATTGATACCTGTGGACTGCTTTTTAAAAAGTTCCCAGAAAACCTCATGAGCTGCTCTGCAGGAGCCCAGACCAATGGGAATAAGAACATATATTTCTGCTAGTTCTGTTAGCTTTTGTATTTTATGTTTTTGAAAACTCATCCATTTCATTTTGGTTATCAAGTATTTTAACATACAATTGAAAATAATATTCCTCTGTTTCAGAGAAATAAAAAATTTTGGTTCTAATTTTAATAGCTTTTTTTCTTGCACTGAATATTACTAATTCGGGTTTTCCCCTTATTGTAACACTTTTTAAAAATTGTCAAAGAACCTCCTGCTATTGATTCTGCAGGTTTTTCCTACTTTATTTATGCTTAGTTTATTAGTTGTCATTTTCCCAGTTTCTCTTGATGCTTTTCTTCCTTTTAAAAAATCAAATAATTTGAAAATTCATAAAGTAAGAAAAATTAGACTCAGTCTCACAACCCAAAGACAACTATGACTGTTTTGATGCATTTACTTGCATATTGTTTGCATAATTTTGCGTCAGCCATAGGTACAACTTTATATATTGTTGATCATATGTGTATATTATACAATATGAATACATTGTTCAAAATATGTTAAAATTAGGTAGTGTATTTCTTCTCTGACATAGGTTATTATTTAAGAGATTAGTTTAAAATTTTGATCAATTCTGCTATTGTTCTTTGTTTCAAATTGAACTCTTTTTTTACTTTGGGAATGTGGTATGTAGAATCTCTTTTTTTCATATGAAGACATTTTTTGTGTCTTATTTGATTGCTATTTTTGATGATCCATTACACTGGAAAAAATGTATTAACTTCCTCTATGAGTCTACATTTCTGTTAATTCTACCTAATTTATCATACTAATCAACTCCATACTTTCCTCATTATATCTGGGTGTTCCCGATTTGTCACGTGGAACACTATTTCAAATTGCAATTCTATTTCTGCCTATTTTTTCCTTGCATGGTGTTCTCGTATTCTTAGGCTTTTGTTGTTTATTATACCTTTTATTATTATACAATGCCTTTGTTTATTTCACTTTGAAATCAAACAGTAAGATACAACTCTTGCTTTTCTTATGATGAAACAGGCAAGCCATGTCAACCCCTTCCTCAGGGTTTCCCTCAAGCATGTTCCTTGGCATGCGCATTGGTGTCCTGGGGCTGCCATACCAAAGTACACAGACTGGGGGGCTTAAACAACAGAAATTTATCATCTCACAGTTCTGGAAGCTAAGTCCAAGTTCAAGATGTTGGCGGGTTTGGTTCCTTCTGAGGGCTGTGAGGCAAGGATCTGTTCCAGGCCTCTCTCCTTAGCTTGTAGATGACTGTTTTCTCCTCACGTCTCTTCGCATTGTCTTCCTTCTATGTGTGTCTCTGTGTCCGAATTTCCCCTCCTTATAAGGACACCAGTCATATTGGGTTAGGGCTCAGCCTAGTGACCTCATTTTAACTTGATTATCTCTTGAAGACCCTGTCTCCGAATAAGATCACATTCTGAGGTATTTGAATTTAAACATGAATTTAAACATATGAATTAAAAAAGTTAAACATTCAGTATACAACGTTTTCGGGGGATATGCAACTCAATTCTGATCAATTCAACAAATCTTTCTAAAGCACTCAATATCCATTGGGTCCAAGAATTGAGCTAGTCATACTATTTTTTCCATCTCCTTGTAAAATGTATCTTTATTTTTGCTATTCTTTCTTCTTTCATATAGGGTTTTAACTGTGTGCTTTAAATTCTTTTTCTTTTTGAGATGATGATCTTAACTAATTTGGTTACTTTTGCAACATTTTTTAGCATTAATTATTTAACACAGTGTTTACTATTTACTCCTATAGATTTCTCATACAGACTGGTTAGCTTTCTCTCCTTCTTGGAGTGAAAAGGAGTCAAAAGGTTTTCTGTGAAGGTGCCATCCACCAGCAGTGTGTGTGTGTGTGTGTGTATGTTGATTTACATTTATTAGGCTTCTGGTTAAGATTTAGTTTGAAGAAAGCCATTGGTTTCTTGTCTAGATTCCCTTTACCAGGCCTGGTGCACCCATCCCCCAGCTGCTGAGAACATTGGCTGCATATGACCCACAGTTGCCCCCTTGTCCAAAGAATTGTTCTCAGCATGGGGCTGCCTGGAGGTTACAACCCCACTCAGCTGCCCTCAGCCAATGACCAACTGATAGGATACAAAAGGCTAGCTCCTTGCCTAGTGAATAACCGGGTAATCGCCTCTGTAGTGTAGATTGACTCCTGGGCTCCCTGGGGATCCGGCTGAAGCTTGGCTCCAGCTGAGACCACATCCTGTTCAGCTTTTCCATCCTGCCCTATCCTGCTTGTCCTCTCCTCTTCTCCAGGAGCACTTTCTCCACAAATCACTTGCACAAGAATCTCCATCTCAGGTTCTATTTCTAGGGGACCCGTCCTTAGACAAAAGGGTTCCACAACTAAACACCATGTAAAAATCATGGATCTAATTCAGTTCTGTTGTGATACATCTACCAGGGTAAATGGAACCCCTGGTGGCTCTAAGGAAAGAAGTTAGAAATCATTTTTCAGTGATTTTCTTGCCGTCTTCTGAGAGAGATCCCACCGGAGACCATTTTTAATCAGCAGATATAAGACAAATGCCTAACCATCTTGGGGAAGCTCTCGACCAGCGGACATAATCCAACCGAAGCAGATGCTTCAGAATCTGATAATAAATAGATAAATTTCTTCTCTAGGGAGTATTGCATTATTAATCCTTCTTGTTTCTCACATTTTTATTTTTATTTGCTTCCTCTGATAAAAATTAAAGACCTGAGTCTGGACTCAGGATGGAAAGAAAACAGAGAAGAAGAGATAAACAGGTCAGAGGAGCATGGCAGGAGGTGGACAGCTGAGGAGCAATGGAAAGAGCTATCTCCAACTGGGTACCTCATGTGTCCCTCAAACTCAGCATGTGCCGGATGGAAGCATCTTGTTCATAAATCGTGCCTGCTCTTCCCTAATTCAGTAGATGATGTGACCATCTATCCATGCCTCCTTATCTTCTTCCAGATTATCCTTCTGTCTTCACTCCAGTCTCTTCCATACCATTCTCTCCTCAGAAGCCAATCTAACATTATTTTGTCGGTTGTACCTTCTAAATATTTCTCGAATCCATTCACTTTTCTCTATCCCCTGTGCTACCAATTCTGTGTGCACCACCATAGTGTCATGCCTGGACTATGCTATAGATTTCCTAACTAATGTCTCCAATCCAGTCCCCACACTGGAGCTACAGTGTCTTCTGGAACACACATCTGTTCATGCCATGCTCCTGTGGAAAGCCCTTTGCTAGGTCTCCATTTGCCTCGGATGAAGTCTAAAATCCTTATCACGGCCCATGTGACCTCACTTTATTTGCCTCTGCCTATTAACATAGCACTTTTTTCACCATTTTTTAAATCTCCCTCTCCACATTCTTCTCAGAAAGGCTCGCTTTCCTCTTTTGTAACATGTTCCTTTCATTCCTCTCAGCCATTACATGTTTGGTTCCCTCTTCCTGTCATGCTTTTCCTCCCCACCCCTCACCCTTCACCCAAGTAGCTCCCACTCAGCATTCAGGTTTCAGCCTCTCCTGACCATCCCCTACCCGTCTCCCCCAGCTGTTGGAACTCTTGTCTTGTGTTCCCAGAGCCTCCATATTCTCCTTCACATCCATCATCACACTTCATTGTTTGCTGTCTTTCTTCCTCACAAGACGTCAACAGCGATGAAGTCGGGAACCCTGTCTCTCCTGTTCTCCACCATATACCCAGTGCTAGGGCTGCAGCTACTACATCCTGAACATTTTACAAACCAGAAAAAGACATCTCTCCAGGCAGACAAGTTGTAAAAAGTTTCTCTCTCTCCTTTGGTGGCAGCCACATGCCAGAATATTAGAGTTTGGGATAGATTTAAGCCCTTATTTGTCTCACTTGGTCCAATACTCTTGTGCAAAGCACAGGCCACACAACCACACACAATGGCCTTGAAAAGCTACAACCACGTGTTTTATGGGAGCTGAGAAGAAACCCATAAGTAGATTTGGTCTAGTTACTGAGATATGTGTGAAAAGATTGCTTATCACCCCATGAAACGCATGGCAGGAGAAACTGGAAAATCCTTCAGAACAGAGGAAAGAAATTTCAAAGCAAGAAGACAGGTGTGGCCAATTCATATGTCCGATAGGACTATCATGGCATTATGTTATAGTATAATTGGCAATCTTTTTTTCTTATTAAAGTGTACACAAATTAACGGTATCTCTTATAATCTACAGCATCTTAGATTTGTTAATATATGATATGAACATCAGTTAGGGATTATATTCAACTTCTTATAAGAGAAACTGAACTCTAGTGGCATAATCAAATACAGTTTGTTTTTCTCATGTGCCAGGAATCATGGAGGCAGGCAGGCCGGGACTGGTTTCCCAGCTGCACGATGTCGTCAGTCATGGTCCCCATCAGTTACCCAGGTTCCTTCTGTTTTTCTACCCTGCCATCCTTAGCATGTGGCTTTCTTCCTTCTGGTTCCCTCATGCTCGTGAGAACGGATACTGAATAGGTGACTGGCAATGTCTGGTACACAGTAGTTTCCCTTACGGCCTTATCTGTTTACTTCGATTCCTCTTTTATCCTTAAGTTGGATTTTCTTATTCTTTATTTTTGGTTTGCCATTTATTTCTCCATTCTTATCAATTGCTGTTATTTAGCTGTGATTTTTGTTTTCTACGTGCACCCTCAATGCTCCGTTAATGCTATTCTTTACAAATTCATGGATTTATTTTTTGGTATCACAGTGTTTACAAGTTTATTGAACTCTTTCTGTATTGCTGTATGTTCTTGCTTTGTAGTCGCATTTCCTTCTTTATCGCTCATAACCTGGTTAGTACCAGGTGATTTTTTTGTCTTGGAGTCTTTGGGCAATATTGCCAATTCTACCATTATGCGTAATTTGTTTTCTGTGATTTTTCTCTCCCCTTCAGGTTTGTAATTCTTTATATTTGATTCTTGTAATTAAAACATTTACATTTGGAAGCTTGTCTTTTTTGTCTTTGTTGTTCCTGTATTTTTCTTTTCTTTTTTTCCCCCAGAAATTACAACTGTGTGTTTTGTGAAAGGATTTTGTCAGAAGGAAGTGACCTTCCCTATGGTTCATAGTGTTCTTATGGACATCTAACATGGAATAATTGTGTAAAAACGTCTAGACATCTTGGGAAAGATTGGAATCTTTAATTCTTTTTCTCTCATCTATTACCAACTACCTTAATCAAAAGGATGGTCTTTCTTACTAGAGTTTTATTATCTACTAGAGCAGGAATTGGCAAATTATGGCCTATGGACGAAATGTGGTTTTGTTCACCTGTTGTTGTTGAGTAAAATTTTATGGGAACACAGCCACGCCCATTCATTTAAACATTACCAATGGCTGCTTTTGTGTGACAAGGCAGAGCTGAATAGCTGTGATAAAGACCATATGGTGCAGAAAGTCTAAAATCTTTACTATTTCATCCTTTAAAAAAAGGTTTACTGAGGGGGCTGGCCCCGTGGCCGAGCGGTTGGGTTCGCGCGCTCCGCTGCAGGCGGCCCAGTGTTTCGTTGGTTCGAATCCCGGGCGCGGACATAACACTGCTCATCAAACCACGCTGAGGCAGCGTCCCACATGCCACAACTGGAAGGACCCACAACAAAGAATATACAACTGTGTACTGGGGGGTTTTGGGGAGAAAAAGGAAAAAATAAAATCTTTAAAAAAAAAAAAAAAAAAAAAAAAGGTTTACTGACTCCTGGACTAGAGACTCGCTCAATTCTACAGCAGCCCTGTAAGATGTGTGTCATAGCACCTTCGAGCTCAGAGAAGTTACGGAATTTGCTCAAAGTCACGTAACTAGTAAGCAACAATGCCAGAATCTGATCCCAAGTCAGGGACCCTACTTCACTCTTTATGTGAGGCCTCTTTTATGTACATAATGCCATTCAAACCTCACAAAAATCCCCTCGTTCCTTCTTTAAACGAGAACCAAGGCTTAGTGACCTGTCCAAGTTCACACAGCTGGTGAGCAGCAGAGTCAGAAATTGTACCTACGTCATTCTAAAGCCTAATTGCTCAGCTCTTTCTACCAGGGAACACTGTCTCTAAATATTATACTGTTAAATGTATTATTTCTTGAAGATCTTTTGAGGAGCAATGATTTGATCCTAGCTTATAAGAAATTTGTCATGAAATTAATACCGAGTCCAATTCCTTTCAGAAGGAAAAGTAAAGCAGACTGCTGACACGGCTGGCATTGGTTGACAGATCCATTTTTATCCCTCCAGCACTGGATTTTTGTAATCTGTAAAGCGTGTGAAGATATCATTTACCTAACAAAGCACTCCTTGCAGGAACTTATTAAACCCAAGTTAGTTCCATTATCGCACTATCATTCCCTCTACTTTTTTTTCCAGATTAGCAGGCGATAGATGCAAAAATCACTTCTTACACAAGTTCACTACTAATCCCACTAGATTGATTGGAAGCATACAGTTTAAAAAAGAAACTGGATAAGATTCCCCCTCCTGTATTTCTTTTTGACCTTTGAATATGTAACACTGGAAAGTAATCTTCATTGTATGATGTTCAAATACTCTCATTTTATCAAAGTACAGATAGGATGTATAGGACAAGTAGGTAACCCACATTCAAACTGTGCAGCATTGGGTTGTAATTCCATCTGGCTTTGTGGGAAGGAATTGGCAGCCAGATGGCAGTTAGTTGAACTAGAGAGACCACGTCAGCAGCAGGAATAGGAAAAGAGGCTGTGATAAAGACAGAGAAAGAAACAGAAATTCCCCTTGCAGATTTCCATGTGGGGCTTGCAGGAGCAGGCAAGTAAAGTGACACAGACATGGACATAGACAGTGACATGGCTGTGAGGCCAGTCCTCACTGGCATACTCAAGGTGTGAGGTTATCACTGTGCTTGTTTCACACCTGAAAGAGCAGAGACCTTCTTTGAAGTCTCACCCAGGGAAAATGGGGAGAGGAGGGCATGCAGCAGGACTGGTTAACAGGACTGATGTGTCTGAGCACCTGCCATCACATGACAGAAGCAGCCTCTAAGATGAAATCTTCCTTCTATGACTTTACATGCCTGGTAATGCATTTTGCTTACATGTTGGTTTGTTTTTATCCCGTAGGAATGAGCAGCATGGGCTTGCTTTGCATTGCAGACAAGAACGTACTGGCACGTTGCTTGTTAGGCTTCTTCTAGAAGGTAGCATTTTTAGGCTGGAGCCTATGCTACAGAGAACAGGAAGAAATTAAAAAAAAATACTCGTGGGACAAGGGGTCCCCTTCTAATTATATGTCTGCAAGTCTCCTGTTTACTTCCCAGGCTGCCCTGAATCGAGCCCTGGGATACTAACAAGTGGCAGGTGAAATTCATACCAGGCGGTCTGTAGGGGTTGGGAATTGACACCAATAATTCCCAGCAGGCTATTTTTGCAAAGGTGTAAAGTTTGTTTTCTTAAATTACTTTGAACACACTTCCCATGATTTTAGAGGCTCTCTTAACAGGACCCAAAAGGCCCGGCAGATGGTATGAGAGGAGATTGTGATTATAAGGACTTTTGAAATTAGTTATGACATCAGCCTTAAGTACTCCAAACATTGCTATTGTAATTGTCATGCTCTTTTTTTTTTTTTCGTAAGCCACTGCAACAGGACAAATACTCAGCAGATCGCTTACTCTGCCAGCTTCCACATAACACTGAATAAAATAATTTGCAGAATTACTGGAGGAGTCTAATGATGCATTTAATGAGAGAATAATCAGGTGATGTTTCACTTGTGTCAAACAGAATAACAAAGAAATTCATTCATGAAACAAAAATATAGACTAGGTCACAGCAGAGAACACTTATGCTCTGAGGGACCAGCCAGATAACCCTCAGTGGCCACTGGATAGAGCCACTGATCTGAAAGAAAGTGATCCAATGGGCTGCCTTCTGGCTCGTTTTGACAGGGAGTTTTGCCTGTGTGTGGTTTCAGTGGTGTGGTACAGGTTGACTGGTTTGGTGATCTTCTGGGATTTCTACTACAAGTGAACATTGACACTGTTCTCTAACTCCTAAGAGTAACAAAAAAGATGACGTGATTTAAGAAACAGCTGATAGTAAGAAGAGGACAAATAAAACATGTACAGATTGTATTTATTTCTATTTTGTTATTTTTAAGTATTAAAGTAATTAAAATGTCTCACAAGAATGAGAATGCAAAGCTGCCTAATGAATGCAGGCTGGGTTCAGGCCTCCTTGGGGTTGGTATTGCCACAAAATGTCTCCCAGCAGCCTGTCACTGGTGCCTCAAATAGTACCACCAGGTTCATGCCTTTGGATTTGGGGTAGTTATTAAAGGGCCAATGCCCAGACAGTATAAAATCTTAAGTCTAGGCTAGCTTATTCATGAAGGACCTCTTTCTCCAAGTGGTAGATAATTGGCTGGGGACATATGTGTGTAGACTTTCCAGAGGATGGTTCTGGGCAGGCAGAGTTACCAGGTGGCAGCTGGGAGAAGAGGAAGCTCTGAGGGTGCTAGGGTGTGTTCCAACAGAGCCAGGAAGGACTTCACCCGTTTCACAGTGTTTCCTGGGCTAGTGGTCAATTCAGGAAGGATGACAAAATATTATTCAGACATCTGACCGGCTGTTTCCTGCAAAGTTGGGGAACCAAGGAAATGCCTCTGGATTTCAAAGGCCTACTGTCAATGTTATTTGTGAAGCACGGGGAAAAACCACAAAGGATCTAAGAAACAACCCATTGTTGGCAAGATCTTGACTTTTGAATTGACTAACATTGTCACTCAGGGAGCTTTGGCCTCACTGTGGTAGAACAGATTGAACTGTGATCTTTGCAAAATAACGGATGCAGGGAAAGCCAGCAGATGGTTTACAGTGATGTGGCTAAGGCGCTAATAGCAACAGAGCCCAGTGCTTGCAATTGCTCAGTCAGCTGAGGCCTCGCATACAGCACACAGGAGGGAGTGGGCGGTTACAGGGTCGCGTAAGGACAAGAGTGGAGCCTGAGTCCCAGCTGGGCAAAGCAGATTTCCCCTAATCTCCTCAGCTCTTGGTCACAGGGGTGCAGCCCTATAGAGCTTCCCACATTCTCTGAGTGTTTCTAATGGTTGTATAATTTCATGCACCTAGGATATTTTCTGAAATCTTTTGGTGATATTCAGAACTTACTAAGTTAGAAAAGTTTCCATGTGTATGGAACTTGTCTTCGGGTACCAACTTTCTAGGTTCTTTTTTTCCATAGTTGATTGTGGCTGTGTAAAAGAGATAAAAATGGACCAACTAAGAAAACCTTTTACAAGTCATTCCCAATTGGGAGAGGAGGTGTTGGGGACTTTTAAATATATATATATTTATAAATGTATATCTAAAAAACTGGGCTCCACAGACAAATATTCTGATAGGCCCCATCCCATTCGCCAACCCTTTCAACTTGAGTTATTTCATTAGTGTTTTGGCTACAGTTGTATTTAGGTGTGGGAAACAGAAAACACATCTGTAGTAGTTTAAACAAAATGAGAATCATTTTCTCAGACAACAAGAAATCTAGAGTTGGTGGGTTTTGGTTCAGCAGTTAGACTTAGCAGGGCCTACATTGTGTGATTTCCTTGGCTTTTTCTTTCATAAATGGAAGATAGCTGCTGCAGCTCCAGCCATCCTGTCCATGAGGGGGAAAGGGAAATGTGGAAGAGGGTCATGCCAACTTTCCAGCAGCTGCCTGGGAAGACTTCTGCTTATGTCTCATGGGTCTCAAGGGGGTCAGTTGGCCACTTCCAGCAGCTGCAAAGAAGGAGATATAGTAGGAGGTGGGCAAGGAGAAGAAGTTGAGCAGGCTTTGGGTAGCCATCCAAAGAATCTGCCATGATTACTTTCTGGAATGGCCAGAAAAATTACTAGCTCTGGCTGGTTGACCATCACAGTTGAGATGATATTGTTTTCTCCATCTAATGTAAGAATTTCATTGCTGGAAGTGGTCACTAAATTTTGGTCCTTAGGGACACCATCTAATAATGCTTTTCCGTGAAGAAGGAAACTCATTCAAGAAGAGCCTTTGAGTGGTATCAAAGTCTACACTTTAAATCTAGAAGGGAGAAGTGGCTATACATTTTAGTAATGTGGAATCTGAACACGCCTTGGAAGCCATAACTTTTTTCATATGCAGTTCCACTACATATTAAATAGTGAGTTAAACTTTACTGAAAGGTAATACAGAGTGAAAATTCCATGTCTGACAACAGCTTTACTGGGTGAACAGATGGGTGAGTGCAGGATATCCAGCTAGCTCTGGTCTTGGTGAACTGCAGTGTAGTCATGATGAGCAATTTTGAAGGAATCCTTCCAAGGATAGACCAAAACAGAAATCAAAACAATGTGCCCGTAGTTATGAGCTACTTAGAAACAAATAAGAAATCTGGATTCTAGTTCTGACTCTGCCACTGTTCAACTGTGTGACCTTAGGCACGTCAGTAATGTCTGAGGGATTTTATTTCCACATATGCGAAATGATGAAGTTGGATTAGGAGATCTCTTTTAAATCTAAAGAGTAATGATGTTCCCGTAAAGGCTAAAGATTAATTTGTATATTTAACCGGCTGGATTACAGAGTATATGGCTTGAGGATTGGATATCTGCCATTAAAATTGACCCAGTTGCAGTGAAAATAAAATAGCATTACTCTATTTTTATTTTAAATAGAAATTTCATTTCCTGCATTCCATACAGTTTTAAAAATATGACCAGCTTGGCTGCCTATGAAAGCGCATGAGTCTGAAGTTAATTGGCAGCATTGAATACGTACATTCAAGTACTTATTCAAAAAGTATAACCACTGACTAACTGCTGCTCAACAGTTATCAAAATTTCCACTAAGATTATATTTTATGAACTGCTAAATCTACATTTCTAGCCCAGATCTCTCTGCTGAACATCTCTAACTGCCCACTGAACATCTCAATGAGTTTAAAACGGAGCTTGGCTTCTCCCATAAACCTGCTCCTCCTTCTGGGTTTTCTGACTCAGTGAAAGAACCCTCCATCCAGCCTCTTAATTCTCTCCTCTGAATATCTCTGTATTCCTAAATCTCTCTTTGCCCCCACTGCCACTATCCCGGCCATCGCAACTGCTTCTGCGATTCCTACAGCTGCCACCCAGCTGGTTTCTCCTGGTCTTGTCTCCCGCTGCAACCCATTCTCGCAAGCTTTCCAAAATGCAAACGTAGTCATTCTTTCATTCAGCAAGTATTTCTTGAATGTTTCCTACCTGCCTGGAACCATTCCAGTCACCGGGGATTCAGTCGCGTACAAACGAAGTCCTTGCCCTCGTGGAACTTACATTGCAGGAGGGACAGACAAGAAACAAATGAATGAACGACATATACTAAAATGATGGGTAGGGGCAAGTGCAATAAAGAAAAGCAAAGAAGGAATGTTTTTAGATGGGGTGGTTACGGAAGGTGCTTGAGGGATGTTACTGGAGCAGGATGAAGTGAGGAAGCAAACTAGGTGAATATCAGAGGAAAGAAGGTTCCAGGGTGAGAGAGCCCTAAAGTAGGAGCTTGCTTAGTGTAGTCAAAGGGCAGCAAAGAGGCCAGTGGGGCTGGAGTGGGGTGAGCCAGAGGGAGAGTGGGGGAGACTAGGGCAGGTAGGTGACAAGGGACCAGATTACTTGAGGCCGAGCTGCCCATTGAAAGCTTTTCAGCAAGAGAGCAATGTGACTCACTCATGTTTCAAAACCATCACTCTCTCTTAGAAATAAACTGTAAGGGATCAAGAGTTGTTTCAAGGAGATCAGTTTAGAAGTTTTAGCAAGAGATGATGAAGGATCTGTTTTATTTTTTTATCGTGGAAAAGCATACATAGCAAAATTTACCATTTTAACCAATTTTAAGTGTACAGTTCAGTGGCATTAAATACATTCACATTGTTATGCAACCATCACTACCATCTATCTCTGGAATTTTTGCCTCTTCTCAAAGTGAAACTCTTGTACCCATTAAACAGTAATTTCCCATTCCCCCTTCGCCCCAGCTCCTGGCAACCACCATTCTATTTTCTGTCTTGGTGAATTTGACTGTTCTAGGTACCTCATGTAAGTGGAATCATACAATATTTGTCTTTTTGTCTCTGACTTATTCACTTAGCATAATGTCTTCAAGATTCATCCATGTTGTAGCATGTGTCAGAATTTCCCTCATTTTAAGGCTGAATAATATTCCATTGTATGTATATAACACATTTTGTTCATTCATATGTTGATGGACACTTGGGTTGTATACACGTTTCGGCTATTGTGAATAATGCTGCCATGAATATGGGTATAGAAATATCTATTCAAGGCCCTGCTTTCAATTCTTTTGGGTATATACCTGGAAGTGGTATTACTGGATCATATGATAATTTTCGTGTGTTTATTTTGAATGTAGAGATGACAGGAATCTACTCCTCTGCTTAAAATTTTTCAGTGGTTTTCTATTACCCTCAGGACAGAGTCCAAAAGTTGGTTTAACACGGTTCAAACAACCTGCATGATTTCACCGTTGCCAATCTTTCACAATCGTCCACCTCTACATTCTAAATTGTAGCTAATTTCTTTGAATCCCTAGAATGAGCCATGCTGTTTCCTTTTATGAGAACTGCCCCCTCACTCCAGCTGACTTCTTCTTCTTGGTTCTCCCTTACAGGGCACTTCTCTGTCCCACCAAGTCCAGATCAGGTTTTCTAATGCCACCATCCTTTGCGCTCCCCATGGACCTTGCTTTTCCCTTACACATGCGTAGCTTATCCCACAGTGCTGACCTAGATGGCTCTGTGTTGCCCTTAAGATGGCAAGCACTGTGTCTGACATAGATTTGATACCTCTCAGATAGGAGGAGTATTTATTGAACAAATGAACAAAGGAGGATATAGAATAATATTGCAATGTGGATTACTTCAGAACATGCGTTACAAACAAAACCGCCTCCAAGGGCCAGGTAACCTAATTGTGTGGTGCTGAGGGTGGGAGTTTAATAAAGTAGAGAATGGTGGGACCTGTGGCCATCTAGAGCTGTACTGCGCAATAGTGTCATCACTAGCCATAATGACTATTTAAATTAAAATTTTGTTTTTGCTGTCTGTGCCCTGGAATTGATTCTAGCTCCTAGCGAAACTGTGTCCAGCAGAGTGGAACACTGGCCGTCTTTTTGCACCATCCTCTCACCTTCTGGTGCTCTATCAGACAATGCTCCATGGCTATTCACAGGGTTTTCACGGCCAATTTTTTTGGACGTGTGTGGCCAGGTCCTTCTTCCAAGTCTGTCTCAGCCTGGAAGCTCCACTGAAACCTGTCCACCTTGGGAGACCCAGTTGGTATTTGAAATCCATGTGGCATAGCTTTCAGCATCACAGCAACACACAGCCACCACAGTATGACAACTGACGGACAGGTGGTGTGGTTCCCTGACTGGGAAATGAACCTGGGCAGAGGCAGTGAGAGCACTGAATCTTAGCTACCAGACCACCAGGGCTGGCTAAATTAAAATTAGTTAAAATTAAATAAAATTTAAACTCAGTGTCTCCATCAAACTAGTCACAAGTACTCAGGAGGTAGCCACATGTAACTCTTGGGTACCACACTGGACAGCACAGATACAGAACAGTTCATCATTGCAGAAAGTTCTATTCGACAGCACTATTCTAAGGAGTGTATGTCCCTCCTAAGGCATTCAAATTTAAAATTTTTAAACACTGTGCTGGCCAAGCAAAATACCTTGGCATCTCAGTTCCTAATCCCTACTCTCAGAAATGAGTCTTCTGATAAAGCCAGACACTTGGAGGTTGTGGCACAGGGAGGTGACTTTGCAGAAATGAAAGTCAGACCTGTGGATAAAAGAATGACATTGAGGATGTTTCTTATTACCCATTTTACATGGCGGCCTCTTTCTGAAAACCCTGGAGGAGATTTCTCTCTGATCTTAGTGTCAGGAATAGTTGTGTGTTCTTACATCACAGTCTAATTCTATAATTGATCAGATTTCTCTTTTTGCCTTGGCTCCTAAAAGTTTAGAGTCAAACGTGACCCTGTACTAGCAGATGAGCCAAACCTCATTCTGAGCATAAAACCCTTAGGTTAATCTTTTCCTATTCAACCTCCCTTAAATAAAAAACCGGTGGCATGTGTTTTATAAATACGCTTTTTCCCTAGTTAATCTAATTTATTTATTTTGGTGCTATATAGTATTCCATTACGTATATACACTATAGTTTAATTCTCTATCCCTTTATTGATAGGTATTTGAGTGGTGTTATTTTTCCCTATTACAGACAGTGCTAACAGATGTCCCTGTGCATATATCTTTACGCCAGTGGGTGGCAGTACGTTGAGAAATGGAAATGGCGGGTTGTAGGATATGCTTATTTTTAAGTTTGAGGTGTTACCAAATTGCCCTCCAAAACTGTTGTACCAATTTACATTCCCACCAGCTGGGTATGAGATTCTCATTCTCACATCCTGCTATCCTTTGGAATTATCATTTTTGCCAGTATAATGGGTTTGAAATATCTCATTGTTGTTTTGTTTTGCATTTTCCCCAATCACTCATAATATTGTGACTGTTTTCCTACTTATTTGCCTGACTGTGTTTCCTCCTTTGTAAGTTTCCAATACATATCCTTTGCTCATTTTCTGTTGGGTTGTTTATCATCTTCTTATGGACTGATGGGAATTACATAACCCCATTTTTTAAAATAACAGCTTTGTTGGGATATAATGCACATACCGTAAAATTCACCCTTTAAAGTGTACGGTTCAGTGGTTTTTAGTGCATTCACAGAGTTGTGCAACCATCACCATCTAATTTTAGAACACTTTCATTACCCCGAAAAGAAAACCTGTACCCATTAGCAGTCATTCCCCTCCCTGCCCCAGGCAACCACCAATCTACTTTCTGTCTCTATGGATTGGCCTATTTTTCACATTTTATATAAATGGAATCATATAATAAAATCCATTTCAAAATAAGATGGGGGTATAAGTAAATAGTTATTTTAATTAGTTACAGGATAATTTTGCATTTTTGAATTATGTAAGCAGACCTCATACTTAGATGCTTTTTACTTGCATCTAAACCTTATTTTTTTCCTCTAACATAAGTTATGATGAACAAATATACACTTTAAAAAATCCTGCCTTCCTGATCCCTGGCATCTTTCACCTTGAAGGATTCCCAGAGATCAAAATCTCCCCTTTGAAAAACATTGGCCTGGAGCAAATCATAGTCTAAACACAACTCTTGTAAGAACAGAGCTAAAATTCAGTTTTGTTTACATTTGGCTTAACTAAAAGGGGTCATTTCAAGAAAGAGTCAAGGACTAGAAAAGGAAATGGCCTGGAATGAGTCTAAAAGATTTAATGTTTAAAAATTGGGGAACTCTAAGGGAACTTCCAGCTATTATCAACTGCGTGATTGAAAAGAAATCAAGGGTTAGGGTAGCCAGCCAAACCAGAGTTCTTTGAGGGCAAACATCACAAAGTGTATATTTATACGTATATCCAATACAGTGTACAGTGCAGAAATAAGAACGCAGACCACAAAATTCCTCTAGGATATACATTCCTAGTGGGTTGAAAGTGGAGGTGGTGAAAAAAAAAGAGTGAATAAGAAAGTATCATATTGAATGAGCAACTTATAGTCAGAATTTTTCAGCCCTCGAGACAAAAAGGATGGGGTTAAATAGAAATGAAAGTTAAATCTAATCAGGAAGTCAAATATAATGTTCACATATTTTGTTTTTCTAATCATGCCTAAGCAAACAGTGGTGGTGGTTATTGATTTTCTTTGCACATTCTGACAGGCAAAATGGTATTTTTAATTCTATGAATTTAAAGTTCAATATCATGTTATTTTTAGTGGAAATATTCTGCCTATTTTTCTATTGGGTTTTAGAAATCCAAGTTATCCCAACATGTCTTTCAATGTTAATGTGGTGTTATTTTTCTCCCCTAAAACGTAAACTCTTATAGAGCCTTTCTAACACATCCAGCATTTCACACATGCCCACAAGGGCTTAACAAATGCCATTTACCGTCAGACACAGATAATGACTGTGAATATTGTAATACAGGCTGGCATCTGCTCCCAGGAACTATATCTATATATCAAGATCTTTGGGCATGCGTTAGATCTAAGCATAAATGAGATTATTAAATAAATGCAATACGCTTTCTTGACTTGAAACTTCCTCATATTTCTCACTGGTTAGCCTCTTCTATTTATCCTACTTTTAAAGAGAAAATTGCCAAGTCCTCTAGTGGTTTCCTGAAGTAAGAATAAGGAGGTTCATGAAACATAGACTGTGACGCTTTAGTAACCTCAACTGACTGTGGGAGCGCAATCTAAACCTGAGAACATTTGGAAAGAAGTGTAGTTTATGACTTTCAGGCACATACGTAAAGGAAAGCTGCAAGGAAGGTGTTTCCAAGCCAAGGGCCTCCTGGTCTGTGTTTATGTCTCATCTGTGATGGACGGTGAGACACAAACGTGCAGTGTGCTAACATACTTACAGCAGACTGGGCAAGGAGAAACGAAAATACGATCAACCTCTAACTTTCTTCATTAATATGCTTACCAAGATTTTCTTTTTAGAGATGAGCAGTAGTACAGCTTCTTATGTAGACTTACATACTTCAAAGTATTTAAGTTGTCAAGGTTCAGTCAATAATATGGAAGGTTTGCACCCCAGGCACTTACCAAAGAACCCAGCACTTACTGGCTGCCAAAAGCACAGTGGAAGCAATTAATATCAAAAGAGGCAGTTTAAAGGACATGTTATTCATTTTCCTAAATCTTTCCATTTCTGCTTCTGCATTGTTACATGACCTAAAAGCAGTTACTTTTCTTTAGGGGTGGTTCTCAAACTTTAATCTACTGGATCCCTGGTTCCCATCCCCCCAGATTTGGGTTTAGTTGGTCTAGGTCATGGCTTAGGAATTTGCGTGTGTAACCAGTAGCTCCAGGTGATTCTGATCAAGGTGACACCATCCACCATGTTTGAGAAACTGGATGTGAATATCTCAAATTTTTCTACATGTTTTGTTCTGATGGATTATGCTGAAAGTGGATACAATGCAATTCCCTATGAAGAAATTCTTGCATCTCTTGCAAAACTGTTGTTTTTCATGATCTTATTCAATATTTCTTATGAGTCTTTTACATAAGAAATTATGTGACAAATTTATCTGAGAATTTAGAGACAGAAAAGCATTTTCCTCTCCTAAAAAACTGATTTTCCTCCAATTAACAGCCAAAAGAATAAAAATGATCTCTTTTCCCCTGGACTAGATACAGGAAGCTCAGAGAACAAAAAAGCATCTTATTTCCAGGTTCTCAGCTGAATATTTTCCTTGTTTCTTCCTCAAAATGACTTCTGAACTTCCTGATTTATTTTTTAGTTATTCTGGTGCAAATAGCTTTTTAATATTATAATGCTTTCTGAAAAGTAGGGAAGAGAAATTATAAAAATATAAGTAAAATATTTAATGTGATTGTAGCTTCATAAAATTACCAACCGTTCTCCTGCTTCCAACTGCATTTCCTGCGTTCAACTGCCCGCCAGGGTCCAGGATTGATCTAGGCTGCCGTTCTGGCTCCCCATGCTCTGTATCCTGATTGGAGTTTCTCACATTCCCTGTGGGTATATTATCCTGACTAAACTGATCCTATAGTGGCCTTTCTCTCCATTTTCCTGATAGCCTTTCTTCCCTGATTTTCTCAAAACTTAAGTGTTGCTTGAATCTGTTGCTTTCCTCAGTGTTTGGGATATTTTGTGTTTGTTCATCATAAGAATTACATTTATTTTTCCCAAAATCCTCATTGCCAAAAACTGGCCACAACTAAAATGTCCTTTAGCGGGCAAATGGATAAACTGTGGTGTATCCATACAATAGACTATTGCTAAGCATTATACTGTGTGAAAGAAGCCAGTCTCAAAAGATTACATACTACATGATTTCATTTATTTGAGATACCGGAAAAGGCAAAACTATAACAAGAGACAACCGATTGCCAGATATTGGGGTAGGGAGAGGGTCTGACCAAAGAGGGGACATGAGGAAATTCTTTAGGGTGTTAGAATGTTCTATTCTTGTTTGTGGTGGTGGTTACAAGAATCTATGTGTGTGTTAAAATTCACAGAGTTGTACACCAATGTGAATTCTATTGTATGTAATTTTTAAAAAAAAAGACAAACTGTAGACTAGGAGAAAAATATTTGCAAGACATGTATTTGTTAAAGGACGTGTATCCAGAATTATAAAGAATTCTCAAAACTCAATAATAAGAAAACAAAGTAATTAAAAATGACAAAAGATTTGAATAGCTATTTCATCAAGGAACATGTACAGATGGCAAGTAAGCACATGAAAAGATGCTCAACATTGTCATTAGAGAAATGCAAATTAAAACTACAATGAAATATACCTATTAGAATTGGTAAAATAATAAAAAAAAAGAAAAAAACCTGACAATATCAAGTGCTGGTGAGGATCTGAAACAAGTAGAACTGTCCTATGTTGCTGGTGGGGATAGAAAATGGTTATAGCCACTTTGGAAAAAAGTTTGAGATTTCCTTAAAAAGCTAAGCATACCACATGCCCCAACAATTCCACTTCTATGTATTTACCCAAGAAAAATGAAAACATATGTTCACACAAAAACCTGTACATGAATGATTATAGCAGCTTTATTCTTAATTGCCCCCAAACTGGAAACAATCTAAACGTTCTTCTGCTGGTAAATGGATAAACAAACTACGGTCTATCCATCCAATGGAAAAAGGAACAACCTATTGATCTATGCAACAAAATGGATGAATCTCAAATACATTATGCTAAGTGAAAGAAGCCAGGCTCAAAAGGTCATGTACCGGATGATTCCATTTATGTGATGTGCAGAAAAGGAAAAACTATAGGAACAGGAAACAGATCAATGATTGCCAGGGGCAGAAGGAGAGGCTGACTACAAAGGGACATAAGGGAATGCTTTAGAGCGCTTTAACTGTTCTCTATCTTGAATATGATGGCACTCACATAACCACAGGCATTTGTCAAAACTCAGAGAATTGTACACAATAAAGAGTAAATCTTACTGTATGTAAATTATCCCACAGTAAACCCGACTTAAAAAAAATCAATATGCTCCTCAGAGCTGGAAGAATTTGGCAGTATGTGAGTTTCACTCTTTCCTCTTCTTGTCTTTCAATTTTCTTTTCTTTTCCAATCAATTCAATGTGTTGAATGTTTACACTTCTCAGTCACCATGCTAAACATTCCTCGGACTACAATAGAAGTTTAAAACTAGCTTTCGAACCTCAAGTTGTTCATAATTACAAGGACAGGCATTGCAATTTTGGCTTTCTCTGGTAAGTAATAAATGGTCATTACAAGTCCTTAAGTATAGAGATGACTAATGAATGCAACATCTTAGCTCGATCAGAACGTTTTGTGTTGTATAGATTATAGCTGGGAGGTACTGAAGGCGAAGACTAGTTAAGAAGCAATTGAACTAACCTAGAAGTGGATGGGTGATAAGAATGCAGGCAGAGGGTTGGCTAGTTTTGGAGATCTGAGAGGCAGGTTAAGCACATACTCAGGGGCAAAGCAAGGGCACCTAAAGATGAAAAGTCCTCAGCTTTCATGAAGTTTTACAGACCTTTGCAACTCACAAAGAAGGGCACCATACGTTTTTTAGTCTTAGGGCCAAGTCTTAACCTGTCTCCTTGTCATGACAGCAGAGATTGAAAGAAAAGGATATATCCAAAGACAGTAAAAAGAAAAAAATTAATAGAACATGAGGAATGAAGTAGAGAAGGGATAAAAAAATGACTTCAAAGTATGATCTTGGAAGAATTGAACATTAAGAAAGAGGGAAAATATAACAGAAGGTTTGGAAGGGGGAAGATGCTGAATTTTGTTTTGGACCTCATGTAGTTTGGTGTGAGAATGGGTCATCCAGTTTGGAGATGTTCTCTCCACTGCAGCTGCCCTGGGCTCCTTTGCTGTTCTGGAACAAGTCAGGCACATTTCTGCTGCAGAGCCTTTGAACTAGCTGTTCCCTTCGCCTGAAATGCCCAACCCCCACCTACCACCCCCAGCTACGTGGCATCTCCCACACTTTCTCCAATTCTTTACTCAAGCCTTACCTCTAAATGAGGCCAACCTGACCATCCTATTTAAAACTGTAACTGGCCTTCTCAAGTCTCTACGTTCTGCTTTACTTCTTTTCTTTTTCATAGCGTTTACCACCTCTTGCCTTCTAGCACACTTTACTTAGAATGCCTATTGTCTACTGTCCGCCTTTCCTCACCAGGGGAATGGCAGGGATCATTTGCAATTTTGTTCATGGATACATCCCAAGCACCTAGAATCGTACCTGGCGCACCATAGTTGCTCAGTAAATATCTAGAGTAAATGAGTTATAATAATTAACATTTATTGACCATAGTTTTGGACTAAGCTCTTTACTATATGCTTTACACGATTTATCTCATTGAATCCTTACAATCGCTCTCTGGGGTAGGTATTATTATTCCCATTTTACAGAGAAGGAAACAGAGGCTTAGGCAGATTAAAACACTAACCCAGGGACAGCCTGGTGGCGTAGCAGTTAAGTTTGCGTGCTCCACTTCGGCGGCCCAGGATTCATGGGTCCAGATCCTGATGAGGGCCTACAAACTGCTCATTGAGCCATGCTGCAGCAGTGTCCCACAGACAAAATAGAGGAAGATTGGCATAGATGTTAGCTCAGTGACAATCTTCCTTGAGCAAAAAAGAGGAAGATTGGCAACAGATGTTAGCTCAGGGCCAATCTTTCTCACCGAGAAAACAAAACAAAACAAAACAAAACAAACAACAACAAAACCCCAAAGTTGCATCTAGCTAGGAAGAAATGGAAATACCTGACCCCAGAGTCTGCTCTGGCCCATAAGCACACACACCACATCTTGGCTGGTAGGTACCCGGAAGCCCAACAGATTCTTGGTTGACACATCAGATCTATGGGATCTATAGGATGGATTTGTCAGCGGAAGCCATTTGCAGGAATGAATTTTCCAAGAGAAGCCCTGTACCAATAACATGGAAAGACAATGAGGCTGAGACAGCTGCTATTCACTCTTTTCAAAGATAACAAAACTGGAATTTGAACTCAAGTTTGTCACTCTTCTCTAGTGTAGAAGGGATACAAGGTTTAAATTCGCATCTTCCCTTCCTTTCTTTCTAAAAGGGAAATGCAGGCTGAATCCCTTTTATTCTCTAATTTTTGGTAAAGTTCTGCCTGAAATAAAATTCACTTACTGCTGATACTGACTGGAATTGTTTTATGTGAGCAATTCATTTGGTTTCTGTTTTACCATGCCGATGGGAAAATTTATCATTGTTTATATTGGTATTTCTAAGAATTCATTATAGAAATGGATTGTAACACAAAAACAGTATTGGAGAAAAATCCTAATTTAGATCGCTGTTTTACTAATTCTAGCAGCAGGTCCCGATGATAAAAATATTCTCAACTCCTTTAGACAGGGATTTACTCTTCCCGTGCAAATTTAGGGCAGTGTGACCTTTCACTCCCTTTTGATGAGCGCTCTCTTGTGGTGGTTTATGAGTATGTACGTCTCCATCTTGCTCCAAGGTTCTTTGTGAGACAACATGAGCTGTGTTTTGTCTTGAGCATTCTCTGATATTCCTGGTGAAGATAAGTACACCCTGTACGATTTTATTTCTTGAGTAGTTTCTCGTGTTCTTTAAATATAAGGGCAAATATGTTGTTTTTATTTCTAGACTTTATTTTTCACTGTATATTTTTATGCCAACTGCTGTTACTATGACCAATTTTAGTTATAATTATTTTCTCTTTCTATTTTATGGAGGATAATTGGTGAATGAGAGTAGAAAAAACAACTTAAATGGGTTTAAAAGGCTGTAAATTTTAGTTTCTAAATTCAATCTAACACAAACTCTGCTTTTTTGTGTTAAAAGCATCATGTGGGTTTAAGGCTGAGAAATATCAGAATGTCTTGGGATTGTGAATTCATCTCATTTCAAAGCTGTCTTAAGGTCAGGGGGAAAATGGCATGATTTGGGGAGATGGAGGAGGATGATGATCATGTTAGCCCTTAGAACATGTCTCTGGTGCATGGACCCTAGATAACATGCCTCCTGGAAAATGACAATAAATGGTATGTCTAGATCCCTAGTCCCAATTTGAATTCTCCTATATAATGCCTGTCATTTTAATTTCACTAAATCAAAGGACAATATCTTATGCTTAATTCATGAGACTTTGAAAAGGTCTTGGACCTTTAGAGTCAAATAGAACTAAATTTGAATCCAAACTCTGATATTTAGCAAGTGTGACTTTGGGCAAATTATTTAACCTCTCTTGTTGTAACAAGGGGATACCAATCCCCACTTCACAGTATTTCAAAGGAGGCCATGAGTGTTATGGGCCTCCCTGAGCGTCCTTTACCACCCACTCACCACTGATTTATTGTAATCTAGTTGGGGCAACAAGACACATTCTGAAATACTCAACAGACAGAGTATAGTAAATTGAAAATTATTTTTTGTATACACCAAATTTCCTTATTGTACTTTCAACTTTTCTTTATATGTTTGGAGGCTACCTTAATAAGAGTATATACATTTAGAATTGTTATAGCTTCCTGGTAAATTGAAGCTTTTAGAAATATCATTGTTTGGTAGCTCCTAATAATGTTGTTTTCCTTGGAACCGATTTTGTTTGATATTGCCATGGGTATACCAGTTCTTTTGGCTAATATTTGCCTGGTTCAGGTCTGTAATTCCATATCTGCAGTTCTGAAAAGCAAAAAGCTCTGAAAACAAAGTTTTTTTCAAAATTTTTTTGGCGGGGGCTGGCCCCGTGGCCGAGTGGTTAAGTTCGCGCGCTCCGCTGCAGGCGGCCCAGTGTTTCGTTAGTTCGAATCCTGGGCGCGGAGATGGCACTGCTCGTCAGACCACGCTGAGGCAGCGTCCCACATGCCACAACTAGAAGAACCCACAACGAAGAATACACAACTATGTACCGGGTGGCTTTGGGGAGAAAAAGGAAAAAATAAAATCTTAAAAAAAAAAAAAAATTTTTTTGGCGGCAAAACCTGATCAATGCTGATGTGAGTCTATTTATCGTCTTTATTTATCCTACTTGGTGTGAATATTTGGATTTTTCTTTCAGAAATATTATTGTGTTTCATTATGGGATGTTGCCTCAAACCCCACTGTGGGTGTTATGTAATGTATAACATATGCCCTGTATTGGTTTCTTAAATTAAAATTAATCTGAATTTGGAAACACATTTGGCTTTAGGGTTTGGGTTAGGGGTATATACATACATTTTTCTCCCCTGTATTCTTATGTTTTAGATGTGTATCTTTAAGTAGCATTTAGCTAGATTTGTTTTTAAACTGATACAACAATCTGTCTTTTACATGGAAAGTTTGGTCTGTTTACATCTATTTCTGATGTCTTTGGATTTTTTTTTGTCCTCTCTTTTTTTTTTTTTTGCTTTCTAATTGTCTCACATTATGTATAATTTCCTTCTTTCCAGCATTTTGTTGGATTAATTGACTTCCCTTTCTCTTTTTTCCAAGTTTTTTTCTCAATTAGCTAGGAAGTTCTACCTTCTTTCTTCTCTTAATGGTTACTTTTAAAATATTTTTGTGCATATTTAATTTACAAAGTCCAAAATGAATCAACATCTTGAGCTTATGCCTCAAAAATCCCCCAACACTTCCTTGCTCTAACTCTGATCACACTCTCCCAGCTTACATGCTATTGTCCACTATTTTTGTTTATCTCATTTGTTTTTAACCATAAAACTTAGACATTATTGTTTAATGGAAATGTTTATTTAGATTTATGCCCCTGTTTACCAATTTGTTTGCTCATCAATGATTTATCCAAAAGGTATTTTTTGAACACTTCCTATAGGCCTAAGGACTCACGTAGTGAACACAGTGATGTCTCCAACCTTCAGGGGCTTCACTTCCAGCTCCAGTGAACTGGTCCTTCCTGCATCTCAGATCTTCCTCCTGGGATTAGTTTCCTTCTTCTTCCTGTACATCTTTTAGAATTTCCTGTACTGGGGGTGTGTTGAATCTTAATTCTTTTTCCATTTTAGACAGCTTTTTTGAGGTATAACTCACATACTATGCAATTCTCCCATTTAAAAGGTATAATTAAATGGTTTTTAGTATATGCACAGTTGTGTGCAGCCATCACCATAGTAAATTTTAGGACATTATTGTAACCTCAGAAAGAAACCTTGTACCTGCTAGCAATCACTCCCTATAGTGTGTGGAATAGTGTTCCCTTAAAATTTATGTCTACTTGGAGCCTTGGAATGTGACCATACAGCCATGTACTGCATAACAACTTTTCAGTCAATGATGGACCATATATGCGATGGTGGTCCCATAAGATTAGTGCCATATAGCCTAGGTGTGAAGTAGACCATACCATCTAGGTTTGTGTTAAGTACACTCTATGATGTTCTAACAATGACGAAATCACCTAATGATGCATTTCTCAGAACGTATCCCTGTCGTTAACCAGCACATGAATGTATTTGGAAATAAGATCTTTGCACATATAATTAGTTAAGATGAGGTCATACTGAATTAGTGTGGGCCCTAAATCCAATGACCAGCTTCCTTATAAGAAGAGGAGAGGACACACAGAAATACACACAGGGAAGAAAACCACGTGAAGATGGAGACAGATATTAGAGTGATGCAGCTACAAGCCAAGCGATGCCAGATTGCTGGGAGCTACCAGAAGCTAGAAAGAGGCAAGGAAGGATTCTGCCCATGAGCCTGGAGACGAAACACAGCCCAGCTGACACCTTAGATTTCTTACTTGTAGCCTCCAGAACTGTGACAGAATAAATTTCTGTCATTTTAAGCCACTCGATTTGTGGTCATTTGTTATGGCAGCTCTAGGAAACAAATACACTTTCCATTCTCCCTTTCCCCCTGCCCTTGGCAACCACTCATCTACTTTCTGTCTCTGTGGATTTGCCTATTATGAACATTTCATATAAATGGAATCATATAATATGTGGTATTTTGTGTTTGGCTTCTTTAACTTAATATAGTATTTTCAAGGGTCTTCTATGTTGTAGCACGTATCAATACTTCATTTTGTTTTGTGGCTAAATAATATTCCATTGTAAGGATATACCACATTTTGTTTATCCATTCATCATTTAATTGATATTTGAGTTGTTTCCACATTTTGGCTATTATGAATAATTCTGCTATAAACATTTGTGTACAAGTTTTTCTGTGGACATATGTTTTCATTTCTCTTGGATATATAGCTAGGAACGTAAATGCTGGGTCACATTGTAACTCAATGTTTAATCATTTGAGGGACTGCCAGACTGTTTTCCAAAGTGGATGTACCACTTTACATTTCCATAGCAAAGTATGAGGGTTCCAATTTCTACATAACCTCACCACCATGTATCATTATCTGACTTTTTGATTCTGGGTATCCTAGTGGTTGTGAAGTGATATCTCATTGTAGTTTTGATTTGCATTTCCTTCATAGCTAATGATGTTGAGCATCTTTTCATGTACTTATTGGCTATTTGTATGTCTTCCTTGGAGAAATGTCTATTCAGATCCTTTGCCCCATTTTATTAATTGGCTTATTTGCCTTTTTATTTTTGAGTTGTAAGTGTCCTTTATGTACTTTAGATATATATCCTTTATCAGATAGATGATTTGCAAATATTTTCTCCCATTCTGTGGGTTGTTTTTTCAGTTTCTCCTAGTGTCCTTTGAAACACAAAAGTTTTTAATTTTTATGAACTCCAATTTATCTATTTTTTTTCCTTTGTTGTTCATGCTTTTTGTGTCATATCTAAGAATCCACTGCCAAATTTGAGGTCACGAAGACTTACTCCTGTATTTTCTTTTAAGAGTTCTACAGTCTTAGCTCTTATATTTAGGTCTCTGATTCATTTTCAGTTAATTTTTACGTATGTTGTGAGATAAAGGCTTAACTTCATTATTTTGCATGTGGCTATCCAGTAGTCCCAGCATCATTTGTTGATAAGACCATTCTTTCCCTGCTAAATGGTCTTGGCACCCTGTTGAAAATTATTTGACCGTAGACAAACGGTTTTATTTCTGAATTTTCAATTCTATGCTGTTGATCTCTATGTCTGCTCTTCAGCCAGTGCCACACTATCTGATTATCACTGCTTTTGTAGTAAGTTTTGAAATCAAGAAGAGTGAGTCTTCCAACTTAGTTCTTTTTTAAGTTTGTTTTGGCTATTTTGTGCCCTTTGTAGTTTCATATATATTTTAGAATCAGTTTGTCAATTTTTACAAAGAGGTCACCTGAGATTCTGATGGAAATTGTACTGAATTTGTAGATCAATTTGAGGAGTACTGCCGTCTTAACAATATTAAATCTTCCAATCCATGAACAACAGGTGTTCTTTCATTTATTTAGATCTTCTTTAATTTTTTCAACAATGTTTTATAGTTTTCAGAGTATATTTTACACTTCTTTTGTTAAATTTATTCCTGTTTTATTCTTTGTGATGCTATTTTAAGTGGAATTGCTTTCTTCCTTTTTTTTTTTTCTTAAAGATTGGCACTTGAGCTGACATCTGTTGCCAATCTTCTTCTTTTTTCTTTTTCTTCTTCTTCTTCCCAAAGCCCCCCAGTACATAGTTGTATATTCTAGTTGTAGATGCTTCTGGTTGTGTTATATGGGACGCTGCCTCAGCATGGTTTGATGAGCAGTGCCATGTCTGCCCCCAGGATCTGAACCAGCGAAATCCTGGGCCACTGAAGCGGAGTACATGAACTCAACCACTCAGCCACGGGGCCAGCCTCATGGAATTGTTTTCATGATTACATTTTCAGATTGTTCATTGAAAGAGCATAGAAATACAATTGATTTTTTCTTTTTACTCTTTTTTTTTTTTTTGAGGAAGATGAGCGCTGAGCTAACACCCACTGCCAATCTTTCTCTGTTTTTGCTGAGGAAGATTGGTCCCGAGCTAACATCTGTGTCCATCTTCCTTTGGTTCATAAGTGGGACGCCTGCCACCGCATGGCCTGATAAGTGGTGCATAGGTCTGCACCCAGGATCTGAACTGGTAAGCCCTGGGCTGCTAAAGCAGAGTACGTGAACTTAACCGCTATGCTACTGGGCCAGCCCCAGAAATACAATTGATTTTTGTATATCAATCACGTACTGTGTACTTTGCTGAACTCATTAATTAGTTTCAATAATTTTTTTAGTGGAATCATTACGATTTTGTATATACAACATCATGTCACCTGCAAAAAGAGATAGTTTCACTTCTTCCTTTCAAATCTGGATGCCTTTTAATTTTTCTTGCCTAATTGCCCTAGCTAGAGCTTCCAGGACAATGTTGAATAGAAGTGGTGAGAACAGACATCCTTGTCCTGTCCCTGATCGGAGGAGGAAAGGCTAGGTTTTCATCAAGTATAATTTTAGCTGTGGGTTTTTCACAGATGCCCTTTATCAGGTTGAAGAAATTTTCTTCCATTCCTAGTTTATTGAATGCTTTTTAAAAAATATTGAAATGATGTTGGATTGTGTCAAATGCTTTTTTTGCATCTATTAAGGCGACCTTGTGGTTCTTGCTTTTTATTCTGTTGATATGGTGTATTGCATTAACTGATTTTTAGACGTTAAACCAACCTTACATGCCTAGAATACCTACTTGGTCATGGTGTATAATTTTATATATGTATTGCTGAATTTGGTTTGCTAGTATTTTGTTGAGGGTTTTTGTCTCTATACTCATGACATGATGGTCTTTAGTTTTCTTTCTTTGTGATATTCTTGTCTAGTTTTGGTATCAGGTTAATACTGGACTCATGGAATGAGTTGGGAAGTGTTTCCTCCTCTTCTAATGTTTTGGAAGAGTTTGTAAAGAATTGGTATTAATTCTTTAAATGTTTGATAAATTTCAGTGGTGAAGCCATTTGGGCCTGGGCTTTTGTGTGTGTGTGGGTAGTTTTTTTTTATTATAAATTCAGTCTCTCTATTTGTTATATGTCTATTCAGATTGTCTGTTTCTTCTTGAGTCAGTTCTGGTAGTTTGCGTCTTCCTAGGAATTTGTTCATTTCATCTAAGTCATCTAATTTATCAGCATACAATTGGTCATAGTATTCCCTTATAATTCTTTTTATTTCTGTAACATTGGTAGTCATTTCCCTGCTTTCATTTCTGATTCTGATAATTTGATTCTTCTTTTTCCCTTGGTCAATGTAGCTTAAGATTTATCAATATTGTTGATCTTTTCAAAGAACCAGCTTTTGGTTTCATTGGTTTTTCTCTATTGTTTCTCCATTAGCTATTTCATCAATTTCTTCTCTAGACTTTATTATTTCCTTTCTTCTACTTATTTTATGTTTAGTTTGCACAACTTATTCCACTGTCTTAAGGTGAAATCTTAGATTATTGATTTAAGATCCTTCTGCTTTTTAAATGTACAGTAGTCCCCCTTATCTGTGGTTTTGCTTTTCATAGTTTCAGTTACCTATGGCCAACGTCAGCCCAAAAATATTAAATGAAAAATTCCAGAAATAAACAACTCATAAGTTTTAAATTGCATGCTGTTCTGAGTAATGTGATGAAATCTCAAGCCATCACACTCTGTCCCACCTGGGATGTGAATCATCCCTTTGTCCAGTGTACCCACACAGTATCTGCTACCTGTTAATCACTTAGTAGCTGTCTTGGTTATCAGATCAACAGTTGTGGTATCTCAGTACCTGTGTTCAAGTGACCCTTATTTTACTTAATAATGACACTAAAGCCAACTTTATTATTGGTTATTGTTATTAATCTCTTACTGTACCTATACAAATTAAACTTTATCATAGGTCTGTATGTATAGGAAAAAGCATAGTATGTATAGGGTTCAGTACTATCCATGGTATTAGGCATCCACTGGGGGGTCTTGAAATGTGTCCCTCATGGATAAGGAGGGATTACTGTATACATTTACAACAATAAATTTCCCCCCCAAGCACTTCTGTAGCTGCATCCCATAAGTTTTGGTATGCTGTGTCTTCATTTTCATTCATCTCCAAGCATTTTCTAAACTCCCTTTTGATTTCTTCTTTGACTTAACAATATTTTTCTTTTTCATAGACCATCTTTTTGCTGTTGTATATAAGAAGTCATCACCAAACCCAAGGTCACCTAGATTTTCTCCTGTTATTTTCTAAAAGTTTGACAGTTTACATTTTACATTTAGGTCTATGATCCATTTTGAATTAATTTTTATAAAAACTGTAAGGTCTGTATCTAGATTCATTTTTTTGCATGTGGATGTCTAGTTGTTTCAGCACCATTTGTTGAAAAGACTATCCTTTCTCCTTTGAATTGCCTTTGCTTTTCTCCATTTAATTGTTTTTTTCTTACTATTTTTTGTTATTTTTTTAGTGGTTCCTCTAGAACTTATCATATACATCTGAACTTATCAGAATCAACTTCAGGTTTATATGAACTTAATTCCAGTGAGAGAGAGAAACTTTGCTCCTATTTAGCTCTATTCTCTTTTCCTTATTTTTTATGATATTATTGTTACACATATTACATCTATCAATGTTACAAACCTAACAATCATTGTTATAATGATTATTTGATATAATTTTATGTCTTTCAAGGAAACTGAGAGAAGAAAACAGGGCACACATATAGA
The DNA here is from genome assembly GCF_037783145.1 of Equus przewalskii. Classification (NCBI taxonomy): domain Eukaryota; kingdom Metazoa; phylum Chordata; class Mammalia; order Perissodactyla; family Equidae; genus Equus; species Equus przewalskii. The sequence goes on along the minus strand of NC_091849.1, from coordinate 19,121,961 downwards.
TATAGTTTTGTTATATTAAGGTAATTTATTATTTGTGGTGATCTCATAAGCATATTATCATTTCTGTTTCTCTTCATTTATTCTTATGGAGTTACCATCTGGAATCACTTCCTTAGCACAGTACAGCTTTGGTCTCATATACCTCTTTTGTGTTTTTATTGACAAATATATTACATTTATATATATTATAGGCCTGACAATACGTTATATACAGATTGTTTTTATATAATTGCTTTATAAGTAAGTTAAGAAAAAACCCAGAAAAATATGCATATTTACAAAAATATTCATTTTTTAATTGTATAATTAGTTTCCCCAGTTCTCTTTATTTATCATATGGATTCAAATTATCATCTGGAATCAGTTTCTTCAACCAGAAGAACTTCCTTTAGTATTTCTTGTCTGGCAAGTTTGCAGTCAACAAATACTCTCAGCCTTTATCTGGGAATGTCTTTATTTAGCCTTCATTTTTGAAAGATAGCTTTGCTAAATATAGGATTCTTGATTGAAGTTTTTTTTTTTCTTTGAGACTTTGAATATGATATCACTGTTTTCTGGCCTTCATTGTTTCTGCTCAGAAGTGAGTTGTTGATCATATTGGAATTCTCTTGTAATTGATAAGTAATTTTTTCTCTTGCTGCTAAGACTTTCTCCTCATCTTTGGCTTTCAGCAAATTTATTATGATATGTCTGTGATCTTTTTGCATTTATCTTACTTGGAGTTCATTGAGCTTCCTGGATGTGTAGATTATTATTTTTTGATAAATTTGGGAAGTTTTCAGTCATTATTTCTTCAATTTTTCTTTTAAAGATTGGCACATGAGCTAACCTCTGTTGCCAATCTTCTTTTTTTTTCTTCTTCTCCCCACAGCCCCCCAGTACATAGTTATATACTCTAGTTGTGAGGCCCTCTGGTTGTGTGATGTAGGACACTGCCTTGGCACAGTCTGATGAGTGGTGCCATGTCCACACCCAGGAACCAAACCAGTGAAACCCTGGGCCACTGAAGAAGAGTGTGTGAACTTAACCACTCGGCCACAGGGCTGGCCCTCTTCAATTTTTTTTTATTCCTTTCTCTTTCCTCTCCTGGTACTTCTGGTATACATAGTTGGTGTACTTAACAGTGTCCCACGTTTCTTTGCTGCTGTTTTAATTTTTATTGATTCTCTTTTCTGTCTGTTCTTAGGATTACATGATCTGTCTTAATCTTTCTTCAAGTTCACTAATTCTTTCTTCTGCCAGTTCAAATTTCTATTGAGCTTCTCTAGTGAATTTCTCATTTCAGTTATTACACTTTTCAGCTCCAGAATTTCCATTTGGTTCTTTTTTATCATTTCTATATCTGTATTAATATTCTCTATTTGACATGACTTGTCATCATACTTTCCTTTACTTCTTTAATCATATTTATAATGGCTACATTGATGGCTTTGTCTGTTAGATCTTACCTCTGGTTGTTCTTACAGGCAGTTTCTGTTGCCTGTTTTTTTACACTGTATGAGTCATATTTTCCCATTTCTTTGCACGTGTTGTAATTTCTTACAAGGGAACTAGACTTTTTAGATGACATATTATAGCAACTTCGGTACTGATTTCTCCACTGCAGGGCTTATTATTGTTATTTGCTTGATTATTTATATAGTGATTGACTGCATTATTTTAGTGCTGTTTATCACCCCCTCGCCACCTGTGTTAAGCTTCTGACGTTGCTCTTCAGGGGGTATAGGGGGCATAGCCTTAAATATGCTCACAGTCACCCTGAGATGACTGTTGTTTTGATCCCCTTTGACTGTCTCTTTCTCTGACCACACCTAGCTTTAAGTTCCACTAACTGCTGGCTGATTGCTCTATTGTTTTCCACAATGCCTTGGGACATGCATTTCTCCATAGACTAAACAAATCAAATTTGGGTTCCTTTGAAAGGATAGTTCCCCAGATCAGTGTTTGAGATTTGTTCTGAACCCAGGCAGGCTCCTCCCAGCTGTCTCTTTCCCTAGTTCTCTCAAGTAAAAGCCTACAGTTTAGCCTATATGTCAAATGCATTTACCACTCTCCTCCCAATTGCATATCAACACAACCTCCACTGTTTTTGAGAGGGTCCACAGACTTGAACTTCTCCGCATTCTGTTGCAAATGAAGTCAGAACCTTTGGAAAGAAATTAAGAGCTATCTGTTTTATGCCTGCTGACAGATAAAAATGGCAAGTAATAGGATATATTGGAGTATATGAAGAAGCCATTTGGTGTAAACCTAATTCGGCCTGACTTTGTTTTTCCAAAAGGGCCTGACTGTGGCTGTTGAGCACGCATTGTATATCTGCTTTAAAACATTTCCTAGGGCAAGAACAAATGGCCTTAAGATAAAGGTGCAACTTCCCCCCACATTGGCATTTCCTTAGGGATAAGCATCTTTCCTTAGGCTAGGAACTGATTGCTGCACTCACCTTTGACCACCCAGCTCACCTGTGACCACCCAGCTTGAGACAGCAGACCTGCCACCCTGCTGTGTTCACCGAGACAGCAGACCTACCTGCTGTTTCCATCAATCGCTGTGCCAACAGAGCAGTCTCGTGACAATTGTAAAAGGGATATTTCAATCATACGTGAAACATCCTGTTTGGGTATATATAACCACTCTGTGCACCCCACTTCTTTGGTGCCCTTTCTTCCTTTGGAAAGAAAGGCCCCAGGCCACGGTCCTCACATTTTAGCTCAGAATAAACTCACCCAAATTTTCATTTATAGATTGGTTATGGATTATTTTCGTCAACACTGCTTCTCTGCCCATCTCTGAGCCTGTCTTTGGGGAAAGGGGGTGGGGGCAATGGCATGCTTCTTTCTGAATGACACCTCCACTTGAAGAGTTAAATTCTTGGTCATAGGGGAGGGACAGTAGTCTCAATTCTCCTTAGCTTATCCTGGCATGGAATTGCTGCTTTATGAGCTGCGTCAAGGGCAGTCAGGGTCCCAGTATTCTCAGCAGTGCCACATCCAAGGGAGAGCCTTCATCTCACAAATGAGCTTTGGGTAGAAGAAGGGAGCTCCCACCTCTCAGCCACTCTTTTCTGGAACTTTGCCTCAGTAACAGATAACAGAGGGCAGCATGAGAAATGCTGACACCCTGTTTCCCCTGGGAAGACAGTCCTCTGACGGGGAGCTGAGGGAAGAGTGACCCCTATGTTTTGGCTGCACCGGTCTGGAGTGGAGAGTTTCCACCTTGCTGAGTTGGGATGGGGGAGGCAGGCACTGTTCAAATACCACAGATTCTCACTGTTCTCATCGAATTTTAGTAGATTTTCTAGAGTAAATTTTTTTTATTTGATGCATATCCTTGGGTTCATTTCCAGTGACTTTAATCAGTTGGGTTTTTTTTAAAAAGTGATCATTTTCACCAGTTTTGCTGGGGGGTGGGTCTGCAGAGCTCCTCATATGTCCCTCTCAATGCCCATTGAAGGTTAATTCTTTTGATTTTTAATCTGCAAATTCTTTTACCCTCAGTCATGAAAGACAGTTTTTTTTTTGGAGGGGGATGCATAATTCTAGGTTGACAGTTATTTTTCCACTCTTCTGGATTTTCCTGTTGTTGTTGAGAAGTCTGCTGTCAGTCTGATTTTAATTCCTTCACAGTGATCTGTCTTTTATCTCTGGGTGCTTTCCTCATTTCTTTAAACATTAAAAAAGTAAGGTCGGATTTAACAAAGCATAATATGCATACAATAAAATTCACCATTTTTAGGTGTAAAGTTCTGTGAATTTTACCAAACATATATAACTTATCTGCCATTACTGCAATCAAGAGAGAATATTTTCATCATCCCAAAAATTTCCCTAGCAACCATTTGGAGCCTATTTTCTCTCTCCCATTCACAGTCTCTGGAAACATTGATCTGTCTCTATAGTGTTACTTTTTCTGTGATATCATATAAATGGAATCAGACTATATGTAGCCCTTGAGTCTGGCTTTTTTCATTTGCCATGTTTTAAGCTTCTTCCATGTTGTAGTATATATTTGTAACTATTCCTTTTTATTGCTATATAGTATCCCATTATATGGATGTACCACAAGTTGTTTATCTGTTCACCTGTTGAAAGACATTTGGGCTGTTTCCAGTTTTTGGTGATTATGAATAAAACTGCTATAAATATTTATGTGAGGGCTTTTGTGGATATATATCTTCATTTCTCTTGAGTAAATAACTAGGAATGGGATTGCTGGGTCTTATGGTAAATGTGTGTTTAACTTTACAAGAAACTGCCAAATTGTTTTCTAAAGTGGCTGTACCATTTTGCCTTACCTCCAGCGACATGAGTACTTTTTAGATCTTCTCTATCTTTGGTGTTCTAAAGTTATACTACGCTGGGTCCAGGTGTGTATTTATTTTTATTGTTCCCAAATTTGAGAATATATACCTATTATTAATTATAGAGAATTCTTAGCTATTATATCTTCAAGACAAGGCTATTGTTTCTACTCTCTTCTTCAGAACTCTCATTACATGTATTTTAGGCTCTCTTACTCTAAAATACATGTCTCTTAACCTTTCTTTCATGTTTTTCATATGCTTTTTACTCTGTGTTAAATTATGGGCAGTTTCTTTAGATCTATCTACCAGTTCACTAACTGTCTTTTTAGCTATCACTTATCTGTTTTTTATGTATCTACTGGGTTTCTTTTTCATGATTAAGCTTCCCTTTTCTAGAATTTCTATTAGTTTCTTTTTCAAACCTTCTCAGGCATATTTAATCATACGTGTCCCTTGCACATGTCAAAATTCCAGCTTTTATGTCTTTAAAAATTGTATACGGTTAGTTTATGCTCTGATAATGCAATATCTCATTAATTCCGATCTCTGAAGACATTGGGAACTCTAAATCTTTTGTTTGTTATTTCCAGTGACTCTTGTTTATGAGGTTTCTTCCCTCAGGTGTTTTGTACATTTTGATTGTGAAACTCACATTTGTCAGAACTTAATCTGTGGGAATCCTGGGAAGTCTGAGAAGAGGATGTTTTTCTCCAAAGAGGATTTATATTTGTTTAGTTTTTGGCTCTGTGTGGTACTAATAGCTTAGGACCACTTTAATTTAATTTTTGACTTGGATTTAGCAGTTGCACAAATATTTAAATTCAAAACCCAGACTCGTATACAGCTAAACTTAGTGATACAAATTCTCACAGAAGTTTTTTCTCCCTTTTTCCTCGTTAGAGATAGATTTTTTTGTTGACTCTTTGCTCTAAGCAGAGAGCCTTTCTTCCGTTTCACAACGAGCAGGGTCTAGTATCCTGTTCCTCATGCAGCTGGCTCCTGATCCTCAACACTTTATAGTTCTGGAATTGGCATTTACGCCCAGGGAAGTCCGAGCTTCTGTATTCACATACCACTCTGGTTTCAGAAGCCTGTATCTTCTATCTTCTGGGATGAAGGATGCCATGGGAGTTCTTTTCATGACTTAGCAATGCATTTAAAAAGTATTTTTGGTGATTAATCCAGTATCTGGGTGTCGTTCAGTGAGATGACATTTTAGAATATCTACACAGCTATACTGCTATAAACAGAAACTCTACAATTTATTTATACATTTAACTATTGGATATCTAGGGTATTTCAAATTCATTTTTTCTTTATACTGAAATAAGCGTTATTGGTCTTATCTCCTTGCACAAATATTTGTAGAATGTCTCTAGGTTATATGACTAAGAGCAAGATCGCTGGAGCAATGGATGACATGGTCAGCTTTATGAGAGATTGTCAACTTCGGTTCCAGAATGCTTGTACCAAGTTATCAGTAACAAGTAATGGTGCTGGACATCGTTGCCAATACTTAATACCATCAAACAGATTTTTGTCTGTCTTTTGGGTAGGAAATGACGCCTGCTTGTTGTTGAAGTTTGCACCTGCCTGATTACCAATACGGGAGCATCTGTTCATGCTTATTTGTCGTTTGGAATTCCTTTTTGGGTATTGACAGTTTACATCCTTTGCTCATTTTATACATAGTTGTCTTTTTTCTCATTGATTTATTAGACATCTTTATATACCCATTTTCAGTTACATTCCAAGTATCTTTTCCCTTTCTGTGTCATGCCACTTTATTTTACATACCCAAGAGATTAATCAACATTTTGCTTTATGGTTTATGCTTTTGGGTTTGTTTATGGACTTCTTCCTAACCGTGAAGTCAAAATTATATTTCGCCATATTCTCTTAACCTCTATCTTGGATACTTACTGATGTAAAAGTCTTAGACTCTTTGGACTTGTGGTTTGAGACCTCCTCCTCTTCCCCAAGTTTATGCTAAGTAAGGAGAGATCATTTTATTTTGGGGATGGGGAAAGGTGTCGGAGTGGTTGATAAATTTAGCCCATGGGTCATTCGTCACCTGGTAGACTGCTTTTACCCTTTGAGTCTCAGCTCAAAAACTCTCTCCTCTATGAAGCCTTTACTGGCTTCCCCAACCGAATTTAATTCAGCATACATTTATTGAGCACCTTTTGTATACTTGGCCCTTTCCTAGAAGATTAGGACACAGGGTTGAACAGAGTTTATATTTCAGTGGAGAACTAACATTTTAGCCAGATCTAGGCACAAATTCTCCTGTGGTTCCACTGTATGCTGTAAACCTCCACCACAGTAATTATTATCTTAATAGAATAATTCGTGCATGATTTTCTCCTTCATCAGCCGTTTCCGTTGGCTCTACCTTCAAAATATAACCAAAATCTGACTACTTCTCAATATCTGCAAAATGACGTCCATCTTCTGCCTGGATAATATAATGGTCTCCACCTAATCTCCTTGCTCCTGCCTCTGTCACCCCAGCCAATCTCTTCTCAATACTACACCAGAGGGATTTCATTAAAATCTAAGTCAGTTCCTGTCACCCTTCTGCTCAGGACCCTCTAGTTGCTCCCATCTCTGCACAGAGAAGAAGCCAAACCTTGCCATCCATGCCCTCAGGATCTGGCCTGCTCCTCCTCTCCTTTCACTCCCCTCCCTCTTGTGACCCCAGACACACTGATTCCCTACTGTTTCTACAGCATTCCAAGCATTCTCCTGCCTCAGGGTCTTTGCATTTGTGGTTTCCTCTAGCTGAGCCTTCCCACCCCAAGATCTCATATCCACATGGCTTGGCCCCCTCACTTCTATTGTGCCTCTGCCCAAATATCACATTTTCAGTACCAGGACCTTCTTTGGCCAAAAATGAAATAAAAAATAGAATAAGAATAATAAATAAAAATAAAAGACAAAATAAAAAATAGCGCATACAGCCCTACTCTCTATCCCCCTTAACCTAGTTGATTTTTCTCCATGGCACTAATCAACATCTGATCTATTATGTATTTCTTTCTGTCTGTCTACCACTCCTAGGACATAAGCTCTTTGAGGGCCAAGAACTCTGTTTATTCGCTGTCATATCACCATTGCCTAGAACAGTGTCTGGTATGTAGTGGGTACCCAATATATATTTATTGAATGAATAAATGTGTGTATGTGGGAATGTATAAGTGGCAGGTCTAGGGGTAGGGGTGGGACAGCATAAAAACACTGGTGATATTAGAACAGGAATAGGTGCAGAGGGAGGAAGAGACCATAAAGAAAGGAGGAAGGCAGATAAATTTCTCTCATTTTGCAATCTTCCTCAGAGCCTTTGGGGCAGCTGACCCGCTTGGCACCGACCTCCTCTATTGTCTTTGGTATTAGTTTCCTCTCTGTAGGTCCTGAAGTTGGTTCTCAATAAATACTTCTTGACTGACATCTTAATTAAGCTATTATAAGCAGTTTTCTCCTGCATTACCCAGTGAATGGAATCATCATCCAGATTGATTTGGTGGGCCAGCTTGTCCTTAGAGCTATGAGGAGAGGGAAGGACCAGGAGCTACCCGTGTTCATGCTGAGAACTCCAGAAGTTGATTTAAAGGAGCTGTGGTCTATGTTAAGAGAAGGCTTCTATTGGTTTATCATGTACAAAACCATACAAGAAAAAGTCAGAACCATATGTGATGGAACTTGGCTGGAATCCAAGATTTAGCTCAATTCAAAACTACAGGAAGAAATAATACAAGTAAGTTAAATCTCAAATTTTATTGGTTGTCATCTTTAACTTTGACTCAGTAATTTCAAGTATTTCAATTTTTGTTTGTATATTTAGAAACGGTGTTGTCTACTAGAAAATAACTGGAGGGAGAGAAGACCTGCTTATCTGTTAATCAGCTGTACTGTAGGCAAAATATTTAGTCATACTGTGGCTCACATATGGTGGAGATGAAATACGAACTTAAAATACGAAACTCCAAAGAGGAAGAAAGTAACCAATTTTTAACCCCAGCTGTCACAACTACAGACTATCAATCAGAAAGGGACAGACTTCTAGGAAAAACTTTTCCAGCCGACCCTTTACCTCCCTTTACCTCATTTTCTGTTTAAAGACAAGGATTAAAGCATTTCATTATAGGAAAGAAAAAGTACCCAAATTTTGGAGCACTCCTGCACTTCTGCATTTCCTTAGATTTGTGTAAGAGCAATTAAATTGGGAATTATCTAGAAAGTTGGCAATATAAATATAAAAGATATGTGCCTGAAAAGCTAAACTTTGAGAACCATAGGTATAAATGACTGACATCTCCTCTGCAATCCACAGATCTGAAGGCAGGGTGTATGCAGACGGTGAGAATCAGCACGGGATGGGGGCCGGCATGGCATGTGGGCTACGTGGGATTCCGAAGCACTCCAGCAGCTGACCAAGGACCAGGACAGGGACTGATGGAGCTGCAGGAGAGAAGAGTACAGGGCACTTTGAGCAGCAAGTGACAGAAAATCAACCCACACTAGGTTTAAAACAAGAGTGATTTGTCTGAAGAACACAGAGGCAGCTCCAAAGACCGTCAGCAGGAGCCAGAGCCATTCTGGGGTCTCAGGGACTGGAACTAGGAATCCAAACATTGTCAGCATATTTTCTCTCTCTCCCTCCCCCCATCCCTCCTCTGCTCCACTGAGGCTTCATTCTCTTAATAGAAGTGGACATTCTTTGCCCAGCAGGACAAAGTGGCCTTCAGCAAGAGTTAAAGTCACATCCTGAAAGATTTGCAACCAGCGATGTCTTTTCATCTCTGAATCTCAGTTGGAAAGATCCTAGGGAATGGCTCAGACTGTCTAGGTTTGACTCTTATGCTCACCTCTTGGACTATCACTGTGGTTAGGGAGTGGGCTCTCTGATGACTGAGCCTGTGTCATGTTTCCTTCTTTGGTCCAGAGTGAGCAGGTCTGTACCTGTGGTGGCTTAGCCCAGACATGGCCACTGGTGCATTTGTTTGTGTTGGCCAGCCCTTAGGACAGGTCCCTGACAGTCACCACCTTGGTCATTCCTGGTACCCCACTGAGGAAAAGGCAGTTACCATAAGAACTCCACCCTGGGGGTATGTGTGTGACCAGGTGTAGTCAGACTGAGTAGGTTCAAATGTCTGTTCCACCAATTACTAGACAAACGATCTTTCTATGTTTCAGTTTCCTTGTTTATAAAATGAAAATAAAAATAGTACCAACTTCATGAAGTTGTTAATAAGATTAAATGACTTATTATACGGAAAGCCCTTAGACCAAGCCTGGAATATGAAAAATTAGCTGTCACTAATACTAACAAATATGTCAGTAGAATAGAACCATAAAGACAACTCACTAAATAAGGCCATGTTTCATGCTATTTTCCGTGCCCTTTACAGACCATGAGGTCTGTGAAGTTACTTTCCATTTATCATCTTCTGCTCTCTGGAAGCTGTCCAGGCTTCCCAAAAGGTGCTCAGTGGGTCTCTGAAGCTACCCTGTGTCTTTCTGGGGCCTCAACCCCAGAGTGAGTGTCTTTCTCCTTTTATGATCCAAAATAGTTTACTTCTCAAATAAATAAACTTTTATTACAGGGTCTTTGTAAGACCTCGGAGATAAAGCCTCACTTGAAAGCTCACAATAGGCAAAGCTATATAAGCTTTGCTTGGCTGGCTCAACCTGGTCAGGTCCATATTTTTGAGCAACCTCCTTCTACCTGCAACAACGGTTCCTCCCACCTTTGGTGGCTTCATGTCAATCGGTTTGCCATCAGACTCTTTTTTACCCATCACAGGCTTCTATTCCTAACAGTGCCTTTCTAAGGCTTGGATTTACTTTCCCTTCGCTTTTTTAAAATAAATCTTTCTCTCTGCTTCATTACACAAACCTCCATTTGCTCTTAGTCCAACTCAATTCAGCCAATACTGTGTGCACTTCTATTAAATACCAATCACTGTGCTTGGCATGACTCATTTTATTTCCTCTTTCTTTTCTCTGCCTTTAATTCTCTCTTTCTAAGTTTCCTTGATAGAGGGAACTACAACTTTTGTATACTTGAAATAAAATTCTCTTTGTTGTTGAAAATATATTCAAAAAGAAATCTTCATATATCAGAACTTCGTATGAGAGCAAATTCCAGTTGGGGATGGTTATGTGTACTTGACTCTGTCTATCTCTATGTCTGTAGTTAGTATATTGATCATTCCATAGCATGAGTTCATTATTCACAATTAATCCTTTTGTTAAACTTATAAAGTCCTGAGTTTTGAAGTAATTTTTCATATGCCTTTAATAAGAGATACTCGAATCAGATAGACCTATCAACATTTATGGTGTCTAATTGGTTCCCCACGGTGGTTAAATCAGTCAAGGACAGACTAATGCCTAATGAGGGCCTCCTCTCATTTGCGTGTGCCTTTTTGCACTTTCATGCCCTTGAGAATAATGATATCTCAAGTATGGAAGATAACAGGTTAATTAGATGTCAGTAACCCTCTTTGAATATGTTACTATGTAACTAAAGGAAGACATGGTTTAAGTAATTTGACATATAATCATAATCAATGGGAAGGCGAGGATCCACAGATAGATACTATGTTTGCAGATATCCACTTAATTTCATTGCCTCTCATTCTTTTCAGAGACAGTATTAGAACTCTGAGTCAATTGCTATAAAATAGTACCTATTTGTTAAATAGTTATTTTCTGAGATGACATACTAGGTCGTCTGCAGAATCAGAATAGAGATGATTGATGGAAAAGGAGAAAGGCCCACAACCTGAATCTTTTATTTTAAATCTTCTATGTTTACTATTCATTCATTAATTCATCAATCATTTATTGAACATCTGCAGCGTGTCAGATACTATGCCATGAGCTGAGAACTCAAAGATGAATAACATAAAGCTATGCCCTTGAAAAGTGGACTATCTACTTGGGGAAACAGATCTGTTAATGAATAATTATAACACAGGAGGGAAGTATGAACAGGCAAATGTGCAAAGCATTGTGAGAGGAGGAAGGAATGAATAACGAACTATGCTTGGTGGGGAGTCCAGAACATCTTCATTCACAAATCTTAAGAGATTAATGATTCATTGAGAAGAAAGGGTGCTGGGGGAGGGGGTGCATTTCTGGAAGAGGAAATATGTGCAAAGACCACAGTGGTTTGAAAGAGTAGAAGGTTCAGAAGGTGAAGGGGAGCTCAGTGGAACACACAAGTAGGGGGTGTGCGTGAGGAAAACCTGGGAGGGAAGCTGGAAAGGTAAATAACAGATTGGGAAAGGCCCTGTGTTTCATGCTAAGAATTTCAGACTTCCTCTTGGAGGGGATGATTTAAGGATATTAAATGGGGAAATGATTTGACCAGACTCTAACAGGAAACCATTGGAATATTTAGTGAATAAGACACGGAACCTCCAGAGATAATTGAGCAATTGCCCTTCAGAGCAGCTTTTTGGGGATGCTCATTGAAAAAAGGAATTTTTGTTCAAATACGTTTGCAAAAAACTGCATACTTAATTCCCCTCTCAGAGAAATATTACATACCGGAATATATTTGTGGCTCTGTGAAGACCAGCATAAAAGGTATTTGTTTAAATTTATTTAACTCAGTTTTCCCCAAACCTATTAGGACATAAAATATGTTTTCCAGATGAAATACAGGACATCCAGTTTAAAGTCGAATTTCAGATAAACAATGAATAACTTTTTATTATAAGTAAGGGATATTGCACAGGACATAGCATGTGGAATTAGAATTCTGAGGAACACTTGCACAGCACTTTAAACTTCAAAGATATTTTCTGATGTGTTTCTGATGAGACAAGAAAAGGACTCCACTCGCCAGAACTCTGCGTCCTTAAGAAATCTGTTCAATGAAATTTAAACCTCTTTATATTAATTGTAGTAGGTACTGAGGGTTTGTTATCTCTAATTTAAAGTATCTGTTGTATTTTACATTTTTTTCTTCATGCCTCAGTAACTATATGCTAATGTAAATGAAAGTTACTGTTTTTGTCATTGATAAAAAAGTATTCCCCTCGCAGTGATAGGGTTTAATTGGTTAATCTATCCAACACACAGCTGTTGAGAGTCTACTATGTATGCAACACTGAGGATACTGAAATGTACAAGGAAGATACGTTCTCTGCCTTCTGTGGCATTTACAGTACAGCGGACAGTCTAAGCCAATCTATGGTCCTCTACACTGAGCACGCTAGCTTCGCCATGACCTGGCTCCAGGTGATTTCTGTAGCCCATCACCCATCATTCTCCAACTTGGCCCCTGTCTCTAGCCACGTTTGCAGTTCCCAGGACATACCAAGCTTTTGTACCTCCAAGCCTTTGCATATCCCCAGAATGCCCCTACTCCCTCCTTCCCCCTCTCCTCCTCCGTATCATACTTGGCCTTCAAGATTCAGTTTAAGCACAATCCTGGAAGGCTTTCCTGACACAACCTCCCCCAGTCTGATCAGATGCCCCTTTTTTGGTGCTCCAAATGTTCCTCTGTACCCAAGTATAACTCCATCATAACGTTTACCAAATAAACTTGCGTAATTGCTGGTTAATTTGGTCTTTCCCCTATGTTAAACTATTAACTACCTGAGACCAAGGACTATGTCTTTTTACATTCTATGTCATTTTATATTCTTACCACCTAGCACCACCCCAGGCTAGATATCCCATAAGTGTTTGCTGAATGATAAACTGAGGGTCAACACCTTTCTGCCTCATAGCGATAGAATCTCATCCATTCTCTCCTGCTATCATTATGATACTGAATTATTCTAAAATGAATTGTAGGTCAGAAAATATCATTTTTTTTCCATCTGGTTAACTATAGTACACTAAGATGAAAGACAAAAGAAAAACTTTAAGTCCCCTCTGAAGAAAAATTTTAAAGAGTGCAACTTATTGGTTGCTAAGAACTGTAGCCATGGTCCTGCCTGAGGTAGCCAAGATGGGGGGCAGCTCGACCCAGAAAGGCTCTTTGTCAAAGAGACTGATTTATCCAGTCCTGACTGTTCTGTAAATGGCAGCTGTGGCCCCAAACCAAGGAACAATCTTTACATCTCCTTATGGTTGTAAGATGACTGGGCTTGCCATGGTGGGTGCAGTCACATCCCACACTCAGATAAGAATTGTTCTGAACAGTTTCACCTACAAATGCCAGAAAGAAAGTTAGGTTATCTCCTGTTAGAGGATAATGAAGTTATAATTGTGTTAATTATGACTTTACTGGAGCAAGAGTTAAGCATGAACATGTAAGTGTATCTCTTCTCTGTCTTGTTCTTCTATTCCATTTCTATACCACCCACCTTTCCTGATCCCATTTTCACCACCCAACCAGGTCAGGTGAGTAGACTCAGTGGGGCCATTGTGTGAAGGCTAAAGCCCTTACAATGTAGAGCATGGCTTCCACGGTGGGAACTTGTGCTGTGTCCCTCGTGGATCCAAGCATAAACGGGCCTCTCCCTCCTGTCCTAGTTACACCTCTAACTTTGAGTAGTTGTAGTAAAACCTTAGCCACCAAGACTAAAATGAACCCAGCCATCCAGAACAGCCTGCATATGCTGGGAGGCTGGGTCTGGAGACCAAGGCTGGTGTGGGAGATGAGTTTCTCTTTGATCATAATTTGGGTTTGTTGGGCTGGGAAGGTGGGTGAAGACTGGGGAAGAGTGTGAGTAGACACACACTGTAGTGTTGAAAGATGCCTGTACAGTTGTTGCCCTAAGTTTTTGATGTTCCATTCAGTTTGAGAAACATTTATAGGGCACTCATGGATGGCAGGACAATGTGCTAGAGATATAATAGTCTTCAAGGTACATACTGCCCTCATAGCACTTGTGGACAAGTAAATACAAGGAGATACAGACAGGTGTTATGATAGGGACTTATAAGATGTTAAAAGACCATTCTGGAGGAAAGGATATTACACAGCCTGTTAATCAGAGAAAACAAATAGAACTGTCCAGCCCTTCCATATAGAAGGGTAGATAGCTGCCTTGACTCATACTGTTCTGGTGAAAGAGCAATGTTAAGAATCTGCATGGAACAACAGAAAATCTATACCCCAGATGTCCCTTCTTTTCTCAGCTTCTCCAAGGAACTAATGCAGTAAGAGAGCAAACAGAGCCAGTAGTGGTGGAATCAGTGATGGCTGGCAGGGGTCAGGGTGAGGAACGACATTGGTAGGGGAGTATCTGTGGTGCTAGTGATGACAGCTATGATTGTGGTCTAGCAAGAGGAAGTGCAAGTAAATGCCAGCTTGGTGTTGTACTGGCAAGGCAAGGCAACTGAGCAGCCAGTAGAGGCTACATAGAATGAAAGCAACATGATGCCTCAGGGCAAGGAAGAGCGCCTGAAAAATACCAGGGTTTTGTGAAAGGATCTACCCGGGCTACATGCACTCATTTGGAAGGGGAGAAATGAAGGAGGAACTGTCGCCTTCGTCTGAAGACTTTGGATTGGGCTGTGGACATTTATCACTGGAAAGAATTCTCCTTATCTGGTTGGGTGTCATCTGAATAGTGAGTGAATCTATATTCCCTTCAGGGTGTTCTTTTACCACTATAATTTGTGTGACCAAACCAATAAGATGATGGAATTTAACATCTTTTTCAAATTATTAATTGGATGCACAAAACCCAAATAACATGGTGATGAAGCTAAGAAAAGTAAAATATATCCTACCTCTTTTGTACAAAGACTTTCAAAACATCTCTATTTGTGGTAATTGGCATTTTTCAATGATGCTGTTGCCCAAGATTGCTGTTAGGAGCACACGCAAGATCCTGTGATGACAAGGTTCCTTGGCAACTAGGCTCCTTAAACAGTGTTAGAGACAGTCTATAAAACAGAATTCTGTGCTGTGTCAAGATATGTTTAACAAGACTTCAGTGTCTAGTTGGTATTTTTATGGTTTGTAGAGCAGCAAGGCAAATGAGGACAGCAGCCCAAGATAGTTACCATAGTAATAACCAGTGCAAATTTTGAGATCTCTTAAACAATTTTTTAGAATGAAAGATGTTTAAACATTATGATAGTGCTCTTTCTAAAATAAACCAAAATACAGAAAATTCATTAATTTGCTAAATTCTCAGAACTCACCGTGTCTTTTCATATAGATGCTTAGAAAAGAGTGTCTTGAAACGATAATCCAAGCTGACACCTTCGTTTTCCTTTACACTAAAAATTCTGGTATTGTCATGAATTCTTGACTTTAGGTTAAAAATTGCTCTATGATGGAGAGCATAACAATCTCTCTGACAGACTGAAAAATTGATATGTATCAAAGAAACAATCCCTCGCCACTGACCAAATTCAAACACTCTGTCACCATAAAAGCAATAAATAACCAATCTTGGGTTGGAATACATGGTGCCCTCACCCAACTTCCAACATTCGCAGGGCTCAGGCAAGAGTACAAATGGAGGCCCACGTGGCATAGGTCTCAAAGTTATAAACCAAGCTAACAACTTGCTAAACAAAATATGTTCTATCTTCCTATATTGATGAATGTACTTTCATGATTGGAAGGAAAGGTCAAATTTAGAGTTCTTGGACCGTTTAGTGTTGTACACTTGCAACCCCCCTGGCCACCCCTCTACTCTTCTTACTACCAATTCCATCCTGGACTGGGGAGGGCTTATGCCACATGGCGTGTGTGAACACCCTAGACTTACACATCTATCTACCTTCCACCACCTCCTCAACAAGCAGTCCATGGCCACCACAGGACTAGGATTGGATATTCTAGCTGTTCTGTGCACCGTTGGGCCAGACCTAGAGAAGAGACCAGTGCAGGACCTGGAAGAGAGTTCAGGGTTATTTGGAAAGGGAATTCCAGGGTCTTGGGTACCTGGAATGTGATCTAGAAGAGAGGTCTTGAGCTCCAGGTTGGTGTTTCCCTTTGGTGATGAGGGAGGACATGGCAAGCATGAGCTCTCTAAAGCACGGGGTCCAGGGTAGGAGGCTTTCTTGCCCACATTGTAGGGTGGTCCTGGGGAACTTCCTTACACTTGACTAAGGGCTGAAACCACCCCCTCTATTTAACGGTGTTATCTCTCCCAGAGTGTCTAGTTTACTTCAGTAGAATAATTGCTTTTATGGGTTTCCAGACAAATGCTAGGACATGCCATTATCCATGGAAAAAATAGCCCAGAAGAAGGCAAAGTGGCCTCCAGATATTTGGGTTGCAGAGAGGATATTGAAAGCAAGGAGCTGAAACCAACCTTTTACCTTTCTAGAATTCTTCTTCAAATACAGCAGAGTTTCTATAATGAGCAAATGCATCGACTCCTTACATCAGTCAGATACCCCTCCCCAGTGTCACCTGTACATCTTACTCCTCTGCCGTCTCTCCCCTTTGAAAGGGTACCAGCAGGGCTGGCTGTGCTAGGTCATCTTCACTTCTCTCTGATAGGTATCTCTTAGCTCTTACCATCAGTGTCTCCCTGTCTGACATCAACAATTTCTTTGTGGGTCAAAGTCTGACCTGGATCTCTTGAAACCTGGTATGTGCTTTTTTGCCCACAGAACGTCAATTCCTCTTCCTCTGCTTACCTCCTATTGAGTGACTCATCTAGGGGTGGAGTGGGGAGGCCAGCCACACTGGAAAAATGTGCCTTTTGGAACCTTGGAAATTTAATTGCTCTGTATTTTGCATTTGATTTTACTATTTTAACCAGCGTAATCAGAGAGATGAGAATAAAGCTACTTGTTGACATTTCCTCATTTCACATTGAGAACTAGAAAATGAAAACAAGAACTATCTTTTTTCTGGCGACAGACATCTCCCTTTCACTTGTACTATGCTCCTTTGCTCATTTCCTGCCAGGGCAATTCAGGTTCAACCTGTTTTTTAAAGTTATGAGTCATATCAATGACTCAAAGCCAATTTTTGGAGGGAAAAAAAAAGCTAAGCTGGCTATCTATAAAGAATCAAACCTAGTAGGGAATATACATTATTATTCTTGGAACTTTTGGCAAACACCCACTAAAACATTATTCATTCATTCATTCAGCAAAAATATGTTGAAGCAAAAATATGCTCAATGGATGGTGTCATATATAAAGGCAATTAAATGCTCTTTTCTGAACATTGCATAGATTTTTTCTTTTTAAAGCTGGATTCTTATTTTTCTCATAGGAGAAAAAAAACTTAGAAATAGTAGTTACTATAAATTTGTCAGCTGTGTTTCTATTCAAAAAAAAAAAGAAATTATGGAGTTCCTCCACTCAGACATACTATGATAACGAATTAATATGTTAAACATTTATTTTATAAATCACAGAACTAGGAGAAACCGCAAAGATTGTACACACAACTTTTGAATTTCACTAATGAGAAAAGAGAGGCCCAGAGAGGGTGAATGACTCGCTCGAAGTTGTACAGCTGATCAGCCTATGGCAGAGTCAAGCCTGGAGTCTGGATCTTCCATCTTTTTGTGAGCAAGCACGCTCTCCAGGAACAGTCATGATGGTCATTATTTATTTACTATGACAGCAAGACACTTTCTCTTATGCCATATAATTTAATATTCACTCACTTTTACAAGATAAATATTATTATCTTTAGAGAAAGGGAAAGTGAGGTTGAGAGAAAATGTCACTTAACCAACGACTCCCTGACTGGCTAGTGGCGGAACTAGGATTGAAAAAGGCAAGAATTTGATCCTCAAAGTCACATTCTTTCCATTCTTCAGCAGCACTTTATGCTGTACAGTAGTCCTCTCTTATCTGCAGTTTCGTTTTCCACGGTTTCAGTTACCCTCCTTCAACAGCAGTCTGAAAATATTAAATGGAAAATTCCAGAAATAAACAATTCATAAGTTTTAAATTGCAAGACATTCTGAGTAGTGTGTTGAAATCTCACACTGTCCTCCTCCATCCTGCCCAGGCTGTGAATGATCCCTTTGTCCAGCGTATCCACACTGTATTACACGTATAGGAAAAGCATAGTACATATAGGGTTCAGTACTATCCTCGGTTTCAGACATCCACTGGGGTCTTGGAATCTATCCCCCATGGATAAGGAGGCCCTACTGTATCATGCCACTGGGGAGCGTCTTCTTGTGGTTGTCACCTTTTGTTATATAACCAAGACCAAATGAGGATGAATGAGAATCTGTCTCCGAATTGGTATGTTTGTCTATTTGATCATTTGTCCTTTCATTCATTCTTC
Source organism: Equus przewalskii (assembly GCF_037783145.1). Lineage (NCBI taxonomy): Eukaryota > Metazoa > Chordata > Mammalia > Perissodactyla > Equidae > Equus > Equus przewalskii. The sequence continues at coordinate 19,103,458 of NC_091849.1, read as the reverse complement.
TCTGTGCAAAGCATTGAGCCAGGTGCTATGGAAATAAAAAGAATGGGTAAGATATAGACCTGCCCCTTAGGATAGCCAATGTCTAAATTAAGATATACGATTTGTCCACAAATAAATGTAGTGCAAGGGGCTGGCCTGGTGGCATGGCAGTTAAGTTTGTGGGCTCTGCTTTGGCAACCCGGGGTTTGCCGGTTTGAATCCCAGGCATGGACCTAGCATTGCTTATCAAGTCATGCTGTGGCAGGTGTCCCACATATAAAATAGAGGAAGATGGGCACAGATGTTAGCTCAGGGAAATCGTCCTCGGCAAAAAAGAGGAGAATTGACAGCGGTTGTTAGCTCAGGGCCAATCTTCCTCAAAAAGAAAGAAAGTAAAGAAGGAAAGAAGGAAGGAAGGAAGGAAGGAAGAAAATAAATATAGAGCAAGACAGAATGTAGTAACAAATTAGAGGAAGTAGAGAGTATTACAGAAATTCCTGTATTGGAGGAAAATAAGATAATTTTGTACAGTTTAGAAGGTTTAAGAACTCTGAGAAGGAAGTATCTTAGAAAGATGATGAGTTATTTTAGTCTTTGACCTGTAGGTGGGGAAAGAGAGTGAGTACACGCTTATGGAGATTTCCTTCTCTAAGAAAGTGCGTAATGCCTTATCAAAGAATAATTTGAATTAAGGAACTTAAGGGGAAGAGGAGGAAGCTTGGATTTCCAAATGGGTCCTTGCAAAATAACAAAAAAAACCTCTAAATTTTTGGACAGTCCCATCTTCTAGGATGTAAAACTTTAGAACGCTAACTAAAATTGAATGAATAACTAAAATTACATAGTTATTACGTTTGCTGGGCTCTCACCTGAGATACGTAAATTTGAATGAATTGGTAGATAAGCAAACATTCAGATTTTGATGGAAATGAATAAAAAGTCAGTTGACTAGGAAGAGATTCATTTGGGCAGGAGCAAAACTCAGTTATTTTTCAGGGATTTTTGCAACCCTAAAGAGGTACTCTATGGGGAAACAAAATATAAAATCAAGTATCTTAACTTGTGAAATTACACAAGCTCTTCCTGATGTCTTTGGGCGTTTTAAACTTTAATAACTTAGATTGAAGCCAGGTAGGAATTTCAAACCAAATGTGGATCTGTTTTTTGTTCACAATCTAACAGCACAATGAATTCTAATTCTGAATTTGGAGATTCTTTGAAAAATGAAAACAATGGCACTGCAAATGAAAACATGCCCTAAAACTAGCTAAATTAAAGCTCAGAGTAACCTGAGAAGAAGAATTTCACTTGGCCTTTGAATTCTGTTTTCAGATTTATTACTTCTGTGCTCACAACCTAGTATTTAAGTTTAAAGTTTAAATAATAATGATTAACAATTAAGAATTAACTGCAACTTCAAGCAGAGGGATTAAGAGGACTTCAACCACACCTGTGATATTTTATCTCCTTAGAAACATCTGAAGTCAACACGGCGGAAGTGAGAACAATCTAGATGCTGATGACTAAGAGCCTGTTATTTTGTCGTCCCTCCTTTCTTGACTGCTTGAAATGCCTTATAATAAAACACTTGCACGCAAGCTTTATGGAGACCACATCATTTTTATAAGTCATCAAATCATTCTGCACACCTACTCATATCAGTGTTCTGATTTACTGCTGGAGAAATTACACCTCAAAAATGACAGTATAGAGTGACTAGAACTTCCAACCAATTAGTGGAGGTAGGGAAAATGACTGGTAGGAGCAGATAATTTGGAGGGAGGAGAAGTTTTCTGTTCTTCAGCACTCCCAAAGCTTGTCCATGGTGGTGTGGGTAGGCACGTGGTGGGGGCAGGGGAGGGTGGGATGTTGGGTCATCTTCCCTCAGAGGAGGTTCCCTTATTACTGGGTGTTGGCTCTCCATCTGAGGGGACCTGGCTACCAGAGAACCAAAGAATGCCTTTTCCAAGGGGGTAGGAAAGGTGTTCCACTCACAAAGTTGGGGAGACCTCTCAAGTGCTTTGTGAAATGTCATGTCACATGGTGTTGAGATTTTCAGAGATATAGGGAAGAAAGGCCAAATGTATGATACCAAACTAGGATACCTGGCCATCTTTTCCTTATAACTTATCTCACAGTATGGTTTTGATGTGAGAGCAGGAGCTGCATAAGGCCTTACTGAAAAAGATCATGGTCAAAGGAAAGCACCTTAGAAAATATCCAATCTTCTGTGATGCTCTCAGCCCACCACTAGCATTCTGGGCTTTGACAGCTCTGCCCACTATAACTTATTCTATGCTAGGCTTGGGGTTCCTCATAACTATCAGATGTAGGATCAGGCAAATTTATGAAATAGGTGAGGGGTGTTCTTAATATCTGATGTGAGAGACTGAGTGCTTCTAATGAGACAGTTTGTGCTGAACATTTCTTTGTGTGCATTATCTTGTTTCATTCTCACATCAGTCTTTAAGATAGGTAGTTTCCCTGTTTTGATTATACGGAAACAGGCTCAGAAGTTCAAATAACTTGACAAAAGTCACTTAGTAAATGGTGGAGCTGGGATTTGAATCAAGCTCTGTATGATGCTCTTTTAAAACATCCCATACTGCCTCCCCTTCCTTCATAATGATCTTTGGAGACTTTACTCTTATCTTATGCACTTTCTTTAGAGACATGGGGCATGGGGTATATGGAGATGGAGTAGGAGGACACAGTGGCAGCTTTGGGACTGGAGTAAGATGTCCCTTCTTCTCTCCAAGTTTGGTCCCTCTGGATCCTACGTCCTCACATCTCCTTGGGGACCCTGTCCATCACTGTGCAGTACCCACTCTCCCTCTTCATCAGCGGCCTCCCCTTAGTGTACCATGTGTGTAAGTCTCTCTTATCTTTTGAGAAGCTCCCTGATGACGCTGCGTTTCTCTGATCTGGTAGCTACTAGCCACATGTAGCTGGTAAGTACTTGAAATTTCGCTCGTGTAACTGAGAAACAGTATCTTAAATATTACTTAATTTTAATTAATTTTAATTTTAACTTAAATAACTGAAACAGTGGAAAATATTTTCCGTTAAACACAGCACTAAAATTTTGATTGAACTGCATTTCACTGTAACCATTCATCACATAAGATGCTATTTTATTGCAGTGCATGTGTCGTGTGTGTGTGATCTAATATCACACATACACACATCACCTATCTAATTGGTCAATGAGTACTCAGTGTGAACTTTTTTTTTATATGCACCGATGTAACGCTACAATGTAGTCATTTAAATATTTTATGGAGAGAGCACAAGTTACAGCAATACTTATGTGAATCATAATGGGTAATTAAATTGAAATGTTATTATTATTTTAATTGTAATGTCTCTAAGTAATTTTATTATTATACTATTTAAATTGTTAAATATATTTAAATATATAAATAATTATAAATGAGAAATAATTATTAATTACAATATCTTGAAATAAGCTTATCTTATAGTTATTTGTGAATAAGTCTTACCTCCTCTATTAAATGTTGAAAATCTTGAGAGGCCGACCTATAAGTATGGAAACGTTTTAAATTTAAAATGAAAACATACTTCTGATGGAGAGTCAAGAGAAAGAAGTTAGTACTCTAATTGGAACAGTGAAGGAAAAAAGACTGGGAGGAGGTATATCGTAAATTTCACAATGAATGCTAATCACAATTTGCTGCAGCAGAGCCAAATGAAAAAGCTGTTAAGTGAAAAAAATACATGTATTGTTTCCATCATATAACTATCATGTAGTATTTCCCAAAGTGAGTTCCACAGAATGTCAATCAGGAGACATGTTCATAAAATAAAAAAAAGGGTTTGTGGTCAAATAAGCTTTAGAAATGGTGAAGATTTTATTCCTTTATTGGAGACTCACAATGTATCTTAGCTGATTAAAAGCATTGCAATATCTGGTAGAATAGAAATTTTTAAAACTTGATTCACCCCAGCATTCCCCAAGCTTATTTTACCATTAAATCTTGTGTTTTATCTGTTCAGGTCCCCTGTGGGAGAATGATGCTATTACTGCAGGAAAGTTTAGTGACTTGTTCTCACACAGTAAATAAAGCTCTGGGCATGGAGGTCTTGGCTAGCACACTGGCAGAAAGTGGGCTCGCCTCATAGTTAGTAACTTAGGCAGAATTTGCTGGCTTTTGATGTGATGTGCACAGAAGAATAAATACAATCCAAACTAAATAAATAAGACTTCAGGAAGTTGAGGATGTGGGGATTGCTTTGGCAATGTCATCTGGAAATGGTAGTTATTCTGGAGGATGACCTGTCAACAGGTTACATGAATTGTGGAGAGGATCACACATTTTGACCCAGTGGGACTTTATCTATGGGAATACAGGCATATGTTGGAGACAATGAGGGTTTGGTTCTAGACCCACTGCAATAAAGCAAATATTGCAATACAGTGAGTGACAAGAATTTTTTTGTTTCCCAGTGCAGATAAAAGTTATGTTTACACTATACTGCAGTCTCTTAAGTGTGCAAAAGCATTATGTTTAAAAAATATGAATACCTTAATAAAAATACTTCATTGCAAAAATGCTAATCATCATCTGAGCCGTCAGCAAGTCATAATCTTTTTGCTGGTGGAAGGTCTTGTAAAAAATGCAATATCTGCGAAGTGCAATAAAGTGAAGCACAATAATACGAGGTATGTCCATAGTCCCAAAGAATTTTCTAAACTTACATGTTCAAATATAATTATAGAGAGATATTGAAAGCAAGGAAAATTTCAGGTAACTCAAATGTTCAAGAGGAGGGGAAAGCTCAAATAATAATCTTGAAGACCACGTTGTTTTGTGGATAAGTGTATATGACCTACATGTTCATTTCTCCCTCAATTTCATGGGCTCCCTGTTTCAGACATGTGATATCTGAGCCAAAAACATGGTATTTCTACATTTCCTCAAAATCATCCTATTATGCCCAAAGCATTATTGAGCAACATAGAATTTCCTGCCAATCTTGTAGAAATTAAAACTGAAAGTTCCTTTCTCCAATTCTTATTCCCATATTTCATTTCCACCCTAGAGAAGCCCACTGACACAACAGTTTACTATCTGTCCTTCCAAATCTTTTCCTTGCATATATAAACATGTTTATTTTTATTTTTACATAAATTGGCTTGTATTACACATAGTACTCTGTAACTTAATTTTCCATATATATCATAAAGACCTTTGTATACTTATAGACCTGTTTCCTTTTAATGGCTGCTTGCTCATTCATGTGGTCATTATACACTGATTTAGTCAATCATGGATATTGATGGACATTTAGATTATTTCCAGTTTTTTAGTATTTCAAATAGTGCTGTAGAACATCACATTGGTCCATTACATCAACGAAATTGTGCTTATCAGGCAGGATTAGTAAGAAGAGCTGAGCAAATTCGAGGCCTTGGTGAGACACATGTGCTCCAGAGGATGGGAAAAAAAACCCTACAAGGATTCAAGGACTTGCCAACTCAGACAGGTTTTCAGTGGTCTAGTGGACAGGGATGTGTTGTTACATACCCTCCAAAGTAAAGACAAATTGCTGCATCTTGCATCCCCTAACACAAAAGAGGGAGCACAGCATCTAGAGGGCCTCTATGAGTTCTAGAGGCAAGATATTTTACACATGCGAATACGGCTACAACTCACTACCAAGAGGCCTGAAAGGTTGCCAGCTTTGAGTAGGTCCTGGTGCAGGAAAGGGCTCAACTGGGCCATGCAACCTAGCAGATCCTATGGTGTTGGAGGTATCAGTGGTTGAAAAAGTTGCTGTGTGGATTTTGTGTCAAGCCCTAAGTGGAAGAATCACAAAGCAAGCCTCTGAGGTTCTGAAGCAAGGCTACGCCGTCTGCCACTCAGAATTATTGCCTTTGGAAAACAGCTCCTGGTATATTATTGGGTCCAGGTAGAGATGGAATGTGGCACGTGGAGCACCAGGTAACTTTATGACCAGCACTGACTGTTAGAATGGGTTTGTAGGAACATAAAATCATAAAGTCAGACAGGCCCAGCTGCAGTCCATCATAAAATTGAAATGGTACATCTGAGATTAAGCTTGATCAGGACCAGAGGGCATGAGTAAGCCCATGAGCAGGTAGCCTAAACTTTCATGTCAACTGCCACAATTTCACTAGGGCTCTCCCCCAGCTCCACCTATATGGTAGGTCCTATACAACCAGTTGAAAAAAGGGAGAAAAGCCCATGATTTGTTTATGGGTGATTGGCTCGGTACGTGGCTATAATCTGAGAATAGACAGCAACTGGATTATAGCCATACCTAGGATCGCCTTGAAAGACAGTAGACAGGGAAAGTCTTCTCAAGAGGGCAAAGCTTATCATCTACTTTGTGTGGAAGAAGTGGCTCTAGATGAGACTATTCACAGGTTTCCGGGCAGTTGGTCAGTAGCTCAGAAGGAGAAGGACTGGAGGATTGGAGACAAGGAGGTCTGGGTTAGAGGCATATGGGTAGACATATGAAAATGGGCACAAAATGTGAAGATTTTTGTATCACATGTTAATATCCATCAGAAAGTATCCACCATGGAAGAGGCATTAAACAACTAAGTAGGCAAAGTGATTCAGGCCAGTTGACATTAGCAGGCCTCTGTCATTGGTCATCACAGAACTGGGAACACGAATTGAGTGGCCATGGTAGCAGAGATGAAGGCTATGCATGCACCCAACAGCATGAGCTTCAGCTCACCATGGCCAATTGAGCTACCACTTCCTCTGAATGTCCAATTCTGTTGGTTTAAGAATTGCTTTGGTTGTTCTAGATCCTTTGCACTTTCATATAAGTTTTTTAAAATGCTTGCAAATTTTGACAAAAAGACCTGAAATTTACATGGGAATTTTGTTGAATTTATAGACTAATTTGGGAAGAATTTCTATGTTAATAATATTGTCTTTTAATCCATAAATAAGGTACAATCGCTCCATTTATTTAGGTCTTCTTTACTTTTTCTCTGTTTTTATGTGTCTTATAGTTTTCAGTGTAAAGGTCTTGGACAATTTGGATTGATTTGTACATAGCTTTTCTCTTCATTTTCCCCTTTTGGATAACTAGAAAAAATAATTCTCAGAAAATAATTGGGCATATGTGTAGCCTGCAAAGTATAGCTCCCACAATAAAATGCTGTAGGTAGAGCAGAGACAGAAAGAACTTCAGTAGCAAATAAGAATATACAATTTTTATGTACATATTTATGATGATAATTGTGTAAAATAATTTTCACACAGAAAAATAGTGGGGAGAATGCAAGAGGGAAATATGGTAGCAGTATCAAAGTGTTTCTGAATCCCCATCTAAAAACAGAGAACACAGGAGCCAACCTCAAGGTGCTCCCAATGGCCAGAGCTACAAGAATTTGAGCAACAAAATAAAGAAGCATTGGATTATAACCCAAAGTATAAAATAAATATGAGTCCACACTGATACAAATAAATTATTGAATAAATAAGTAAATGAGAAAGAAGAGACAAATCTTCCTTACGAAAGAATTCCAGATGGTACACATAGATACTGCCTGTCCCTCTCCAAGAAGTGGAACTTAATTCCCATCATCCTCCCTTTAGGGTGGGATGGAATTAGTGATGCACTTGTAAAGAATTGAATATGCAAAGGGAAAATAGTACTTTACAGTGGAGAAACCTGAACCACCTTAGTCATGTGATGAAGGTTATCATCACAGCGATGTCATGTGGATATCATGTACCCTCTGACATGATGTGACGAGAAGCGTTCTTCATCTCTGTGGTATTCTTTCCAAAAGCCCCCAAGCTCAGTATAATCATGTGAAAAATCTCAGACGAATTCAGACTGGGGGGCATTCTACAAAATATCTGGCCAGTCCTCCTCTCGACTCTCAAGGTCATGACCACCAAAGAAAGATTGATAAACGGTCACAGATCAGAGGAGATTGGAGAGAGACGACAACTAAATGCATTTGGATCCTGGATCAGAAAGATGACGTTAGTGGAAAAATGATAAAATCCAAATAAAGTCTGGAGTTTAGTTAATAGCAATGTACCATTGTCAGTTTCTTAGTTTTGACAAACGTATCATGGTAATGTAAGATGTTAACAGTGGAGAAAACTAGGTGAGTGGTATACTAGAACTTTCTGTACTACCTTTGCAACTTTTCTGTAAATATAAAATTATTCTAAGATAAAGAAGTGTATTAAAAATCAGGTAGAGGGAACCTGACCAGTGGCCGAGTGGTTAAGTTCACGCGCTCCACTTCGGTGGCCCAGGGTTTCACTGGTTTGGACCCTGGGCGCGGACGTGGCATCACTCGTCAGACCACAGTGAGGCAGCGTCCCACATGCCACAACTAGAAGGACCCAGAACTAAAACATACAACTATGTACTGGGGGGATTTGGGGAGAAAAAGCAGGAAAAAAAAACCAGATAGAGAAACAAGATAATGAAACCAAAAATCCATGGACAGCATTTACAATAAAACTATGTAACAACACATCTTCACAAATTCCAAAATACAAGAGGGTGAGGTCAAAACACTAACAGCCACAAGGTCAGCATGGTATCAACATCTGTGTAAGAGAAAGCAATAGGAAGTGCCAGGGGATCTGATGGACCTGAACACAGAGAACACCAGGAGACAGCCACAGCAAGGAAGAGAGATTTTACACAGTCCAACAGCAAACGAGTGTAAGGGGTCTGCAGTAAGGTCTGAAGGGTCTGGAGACCTATGAACTCTCAAAATTGATCCACCTGGACTCCCTTCCAGGACAGCACTGCACATTGAAGAAAACATGCTGGTAGTGGACAGGGCCAATAGAGAGGAAGGAAAGGGAAGATCTCAGATGCATGTGAGGGGGGGACACACCCAAGAACACTCAGAGAGCAAACCACATTATTTTTGAACACTGCGTTCTGTACATTTTGTTGCTTACAATCAACAGAAGTGGGAGTTCTACGAAGTTAGGAAAGTTTTCCTGAACCATGCCTTCTTCTAAAAGTTCAGGAAATGAGCTTCACATAAAACGAGCAGAGAAACTTATAGCAATCAAATGCTATACAAAGTTACTATAAGAAAAACATATTAAAGAGCAAAATAACACCCCTAGAGACAACAAAAGGATGGCATAAATGTCCAATGTGTTGGAGAGGATGTGGAGAGAAGGGAACCCTCATACACTGCTGGTGGGAGTGCAAACTGGTGCAGCAACTATGGAAAACAGTATGGAGATTCCTCAAAACATTAAGAATAGATCTATCATACGATCCAGCTATTCCACTGCTGGGTACTTTCCCAAGGAACATGAAAACATGAATGCATAAAGATACACGCACCCCTATGTTCATTGCAGCATTATCACAATAACCAAGACTTGGAAGCAACATAGGTGCCCATCAAGAGACGAATGGATAAAGAAGAGGTGGTATATACACATAATGGAATACTACTCAGCCATAAGAAATGATGAAATCCAGCCCTTTGTGACAATATGGTATTATACTAAGTGAAATGTCAGAGGGAGAAAGTCAAGTACCATAGGATCTCCCCCTAAGTAGAAGATAAAAACAATGACAAAGAAACACATAGACACAGACTGGATTGGCGGTTACCAAAGGGCAAGCGGGCAGGGAGGAGGGCAAAAGGGTGATTAGGCACATGTGAGTAGTGACAGGTGGTAAGTAGTCTTTGGGTGGTGAACATGATGTAATCTACACGGAAATCAAAATATATGATGACCTACACCTGAAATTTATGTAATATTATAAACCAATATTACCACAATAAAAATAAATTAAAATAAAATGTTTAACAGCAAAAAGAAAGAAAGAAAGAAGATCCACAGAGCAGATCAAAATTGTAATCTTCTACTTCAAAATGAGCTAAAAGAGAATAAGAAAATGACACAAGTGAAAGAACAATATAAATCAGAATCAGAAAAACTCAGAATGTGGTGACAAAACTAAAGAAAAAGTCAGAAATAAAAGAGTAAATAATTTCTCTAATGAAAACTAAACTAGAAGGAACAGAAGGGCAAATGCCTTAAGATAAATAGAAGGTGAAAGGAGGAAATGGTTAAAAGTCAAAAATAAATGAAGATATATATAAAAAGGATTTGAGAGAAACTGACAAATATTGAACATGGGCAAAGAAGATACAAAAATGCACATAATAGGAGTCTCTGAGGAAAAATACCAGAGTTAGAGAACAGAACAAATGCCACAAATTCCAGTTCCAGAAAACTTTTTGAAATAAAAAAAGATTCCAAATTCTGTATTGAAAAGAGCTCGTTGCATATGTGACAACATTGACCTAGAATGGCCAACACCAAAACATAGACTAGCAAAATTACTGGACTTCAGAGAAAAAGAAAAAAAGTTCTTTGGGCACCTAGCCACAAAGATTATGTTACTTAAAAGGGAAAGAAACTTAGATTATCATCAGATTTTTCAACAACTACACTTTATGCCATAACATTTTAAATACTCAAAGAAAAAAGATGATAGTCAAGGATTTTATATCCAGGAAAACTGAATTTCAAGGGTGAAGGGCACAATCTGTTTTCAACTTGTAAGAATTCGGAGAACATTATTTACATGAGCCCTTCCTAAAGAATTAACCAGAGAACAATCTTCAAAGAACCAAAGTAACTAGGAAGACATTGACCTTAGAACTGGTGAGGGACATTAAGCAAGTAATTGCTTATAGAATAATAAATGAGGGTTCAGATGGAGAGAGTATGGGACGTAATGGCTGTGTACTCAGACAGTGTAGGCATAGTACAACTACAAAAAAAAAAAAGAATAAGATTGTTATTCTGAGATCATCATGTATGAGATAAATAGGTAATTATGGAATATTCTAATCTTATCAACTCCTGTGACCTTAAGAACCAGAATTCTCAGTGTGGGAGAGACACAGAAATACTATAATATAGAAAATGTTGAATACATTATACAGTAGTTGCCTTTTATCTGCAGTTTTACTTCCTGTGGTTTTAGATACCAGCAGTCAATTGCGGTCCAAAAATATTAAATGGAAAATTCCAGAAATAGACAATTCATAGATTTTAAATTGCCCACCATTCTGGGTAGTGTGATGAAATCTCACACAATCCCACACCATCCAGCCCAGGACGTGAATCATCCCCTTGTCCAGGATATCCAAGCTGTATATGCTACCTGCCTCTTAGTCACTTAGTTGCTGTCGTGGTTATTAGATCGACTGTTACAGTATTATAGTGCTTTGTGTTCAAGTAACCCTTATTTTACTTAAAAATGGCCCCCAAGCACAAAAGTAGTGATGCTGGCAATTCAGATATGCCAAAGAGAAGCCTTAGAGTGCTTCCTTTAAGTGAACGGGTGAAAGTTCTCAACTTAATAAGGAAAGAGGTTGCTGAGGTTGCTAAGATCTACAGTAAGAAGGAATCTTCTATCCATAAAATTGTGAAGAAGGAAAAAGAAATTTGTGCTAGTTTTGCTTTTGTACCTCAAATACATACATACAGGAGAAAATACGGCATATATAGGGGTCAATACTATCTGCGGTTTCAGGTGTCTGCTGGGGGTTTTAGAATGTATCTCCCACAGGCAGATAAGGGAGGACCACGGTAGTCCTAAATTTGAATAGGAAGTATTAGTACGAACCTGTGAGATATTTTATCTTAAAAGAGTAAAACAAAACTACCCTAGTTTTGACCGCTGAAGACACCTAGAAACAATGATCAACCCAGAAGCAACGAGCATCCTTAGTGCCTAGACTGTAGTCTTGAAATGCCATTTCCCTCTAAAAGAAACCCAGGGAAGCTTTTGATCAGGAACATGTGATAAGATGAATTTTGCTTAGCTAAATAAATGGCAAAAAATTAATTTTCAAAGGCAGTATGGGAGAAAGTACACACCAAAATATAAGGAGCACCTGATATGCGAATGGTTCTATTGGAGATTGTTAGAGAAAGGATGAGACAAAGATTTGGGGGTTTCATTTTTTTTAATTTTTAAAATTATTTTATTGAGGTCACTTTGGCTTATAACTTTGTGTAAATATCAGGTGTATATTATTGTGTCAGTTTCTATATAGTCTGCACCATGTTCACTACCAATAGTCTAGTTTTCATCCGTCACCATACCTATGTGCATCTTTACCTCTTTAACCTTCTCCCCACCCCTTCCCCTCTGGTAACCACTAATCTGTTCTACTTATCTATGTGTTTGTTTTTTTATCTTCCACATATCAGTGAAATAATATGATATTTGTCTTTCTCTGTCTGACTTATTTCCTTTAGCATAATACCCTCAAGGTGCATCCATGTTGTTGCAAATGGCATGATTTTGTCTTTTTTATGGTTGAGTAGTATTCCATTGTATATACATACCACATCTTCTTTATCCATTCATCTGTCGATAGACACTTGTGTTGCTTCCACATCTTGGCTGTTGCGAATAAAGCTGCAATGAACATGAGGGTGCATAAATCTCCTTGAATTGTTGATTTCATATTCTTTGGATAAATACCCAGAAGTGGGATAGCTGGATCATATGGTATTTCTATTTTTAATTTTTTGAGAAATCTTCATGCGCTTTTCCATAGTGACTATACCAGTTTGCATTCCTACCAGCAGTGTATGAGGGTTCCTTTTTCTTCACACCCTCTCCAACACTTATTTCTCGTCTTGTTAATTATGGCCATTCTGATGGGTATGAGGCGATATCTTACTGTGGTTTTGATTTATGTTTCTCTAATAGTTAGTGATTTGAACATCTTTTCATGTGCCTGTTGACCATCTGTATATCTTCTTTGGAAAAATATCTGTTCATTTCCTCTGCCCACCTTTTGAATGGGTTGTTCATTTTTCTGTTGTTGAGTTGTACGAGTTCTTTATATATTTTGGAAATTAATCCCTTGTCAGATACATGATTTGCAAATATTTTCTCCCAGTTAGTGGTTGTCTTTCCCTTTTGTTGATGGTTTCCTTTGCTGTGCAGAAGCTTTTTAGTCTGATACAGTCCTATTTGTTTATTTTTTCTTTTGTTTCCCTTGCTTGAGTAGACATGGTATTTGAAAAGAGATTGCTAAGACTGACATCAAAGAGCATACTGCCTATGTTTTCTTCTAGGAGTTTTATGGTTTTGGGTCGTACGTTCAAGTTTTTAATCCATTTTGAGTTAATTTTTGGGTATGGTGTAAGATAATGGTCTACTTTCATTCTTTTGCATATGGCTGTCCAGTTTTCCCAACACCATTTACTGAAGAGGCTTTCCTTTCTCCACCGTATGTTCTTGGCTCCTTTGTTGAAGATTAGCTGCCCATGGCTGTGTGGTTTTATTTCTTGGCTCTTTATTCTTTTCCATTGATCTGTGTGTCTGTTTTTGTGCTAGTACCATGCTCTTTTGATTACTGTAGTTTTATAGTGTATTGTGAACTTAGGGAGTGTGATATCTGCAATTTTGTTCTTTTTTCCCAGGATTGCTTTGGCTATTGGGGTCTTTTGTTGTTCCATATACATTTTAGGATTCTTTGTTCTTCTTCTGTGAAGAATGTCATTGGGATTCTGATTGGAATTGTATTGAATCTGCAGATTGCTTTAGTTAATATGGACATTTTAACTATGTTTATTCTTCCAAGCCATGAGCATGGACTATCTTTCCATTTCCTTATGTCTTCTTCAATTTCTTTCAATGATGTCTTACAGTTTTCAGTGTCCAGGTCTTTCACCTCTTCAGTTAAGTTTATTCCTAGGTATTTTATCCTTTTTATTGCAATTGTAAATGAGATTATATTCTTGATTTCTCTTTCTGTTAGTTCGTTATTAGTGTCTAGAAATACAATTGATTTTTGCATGTTGGTTTTGTACCCTGCAACTTTACTGTATTCATTAATTGTTTCTAATAGTCTTCTGGTGGATTCTTTAGGGTTTTCTAACTATTGAATCATGTCCTCTACAAAGAGTGACAGTTTTACTTCTTCCTTTCCAATTGAGACCCCTTTTATTTCTTTATCTTGCCTAATTGCTCTGGCTAAAACTTCCAGTACTATGTTGAATAAGAGTGGAGAATGATTTGGTTTTATATAGCAGTTTCATTATGTTTATTTGTTTAGTCACTAACAACCTAAAAAAAAACATGCCCTTGGATGTCTTAGGCCTGGGAATTTTATTTTTGGAGGTGTACAAACTACTCCTGGAATCATCTTTCTTGTTCGGATAGTGCTTGGTAAGAAAAATGAAGTTTCTATGTTTGGCTCTGATAAGGAGAGAGGTAACCAACATGCATTAGGCTGAAAAGTTACCTTCTTAAGTTGAGAACGTGCTTGGATACAGCCTAATAGCTGTAGAATTATCTGGAATGTTTTACAAACAATATCAATAAAGTAATTGCAAAATGTGTACATCATATGTTTTAAAATTATTTTATTGAGGTCATAAAAATTTATAAAATTGTGAAATTTCAAGTGTTCAATGTTATTTATCAGTCACCATATATACGTGCCCCTTTACTCCTCATGCCCACCCCTCAACCCCTTTCCCCTCTGGTAACCACTAACCTGCTCTCTTTGTCCATGTTGTTTATCTTTCACATATGAGTGAAATCATGTGGTGGTTGTCTTTCTCTGTCTGGCTTATTTCACTTAATACAATACCCTCAAGGTCCATCCATGTTGTCTCAAATAGGACAATTTTATCTTTTTTTATGGCTGAGTAGTATTCCATTGCTTATATACATACCACATCTTCTTTATCCATTCATTAGTTGATGGGCACTTGGGTTCCTTCCAAATCTTGGCTATTGTGAATAATGCTGCAATGAACATAGGAATGTATAAGTCTATTTGAATTGTTGATTTCAAGATCTTTGGATAAATACCCAGTACTGGGATGGCTGGGTCATATAGTATTTCTATTTTTAATTTTTTGAGAACTCTCCATACTGTTTTCCATAGTGGCTGCACCAGTTTTCATTCCTACCAGCAGTGTATAAGGATTCCTTTTTCTCCACATCCTCTCCAACATTTGTTACTTTTTTGTCTTCTTAATTATAGCCATTCTAACAGATGTAATGTGATATCTCACTGTAGTTTTGACTTGCATTTCCCTAACGATTAGTGATATTGAACATCTTTTCGTGTGCCTGTTGGCCATCTGTGTATGTTCTTTGGAAAAATGTCTGTTCATTTCCTCTGCCCATTTTTTGATTAGGTTGTTCATTTTTTTGTTGTTGAGTTGTATGAGCTCTTTATATGTCTTGGAGATTAACCCCTTGTTGGATATATGATTTGCAAATATTTTCTTCCAGTTGGTGGCTTGTCCTTTCATTTTGCTCATGGTTTCCTTTGCCTTGCAGAAGCTTGTTAGTCTGATGTAGTCCTATTTGTTTATTTTTTCTTTTGTTTCCCTTGTCTGAGTAGACATGATATTTGAAAAGATACTGCTAAGACCGATGTCAAAGAGTGTACTGCCTATATTTTCTTCTAGGGGTTTCACGGTTTCATGTCTTACCTTCAAGTCTTTAACCCATTTTGAGTTAATTTTTGTATATGGTGTAAGATAATGGTCTACCTTCATTCTTTTGCATGTGGCAGTCCACTTTTCCCAACACTATTTATTGAAGAAACTTTCCTTTCTCCATTGTATGTTCTTGGCTCCTTTGTCAAAGATTGGCTGTGAATAGGTGTGTGCTTTTATTTCTGGGCTCTTGATTCTGTTCCATTGATCTGTGTGTCTGTTTTTGTGCCAGTCCTGTGCTGTTTTGATTACTATATCTTTGTAGTATATTTTGAAGTCAGAGATTGTGATGCCTCCAGCTTTGTTCTTTTTTTCTCAGGATTGCTTTAGCTATTTGGGGGTATTTTGTTGTTCCATATGAATTTTAAAATTCTTTGTTCTATTTCCATGAAGAATGTCCTTGGGATTCTGATTGGGATTGTATTGAATCTGCAGATTGCTTTAGGTAATATGGACATTTAACCTATATTTATTCTTCCTATCCATGTGCATGGAATATCTTTTTTATTTCTTTATATCATCATCAATTTCTTTCAATAATTTCTTATAGTTTTCATTGTATAGGTCTTTCACCTCCTTGGTTAAATTTATTCCTAGATATTTTGTTGTTGTTGTTGTTGTGATTGTAAATGGGATTCTATTCTTGAGTTCTCTTTTTGTTAGTTTGTTATTAGAGTATAGAAATGTAACTGATTTTTGTAAATTGATTTTGTACCCTGCAATTTTGCTGTAGTTGATTATTTCTAATAGTTTTCTGATGTATTCTTTAGGGTTTTCTAAATATAGAATCATGCCATCTGCAGACAGCAAGAATTTCACTTCTTCTTTACCAATTTGGATACCTTTTATTTCTTTTTCTTGTCTAATTGCTCTGGCCAAAACCTCCAGTACTATGTTGAATAAGAGTGGTGAGAGTGGGCATCCTTGCCTTGTTCCTATTCTCAGTGGGGTGGCTTTCAATTTTTTACCATTAGTATGATGTTGGCTATGGATTTGTCATATATGGCCTTTATTATGTTGAGGTACTTTCCTTCTGTACCCATTTTATTGAGAGTTTTTTTTATCATAAATAGATGTTGGATCTTGTCAAATGCTTTCTCTGCATCTATTGAGATGATCATGTGGTTTTTATTCCCCATTTTGTTAATGTAGTGTATCACATTGATTGATTTGCAGATGTTGAACCATCCCTGCACCCCTGGTATAAATCCTACTTGATTATGGTGTATGATTCTTTTAATGCATTGCTGTATTCAGTTTGCCCATGTTTTGTTGGGGATTTTTGCATCTATGTTCATCGGCGACATTGGCCTGTAATTTTCCTTCTTTGTGTTGTCCTTGTCTGGCTTTGGGGTCAGGGTAACGTTGACCTCATAAAAAGTTAGGAAGTGATCTGTCTTCTTCAATTTTTTGGAATTGTTTGTGAAGGATAGGTATTCAATGTTATTTGAATGTTTGGTAGAATTCTCCAGAGATGGCACCTAGTCCTGGACTTTAATTTTTTGGGAGATTTTTATTACTGTTTCAGTCTCTTTACTTGTGATTGGTCTGTTCAGATTCTCTATTTCTTCTTGATTCAGTTTTGGGAGGTTGTATGAGTCTAAGAATTTATCCACTTCTTCTAGGTTTTCCAATTTTTTGGCATATAGTTTTTCACAGTATTATCTTATCATCCTTTGTAATTCTGTGGTATCCATTGCAATTTCCCTTCTTTCATTTCTACTTTTATTTATTTGAGCTTTCTCTCTTTTTGTCTTAGTGAGTCTGGCAAAGGGTTTATCAATTTTGTTTATCTTCCCAAAGAACCAGCTCTTAGTTTCATTGACCCTTCTACTCTTTTTTGTTTCTATTTCATTTATTTCTGATCTAATTTTTATTATTTCCCTCCTTTTGCTGACTTTAGTCTTTGTTTGTTCTTCTTTCCCTAATTCTGCTAGGTGTAGTTTAAGATTATTTATTTGAGATTTTTCTTGTTTCTTAAGGTGGGCTCATACTGCTATGAATTTCCCTCTTTGGATTGCTTTCGCTGCATCCCATATGAGTTGGTATGAGGTATTTTCATTTTCATTTGTCTCCAGATATTGATTTCTCCTTTAATTTCTTCATTAATCCATTGGTTGTTCAGTAGGATGTTGTTTAGTCTCCACATATTTGTCACTTTCCTAGCTTTTTTCTTGTAGTTGATTTTCAGTCTCATAGCATTATGGTGGGAAAAGATGCTTGATATTTCAATCTTCCTAAATTTATTGAGGCTTGCCTTGTTTCCCAACATGCGGTCTATTTTTGAGAATGTTTCATGTGCACTTGAGAAGAATGTGTATTCTGCTGTTTTTGTGTGGAGTGTCCTATGTATATCTATTAAGTCCATCTGGTCTAGTTTTCTGTTTAATTCCACCATTTCCTTATTGACTTTCTTTCTGGATGATCTATCCATTGATGTAAGTGGGGTGTTGAGGTCTCCTCCTGTTATTGTGTTGCTGTTAATTTCTTCTTGTAGGTCTGTTAATAGCTGCTTTACGTACTTTGGAGCTCCTGTGTTACCTGCATATATATTTGTAAGTGTTATGTCCTCTTGGTGGAAAGTTCCTTTTGTCATGATATACTACCCCTCTTTGTCTCCATCATCTTTTTCATCTTGAAGTTTGCTTTGTCTGATATAAGTATGGCAACATTTGCTTTCTTTTGCTTTCCATTAGCTTGGAGTATTGTCTTCCACCCCTTCACTTTGAGCTGTGTTTGTCTTTAGAGCTGAGATGTGTTTCCCATAGGTAGCATTTTGTTGGGTCTTGTTTTTTAATCCATCCAGACACTCTGTATTCTGATTAGAGAATTCAATCCATTTACATTTAGAGTTATTATTGATATTTGAGGGCTTAATACTGCCATTTTTTCTCTTGTTTTCTGGTTGTTCTGTATTTCCCTTGTTTCCCTTCCCATATATTTCTGACTGCCATTTCAGTTTGGTAATCTTCTATGATGGTTTTCTCTTTACTTATCATTTGTCTCTCTGTTCTAATTTTTTTGCTTAGTGGTTACTATGAGGTTTGTATAAAAGATCTCATAGACGAGATAGTCCATTTTCGGATAGCCTCTTATCTCCTTAGCCTAAGCAGGTTCCATTCCTTTCCTCTTCTCTGTCTAAGTTATTGTTGTCACAACTTATTCTATTTTGTGTTGTGAGTTTGTGATTAAAATGAAGTGAGTACAGTTATTTTTGATGATTTCCTTCCCTTTATCTTTGATGTTATAATTAAGTAGTTGCTAACCTGATCTATTAGAGAGCTGTAATTTTCCGATTTTGTCTGTCTATTTATCCCCTTGCTCAAGGCTTTGTAAACTTCTTTTTTTTCAGATATGAGGACCTTGATAATTTCTCATGAGGGTGGGGGCTCTTGTGGTGATGAACTCCCTAAGCTTTTGTTTATCTGGGAAAGTTTTTATTTCTCCATTATATCTGAAGGATAGTTTTGCTGGATAGAGTATTCTTGGCTGAAAGTTTTTGTCTTTTGGTATTTTGAATATATGATTCCACTCTCTCCTAGCCTGTAAGGTTTCTGCTGAAAAACCCATTGAAAGCCTGATAGGGTTTCCTTTGTAGGTTATTTTCTTCTGCCTCACCACCTTTAACATTTTTTCTGTCTCATTGACTTTTGCCAGTTTTACTAATATATGCCTTGGAGAAAGTCTTTTTACATTGATGTAATTATGAGCTCTATTGGCTTCATTTACATGTGATTCCAGCTCCTTCCCCAGGTTTGGGAAATTCTCAGCTATTATTTCTTTGTACAAGCTTTGCTGCTCCTTTCTTCCTTTCTTCTCCCTCTGCAGTACCTATAATCCTTATGTTGCATTTCCTAATTTAGTCAGATATTTCTCAGAGAATTTCTTCATTTCTTTTTAGTCTTAGTTCTCTGTCCTCCTCACTTGAAGCATTTCTATATTTCTGTACTCTAAATTACTAATTCTGTACTCCATAATGTCAGGCTGTTTTTTAAGGATTTTAGACTTTTTAAAAAAAATCTCATTCATTGTGTTCTTCGTCTCCAGCATTTCTGTTTGGTTTTTCTTCAGAGTTTCAATCTCTTTGGTGAAGAATTCCCTCCACTCATTAATTTTATTCCTGAGTTCATTGAACTGTCTTTCTGACTTTTCTTTATAACTCGTTGAGTTTCTTTATCATGACTATTTTTAATTCTTTGTCATTTAGATTGTAAATGTCTATGACTTCAGATAGGTTTCTGGACACTTGTCACCTTCCTTCTGGTCTGGAATCTTAATGCATTTCTTCATGCTGTTTGATGAAGTGGACCTTTACTAGCAAATAGTGGTAGTATCTGGTCGCAGATTCCACCTGCCGCCATAGGGTGTGTGTTTTCTGAGCCCACTGCATCCACTGGCAGTTGTGCCCATCCATTGGAAGATGTGCCAACAGGGCCTGTCCACTTTTGCCCACTGGCCACTGTTGCTTCACACACACAGGCACAGGCACTCTGGTGTGGATCCCCTGCACTAGCTGACCGGCTGAGCTGGTGCTCGAGGTGGGATGGGGGGAGAGAGTGCCTTCTTTCTCACCCATGCTTCTGCTCTGCACCCACTGGCAGCCTGTCTGTGCTGCTTGTCTTGGTGGGGTTGCCTTCACAGTGACTGAGCCGCCTCAGTGTGAAGCGTTCCTGTGGGCTGGGAAGCAACTCCAAGAGCAAAAGCATTCCCACAGAGGGCTGCCTTTACCCCTGTCTCCTCTCAGACTTGTGCACCAGCCCGTGCGTGAGGCCCTATGCCCTAGATCCCTGCCACTAGGGATGGAGAGGAGATCTGCTTACCTCCTTCCACTGCTTCCTGAGGGATCCAGTACCCCTCCCTTTAGACATATGACTGTGTGGATCTCTCAGATGTCCACTGTGTTGAATGGATATCCTCTGTTGGTTAATGAATGTACTTTTCCTTATATCTTTGTGAGGAGAGATTAAGGGCTCCACTGCCATGATGCTGACATCACTCCTACATCACCTGTTTTCAAAGACACTTTTCTGCTGCTCATGTTTCCTGAAATGTTGTTCCCAAAGATGTTTGGCCCTGATGCCACCTGGGATCTCTGTTGAGAGTGGCATAGACCACTTTGGAGGAGGCAGAAGAAGGAGAAGAAAGCAGCCCTCCAGGTAAAGGTCAGCCCTGAGTTCAAAGGTCAGTTTGGGCAGGTAGTCTCAGGTGAAGCCTGGAAGGAGTAGCTGAGTTCTGGAATGAGGAAGCTCTACACCTCCATCAGGTCTAGCAAAGTCTGGTCCAGCATGCTTTGTGTTTAGAGGTGCCTCTCTTGTGCATTTCAGTTCAGCTTCCAAATCATCAATTGTCTTTTCCAATGTGGCTGTCAATCTTTCAGCAAGCTCAGCCCTAGGCTCTGGCAACTTTATTTAATAGTAAAACTCTTTATCTCTTCCTCAGGTTTGCCTTCTTTTAAGAGAACTGTTCTTCAGCACATTCAGACACTTCAGGTGCTGGCCCATCAGTCTGGTCTGCTTATCCATCTCTTAACAACAACATTTTGTCATTCCAAGTCCCCCACAATCACCAGCACCATACAAGTCCCTCTCCTGCTTCTGAACTGCCTTACGTGTATTGGGCTTAGCTTCTGTGAGTTAGATTTCCTGGAGCCCCACCTTTTTCTCTTCTCTTTATCATCAAGCCAAAGTTTGTAATAACCTTCAAACCTCCCTCTCTCCTCTGAAGCTTTCTGAGCCTCATTTAGTTTTTGCAGCGTGGTTGCCAGGCACTAATGAGCTTTCAAGATAGGATTTTATATGACAGGGTATGTAGTAAACAAATCAGTATTTTTATTTTGTAATGCTTTACCTTGAGAATCTACACTGATATTCCAGGGATGCTGCCACTGTTCAAACTGTTTTTGGATTCTCCTTTTGAGTCTCTGCCATACTCTTTGGAAATCTTTCAATGGTAAAAGACCATCATTTGTGGACAGGCTTAATTTTTAAAACGAAAGTCATTTTGAGCCCCGTATGTTAAATAAAGTTGATAATGAAATGGGTCACACACACAATTGAGATACAAACAATACAATGAGTCTGATTTTATGGGATGTGTGCCATGCTGCCCATAGTCCCGGGTAAGAGGAGCCCTGATATTGGGCCCATGACTTAGAGGGCCCTGCATATATCATGAACACACTAAAAGGTAAGGAAACATGGAGCCTCTATAGCTCGGGGGCTAGTGCTCAGCACTGGTGTGGTACGACTCATATCCTTAAAACATTTGCCCTCATGATGAACACTGTTCAGGCCCCAGGGAACTACTTCTCAATGGTTTCTGCACAATACTCTTCATGTCTTTGAAACAAAGGTAAATGTCTGTGCACTGAGCAGGGATACCTCTGCCGACACAGCTTTGGAGAGCTGGGACGTTTTGAGTAGTAGATGTCCTTAGATAAGAAAAAAGATAAATGAATAACCTAGTCAAATGCATTTTCTCAGAGAGCTAAAAATAATAAATTCTTACTGAGGGATGTATCATTTCCAGTTAGCATCCAGCGTCAACTTTCATCCTTCTCTTCATGTTACAAATTGTGATTGAGGAGGCAGTTCACAAGAATGGCACATGCTGGCTGAGAAAGATTTTGCAATATTAAGCATTTCATATTACTCTTAGATATATATATGGAGGTCTAGATGTAACATGTATGAAGTATGATTCTAATTCTTTACACTAGCTACTAGATAGACATTGAACACTAAAATTGTGAGTAGTTATATTTTTACAAATCTTTAGTAATGTTTAATTAAAACCTTAAAAAATCCTTAACTTAATAATTTGATTTAAATTTTAACATTCATTAATTATAATTTGTAATCTGCCACTTATTTTAACAGACAATTTTAAAAGTTTGGAAGAAGAATGACTTTTTGGGAAAGTATATATGCAAATATTTTAATTTTTAACTATTACTTTAATTTACATTTTTATGAAAATGCATTCAAATTATATATACTTTGATTACAAATACACTTCTTTTTTTAATCTTTTAAATCATTACCATCAATAGAATACAAATTACGTGAAAATCTTTATCAGTACAACATAACCAGTGATTTTCACTGACAGGAAAGAAAAAGAAATTTTCTGAAGTAAATAATTCATAAATTATATGTCTATTCCAGTTTTTTTTTGTTTTTTGGTTTTTTTGGTAAGGAAGATTGGCCTTGAGCTAACATCTCTTACCAGTCTTCCTCTATTTTGTATGTGGGGTCCTGCCACAGCATGGCTTGACAAAATGTGTACAGGTCCACTTCCAGTTCTGAACCCATGAACCCTGGGCTGCTGAAGCAGAGAGTGTGAACTAAACCACTACGCCACCAGCCCAGCCCCTGTCTTTATTTTTTGACTCATCCAAGTTTGCCAACCCATCAGCAAAATATCCAAACTTATGGAATAATAATTAAACTGAGTTGTCTTTGATATTTTGCTGATTGTCAGTCATGTAAAAACCATGGCTTCACACATAGTTTTTTTCCTTTTCTTATGAAGGTATATTTGTCAAGTGAGAAGGATGGAACATGTTTTATTTAATTGTTAGTTTGATTTGTAATTTTAAATTATTTAGACATATGGTATGTGGGTCTCAATTTACACTCTTGGTCCAGGCTCTTCAAATGGTAGGGATGGGTCTGGGGTTCTATAACAGAAAAATTCTAATACTGTTTAGAGCACTGCTATCATAAAGCTAATATTTCCAAAGATGACCGCTCAGGATAACACTCACTTGCAGATATACATCTATTTAAAAACTCCTCATTTTTCTTTAAAGCAATGCCTCTATATCACTGGTCATGTATTTCAGCAGGAATAATAGATATTTATGTTCCTAAAAGGTAATGTGCAAGTTAAATTTCTTAAGTGATCTAGAGGATTCGCTATTTGAAAGACTGCTTGGGATAAATTTTGTATTTTAGAGCAAGACTTTTTATAAAGCAAGTTATCATCTTCTTAATTTACATATTTTTGGAAATCCATGCTTACTTAAAACAGTCGTTCAACCCTGAATGCATATTAGAATAATCTGGAGAGAGTTTTTAAAATATTGATGTCTTGTCCCACACCTGGAAATTTTCATCTAATTGGTCTGGAATAGGGCCCAAACATCAGTATTTTATTAATGGACATTTTTTTTTGCTTAAAACTTTTACTTTGAAATAATTATAGATTCACAGGAAATTGCAAAAAATAAAAACGTACAGGGAGGCCCTGTGTACCTTCACTCAGTTTCCCCCTGTGATAATCTTGCATAACTATGGTACAATATCAATTCCAGGAAAATGACATAGGAAGAGTCGACAGAGCTTATTCAAATTTCACCAGTTTTACCTATGCTTGTGTGCATGTGTGTGTGTTTCTATGCAATTTTAGATTTGTGTAATTGTAGATTCGCGTAACCACCACTACAATCAACATATAGAACTATGCCATCACCACAAGGCTCCCTCATGCCTTCCTACCATCTCTAACTCCTGACAACTGCTAATCTGTTCTGCATCCCTATAATTTGGTATTTCAAGAATGTTATATAAATAGGATCATACAGAATGTGACATTTTGAGATTGGCTTTTTTCACTTGGCATAATTCCCTTGAGATTCATCTATATTGTTGTATGTATCAACAGTTTCTTCCCTTTATCGTTGTGTAGTATTCCAAGGTATGGATGTACCACAGTTTATTTAACCATTCACCCACTGAAGGATATTTGGGTTGTTTTTAGTTTGGGGCTGTTATGAATAGAGCTGATATAAACATTATGCACAAGTTTTTGCGTGAACCTAAGTTTTCATTTCTCTGGGATAAATGACTGCAGGGGTCTGGAATTGGCCACCCCAACATATGTCTCTTTGGCATGATTATTTGAGGCTGATTGCCTTTGATAAACTGGGACAGGGAAGGAGGCTCTGAGGAATGGAACTTGCCCTTTGTTAGGACACATTTACATTTGTAAGGTAAATCTCTATCTGTAAAAGGTGCCTCCGTCTCTGTACCAGGAAGGAGAAAGGAGATGACCTTCTCTCTAGAAACTCTTAATCAATGCCAAAGGCAAGGACTTAAATCTGCATTTTATTGTGCTTGTCTGGTAACCTCCTGTAACTGACTTCCCTCCCCCCTCCCAACATTGGCATTTCTTTAAGGATTAAGCATCTTTCCTTAGGCTAGGAACTGATTGCTGTGCTCACCTGTGACGGCCCAGCTCAAGACAATAGACTTGCCTCCGGCTACGCCCTCTGAGATAGCAGACCACTACCTGCTGTGTACATCAAGCTCTGTGCGGACAGGGCGATCTTGTGACTATTGTGGGAGGGACATTTCAACCATATGTGAAATATCCTGTTTAGGGGTATATAACCACTCTGTGCACCCCACTTCTTCGGTGCCCTTTCTTCCTTTGGGAAGAAAGGCCCCGGGCCATGGTTCCTCATAAATCTTTGTTTAATTTTCTCTTGCTATTCTGTCTCATGTGAATTTAATTCGTTCTCCGGCCAGACAAACCCACATTTGGGGAGAGGAAAAGTCTTCCTCCCTACATGACCAAGTGTGGAATTGTCAGGTCATATGATGTGTTTGTATAGTTTTATAAGAAGCTACCAAACTATTTTCTAGAATGGCTGTACCATTTTACAAACTCATCAATGTATGAGTGGTCTGATTCCTCCCTACCCTTGTCACCATTTGGTAGTGTCTTTATTTTTTTATTAGCCATTCTGATAGGTGTATAGTGATATTTCATGGTTTAGATTTACAGATCCCAAATGCTAATGATGTTGAACATCTTTTCACGTGCTTATTCGCCATCTGTATATCCTCTTGGGTGACATGTCCCTCCATGACTTTTGCCCATTTTTAAATTGGATTTTTTTTTACCATGAGTTATGAGAGTTCTTCATATTTTCTAGAAACAACTCCTGTGTTGGACGTATGGTTTGCAAATATTTTACCTCACTCTGTAGCTTGTCTTTTTCTTCTCTTATAAGGGTCTTTCACAGAGTAAAAGCTTTTAATTTCGATGAGATCCAATTTTTCAGTTTTTCATTTTATGGATTATGCTCTTGGCACCCTGTCTAAGAACTTTCACCAGTCTTAGGTCCTGAAGATTTTCTCCTATGTTTTTTTCCTAAAAGAGTTACAGTTTTATATTTTATGTTTAAATCTGTGATCCATTTGAATTAATTTTTGTGTCAGGTATGAGGTTTAGTCTGAGATGCACTTTCTGCCTGTCCTCATCCAGCTGCTCCAGCACCATTTCTTGATAAGGCTATTCTTTCTCATTTGGATTACTCTTCCATCTTTGTCAAAAATCATTTGGGCATATTTATGTGGGTCTATTTCTAGGTTCTCTTTTCTGTTCCATTGATCTATGTATTTATCCTTCATCAGTACCACACTGTCTTGATTACTGTAGCTACATAAGCCGTAGTATCGGGTGGAGTGATTCCTTCCACTTTATTCTTCTTTTTCAAAATTGCCTTGGTTATTCTAGGTGC
The DNA here is from genome assembly GCF_037783145.1 of Equus przewalskii. NCBI lineage: Eukaryota > Metazoa > Chordata > Mammalia > Perissodactyla > Equidae > Equus > Equus przewalskii. Next base: position 19,077,439 of record NC_091849.1, on the reverse strand, counting down.
TTTGCCTTTCCATATAAATTTTAGAAAAAGTTTCTCTATGTCTTGCTGGGGATTACCTCAGGAGCTTTTGATTTAATTGGCCTGGAATAGTGCCCTGGCATCAGTAATTTACAAAAACCCCTCAGGTGATTCTGATGTATAGCCAAGGTTGTGAACTTTGGTTTAAAACTAGACACACCTGAACAAAAATTGCCCTTGGGAAATACATGACTCAAGTGTTGGCTCGAAAGTTTGAAGAGCAGGCAGAGTCTTCTAAGAAAACGGACCATAAAATGAAATTTAAAGAAGTGAAAGGAGGAGAGAGAAATAACAATTTCTTAACAGCTCTGTAAAGTAGTTTCCATTAAATGTCCATCTGAAGAGGAAGGATCCTAGGTTTGAAAAAGGAGCTCGACTGATCTTGATGGAGCTCCAAAGAATGGAAAGAATTGGTCTCCAGCCACAGAATTCTCGCTTGGCTTGAACACACAAAAGACACAGGCGTGGCCTTGGCCTACACCTGTTAGAAGCAAAATACTCTAGATAGGTGTGGTGCAATTTAGTAACGTGAAAGCACGTCTTTCTCTATGCAGATGGTGATAAAAAGAAGTGTTGAAAATTTAAAGGATTTGAAAATGTGGGTCAGCTCAACAAGATGTTTTGAGTCCTGAGCTCCCTCCAGAAGCCCATCTGGAAGAAAATCAATAACAGTAGATAAAGTAATACATTTGTTGTTGTTATTTTGTTTCTTTTCTTTTCTTTTTTTAACTGAAAAACTTTGTAGTTGTATCCAGGGAACATTTAAGTTACTGCTTTTCGTACAATTTGCCTATAATTTATGGCAGCCATTGGTGAAAGGTGAATGTATACTCTAGGGGATATTTGCTCCCTTTAAATGCCGTTAGTATTCTTCCCCTACTACAATTAATACATATTCTTCCTATAGCTATAGAAAGACAGAATGGTTAAAATAATACTTTTTCAGAGCAAAATACAGTCCTTTTCCTGTCTTCACCAGCTTACGAAGTAGCTGGCACCAAAAAAATTTGGGTCGAAAAACAGTTTAGGGAGGTTAAACGTTTGTTAGCAACCACATTTACATTTCTTAAGGTGGCCGCAGTACCAGGACACAGAAAGCTTTTGCTCTTCACACTTTCTTCCTCTTGCCCCAGTTCTTTGACCTTCACTGGATGGTGAGGTGTTCATCTATTTTCAGTGATTTCTCTTGCAGTGAAGGATAATGTGCCACGTGCTCTCATGGATCTCAATGTCATCCCCTTGGAGAATGTTGTTTAAGATGAAGGTTTTTGGTCCCCAGCTCTAGTCATTCTACTTTGGAGGATCTGACATGAAGATCCCCCAAATCTGCATTTTTCACAATTATCTCAGATGTTTCTGATACTGGTAGGGTCTGAGCCTGCTTTGGGGCTGGCAGCAGCAGAGTGCTGGTTACAATAAAGATGCTTTTAAAATACACCTGGCTTGGGGATGCAAATGGCAATCAGGGTTGGAAGAGCCTTCGGTGAGAGGCCCTCCTATGTGTCCATTCTCTCTACAGGCCCTTTCCTCGCCAGTTGCTTCTCCCATGGAATGTTCTCTGTTGTCTTCTCAGCAGCCGCAACAATAGTCCTTCCTTTTCAGTCCTCGTGACTTCATTGAGAATTTGACTGACTACTGTGGTCTACATGGATGTCCTCCTTTTCTAGACTTGCTACCATTCCAACGAATGAAACAGAAGCATTCTGAGGTTGTGCTTTCTGCTCGAAATTTCATAAGGAGGGTTCTAGGCTCTGGCTTGACCATGAGGCATCTGGACTAAGTAACGCTTCTTTCCCTGATGCGTCTCCTGTTGCTACCTCTTCTGCCTCCTCCGCGGTCTCTCCTTCAATCACCCTCCCTGAACCTTCACTGCCTCTGTGACTTCGCCCTGCCACCTCCTCCTCAGCACACGCTCCTTCTTCCCCTGCCTTTGGGACAACACTTTCTCTGTGCTGCCCAACCCCTGAATCAGTTCCACGCCCTCCCCATTTGCATTCAAGAAATTAGAAAGTTGTTTTTATAAGCACAGCAGTGACAAGGCTAAAAATTCAGACTAGGTTTCCACAGCCAGAGATTTTGTAAAGTGAGGCATAACTGTGGTGTCTATTATACGCTTTGTCACGTGCACACTCAAATTGAGTATTGCACTTTACACAATTTAGTCTTGCCACCTCAATTTCACTGGAAGCTCCTTAAGACTAGGGACCATGTCTTCTATTGTTTTCCACATTTTCCGTAAGGTTCATTGAGAACTGGAAAGGATGTCAGAGATGCAGTGAGAAGGGAGTATGATATAAAGAAAAAAGCACGGGCTTTGGAATCTGTAGGTAGAATAATAGCTCCCCAAAGATGTCCCCTTTCTAATCCCAAGAAACTGTGAATATGTCAGGTTACTTGGCAAGGGGGAATTAAGGTTGCATATGGAATTAAGGATGTTAATCAGCTGACCTGAAAGTAGACATATTATCCAGGTGGGCCCAATATAATCACAAGGCAGAAAGATGAAAGATGGAGGCAGGAGAGTCAGGGTCAAACTGATGTGACATGAGAAAGACTTGACCAGCCATTGCTGGTTTTGAAGACAGAGGGGGCCCGTGGGCCAAGGAATGTGGGCAGCCTCTAGAGTATGGAAAATGCAAGAAAATAGATTTTCCTCCCAAGTCTCCTGAAAGGAATGCAGGTCTGCTGACACCTTGATTTTAGGCCAGTCAAACCCGTTTTGGACTTCTGACTTGCAGAGTTGCAAGATAAAAAAATTTCTTTTGTTTGAAACCACAAAGTTTGGGATAATTTGTTACAGCAGCAATTGGAGACTAATACAGAGTCTGACAGTCTCTTCACTGCCATTTATTCACTTTGTGTGAATTTTGGCAACTTAACTTGACCTCCTCATCTTCAAAGCAGGGATAATGACACAAACTTTGAGGCACTTTTATCAGGATTCAATGAGATAACGGTATGTGAACTTCTAGCACAATACCCAGCACATAAGCTGATGCTTAATAAACATTAATTCTCTTTCCTAGAGAGACGATCAGTTCTAACTTTTACTTGATCTAGGAGTCTCTAATATAATATTCTTCCTTAATGGTGAATTTTTTCGTGAGTACTCCAAGGGAGAGAGAACTCACTTCATCCACTCCACTTTCAAAGTCATAATTGTTATGAACACTCTTCTCTGTAGTTTTCATATACTAGTTTTATTCTGTGTTTTAGAATTAATTGGAATAGAGCCACAGGGACACTGCCAGCCTATAAAGTGCTTTTATCAAATGAGAAAAAAGGCTCCCCCTTCTCAAGACACTTTACTTTCTTCTGTTGGAAAATTGTTACAATTCACCAATTTTGTAGCATAAGGCACTTTGTTGCCATGAATCAGAAAATTGTTGTACTAGATACAGTTCAAATGTGTGATGCCTGTGAAGTGAATGGTGCCCTCTTCAATGTAGCCATTTATGCAGGTCACCACTTCCCATCTAAACATGACACCCTTGAGTAAGCACTGATTTATACAGTGCTTTACAGTTTAGACAAGTTTTCACCGCAGTGATCTAATTTGCTCTTCACAGTGGTCTGTAGAATATCTCAAAATAATTCATAGTGTATAGAAATGCAACCGATTTTTGTACATTGATTTTGTATCCTGAAACTTGACTGTAATCCTTTATTATTTCTAAAAGTTGTTTAGTGGACTCTTTAGGGTTTTCTAGATATAAAATCATGTCGTCTGCAAAGAGTGATAGTTTCACTTCTTCTTTTCCAATGTGGATCCCTTTTATTTCTTTTTCTTGCCTGATTGCTCTGGTTAGGACTTCCAATACCATGTTAAATAAGAGTGGTGACAGTGGGCATCCTTGTCTGGTTCCTGTTCTTAGAGGGATAGCTTTCAGTTTTTCTCCATTGAGAATGATATTTGCTGTGGGTTTGTCATATATGGCCTTTATTATGTTGAGGTGTTTTCCTTCTATACCCATTTTATTTAGAGTTTTTAGCATAAATGGATGCTGTATCTTGTCAAATGCTTTCTCTGCATCTATTGAGATGATCATGTGATTTTTATTCTTCGTTTTGTTAATGTGGTGTATCACCTTGATAGATTTGTGGATGTTGAACCATCCCTGCATCCCCGGAATGAAACCCACTTGATCATGATGTTTTATGTATTGTTGTATTCGATTTGCAAGTATTTTGTTGAAGATTTTTGCATCGATGTTCATCAGTGATATTGGCCTGTAATTTTCTTTTTTTATGTTGTCCTTGTCTGGTTTTGGTATCAGGATAATGTTTGCTTCATAGAAGGAGTTAGGAAACCTCCCCTCCTCTTCAATTTTTTGGAAGAGTTTGAGAAGGATAGGTATTAGGTATTCTTTGAACGTTTGGTAGAATTCACCAGGGAAGCCATCTGGTCCTGGACTTTTATTTTTTGGGAGGTTTTTAATTGCTGTTTCGATCTCCTTACTGGTGATCGGTCTATTCAAATTTTCTACATCTTCTTGGTCCAGTTTTGGAAGGTTGTATGTTTCTAAGAATTTAGCCATTTCTTCTAGATTATCCAATTTGTTGGCATATAGCTTTTCATAGTATTCTCTTATTATCTTTTGTATTTCTGAGGTGTCCGTTGTAATCTCTCCTCTTTCATTTCTGATTTTATTTATTTGAGCCTTCTCTCTTTTTTTCTTGGTGAGTCTAGCTAAGGGTTTGTCACTTTTGTTTATCTTTTCGAAGAACCAGCTCTTGGTTTCATTAATTTTTTCTATTGTTATTTTAGTCTCTATTTCATTTATTTCTGCTCTGATTTTTATTATTTCCTTCCTTCTGCTGATTTTGGTCTTTGTTTGTTGTTCTTTTTCCAGTACCTTTAGGTGCACTTTTAGATTGTCTATTTGGGATTTTTCTTCTTTGTTGAGGTAGGCCTGAATTGCTATAAACTTCCCTCATAGAACCGCTTTTGCTGTATCCCACAGATTTTGGCATGTCGTGTTTTCATTTTCATTTGTCTCCAGGAATTTTTTTACTAACAACAAAGTAGCAGAAAGAGAAATTAAGAATACAATCCCATTTACAATTGCAACAAAAAGACTGAAATACCTAGGAATATACTTAACAAAAGAGGTGAAAGACCTGTACACTGAAAACTATAAGACATTATTGAAAGAAATCGAAGAAGACACAAAGAAATGGAAAGATATTCTGTACTCTTGAATTGGAAGAATTAACATTGTTAAAATGTCCATACTGCCTAAAGCAATCTATAGATTCAAAGCAATCCCTATCAAAGTTCCAACAACATTATTTACAGAAATAGAACAAAGAATCCTAAAATTTATATGGAACAACAAAGATCCCGAATAGCCAAAGGATTCCTGAGAAAAAAGAACAAAGCTGGAGGTATCACACTCCTTGATTTCAAATTATACTACAAAGCCATAGTAACCAAAACAGCATGGTACTGGCACAAAAACAGACACACAGATCAATGGAACAAAATTGAGATCCCAGAAGTAAACCCACACGTTTATGGACAGCTAATATTTGACAAGGGAGCCAAGAGCATACGAGGGAGAAAGGAGAGTCTCTTCAGTAAATGGTGTTGGGAAAACTGGACAGCCACATGCAAAAGAATGAAAGTAGACCATTCCCTTACACCATGCACAAAAATCAACTCAAAATGGATTAAAGACTTGAATGTAAGACCCAAAACCACGAGACTTCTAGAAGAAAACATAGGCAGTACGCTCTATGACATTGGTCTGAGCAGCATATTTTCAAGTCCCATGTCTGACCGGGCAAGGGAACCAAGAGAAAAAATGAACAAATGGGACTACATCAAACTAAAAAGCTTCTGCACAGCAAAGGAAACCATCAACAAAATGAAAAGACAACCTAACAATTGGGAGAAGATATTTGCAAACCACATATCAGATAAGGGGTTAATATCCAAAATATACAAAGAACTAATACAACTCAACAACAAAAACACCAACAATCCAATTAGAAAATGGGCAAAAGATCTGAACAGAGATTTCTCCAAAAAAGATATACAGATGGCCAACAGGCATATGAAAAGATGCTCAACATCATTAGCTATCAGGGAAATGCAAATGAAAACTACAATGATGTATCACCTCACTCTGGTCAGAATGGCTGTAATTAACAAGACAGGAAACAACAAATGTTGGAGAGGGTGTGGAGAGAAGGGAACCCTTGTTCACTGCTCGTGGCAGTGCAAACTGGTGCAGCCACTATGGAAAGCAGTTTGGAGTATCCTCATAAAATTAAGGATAGATCTACCATATGATCCAGCTATTCCACTGCTGGGTATTTATCCAAAGAACTTGAAAACACAAAGGCATAAAGATACTTGCACCACTATATTCATTGCGGCATTATACACAATATCCAAGACTTGGAAGCAACCTAGGTGCCCATCGAGGGACGACTGGATAAAGAAGATGTAGTATTTATACACGATGGACTACTACTCAGCCATAAGAAATGATGAAATCCGGCCATTTGTGACAACATAGATGGACCTTGAGGGTATTATGCTGAGTGAAATAAGTCAGAGGGAGAAAGTCAAATACCATATGATCTCACTCATAAGTAGAAGATAAAAATGACAAAAAATAAATCACATAGCATTGGAGAGTGGACTGGTGGTTACCATTGGGGAAGGGGGAAGGGGGGAGGGCAAAAGGGGTGATTAGGGTCACATGTGAGGGGATGCACTATAATTAGTGTTCGGGTGGTGAACATGCTGTAATGTATACAGAATTTGAAATATGATGTACATCCGTAAAAAAAATAAATAATTCTTAATTTTATAGATGAGGCAACTGAGGTTCAAACTGCTTAACAAATGCCAAAGATCACTTAGCAAGGTAGCGGGAAAACTTTCTGAACTCTGACTTTCATCTAATATAATTCCTGTTCCTTTAGTTTCGTATCATTTGTGATATCAAGTGAATGGCCTCATGATTTCACACGAGTCATTGACAAAAAGGTTCAGAAGGTCAGGCCTGTTGGAGGAGGAAGGGAAATCTCTTGAGTGGTTACTTGGTGCCTGCAGCTTTATTTGATGTAATCTCATTCTCTTGAGGCAAAGTCATTATATCCATTTTATAGATAAGGAAATAGACTCAGATGGGTTAGTAGGTTGCTCAAATTCCCAAAGAGAGCAAATAGTAAGTGCAGAGATGGCCTTTACTCCAATTCTGTCTGAATTCAAGGCCCCTTCCTTCTCTACACTATGCCATGTCTGACAGGGCAAGCCTCAAGTAATTCTAGGTTTTGGACTTCCTGTTATTTCTCATAGGTCAATATCATATTTTGCTTGTGTTTGGTTGTTTCATTCCTTCAACCTTTCCTGAAAATCTTTTTAAAAATGTGAGTTAAATAGAGCCTGCAATGGAAACCATTTCTTTCGATCCCCTCCTCCCTTGCCTTTGGTGATCATCTGTGATTCGGGGTCGGTGAGCCGAGGAGTCGAAAGAAAGATTTCTTAGACTCTTAAGATCTGGCAGTAGTGCTCTTTTATTTAGAGAATAGTGTAGCATGGGGACAGGACCCATGGGCAGTCAGAGCTTCTGCTGCCGCTTCTGCTGTCCCCGCTGGCATGGGGACAGGACCCATGGGCAGGCAGAGCTGGTGCGTGGGGACAGGACCCACGGGCAGTCAGAGCTTCTGCTGCTGCCCCGAGTTGAGGGTTAGGGCTAAATTTAAGGCATAGGTATATGATTCATCTCTTTACAAGACAAAGGAAAGAACATGAAAAAAAAAGTTAAAATGGTATCAGTGCAGGTGGGGTCTGGTCGTTGGGTGATCCCATGACTTTTAGACAAGAATCAAATCGGATTAAGTAAAGGTTAGAAAGGTTAGACGCCACCACCCTAAACCAGTTACATGAGATTGCCAGACAGCAACCAACTTAAGTTCTTGCCTTCCCCATTAAGAGTTTCTAGGGATAAGGTCATCTCTCCTCTTCTTCCTGGTACAGAGAGGGAGGCACCTTTTACAGATAGAGATTTACCTTACAAATGTAAATGTGTCCCAACAAGGGCAAGTTCCATTCCCCAGAGCCTCCTTCCCTGTCCCAGTTTATCGAAAGCAATCAGCCCAAAACAATCCTGATGCCAAAGAGACATATCCTGGGGTGGCCAATTTCGGGTCCCTACAAGGTCACCCCCCCTTCCTTCACAAACGCAAATGTCTCTCAGAAGGGCAAGCAAAATTCCAGTCCTCAGAGCCTGCTTCTCATCTGTAGTTTTAAAAGTAACCAGCCTAAAATCCTCATCAATCTGCAATTAAGAAATCAGAATTTCTCTCTTGAATACTTCCCAAGAGCCTTTTCCCATTTAGAGGAGTACTTCCTGATTAATTGATATCAGACCCTCAATGAAGATTTTTAGAATTTACTTTAGGGATTCCTGGGGAGCTAGCATACGTGATAAACATTATAGCAACAGGAATTTTAACTTTATCATTGTTTTCATTTGAGAATACATTTTAAAATCCTGTTTTCCTCCACTTACTACATATATATAAATATGTGTGTGTGTGTATATATATAACATATATACATATATAATATATATTTATATATATATAAAATCACAAAATGAGGGAATTAAGAGTGGAAATAGCTTTAGTGATTAGTTCACCTCCTTCTCTTCATTTTACAATGATGAGTAAATTAACCCAAAGTGATTAAACCAAAACCAAGCAGCTAGCTAGTGAAGACATCAACATGAGAATTAGAAGAATGAGTTCAATTTTGAAAGCCTGACATCCATTCCCAATTCTTTTGGTAATGGAACTCTATTTTTTTCTTAGAAAACTCCCCCTCCTCCACTTTCAGTCTGAGAGGATTGGGTTGAGTGAATTTGATTCCCAGCTCCATGGATGGGAATGTGGTACAGGCCTAGCCAATCAGAGTGCTGCATTCCTTGCTTGGTTCAGAGATGGGCACGTGACCCATCAAGAGCTAGTGAGACTCAATCCTGGGATTTCTGTGGGGAGGACGGAATCACTCTGGTTACTGAGAGGATGGGACATTAGTCTGGAACTGCAGGCAGCCATCTTTCCATCTTAAGGGGATCATTGAATGAGAGTGGAGCTACTGCAGAGGGAAACAAAGCCTAGAGATGGCAAAAGACCAATCCTGAAAACATTGAGACCCTGGATCCAGTTGTATCTGAAGTGCAAATACCCTTGGAATTTTCAGTTATCTGACTAATTAGTTAACTGAGCCAATAGAACTCTGCCCTGTTTTTTGAAAAAAATTTATTGCCTAAGAACACTTGAACTGGGATTTATGTAATTTTTAACTGAAAAAAAAGAACAAAAACAATAAAAACATGATCAAAAAGCTAATTGATAAGTACAGATTTGGGGAAATATGGCCTAATAGCTATTTGTGTAGAAAAGGCTCTGAGTAGAAATCCTTATGCATATTAAGTTGAAATCTGATTTCCTGAAATACATAACAATAGGTCTTAGTTCTATACTGAGAAACCAAATGAAATAATGTAAATTTGCTTCTATACGGCAAGGATATTTTCAACTTCTAGAAATAGCTGATGATAATTTCCATCTACACTGCACTGGTCATTTCTCACTTGGAAGATTATTTTCAGTTTTGTGTAATGGTTTTCAAGAGAGACAGGGACAAACAATGGCATCTCAGGGGGAGGGTGGCCGGATATATGGGATCTTAAAATCACACCATTATTGAAGGAATAGAAGTTTAGCCAAGGAAAGTGAAGGCTTAGAAGAGAAAAAAAGGGATCTTTTCATAGACTTTAACTGCTGTCAATTGGTAGAAAATATATTTTATTTTACCATTTTATTTTATTTCCTTTGGCAGAACTAGGAATAATGGTTAAGAGTTTCAGGAAGGCAGATTTTAACTCAATATGAGCAAAATTTTTAACCAATATGCTCTTTCCACAGTATCTGTCTTGGGTTACATATGAACCCCATATGTTGGTTATTTTCTTGGAAGAACCAGTTGACACAAAAATTTTGCACTGTTTAAACAGAGTCCCTCCCCTTCCCTCAGCTAATAACTGAGAACAGACTGTGTTTGTCTGTACGTCATTACGTCTATAAGGTCTGGGACAATGTTGGGTAAGGGTGTTATAAATATACGTTCAGTAAGCGTACGAATAAAATGATGGTTGGTCTTTTAAATCTATCTTTTTGATTCAAAAATAGTGTTATACCCGTGTTAAGACTTTGTGAATGTTTATATAATCGACTTCAGTTAGCATAATATTAATTTGTACTTTTAAGCTACAAACGTAAGTACATAGTAGGACTTGATCTCTATCTTCAAAGGAGGAACTAAATGTGGCCTTATTTAGTTTCCATACATTTCACACAAATTATTCCTATGCCCTGTCACATTGCTGACATATGTTCTTCCCCCAGTAAATCACTTCAAGGAGAACGACTAGGTCTTATCCAACTCTATATGAAAGTACTAGAGGTCTTAGCCAGCTCAACAGGATACAAAAAAGAAATAGAAACATAAGGATTAGAAAGGAAGATTTTTAAGAAGATGACATGATTTTCTACTTAGAAAACTCAAAAGAATCTACAGTAGTCCTTTATCCACAGGGTATATGTTCCAAGAACCCCAGTGGATGCCTGAAACCACAGATAGTACCAAACCTTATATGTACTATGTTTTTCCCTATATTTGCATACCTATAATAAAGTTTAATTTATAAATTAGGCACAGTAAGAGATTCAAAACAATAATTAATAATAAAATAGAACAATTATAACAATATACTGTAATAAAAGTTATGTAAAAGTGATCTCTGTCAAAATATCTTATTGTACTGTACTCACTCTTCTTTTTGTGATGATGTGAGATGATACAACGCCTGTGTGATGAGATGAAGTGAGGGGAATGATGTAGGCATTGTGACATAGCATTATTTTTGGACCACAGTTCTTGGCACGTAACTGAAACCATGGAAAGCAAAACCATGGATAAGAAATACTGTATATACAAAGAAATAAAATTAATAATAAAAACTTAAAAGGTTGCCACTCATAAGATGATAGATGAATTTAAAAAGTAAATTGCAACAAATAGAACATGTAAAAAAATGTACAAGTGCAATAGAAAATATAAAGTACCTGGAATAAATCTAATAAAAATGATCAATGCATTTACATAGAAAATAACAAAACTTTGTTCAAAATCTTAAGAAGACCTGAATAAGTAGAGGGAAATACTATACTCATGGAGCAAAAGACTATATTATAAAGATTTCAGTTCTCTACAAATTGAGAATTTCTCCACAAATTGAGAAATAGATTCAATACAATTCCAACCAAATCCCAAAGGAGTTTTTCACGGAACCAAGAAACTGATTCTAAAAATTTATATGGAAAAAGAAGGTCCCAGGTTAGTCAAGATGCTCCTGAAGAACACATTCTACCATGTACCAAAACTTACAACATATCTAACACAATGGCATTGTGGTGTTGGCCCAGGGTAGACAGATGGACCACTGGAATAAAACAGCGAGCTTAGAAACAGATCAATGCAAAAACGAAAACTTGATATGTGACAGAGCTGGATCAGTGAGAAAAAAGAGGGACAGGTTAATAAAAGATTCTGGAACATCTGATAACTCATGTGGAAAAAATAAAGGAAACCTGAATTTATTTCACATCATACCCAAGAATTAATTACACTTGAGAAAAGGACTTAAGTATAAAACTAAACTTTAAAAAATTTCAGGCAACTAAGATGTCCTTCAGCAGGTGAGTGGATAAATAACTGTAGTACATCTGTACAATGGAATATTATTCAGTGGGATTAAAAGAAATGAGTTGTCAAGACATGAAAAAACATAGAGGAAGCTTAAAAGCATCTTGCTAAGTGAAAAGAGCCAATCTGAAAAGACTGCATACTGTATGATTTCTACTATATGACATTCTGGAGAAGTCAAAACTACAGAGGCGGGGGATGTGGGGTAGGGAGAAGACGGGAGAGATGAAAAAATAGAGCATGGAATCTATTTACAGCAGGGAAACTATACCATCTGATACAGTAATGATGGATACATATCATTAAAATTTGTCAAAACCCATAGCATGTACAACATGAAGAGTGAAATCTAATGTAAACTATGGACTTTACTTAATAATGATGTATCAGTATTGGCCCATCAGTTGTAACAAATGTACTACATTAATACAAGATATAAATAATAGAGGAAACTGTGGGGCTGGGAGGTTGAGAGAAGGTATGTGGTAACTCTGTACTTTTTTCTGTAAACCTAAAACTGCTCTAAAAAAATAAATCTATTAATTAAAAAAAATTAGAAGACAGAGAATAAGCTTATCCGTGAATTTTGGGTAAGATGGATTTCTTAAATAGGTTGCAACAATAAATAAAAAGGTAGATAAGTATGACTAAATTTAAACTGATTATTTTAAAACACCATAAAGAGAGTGGAACATAACCTACAGGCTGGGAGAAGATATTTGTAACAATTATGACTGATAAATGTTCAGTACTAGTATCTAGAACGTGTAAAATACTCCTAAAAATAAAAAATATCTAGAACATGTAAAATACTCCTAAAAATAAAAAATAGATAAAACACAAAACAAATGATAGAAAGAGAGGAAAAAGGCACAAACACTTATTTCAGAGAAGAGGACACATGAATGGTCTCTAGACAAATGAAAAGATGCTTAACTTCATTACTAATAAGAAAAAATAATAAAAGTACCTCGCTCTTACCAGTTTGACAAAAGTTAAAAAGGCTGCCAACACCAAGTGCTCGTGAGGATGTGGAGCAGTGGGAATTTCATACACTGCTAGAGGGAGGGCAAACTGGTACAACCACTTTGGAAAACAACTTGGCCTTATCTTGTAATGCTGAATGTGCACTTAGCTTATGACCCAGCAATATTCACTCCTAAGTCTTTTTAAGGCATAAGGCTATTTAAGGCATTAGCTTTCAAATATTTTGTTAATTTATTCCATTAAAGAATTTTGAAAAACCATGTATGCTCCTACATGTCGAAGTGAACACCTAAAATTTTTTTGTTATAGGTTGAAATACTTTGCAAAGAAGGTAATTTCTAGTATATTGTAAATATTGGCATTTAAATACAAAACTGTCATATCTCGCTTTTAAAAGTACTCAATAGAATATAAAACCATAATAATTTGATACTACTACCAACCAACCATTTAAAACATAAGTGAACAAGCTCTTTAGCATTAAAAAATATGTAAATCTTCCCTTTTTCTCTTTGAATCATATTTCTATTCTACTTCCTCCACAAACTTTTGTCCTAATACATTTTTATGCTTGAAAGTCTTCTATTGATTTCCCTATCATGCTTATCCAAAACAAAGTATGCATATAAATGTAATTCTTAACATTTATCTCATTTCCTGACGTCATAAGGCTCTAAAATTAAAAAAAAATTCTTCAGATTGATTTACCTTTATAATTATTATTAGTACATACTTGATCAAAACTCCTTAAATATATTACAAATGTTGATAATCATAAAACAATAAGTAAAATTTATTGGAAATACATCTCTTTACAAGAAGAATCATGATCTTATTTCTTCTATGCTTTTAATGAAGAGAAAGGTTTTACACTGGTAAGCACTGGTGGGTCTACCATTTAGTTCATTAAAGATTTTTTATTAATAGGAGATAGAAAATAGTGAGCATTTTATTGGATGAAATACGGTGAAGAATCACTGTTATTACAAAAAGATTCATAATATAATTGTTAAAATAGGTTTTAATTACTACACTGAGTACTACACACCAAAATGGAAAGAAGTTACACAAAAGATTTATTTTTGGGTTTTACTCAAAGTCATCCTGAAAATTTTGGCAGTCCCAGAAAACATTCCAGTCACATTGAAAAGAGTCAGAATTATTCTGCTTCTTCAGCTGATCAAGATGTTTTTATTTCCAGCAAATGACACGCCCTAGGAAAGAGCATTGAGAACAGCTGAAAAGAAATGCTTGTTTTTAAATACCATATGAAAAAAAGTTTTTAGTGTTGACTATTTCCTGCCCATGTTCTCTTTGTTCTGCTCTCCCAGGGCTCTTCCTCATTCTTTGAAAATGGGCTGGGGGAGAAAGGTGGAAATTATCATTGTCACCCTCATCTTTATCATCACCATAGATTTAATTTCGGAACATTTTAACAGGAGCCAAAATACTTGATTCTAAAATTCATTCTTTGCTCTTAACAGAAATATGTATAAAACGGGAAACAGAAAGCCCCGTGGGTTTTACGGCGGCTTGCTTAATCCCTCAGGAGACCTGGTGCATCTGGAGATGAGAGGGTTCATGCTCCAGGACCCTGGTCCACTGTGAGATTTGCAGTGGGTGGTTTGGAGGACTCAGGAGGAACTCAGCAGTTCTCAAATTGGATTTAGGAACAGTATATATGAAATCTGGGTCTCTAGAAATAGATTTCCTTAAACTGGTAGATACTATGCACCCCCAGAAAGTCCTTATGTACCAGAGTGGGGGTGGGGGGTGGCGGCACACAAGCCTCGGTTTGAAGAACATTGTTGATGGTATTCTTGATGTTCTAGTCCTTAAAATGGGTAGTGGGGAACAGGAGTATCTGTTTTATTTGTGAGGATGTGGAGAAATTGGAAGCCTTGTGCACTATTGGTGGGACTGTAAAATGGCACAACTGCTATGGAAAACAGTGTGATGGTTCCTCAAAAAATTAAAAGTAGAACTACCATACGATCCAGCAAGCCCGCATCTGGGTGTACACCCAAAAGAATTGAAAGCAGGATCTCAAAGAGATATTTTCACACCCATTTTCATAGCAACACTATTCACAATAACAAAGAGGTGGAAGCAACCCAAGTGTCCATTGACATATGAATGGATAAATGTATATATCATATAAAATGTGGTATATACATGTAGTGGAATGGATAAATGTGGTATATACATATAATGGAATACTGTTCAGCCTTAAAGAGGAAGGAAATACCGTCACATGCTCTACTATGGATAAAGCTTGAGGACATCAAGCCACATGACATAAGCCAGTAACCAAAAGACAAACACTATGATTCCACTTACATGAGATATTCTAAAGTGGTCAAATTCATAGAAACAGAAAGTAGAAGAGTGGTTATCAGGGGCTCGGAGGAGGAGAAAAGGGGAGTTGTTGTTTAAAGAGGAAGACACTCTTCTGCTCAAATCCCTGCAATGACTCCCCATTGCAACTAGAAGAAAGTTGTTCTAACGGCCAAAGTTGTTCTAATGGCCTCCAAAGGCAGGCTCGCCATACTTTGCTGGTTCATCTTCTTTCTCTCTCCCCTCACTCACTCTGCTCCAGCCTTCCTGGCCAGCCTGAAGTTTCTCCACCCTGCCAGGCCTGCTCCTGTCTTAGGGCCTTTGCTCTAGACAGTTCCTGTTTCTGGAACATTCTCTGCCCAGAAATTTGTTCGGTTAACTTCTTGGCTTCCTTCAAATCTTTGTTCAAATGTGACTTTCTCAATGAGGCCTACCCTGACTACCCTATTAGACCCTGCAACATACGGACCCTGCTCCATTCACCCCTTCCCCTTGCTGTATTTTCTTTTCTTCTATGCACTTACCATCTTCTGACATATTAATCTTTTTTTTATGTTTTTTGTTTATGTCTTCCCCTCCTAGAGTGTAAGCTCTCCCAGGGAGGGATTTTGTCTGTTTGTTAGTTAATGTGTATCCCAGAATGGTACTTTATAAATCATGGCTCCTCAATAAATACTTGCTGAATGTTGACTCAGTTTTCACAAGGGAAAGCACTGTTTCCCCAAGTGAATCTGGGGAATGCTAATTCTGAAGGATGCACCACATACACAAAAAGTGTCCTGTGGTCAACTAAGCTTGATGTCCCATTCTTGGAGATTGAAAATCATCACAAGTACCTGCTAGCATATTTTTGTGAAAATCTAAGCTTGTTTTATAAAATATTTTGAGAGAATTGATGAATAATGACACAAAAATGTTTAGAAATGAATGAAATTTGCACAAATGGCACATTAGGAGTATAGGAAAAGAGTCAAGGGAATAGAGGCAAATACCTACTTCAGTCCTATAAATAACAGACTTTATTGTACACTCAGCATTTAGGGCTAGCCAGCCTAATGTGCTGACCAAAGGCCACGCAGGCTCTGAACAACAAGCTGGGTCATGAGGACTTAAATGAGAGAAGAAGAGACAGTCATGAGTCCCATTGGTTGCACTGATTGCCAGGGAACCATCCATCCATTCATTCCAAAACACTGTTGTTCTTGGCACTATCACTGGGCCAGGCTGCGGAACACAGAGTGAGGAGTAAGGCAAAAATACAAGAGTTGGGAGATTCCAAGCAGTCTCCAAGATGAATACAAGATCTGGGGTTACAGGGTTAATTCTCTGGAGCTCCCTAAAGTCTAAGATGACAGTGGCCTCAGCAACAACACTCATGGTGGGGTTGGGGTGGGGGATGGAGAGGGTGGGGGCCAAGCATCTCAGGACACCTAAAGGGTCCAGGGGCATCCTACCTTGCTAGGCCCTACCTTGCTCTTTTTTAACTGCAGCCAACTAGAGAATCCTGGCAGCATAAGCAGATACATTTTTGCCTATCTCTATATTCTCAAATATTATCTTCAATCACACTTTATTATTCAAAGGACACGTCTTTGGCAAGAACAACTATTTGGAACACAACCAAAGAAGCAGGAAGTAACGGAAAAAAAAGACTCTGAATATCCAAGATAGAAAGCATGGAGTTTACTTAAAATTGAAGTACTTCACTTCTTTAAGAACTCCTTAGGCACTCAGCCAAAGCCTAGCGATTCTAAGGCAATCTATAGAGCTCCCAGATCATAGGAGAACCGAAATAGCAAGCAAGGCAGCAACAACTGAAATATGAGAGCAGAAGAGGAGACTGAAAAACCAGAGAGTGGACACAGTAATTGAGAAAGCTTCTCTCTTTGGGTGCAAAGACAAACTCCTGACATGTCAACGGACTCCAAGATATCACTGTATTGCAGTACGGGTTTTGCTCACAATAATGCCTGACTCATCAACAAAAATTCAGTTATGATCACTAACTCCATTTAAGTATGCCTGGATGCATTTTAGGAGGCTCTCCTTCCCAAAAGACTAAAGTTAAAAATAAACTGTTGGCTCCTAAAGGGTAAGCTTCAGCTAAGCAGAGTTAGCTAATATTTTTTGAACAATTACTTTGTGAGAAGTTATTTCACACATAATCTTTCCTTCAGTCCTTATACCAGCCACAAGAGATCGAGATCCTTATTCCCACTTTATAGAGGAGGAAGTTGAAGCTTGATGAAGTTAATTGATTTGCTCAAAGTCACAAAATCAATAAAAGGCAGTACTGGTTTTCAGATCCGGTTTTGTTTTGCTCTAAAGACTGGGTTCTTTAGATTTTCATGATCTATTCCTCTTCTTGGTTTTAGGCTCTGGTCCTGAGCACTCAGAAGTTGTATGAAATCGTATTTATAAATATTGTTGTGAGTAATTTTAGTTAATAGAGTTTTGTTAGCGGGCTTTATTTCTGCATTCAGTTATCAGTGACTAACTTCTACTTTGTATTTCTCACAACTGGTTTCTTTCCGAGGTTGGTATATTATTTGGATTCTTTTGTCTTTAGACATATCAACATCTCCTTGATGTATGTACATAGGTTAGCATGCTGCGGCGATTTATTTTGATTTATCTTGAATGACTAAATGATACAGTATTCTTAGGGAAAAATGCTATTACTTAACATTAATAGCTAAATCTGATAGGTGTTCAGTTATACTAATTTCTTCATTTTCTGAACATGCGCATATATTATAACAATGTTTAACTGTGACCTCAAGCTTGGAAACTACGTCAGGCAGGTAGGTGGCAATTTATGTTCCAAGCAAATGCAAACTCGTTGAGCTAAAACGTGAAGAAATGAAGCACTGATTGCAA
This sequence comes from Equus przewalskii, assembly GCF_037783145.1. NCBI lineage: Eukaryota > Metazoa > Chordata > Mammalia > Perissodactyla > Equidae > Equus > Equus przewalskii. Next base: position 19,059,426 of record NC_091849.1, on the reverse strand, counting down.
AATCTAAATTGCCTACGGTGTTGTGGAAAATTCCTAAAGAAACTGCTTAAAAAGGCAGAGTGATACCCATCGTGGATGTTTTTAGGCCATTCTCCAGATCAGCTCTCAAATGTTAAGCATAAAGTTTAATGTCCTATGCAGGCAACAATTTCTGCTGTTTTCCTGAAGGTGGACTCCTAGTATAATAAAAAGAACAATGGAATAGCCAAATCGGAATCCTACTTTTGCTGTTTACTAGCTGTATAACCTAGCTTCAAATGACCAGAAATTAATATTCTTGTGAATAAAAATGGAGATACATAATAATAAAAATGAAAATAATACCTACGCTTCCAACCTCATAGAGTTGGAGAGAATTAAAGGGGATGATGTAAACGAATATGCTCTGTGAGTATACAGTATCATTATATAAATATGTATTATTATTAAAATAGTAATTTTACGTCTTACATGGGTTAGATCATTGTAGATGGTTTTAATGTGGTTTTGTTGGTGATCATCTTTAGTTGAATCTAGACTGAATGTGTCATTATAATTTTATCTTCTTGAGGGGTTATGCCTTTGTAAACTTTGAGGACAGTTTTGAGTTTTGATGAGTATCTTTGGCTGGGTCTGGACTGGCACGGGATTGGTGTTGAGTTTTTACCAGTTCACAGCACCATGCTGCCCTCCTGAAACATGTCAGCATCGCTTTCAGGTCTTTTTGTTTGGCCTTTAATTTTAGAGACTAGTCGTCAGGATGAGCACTGGATCTTCTGGATTGACTTCACATTCTGAGCATGGTTCCATAAAGGAGATGAAAAAACTGATCCTGAAATCAAGCCTCATCCTACTGCAGATGGAAAACAGGTGAGACAGAGTGCCTGAAGGGTCACCCCTGCCACCTCATTTTTGAGCAACGTAATGCCTGCCCACAGGAATGACAGGTCTGTGTCAGGTGTGGGGGTGGGCCTCTTTTTTAGAGGAGGCAACACAGCCTAATGACAGAGAGCCCAGGCTCTGGAATCAGACAGACATATTTTTCTTAACCTCCCTAAACACACCCAAGGTACTCAAACTCTCTAAACTCCAGTTTTCTGATCTGTAAAACAGAGATTATAACAACTACCATATCGGCTATTGTCACCGGTAAATGAAACAACTTTTGTAAAGTTATGTCCAACTTTGTTATATATATTGCATATATTGTAAAGTTATACCTAATCATTATTATTATGAATCTACGATTGATAGATGATGGAAACAGAGATATAGGGGCAGTAAAAGAGGTCAATGAGTCTATGGTACAGCTCTTTTATATCTTAGACTCATATCCCACCCTCCAGAAGCCTATTTAATTAGTCTACAGTGTAACTAATCCATTCTCTTGATACTGAGTCATCTAAAAGTTTTTTTTAAACATTAATTGTACTACAGTATCAGTAGAAAAGAATTATTAAGATTTAACTTCTGTGCCATTTTGTTTTACAAGATCTAAGCACAGTTCTGCATTTTAAAGGAAAATTTTAGACTAGATTATAATCTGTGTTTTGTCAAGCAGAAAAAAATCTGTATAGGACTAATCTTCTGTTTTTAAATTTATGCTAAGGTGAAAACTACTTTTTGACATCTGAAAGCATAGCTTTGTTTCTGGAAAATTATGAGTGGCCTGAGCCTTTGCTTCATAAATACTACCCAAACTAGCCTATTTTTCTTTTCTGGCAGTTCACATCTGTGTTGATTTTTTTTTAACAGAGCTTTCAAGCCCCTTCTGCCCTCAAACACTTCCACTGAAGCTGTCATCTTGCTCAAGATAAGAGGAACATTGCTTCCGTTCTGGTCATTGTCTAGAACTGTGTGATATTTAATGAGTCTTTCTAGCCTGTTGATCCTCAAGCATATGCCTGTGTGTGAGTGAGTGTGTAAGAGTGGTGTGAGTAAAGCAGAGATTGTCATCTGATGGCGATGACATCTTATAAAGTCTCCACGGGGACACAGAATGGCCGTAGGGACATTTTTTTTGCCACTCGACAAGGGGCATGGGTTAAGAAACTCTGGCGGCAATTTAAAGTTCAGCGCAGCTTGTTGGTGATGCAACTCCTCAAGAAGGCCGGGGTGCGGCCGAAGCCTTGGAGGGCAAATTGTCAGTGTCTGCAAGGCCTTCAGCTGGGTTTGAAGGTGGCCTCCAGCTTCAAAAGTCACTGCCCACCTGCTTAGGTGGATTCTCCACCAAGTAGTCCTTGGCTGAGTAACAGCTCCCAGACAAACTGCTGATGCAAAAGCTTTGGACTTGGTTTCGAGGTGAAGCCTGGGGGCTCACATAAGCTCACTTTTCTTTAGTTTTTTACTATGAGTTCAGAGCGTGGCTTTCCTGAAAGCATTCTTCATCAGCTTGCCTACAGCACTTTCTGGAAAGGATCTTCAAGACTTCCAAGATTCTCAAAACGTATATATCTACTGAAAAAGTTTTCCACGTGCCAGTGATATGCTCAGGTGTCTGAGGGCAGAGAAGAGAAGGGGCCAGGTACCCATTTTTAGAACCCGGGAATGCAAAACACTTACCCGAAAGCACATAATGTAACAGTAACACCCGTTCTGGGGGGGGGCGTAAAATAATTCTCGATCCAAAGGGACGGAAGGAAATGATCGAAGCTAGAAGTCCTCCGTAGCTGCTTGTATGACACAGAGCGTGTCAGATCAGGGTGTGGGAAACCGTGTCTTGCCTAGAGGAACGTAAAGAGAGAGAGGGAGTCTGGGGCGCTGGCTAGCAGCACCGGGGGCTCCTCGGGCTTCCAGCGGCTGGTAGATTAACGCTTTGCGGCAAGGACTCCGAAGGAAAAAGCGTGAAAGGAAAGCGCAGGAAATTTTAGCCAGCACGGGGACAGGGAGGGGGGTGCCGCGATTGCGGGGAACCAAAACAGGGTGGGGCGGGGTGCTCTTTAGTGAAAAGCGCCCGCCTGGGTGACACGGGTGGCGGTCGTTTCGTGCGGCGGGGACACAGGACGGCAAGCTCGGGAGAAGGAGAAGAGAGGCGCCTCCCTCCGCCCGGGGCTGCGCGCCACCATCCGCAGGGCGAGGCGGCCGCGCCCGCTGGCGTTGCCTTCCCTCTCCAGGTCCGGGCTGGGCGGGCCGGGTGGCGCTCGGGGGCCGGGCTCCGCGTCGCCCCTTTCCTCCTCCCTCCCTCCCTCGTCGTCCCCGGCGGCTGGGCCAATGAGCGCCGAGAGGAGGGGAGCGGGAAGCGCAGCGCGCTGGGCCGCGGCCCTCCCACGGCACCCGTGGCCGCAGCGCCAACGCCAAGTTTGCGCCCCGAGAGTTTGCAACCGTTCGCGTTCCCCGGCCTCGCCGCTCGGTCCGGGCGAGCGAGGCGGCCGCGCGCATCTTGGGGCAGCCACCCACGGGCACTCGGTTCGGAGGGCACCGAGCGGGGCGGCGCGGGCTGGAGCCGGGGCGGCCGCCTCCCGAAGATGCAGGATGGCAGCAGCGCCGCCGTCCAGCCTCTCCTACCGCACCACGGGCTCCACCTGTCTGCACCCGCTCAGCGAGCTCCTGGGCATCCCGCTGGACCAGGTAGGGAACTGCTGGCGGCCTGGCCGCGGCCGGGCGTGAGCGCTGGAACCCCCCTCCCCAGGCGATGCGGGCGGAAAGCCTGGGGGAAATGTTATCTACCTCCGTCCTCCACCCCTGTAGCCTATTTTACTGCTACAAACTAGAGTAAAAGGTGGAACTTTTTTTTTTTTTTTGAGTTGATGTTTTTCTCCTGTAACTGAAAAAAATTGGTGTACCCTGCATGGCAGGTTCGAATGAACTTTTTTTTCTTTCTTTCTTTTTCTTTTCTTCTTCTTCTTCTTTTTTTATTTAAAGTTTTGGGTTACCTTGTTTTCTGTAACCAAGTTCTAAAGAATTCTGATAAATGAATCAACTGTCTCTTCCATCAGTGTAGTGAAGTCTTTGTTATTTTCAGTTTAGATGACCCTACTTAAAAAATAAGCCTGATTAATCTGTAGGCTATAGCTTTTGAATGAGAGACGTGGATTTTAGATTCCAGCACTGAGACTTGTCAAATCACGGTGACGGTTATTTTATACCATGTGTGATGTCCATTTGAAAGGGCGGAGGGACACGGGACACTATGGTTTTCCGAGGGCCTTAGTTTATTCAGTCAGTTTATCCTTGAGGGTCCAGGCTTCTGAATAGGACAGGTTAATGGGAGAAGAGGAGTTCTGTCTAGGAGTTGTCTGCTACCATTAACATGGAAAATGGCGACAACAGTAAGGCCAGGTGAGAAATTGTCCTGAGGGTTGAGGCTGTCTTCACTCATTTTCTTGTCTCATTGCATGCTGCAGGCTCGATCTGCCATGTATTTCTTAGTGAGTCAATAAACACGTGTTGATTTAAATGGAACTGGGTAGAGCATGCTGGAGGAGGGCCTGATGGTTTCATGCTGAGTTTTTGCCCAGTTTTCTTCCCCTGCCTCTCACTAAGTGATCTTTCTTTAAATGCTTCTTTTCTTCAAACAAGAGCATACCTGCTGCCCTTTCCACTCACATTCCTTCAGCAATGAGGAAGTGAGACCTGGACGTCTGCCTTACTCACATACTGTTTACTGAGCCACCCTTCTACCTGGCACCCTCTGAGGATATCATTTGTAATTCCACCTAGTCTGACCATTGCCTTCTCATCAGTTGCAAAATCCAGAAAGTCAGGTAATTGGGAGAGGTATCAGATGCTAACTCGTGCTTTTGTAAATTACTCTTCAGTTTGCAGTGAGGATGGGAGAGACCCCAGGACCTAGGCAAAGGCAGAAATATTAGCAAATTCTTTAGCCCTGAAACTAACTCATAGCTGAATTTCCTTAGGGGAGTTTGTTTTGTACTTACCCCTCCGCCCCCTTCAGAATTTATTTTAATTGCTTTTTCTGTTTTAAGCTATTCTGCACAGCTAGAGAGAGGAATCCAGGGAGGTTTTTTTGTATGGAAAGAGGTAGATAGTTAAGGGACCCTGGTGAGTTATGGTGCTAGCCTCATGTTATTAGGCGCTTTTTGACTGCACCCACCCCATCCCCAATCTCCTGGATTTCTGTCAAAGGAGCTCTGTCTTTAACTTACAAAAAAGAGCAAAGAGGCTTAGGGATGTTTAAGGCTGGGTGGGAGTGATTTCTGGGATGAACTGAAGGAAAAATGTGGGCGATGGGCAAGGAAGGAGACCTGTGATCTCTTAGGTCTTAGGACAGCTCCACCGCTCTTGCTCTCCAGCAGGGTCAAATCTGAGTGACTCTTGGTGGAAGAAGCACTTGTAGGGCAATGCCCCAGCCAGCTTATTTTAGGCCCAGGGAAAAGTCCCAAACCATAAATAATGTGGTTTGAGGCTAAATTGTGGCTTGAGAGTTTGGAAGCTTGATGTGTTTTTCTCCTTCACACTTTCAAGGGCTTTTTAAGGTCTTAGATGTCAGGCTGACTTGGGTGTCATTCCTGCTCTACCAGCAAACTTCCTTTGTGACCACTTCTGTGACCGCTGGCTGGCACTCTACCCTCTCTGGGCCTCACGTCCTCATGTGTAAAAAGGGAGATAGCAATAAGAACTGCACATTGGAGTTGAGAAATGTGTATAGATCTCAGATGCCCTACATCAGGAAGGTCCATCTATCAGACAGAGTCCTGTCAGGAAACAGAATTTAACTCATTGGCTCATTGGGTTACAATGAGGAAACTTGAAAGAACTACTTTGAGGTATGTGTGCAGCATTAAGGTGGACACTGGCAAAGATGTTCAGGTACCAAGATCTGGGTGCTGAAGGGGAAAGAGGAGGAAGTCTTGTTGCCATTGTCCACTGAGACCTGCCCCCACCTCCTGCCACCTCAACCCTTCTCCTTACCCCACAGCCCTCCATCTCTTGCCACTGCCCCCCAGTGGTCAGACCCCACCCAAGGCTCGCTGGCTTGGGGTGCCTAGGTGATGCGGTCTGCGGGGCCTCCTCCCGGGGCACAGGCCATGGAAGAGAAAGGTAGAGCCAGACCTAGAGGACAATCCAAGGATAAGAGCAGAGTCCTTGATGAATGCTTGCTGCTGTCCCATTGAAAAGTGACTTTTTATTGGCCTGCGTTATGCTAAAAATTATAAAACATGTACTTCAGGTTACCCAAATAGTTCTTCATATGCTACTTAAGGCCACTGAATCTTTTTCCCACTGATTTTACATTTCACACTTAGATTCATAATTTCTGAATTGACTGCACTTCTGAGAATGACTTTGGATCCTGGGCGTCCCCATGTCAAGAAGTTTATTATTTGCAAAAAACTGAAATATCCTTTGAGCACTGTACTTCATGAGTGGAGAACTCTTTCATTATTTTTCATTTGATTCTTCCATTTATCTGTTCTGTCAACTCCTGGGGGAAGCCTGGGTGCAGTTGTGACTATTCTGAGGAAAAGTCTATTATTTGAGTTTCCAGGGACTTTTACTAGTCTGACATCCTAAAGATGTTCAATGTAAAATTTAATTAGAAACAAATAGAGCACAGCAATTCAGATGCAGAATATAGGAAATGGAGGATGACTTAGGGGCCTCCACAAGTGTCTCACAGATGAGTTTGTTGAGAGTTGTGTTTCTAAAATAGTGAGTCCCTGTCTGTCTAGCAAATATGGAGCTCTGGCTGTTACTAGGATTATTCAGAAATAAAGTTTCACTTACCCAGGACAAGTTAGGGAAGAACTTTTCTTTCCCATTTAGGGGGAATCAAGGAACGGAGGCTGAGTGTTTTATTTTTTGTTTAAATCGCCTGCTCATGCTGTCTCCACTTTGTTTTGGTTGTGGAGTGTGACAGGATCTGTCTTTAAACTAACCATAGCCTTCCAAGTGTGCAAGATTGACTCAGCTACCAGGATGGATGCAATTATGTTGACATTATTAATTTGTGTGGTGCACGGTCCTGTCCTACGAGCTGTGAAAGCTCAGAAAGAAACTGTTTTCTGACTTTAAGGAATTTACAGTTTGGTTGTGGGGCACTCTGAATACCAAGGCTATTTTTACCCACTGCCACCCCCAAATTTTTTGTGTGTTTGCATAAAGTATCAACTCAGTGTTAAATTACGATTCTTTGTCTGGGTTCCTTTCTTTTTTCCCCCTCTAATTTAATCAGCAAAAAAAGGGACAAGGGAAAAATAGTTCAGGAATTAAGAATCCAGGAAATGGGGCCGGCCCGGTGCCACAGTGGGTAAGTGAGCACATTCTGCTTCTTCGGCACCCCGGGGTTTGCGGGTTCGGGTCCTGGGTGCAGACATGGCACCACTTATCAAGCCAGGCTGTGGTAGACGTTCCACGTATAAAGTAGAGGAAGATGGGCATGGATGTTAGCTCAGGGCCAGTCTTCCTCAGCAAAAAGAGGAGGATTGGCAGCAGATGTTGGCTCAGGGCTAATCTTCCTCAAAAAAAAAAAAAAGAATCTAGGAAATGATTCTGAGATTAAAGCAGCAAAGATTTAGGACTATTAACATAAGCTTGTGTTAGAATTTAAAAGGCTAGATGAATGAAGACCAGCTCTAAAGACCTGATGCTCTCCACTAATGGTGGTATCAGCAGTGCGTTTCGATTATTCCTCTGGGCCCTCTGACCACAAGGTGTCTTTACCTGCCTGGAGCTTTCAGTTGTCTGGTTGGTTCCTTTGGTTATTCTTGGAAAGGCCAACCTTCATTTCTCTTCTTATCTGAGTCTTGCCCTTTGTTAAAAGCTCAGCTCACATTCCACAGTCTTATGTATTATTAAATCAATTGATTATTAAATCAATTAAATATTTATTTAATGCTGTTAGTGCCAGCTCCCTGGCCAGGTGATAGAAACAGAAGGATGAAAAAAATCAAGGTCCCCATCCTGGAAGAGCTTATAGACCAGTAGAGGAGACAAAAGATCCATGTAAGTATAGAAGGGCCATACACTCACAGACCTGTGTAGGCGCTTGTAGAGGTTTGTAGATGGCGCCTGCTGGAACAGAGAAGGGAAAGCCACAGCGCACGTTGGACTCCTGTAAATTTACTGTGTACCTTTGACATGGTTTACACTTGACGTTTAGTAAATGTTACCGTATATTGTTAGTTACCTTGCTGGATTTATATGCTGAATTTCAAACTAATTTATTTATTTATTTTGAGATTTTATTTTTCCTTTTTCTCCCCAAGAGCCCCGGTACATAGTTGTGTATTTTTAGTTGTGGGTCCTTCCAGTTGTGACATGTGGGTAGCCGCCCAAGCATGGCTTGATGAGAGGTGCTATGTCTGTGCACAGGATTCGAACTGGTGAAACCCCGGGCTGCCGAAGTGGAGCACCCGAACCTAACCACTCGGCCATGGGGCCTGCCCCCTCAAACTAATTTGGAGTTTTCTTGAGGTCGAGGTTTTATCCCTCCTTGTATTCCAAGGAAGAAGTAGGTGCTCACTAAATATTTTAGGCATCCCTGGTGGTCTAGTGGTTAAGACTGTGCTCTCACCACTGCGGCCCCAGTTCATTTCCTGGTCAGGGAACCATACCACCCGTCTGTCGCTTGTCATACTGTGTTGGCTGCATGTTGCTGTGACGCTGAAAGCGATGTCTCTGGTATTTCACATACCAGCAGGGTCGCCCATAGTGGACAGGTTTCAGTGGAGCTTCCAGACTAAGACAAACTAGGAAGAAGGACCTGGCCACCCACTTCTGAAAAAATTGGTCATGAAAACCCTATGAATAGCAGCGGAGCATGGTCTGATACGGCCCAGAAGGTGAGAGGATGGCGCAAAAAGAGCAGGGCTTAGCTCTGCTGAACTCAGGGCCTCTAGGAGTCAGGATCAACTCGATTGCACTAACAACAATAAATGGTTATCATTAGTAACACTATATGCCAATGTTAAGGATATATATTATCAAATTTCAATATATAGAATCTGGTTTTTAAAGTGGACAGTAGATTGACCTTTGTGGGAGAAAGGGTCCATGTAATTTCCCGCTCATTGCTGCCTCCAGACCATACCCTTGGGTTTCTGCCTTGAACAGTCTGCTCTTCACGTTGCGGCTTTCCAGTTTACACCAGCTTAGGGTGCTTATGACAGGCCACAGAACATCAGTCTGCAGAGAGCCACTTTATTTTTCTTTTTTGGCCTCAGTAGTTCCTGCAAAGTCAGGTCTCCTCTCTCCATTTAATTCCCCTTTCACTGTCTGATAATGAAAATGATTAACCTGCAGGAGGAAAATAATGTGGTTAGACCACAAACAACAAGTATTGAGTTTCTGCTGTGTTCCGGGAAAATTCCTGGGGCTGTGCTAGGCTGTGATGATTCAAACATGAATAATATAGGGCTCTTCCTCAAAAAGCTCATTGTTGGGTAGGAGACGCACATGTCAACCGGTGTGGCTCATGTCTAGGACCTGGACCAGCAGCATCAGTCCCGAAACTTGTTAGAAATGTCTGTCCTCTGCCTGGTGCCTCTATCTGCTGCTCTGGGGCCAGGCCCAGCCGTGGGGGATTTAGTGAGCCCTCCAGGTGGTGCTGATGCTCCCCAAAATTTGAACTCCCCTGCTGCACACAGATAATTGGGATACAAATTAATCAAGGACAGTGGAGGGGGCTGAGTGGTGGTTGCCAGAGAACTTCTCACAGGTGAGGAGGAACAAGAGTTGGGTCTTAAAGGGTGAAGAAGGCTTTGTCATGCAGAGTGGGTGGAAAGAACATGGAGGACAGAGGTGCGGAGGTGTGAAATTATGTGGTTCATTCAAGGAACTGAGTGTCCACTGAAGTGCCTGGTGGGCTGCACTTGTGTGGGCTGCTGGACTCCAGGTGGGAGAAATAAGCATGGGCCACATCACAAGGAAGCTGAAAGGCTCTGTTGAGGGGTTGGCACTTCATCCTGCAGATCAGGACTGTCAAACTTTTTCTATAATTGGCTAGACAGTAAATACTTCCCACTTTGCAGGCCATACAGTCTTTGCTACAACTGCTCAACTCTGCCACTGTAGCAGGAAAGCAGCTGTAGACAATATGTAAACAATTCGGCCTGGCTGTATTCTCATGAAACTTTATTTATGGATACTGAAATTTGAATTTCATATAATTTTCATGTTCTGTGAAATTTTCTTTTCTTGATATTTTTTCAGGTCGTTTTACAATGTAAAACACATTTTTAGCCTGCAGGCCACACAAAAACAGGCAGGGGGCTGGATTTGGCCCAAGGGCCCAAGCCCCTGGGATAGACTAATATTCTTCAAAATTTGGTGTGTGGACCATCAAGAGAATCTCTTGCCACGCCTGTTTCTGGGATCTGGCCGAGACCTAGTGAATCTGAATATCAGGGTGGAGGGGTCCCCGGCTGATTCTTATGCCAACTGAAGCTTAGAGCCACTGCTGCCATCAAAGGGAAGGCATTGAAAGGATTAAGTTGTGAAGGGATTTTCGTTTTGTGAGGTGATGCAGACGGTCACGGCTGAAGGATGCAGGGATGCAGGAGGAGCAGAGGATGAGTGAAGGTTTAGGGTAGGCTTTATGGGGGAGTGGAGAAAGAGCTGACAAGGATCAGTTTACTGGGTTGCTGAGTATACTCAACCCACTGAAAACCAAACATTTTAGAGGGATGACTTTGTGCCAATATGTGATGTTTCTCTTTCAACAGCTCCTTCTAGGAACAAAAGTAAAACAGACAGCTGGACCTTTGCAGAGAAGGTTGTTGGAGGGCTAAGAAGGAAGTGTGTTGAAAGATGCTGACAAGTAGTTGGAAGTGATGAAAGTGAAAAGGGAGTATCTAGAGCTGGGAGGGACTCTGAGGAGCAGGTGCAGAGGAAGTGAGAGAGCTGGAGGCTGGGATGTTAGAGTGGAAGATTCCTCATGAAGCTTTCCTGGATGATGAAAGTCAGGGTGCAGACACGGGAATAGGGGTGAAGGTCAGTTCGGTTTAGCAAGCCAAGGGACTGGGGCATTTGATGGATTGTCCTCCTAAACACTGAAGCTGCCCAGGTTGACTGGGGATATGAGGAGCAGCAAAAGACTGTGGTAGCTAAGCTTTCTAGGAATGTGGAGGTTGGTGGAGTCTGACAGAGTGAAGAAGGACCAGAAAGGGTATGACCCGCTCTGCTATCTGGCACTCAGCCAGCTGCTCTGCAGGCAGCATCTCATTTACTGTTTGGAGTCTGGGTGGAGTCTGGAGGGAGGAAAGGTTTCGTGTAAGGATGGTGGAAGAAAAATGGTCCAAAGCAGCAATGGGGAATCTGGAAAAGCAGTGAGTTTTTTCGCTCTATTTGCCGGTTGTAGTGGTAAAATGAGAAGCAAATGCCTGGAGGCACATAGTTCTCCAACAAGGCTAAGAGGGAAGGGAGAGAGCTGGGAAGGCTCCAGTGAGGACTTTGAGAAGGTCAGCAGTGGGAGGGAGGGAGGTCGGTGGTGGGAAGATGAGTCATGGAGCAGGGGGAAGTCAGGAGCAGCAGAGAGCTGCAAGTTGCTAAGTGGAGCTTGCATGCTGGTCATGAGGGTCGGGGGTGAGAGGGACGGTTCTAGGCAGGTAGAGGTGCCTGCACGGGTCCTAGAGTCCTGATAAGGGCGTGGCCAGTGACTGACCCTGAGCATTTTGGTCTTTCTTGGAGCTGCACATGAATGTAATAGAAAGTTCCTTTGTGGGTCTGAAGAGATTGCGGTTGGGAGGTGGAAGGTGGCTCGCAGAAACATCAAAGGATGAGCTGTATTGAGGGCCTACTGTGAGGTATAATCCTCGAATTCCAAAGAATTGAGAGGACAAGGCTGGGAGAGTTGGGGACGTCCCTTAGTGCAGCCCTGTGGGAGTCTGTGCGCGTACAGAGCAGGAGGATGAGCAGTCTCCATTCTAGGGGACCCTGGGTGAGTCCAGGATGTGGGCTGGCCTGGCTGGAAAGTGCTGGCTGGTGTCACAATCTGGTGGCTTGATTTGACAGTAATTGGAGGGAGGTCAGAGAGAGTGCAGGCGTGGCCATATACTTCCTGGCATTTCAAGCAGAGGCCTAGTGGATCCTTGAGCTTGTTGCTGTTGTGGAACAAGAGGTGGTTCTTCACACGTGGGCTCACTTTGCCCGTCTGGCTTAATGACACCAACGACTCCGTATATTCAATGCTTATGCTATCAGGCCTCAGCCTCCTGCTCTGTGTACATTATCTTGTTTAATTGGCAGCACTAAAAGTTAAACCCCAAATTTCAAGTTAAGAAAGAGGCTGGGGGCCGGCCGTGGTCGAGTGGTTAAGTTCCTGTGCTCTGCTTTGGTGGCCCGGGGTTTCACCAGTTTGGATCCTGGGTGCGGACCTAGCACTGCTCATCAAGCCACGCTGAGGTGGTGTCACATGGCAGAAATAGAAGGACCTACAACTAGAATATACAGCTATGTACTGGGGGGCTTTGGGAGAAGAAGAAGAAGGAAAAAAAAGAAAAACAGAGGAAGATTGAGCAACAGATCTTAGCTCTGGGCCAATCTTAAAAAAAAAAAGGGAAAGAAAGAGGCCTCCCAGGCTTAGGTAACTGCCTGAAACCCTGAGGCTGGGAAGGGGCAGAGGCAGGCTGGAGTTCAGGACTATCTCTGTAGGCCTTGCTCCTGGTCACTGCACTGCGTCCCAGCCACCATTTCCTGTGCACTGTACTGTCATCACGGTGGACTATTTATTTCCTTCACCTCAAATACTTCCGCTCACGCTCTTGCTTCTCCCTGAGTCCTCATTGTGGTCCTCATTTCCTTTTTTACCTCCTCGTCTCTGTACCCCTGGCCTTGTTGTCTCCTCTCCACTTGGGGAGCCCCCTCCTGCTCCCCTAGTGCCAGATGGATCCCTTCTTTTTCTTTGTTTCTGCTGAGCATTCTCTTCATACCGCATTGTGCCTCTTACCTTATGTCTTAGATACTTATTGGTCTTTCTGCCCTGCCTGACTCTGAGAGGCTTCTTTCAATACTGACTTATTGAGTGCCGGATGCCAAACATTAGGCTAGAATGGGGACACAGATTAATTAGAGTCTGTGCCTTCTAGAGACAAACCTATAAGCACTTGGTAAACTACTATATTACTGTAAACCCTTGTAAGACAGTGTTCACGATGCTCCAGGAGATGGGTGCACGCGCCGTTGCCTGAGGACACGGGGCCTCAGCACCCCTGGGTGAGGGGACGGACTTTGTGGGAACTGCTGCTTTAGGAGGAGAAGGGGAGTGTGCTAGGTGAGGCCAGGTGGGATAGGCAGAATATTCCGGGAAGAGGAAGCTGTTCGAGCAAAGGTATTGAGACTCGAGAAAAAAATGAACCTTCTTTGTGGGCAGTGATGGTGAATGAGTCTTAGTCATCTTGGTAGGCTTCCTACAAAATAGGAACTAAACAAGCGATGGTGCGTTGAAATGGAATTTTATTTACATTCTTGCATTGGAATGAAGGACTAAATTAAGATTAAAATTGGGAGCCAGTTCTTTTTACCGACTAGTTAGGTCTGTTTATTGTTTGGAACCAGCCTTTCAGATTGAATAGGCCTAGTTTCTGATTTGAAATTTAATTAATGGCCCAATTGATGATAGTTCAATGTTAATCTTGGGTTGTTTAAATATAAAATACTCCGTTCCCATTTGCATTTTGTGGAGTTGATGTATACATCACATGCAATTATAAATGCACATTTTAATATTTTTTGTACCAGTTGTCTCAGGTTTGTGTGAACAACATGTAGAACTTTCCTTGTAGCTGTCTAAAGTCAAGTTACACATATAAAAGCTACCACATACCCAGTGCTCCCAAGTGTTCTGCAAGCATGGCCTCCGAATTACATTTATAAAGAAAATTTTTGTGAGAAGTTTATATCTAAGGAGATAAAATCTGGAAATATCTTTTGTGGCAGCAACTTGTGAAAAGAATTCAGTGTGTGTAATTTAATAACAGTGTTTGGTTGTGTGCCTTCTAGAGCTTTCTATTTTAAGTCAGTCAACCCTTTCAGTAAACAAGATAAATGGAAAACTCGCTGCAGTCTTATTAATGACAATTTCTAGTAGTTTTACCAGGATAACACAAGCATAGAATGTTGTGAGTGGGAAAAGTAACTTCAAATGGTTTATATTGGTTAAAAATGTGTTTTATTATAAGACTGCTGTCCCTCTGGGCTTAAGAATCACAGCCTTCTGCCACAAGATGAACTCGTTAAGCCATTTGTAATGTGTTTTTTAGGTGTCCAAAAAATATGCGCTTGGTGAATCATTTACCAACTTCCCTGTAATAGTAGGGCTCTGCTTATAACTTTTTAAAGTTATCAGTGGTTAATCTTCTTTTATGCATTAGTAATATCGACCTGATTTGAAGTACGGTTTTGGAAGTCAGCAGCATTAACGTGGTTTCAAGTGTTGAAGATTTCTGGGGATTTCCCAACCGTGATAGCATTACAGATAGTCCATTCTCAGGTTTATTTCCCAAAACAACAACACAGAGCTCAGGTTCTGGTCTTATCTGATAAACAGCAGGGGCCTGTTGGAAAAGTTTTGTTCAGATGATTCTAAATTCTTATTTCAAACAAGTAATTAAAATAAAAAAGACTGTGTTTTGTTCCCTCCACTCCCCTCACTTTTGTCTCATTCATCGTTCTGTAGCTCTAATTTGAAACAGAGGCAGCAAAGGTGTACAGCAGAAGCTTGCTAAGGCCTAGAGGAAATTGCTAAATTCGGAAGTCATTTTGTGAAATTTCTTGAAGTGGTTCAGCTATGAGTGTCACTGCGTTGAGACTTCTTTGTGACCAAGACTTTATTTTTTTCCTAGCACTCTTTTTGGGCTCTGTCTTTGTTTTTATCTTGTCTTATTTATTTTAAATTTTGTGTATTTATTTATCAATTTTGTTTAAAATTTTTCGTTTTAAATAAGTTAAATTTTTTGTTTTTCTTTTGTATAAATACAGTTTTAAAAATTAGTTTTCTGACTAGGTAGCTTATATATTTAGCATCAAAATCAGAAGGCAGATTAGTCATCCTCCCCTGTGCCTGCCCCAGGGTTGCAGCTGCCCAGATCACCTCCCCGCTGGCAGCCAATGGCATCTGCCTATGCATACATGTGCACAGAATCTTTCTATTTTCTGACACAAGCGATAGTGTGCAGTTACTCCACTCCTTGCTTTTTACTTTTTTTTTAACTTAACAGTGTCTCGTAGGGATTGATTCATATCTGCATATACAAAGCTCTTATGACATTTGACTTCCTTTCTCCCTTTTCTGAGAGTTCTGTTTCTGTGCTTCCAGAAACTGCCTTGTTTTGTAGCAAACGCTGAAAGTGCTGGTGTTCGTGGGTGAGGGGGCTGAGGGCTTCCCACGTCGGCACAGCCTCCTCTGTTCACATTCCCCAGGATACGGAGAGCACCGAGCACCACTAATAATGGGACACATGGGGGAAGAGCACTGAGCTTGGGAGAGGCAGAAGATTGAAGTTCGTTTCCAGTTTCCTCTTGGATGGAGAGAAGCACACTCTCGACTTAGGCATGAAGACATCAAAGATGCCCGCATCCATTGAGCTTCAGGGCTGCAAATGGCTCTGCCTCTAGCCTGGTGACAGAGCGCTTCTCCAGAATTCTGGGTATCCCCATCTGCTGGAAATGATGCTCAGTAGGCCCTCTTCAGCTCTAAAATTTTGTGATTCCAAGATCTTCAACAGTAGCAAGGAAGGCTTGGTTTTAGATTGTAAAGAAATACTTCTTGGGGGTAAACCCCACAAACCAAGACTGTTTTTCTTTTTACTTTTTAGTGGATGTCGCTAAAAGGATTGTACTTGTTTATTTTACTTTCTTATTTCTCTAAATGAAATGTGTGCTTTTTGATACATGTTGGCTGAAGTGAATTTACTGTCGGGGCTCTGGAATCTTCTCTCTTCTTTCACCTCCTCATTAATGTCAGAATGCCTTAGGAACTTATGTGCTTTGCTCTGAAAAAGATAATAAAGAAGAGCTTCTAGTTCTTGTCTACTAGAGATGTTCAGGTGTTTTTCCCCTCTTCTCCATTCTAAAGATAATTGCCCATTTGTCTTCTTACAATAAATGTTAACTTGCCTGCAGGTTATTTAACAAAAAGGGAAGCAAATCAACATTTATATGAAATTACACTCAGAGAGCCATTTTAACAAATTGTAGAGGGAAGGACAAAAAGATTTTTTATTTTTTTAATGTATGGGGCCTAGGGGTGGCGTGTACAAAAAGGGTATGGTGAAAGACTATCTTAAACTCATTTTTGTAATCTCGGCCTTCCTGGGTTAATATTTACCTTAGTTTTATAGTTAGCTTTACTAAGTTGCAAAACGTAAGTCAACTTATGTGTTTTTTTATCTTTCTCCTGAAATATTTAGAGTGTCTTTATCTACCGGTTTTGTTATCTTATTTTAAAAGAAGGGCAAAATGAGGCTATAAACCAAAAACTATCATTTCATCAAGGTACAAGGTGGGGCTCTATTTCATCATAATAACGAACGATGACTGTGCCTATTAGCTAGTTGAAATCGCAGAGTGGATTTGAAGACAGGTAGCGGGCTGTAAAAGGGTTTAGAAATTGGTCACTTACAAGTTTTTGTGAGAGCTGGAAAACCATCTCTTGTGTACTCGGCAACTCTCAAACATTTATTAGAGTAATATGTATCTAGATTTGGTTCTCTGTTGCAACGTTTCTAGAAGAATTGGAGAAGTTAGAAGAGATCAAGAAAATTGGTCATAAGAACAGCTAGACTAAAGTTGCTAAACCAAAGGAAATGGAAGTAGCTAACATGCTCAGTCATCGTGGAGTGGCCATCAGTGAGGACCTTAAAATGCTGGTTAGGCAGCCATAGGTTGGGTGTGCCAGGGACGCGTCTTATTTCCTGAAGAAGGTCTTGAACTTGATGGCCTTGCAGACCTCCTTTGGTGTGTTATTTTATAATTAACCCTCTTTAGCTCAAGTGAAAGTATCAAGGGTCTAACCAGTATTTCAAGAAATGACTTGCACATCACTTAAGGATTGCCCTTTGCTTCCTAATAGATGGATCACATTCCTTGGTAATTTTTTTTTTTTAATATTTAATGGTGGGTTTTTTTTTTTTTAACTGGGAAAAGTTTGCTCTGAGCTAACATCTCTTGTCAATCTTCCCCTCTCTCTTTTTTTTCCTCCCCAAAGCCCTCGTACATAGTTGTATATTTTATAGTAAGTCCTTCTCGTTCCTCTATGTGAGCCGCCTTCACAGCACGGCTACTGATAGACCAGTGGTGTGGTTCCACGCCCTGGAACCGAACCCTGGGCTGCTGAAGCGGAGCACGCTGAACTTTCAAAACTGAAAAATCAACATTGGTATATTAACTATTAAATAAATCCCAGCCTTTTTGAATTTCACTAATTTTTCCATGAATGTCCTCTTTCTATACCAGGATCCCATACCTTACAATTCACCCACTTAAAGTATACAATTCAGTATTTTTTAGTTTATTCACGAGGTTGTATAACCCTTGTCACCATCTAATGTTAGAACACTTTTGTCTGCCCTGAAAGAAACCCCATATCTTTAGCAGTTCCCATTTCCTCCCAAATCCCGCCTCCCACCTCTCCCCCCAGCCCCTGGCAACCACTAATCTACTTTCTCTCTCTATAAATTGGCCCATTCTAGACATTTCACATCAAGGGATCATATTATATGTGTCTTTGTGATTGGTTTTGTTCATTTTCAAGGGTCTTTGATGATTTTCACTTGGGTGCTCATGCTCTGTTGTACTTTGTCTGTGGGAATATTTTGAGACCTGGATTTAAAGCACAATCCTTTTGAGAGAAATTGAGTTTTCTTCTGCCAGGGTACCTGGGAGCACTCCTAAGCTACATTCTCTTGAAGTGCATTTCCTGCTTTAGGTTTTTTTTTGATCGTACAAGGCATGTGAACTTAGGCCTCCAAACTCTCATTCTCAGAGGAGTCTTTGTACATTTTGTCTCTCCACCCAGAGCCATATAAACATATATCCCACTCTCTCCCTCTCTGAGGAGGGCCTTTTTCCCTAGTGAGGCGTCACCTTCCAGAAGTTTAGGAGGGGTTCTGGCTTCAAGACCTGTCTTAGCTTTACGAAGTGTCTAGATCTTCTTCCCACCACTCCTTTCTCGGTCTGTTTTGTGTCTGGTGCCCAAGCTCCAAGCTACCTGGATGGGCGTATGTCCCAGGGCAAATGCCAGGGGTCCTTACATCTCTGATTTCTGCTTTCTTGTATTTCTGGCTTCTGAGGAATTTTCTTACTTTTCCACCAGCTGTGCATGAAAATGATCAAGCACATCAATCTGAACTCATGTTTAGCTTAATATAGATATAGATGGTTACTTGTAGGAATATTTATGGATATGTGTATATTCGAGGGTTAATACACACACATATATTTCCTTGCTTGATAAGCTGAGAGAGAGACTACAAGGAGTGACACTCCGTTAGCAATGAGAACACCTACACTTAGATCTTGGTTTCTAATACCATTCTCGGGCTCCTTGGAGAAATGGCTGATTCTAGGACTAGGACAGGAAATACACAAGATGAGCCTGTCGTATCTCGTAGTGGCAGAAAGTAAGAAAGTACAAAAACAGAAACAAAACCCATAATGATGAAAGTGTGTCAAATGGACATAGGAACTAACTGAAAGAGCTTCCAATGGCCAAAGCTGGAACAGTTTGAGCAGAAAAATAAAGACGTATTAGATTGTAGAAGTATAGATTAAAGAAGTATGTTATAGATCTGTAATTTATAGATTATAAAAGTATTAGATTATACGACAAAGTATAAAATAAACATCCATGAGTTCATACTGATATAAATAAATATTTGAATAAGTAAATAAATGGGGGGAAAATAGACAAATCTTCCTACGGAGAGATTCCAAATAATTCATGTAGATGCTCCGCCCTCAAGGAGGGGGAGCATACATAACTCTCCACTCCTTAAGTATGGGTTGTGCATAGTGACTTCCTTCCAAAGAGGACAGTATGGAAAAGGAAAGAGGGTGGTGGGAGTGCAGCTTTACAGTGGAGGAACCGAGTAAGCTTGACCTCAGCCAAGTGATCAAGGTCAGCATCAATAGTGATAATTGTATCGATAGTGTGTTACCTTCTTTGTAGTCTTCCGCCCCCAAACCCATTCTCTGTCTAGTTATGGGAAAAATATCAGACAATTACCAATTGAGGGATTCTGTAAAATACCTGACCAGTACGCCTCAAAACTGTCGTGGTCATCAAAAACAAGGAAAGTTTGAGAAACTGTCATAACTAAGAGGAGTCTAAGGAGACATGACAACTAAATGTAATATGGTATCTGGATGGGATCCTGGAACAGAAAAAGGGGTTTAGGTAAAAACTAAGGAAATCTGAATAAAGTATGGACATTAGTTAATACTAGTGTATCAACATTGGTTCATTAACTGTGACAAATGTACCATAAGATGTAAGATGCTAATAATAGGGGAAACTGGTTGTGGGCTATTAGGCAACTCTATATTATCTTTGCAATTTTTCTGTAAATCTAAAACTATTCTAAAAACTAAAGTTTATTTAAAAACTGATGCTTTTTATTTTTAATCCAGGGTCATTAATTGTGCTATATCTGTGAATATCAAACTCACCATATTGGCAGAAAAGGATGTTGAGACCTGTATGTTTTTAGATAATTTTCTAGTCAGAAGAATGTTATGAAAATATGCAGTTAGTGCTTTAGATTTATTGTTCGCTTTAAAGTTATATTTATTAAAATTTTTGCATTCATCTGTGTCACACCTCAGGCTCCTCATCATGTAATTTTCATGAATGAATCGTTGTTTAATAAGATAAATATTTCTCTCCCTGTAACATCAAACAACAGAGCCACCTCCAAACAAACTTCCCATGTGTTTACCATTGCTCACTGAGATATTTCCTCATTAAATTTTGACTCCGGAAATGCTATTCTGCCTCTCAGTTCTTCATTCAACAGAACCGTTCCAAGTGCATATTGTTTAAGCCACAGGAATCCATGCAAAAATCTGCTCATAAGGAATGATAGAGTGCTAGCTGTATAGAAGTAGACCAGATTTCAGACCCAGGCTGTGAAATTACCATTTGGGTTTCCTTCTGAGCTCTGACCCGTGAACTCACCTTGTTCTAAGGTAGTAGGGAGAATGCTGGAATAGGACTATGAAGAGCTGGGGTGTAGGCCTAGAGCCAGTATTTATTAGACATGTGACCTTGGACAAGCCATTAAACTTTCTAAGCCTGATTCTTTATTTGTAAAATGAGTTAATAATAACTACATTAAGGGGTTGTTGTGAATATCAAATGAGGCAGGTGATCCTTGGGGAAGGTTTTGGTAAACTCTTTAGTAAAGATAGGGATATTGTTTGTTATTACTTCCTCATTGGCAGCCCCATCACATTTTTGAAGCCAGTAGGGAAAAAGACTTCGTTATTATAGCACTGAACTTAATAAATACACATTTATTGTTTATTTAATTAAGTTTAATTACACATGTATTAATGTCTTACAGGAGTTTACTTTCTAATGGTCTAAGTTGGACAACTGTCTTACTCCACTGAAATGTCTTGGGTTTAAGTATGTTCTTGGGATTACCTTAAGGAATGGACAGGATGCCTGGGCAGTGAGGTGGGTGTGGGTGGTCGGAGGGGAAGTTGGGTTTCAGTTAGTATCTGGTGAAGAGGAAGAAAATACTCAACTCAGGGGAAGGGAGGGGATGAAGAGACTTAAGATACTTCAAGGCAGAAAAAGATGGGGCAGAGGAAGGCAATAAGTAAAGGCGTGGGTGACAGACGGAAAGAAAACTTTTTTTGACTGTGGTGAAACGGGAGGGTAGAAATCTGAGCTGAAATGCAGGTAAGTTTAGTGCGCCCAGGAAGTATGCAAGAACCCTGCAAAGGAATGGCTCTTCCTATTAGTTAAACATTACTTCTTATTAACTGAAATGCTGGGGTTGTTAGTTGGGGTGTGTTTATGGCCCCCTGAGTGGCTTTTCCGGTGGGAATATTTAAAAAAATTGTCTTTTAAAACAGACACTGAGGCACTTTTTTTTTTTTTTTTTACTCATCAGCCAGTTGGATATGTAAAACTTGACTTCTTTCTATGTCTTCCATTGAAAAGAAATATACAGCTTAATTCCTGAGGAGGTATGGGCCATAGGTATATTTATTCTATCACATGGCATTATTTCTACCTTCAACTTCTGGTCATAATGCTAATTGAGCTATAAATGAAACTTTTTACTATGAGTGCTACCTATATACTGTACTAAACACTCCGCGTGAATTATCTCATCTAAGTCACACAACAGCACTGAGTAGTAAGTGACCTATGAAAGATCCCATGTCTGGTCAGCGGTACAGCCAGGATTCAGGCCCAGGAAGTTTGGGTTCTAACCCTGGACTCTTATCCCTCTTCTATTTTATGCCTGTGGTCATCAGGTGCAGCCTCAAAGCAAGGATGATTCAGAGAATATTTGGGTAAATCTGGGAATGAACCAGAATACAAAGCAGTTTTGCACCTGCTGTGTTTGGCTTGTCAAATGTGGAAAAGTGATCCAGGGGACTTGTTTTGCTTTCCTGTCCATAGCAGCTGATCCTTTGGAAGGGCAGGTGGCCATTGTAGTTCACTCTGTACTGGTCAAGTCACAATTCTCCTAGGTGTTTAGTGCTGGGTGTCAGCTTTTAAGAGGGACATTGGCAAACTGAGGTATAGCTGAAGGAAGGCAAGCAGCAAAGTGTGTGGCCTTGAACCTAGTTCATTCATATAAGGAGGGATTGCTGAAGGAAGAGGAGGTGTTAAACTTGAAGAAGAAAAGCCTTAGAGATGATATGATAGCAGTTTTCAGATACTTGAAGAGTCTAATTATGCTCTATCCTCAGCAGAATTAAACTCAAGGGACAGAAACTTTAGGGAAGTGGGTTTCAGTTCATCATAAAGTTACTTATTAATGAGAGTTGTGTAGATAAAAGAATTGATGGCCATGGGAGTTCAAGAGTCCCCCACCCCTGGTGGAATTCAGGCAGAGGCTGTAAGGTGATGATTCCCATTGTCAGGAACATCCCTGTTCCTTACCTGTTTGCCCTGAGTTCTATTCCGTATCCAGCTGCCAGTCCACAGTGATTCTTGTTTTAGTATTAATTGACAAATAAGTCGGTGGTTTAAGGAGTGACCTTTCTCAGTGGGCATTTAAAGACAAAAAGATGTCTGTTAAGCCATGGAGGAGTGCAGTTATGTGCTGCATAACGACGTTTCAGTCAACGATGAACCTCATGTACAACTGTGGTCCCATAAGATTAGTACCATCCAGCCTAGGTGTGTAGAAGGCTATACTATCTAGGTTTGTGTAAGTACGCTGTATGATGTTCGCACAATGACAAAATTGCCTAACCATCGATGCACTTCTTAGAGTGTATCCCTGTCGTTAAGCAATGCACGACTGTAGGTAGATTAAATCATGGTATATTCAAGCTATGGAATCATATACAAGGATTAAAGAAAATGAGGTGAGATTGAAAGATGTGCATCATATTGTTTAAAAAGAGCAAATTGCAGAACAGTTTGTGTATTGTGATCCTATTCCCATTTAAATTAAAAAGAATCAAAATGCTCTATCTCTCTATCTAGTTCTGGAATCAAACTTAGTCAGCAAAGTGTAGATAGTGGTGACAGTGATCCTGACCCTCTTAACAATCACCCAGATTACTGGGGAGGGTGAAGGAAGCTTTTACTTTTTAACTTTTACATCTTCATATTTTTTAAACAAACATGGTATTTTGGTACTTAAAACCTTAAAAAGACCCAAAGGAATGAAGTAATTGTGTAAAATATCAGACGGTGTGGTGGTTATTTTGGGGGTCTCCCAGTCATATAGCCAATAAGGTTGCAGAGGCAGGTATAAGAAGAAGAAGATAGAGTTGTTACAAACTTGGAGTCCTGAACATCCTGGTGAACGGGACTACTTTTTACAAGAATGAGGAAAGTTGAAATAGAGGTTGACTAAAGGGGTGAGTTAATGACTTCTGCTTGAGCCATGTTGAGATGAGAGCAGGATTTCAAAAAAAAAAAAAAATGCCCTGGAGGCAGTGTGAAATGTGAAAGATCAGAGTTGGAGATTTGGAAATCATTGGCATCTGAGGACAAGGGTGGATGAAACCAGGTAATGGAATGAAGTCACTGAGAAAGGAGATGAGCTGATACTACAGCAGAGACTCACCTTGGCGAACACTCCTGGTTAAGCACAAGTGGAGGAGCTCAGAGAGAGGGCAGCATCAGAAAGGTCATTTGGACCAGTAGCGTGGAAATGGGGGAGGAAGGAGAGGGGCCCTCAAGGGAGGTAGAGGGTTCAATTTTTTGAGAAAAAGTTGCTGAGGATGGCGGAGAAGGCAGTTTTAGGCAAGTGGCAAAGAAGGCAGACTACAGTGTTTAGGAGGGAATGAGGTGGGAGGAAATGGACTTATGAGTAGATGGCTCATAAGAGAAATCTGATGGTTTCAAAGACGCGAGACAAGAGACAATGGCGGGAAGGGCCAAGGGGAGTTTTGGGTTTGTTTTGAAAGATAGCAGGGAGTTGTCCATATTTGAGGACAGAAGACAGAGGTGAAAAAATCACAAAACCTGTGGAGAAGAAGCCGACAGAGACTTGTTGGTGCAGAGTGGGTTAAATGTGAGAGGAGATGGGATCCAGAACTTGATCAACTGAGGACAACCTCTCCACCAGGAAGGATAAGAGTAGACCTGAATCACTTCAAGGTGGAGATAGGAGGAAGTGTGGAGTGCTCCTACTGAATAGCCTTCACTTTGGTTTTTCATTCATCTGAAGAATGCCTGGGTGAAAATGTGAAAAATTAATTTATCCGTATTTTTTCTCCAGAAAGAGCCAAGTAGATGGGAACAATCAAAAGGGTGGGATGGGCCTCACAGTGCCCTAAGAACCTAAGATGTCCTAAGGTGGCTCACAGTGTCTGTGGTTTACAGCGCTCATTCCCAAGCAGTGGTCATCATCAGAATCTCTGGGGCAGCTTCTTAAACACAGGGATTCCTGGGCCCCGCCCCTGATCTCACTCAGAATTTCCTAATAAATTCAGGCTAAGACTCTTAGGGAATCCAAAGAATCCCTTCAGGAGCTGCCTGGGATGTGCTGGGGGTCTTTAAGAGGAAGCATGACTTTCTAGGGCATAAATACTCCGAGTATTGTGTGAAGGTTGGTCTGAGCATTTACTCCTATAGGGACTTGTTCTAAATTTTTGCTCACTTGGGAATTTCAAGTCTCCCAATGGTGATCAGGCAGCTTGCTATTTCCAAGGCTGAGCCATCCTTCGTGTGTGTGGATTTGTGTTTTGTTGTTTACTATTCTTAACCTACCCTGTCTTGTTCCTGTTAAGACTCAGAGGTGTCTTTGAGCACCCTGAAGTCCTTTTGTCTGGGTGTTCTTGCAGTTCACAGGGTTGCCTCTCACTCATGCTCCATAGGGTGTTCCCGTTTTACTTTTAAACTTAGGGAGAAAACCAGTGCTCTGTTAAGTTTCTTCCTTTCTTCACCTGACCAATGGAAATTATTCTTTTTATACTATTCTTTCATATTAATTAATCCAGGGGTCTTTTAATGACACGACTCTCTTTTCTTCCTTTACTTCTTTGTTGAATTTCTTCTGGTTTTGTAAATTGTTTTAAATTTGTAAAATAAGAGTTTGGAACTATTTTCACAGGGGAAATGGGAAGAAGAAAGTGAGCTCTATGGGACCACAGCAGAGACTTGCCCTGGAGAACACTCCCCAATAAGTGCATGTGGAAGAGCCATTTAGATGCTTGTGCTAAATGTGCTACATGTATTTCGTTATGGAATTTTCAGAATTATCCTAACAATAATCCTATTTCCTTCCTCATTTTACAGGTAAGATCTAGGCTTATTGAGATTAGATCACTTGCCCAAGGACACCAGTAAGCTAGCTAGTGGCAGAACTGATTGTCTGACACCGAAGTCCATGCTGTTTTCAATATGGCATGCTTACTACTTTGCTCCTATCTTCTGAATTAATAAATGGGGTCATGTTAAGAATGCTAGACCTTTGAATTAAATGGTTTTGCAAACAGAGTTGCCATTGGTTGGCACGTAAACACTCCAGGCAGCTTAGGAATCCTCTCTCATGTCCTTGGGAGGAGTTTATATTAATATCTGAATAAGCAAGTTGTAGTGGTCAAAGATGTTTTAGAGGAATAAACATGGAAGGTTATTTTTATCCCAAAGATGTTTAAGTTTGAAGTAAATGTTTCCAACCAACTTGGTAAATAGTTTTATAGCCATATTTACAGGTTGCAGGTTTTCTTTAAAGCTTAATGGCTTATGTTTTGCTTTCCACATTTCAGAGTGTTGAACTTGTTAAATTAACTAGAAACTGATCATTGGACTGACCTTAGGCTCTTGGTTTTTCTTCTGAATTTATGGTTAGTTGACTTTTAGAAGTAGACATTTTCTTTCTCATGTGGTTTTCTTAAGTCCCAGACTCAGATACAGTTTTTACCCCTTTATACTGTCCAAGAAGTGCCTTTGACAGAATATTCCTATTTATGCTACTTCTTCAAAGCTCAGAGCTCTGCCCCAAAGCCATAGCATTTTAGCCGGCCTCGTTAGCTCTCCAGATTCAGACCCAGCAGCCAGCCAGGGAAGAACTTGCCCACTAAGTTCAAACAGCAAGTTGTTATCCATTCCACACAGGGTCACACTCTCGCCTCTCTTTCTGCTTCTCCTTTTCTTACCCTGGGCTTCAGGAAGGGTGATGAAACTCAGGGCACATGGGTCTTTAAGTACTTGAACCTGGAGAGAGAAGACACAGGGAATGCGTATGCCAGAAGCGTCGATGAAAGGAATATGTGTTGGTACAGTCATTATGGAAAACAGTATGGAGGTTTCTCAAAAAACTAAAAATAAACTACTATATGATCCAGCAATCCCAATTCTGGGTTTACATACCAAGGAAGTGAAATCACTATCTTGAGGAGGTATCTGCACCCTCATGTTTATTGCAGCATTATTTACAATAGCCAAGACGCGGAAACAACCTAAGTGTCCATTGATGGATGAATAGTTAAAGAAAATGTGGTATATTTATATATATATACAGTGCACTCCTATTCAGCCAAAAAAGAAGGATATCCTGCCATTTGGTATAACATGGATGAACTTTGAGGGCGTTATGCTAAGTGAAATAAGTCAGATGGGGAAAGACAAATACTATATGATCTCACTTGTCTGGAATCTAGAAAAGGTAAATTCATAGAAACAAAGAGTAGAGTGATGGTTACCAGGGGTTAAAGGGTGGGGTAAATGGGGAGATGTTGGTCAAGGGGCACAAACTTCCAGTTATAGAAGGTATAAGTTCTTGGCATCTAATGTACAGCATGGTGACTATAGTTAACAATACTGTATTGTATAATTGAAACTTGCTAAGAGAGTAGATCTTAAATGTACTGCTACACACAAAAAAGGTAATTAGGTGAGATGATGGATAGTCAACCTTATTGTGGTAATCATTTCACAATATATATGTATATCAAATCATCACGTTGTATACCTTAAACATACACTATGTTTTATGTCAATTATATCTCAATAAAGTTGGGAAAAAAGAGATTCTTGAGATGTGTGGAAATGCCCATAATCGAAAAGCCACACTCTCTTGTTCCCAGGAGGAAAAAAAGATGAAATACCTGCAGATGAAGACATAGCTGAAGCTTTCAGCAAATTCCAGCCCTCTCACCACCATTTCCTTTCTCCCAATCGTTTATTGATGTTAAGGACTAGTTAAAGGCAGGAAGTCCAACAGAACTGGTATTAACTACCTGCAAGGCCTTGAGCAAGTCACTAAGACTCTCTGACTTTTAGTCTTTTCATCTCTTAAATGGAGATAGTAGTATCTGCTTCATAGGTTTGTTAACAGGATGGAATGAAAAAAATATGGAAAGTGCTTGAACCATAGAGAATAAAATTAATTTTTATTTTCATGTGCTAGGTACTATCCTAGGCGCTAGGTACTATCCTAGGCGCTAGGTTTACAAAGATAGGTAAAACTTCTTCCCTGCCTGTGGAGAACTCAAACTCAGCTAGAATATAGACATGCAACAAAATAATTGCGATTATGTGTGGCAATTAAAATGATAGATATGTCCAGGGAGTACAGAGGTAGTACAGAGGCAGGTCTGGCCCAGCATGTGTGTGTGTCTGGGGATGGGTGTAGGAGAATGGGATTGAGGAGACCATTTCTGAAGGAGGGAGGTAGGTAGGGAGGGGGGAGTCAGATGATGGCAGGGGATGGGAATGTACCTAAGGGGCTTTAATCCTGGGAGAGACATGGGTGGATTTGTGTTATCCGTAGTTCATTTGGTGGAGGATGGTTTGAGGAGGTATGGACGAATTGCTCACCAGAAAATTTGGGAAGTCTTATAGACACACAGGGGCTAGTCATTCTTCTAGAGATTGAGGCCTAATCCTCAGCCTTGGCTTAGTGACTAGGGTCCTGGTCCTGCACTCTGAGGATAGTTGCTCATCCCTGTTTCCCTGTCTGCCAGCATGAGCTTCCAGTATGGTCTGGTCTACCTTGGGTTGTCACCAACTGTTCTCTGCCCACTTGTGAATGGCATCGCTGTAGACAGTGTCCCATCCTCCTCCTGCACCCTCACCCACCCACCCCCTCTGCATGGTGATCAGCAATACTGTGCTCATCAGAGCTGACTCTGTCAGCCAGGCTGGACTTCCCTGTCAGCACCAGCACCTGGATGGTTCCCGATAGGCTGTCCTCCTGGGTGGCCCTGATGCTAGGTCCCTGCTTCTTTCTGCTTGTCTTGCTGTGAGTTACTGGCCAGAGACCCCATGGATTCCTGTTGTTAGTGCTGTTGAGTTGATTCTGACTCCTAGCCACCCTGTGTACAGCAGAGCATAACCCTGCCTGGTCTTTTTGTGCCATCATCTCATCGTTCGGCACTATATCAGACAATGCTCCACTGCTATTCATAGGGTTTTCATGGCCATTTTTTTTCTTGGAAGTGGATGGCCAGGTCCTTCTTCCTAGTCTATCTTAGTCTGGAAGCTCCACTGAAACCTCTCCACCATGGGTAACCCTGCTGGTATTTGAAATACCAGTGGCTTAGCTTTCAGCATCACAGCAACGCACAGGCACCACAGTATGACAACAGACAGACGGGTGGTGTGGTTCCTGGGCTGTGGTGGTGAGGGTGCTGAATATTAACCAGTAGACCCCCAGGGCTGGCTATTCCTCAGATACTGTTCAATTTAAGAGGAAGCAATATTGAAGATTTTAGAGTTGTGTGGTGAGCCTTTTGGGCAGGGTCTTGCCAGCAGTGGTAACTCATTGGAGTCACACTGTTCAGGGTCCTGTTCTTAGATTTGCTAATTAGTCTAGGGTCTTGACTTTTGTTGGTGGACACTTGACGGTGCTCAGGGACGGACACCGACCAAACAGAATGCCATTTTATCCATTTACTCTGATTAATACAGGTGATAAGCAGGATGGGAATTGTGATATTGGGTAATCATTCCATTTATGTCTCATATAGGAGACTTTCCTTACAAATTCAAAGTATAACCAGAAGTAAAGGGAGTCAGCTGGATGGGTGTCATG
Source organism: Equus przewalskii (assembly GCF_037783145.1). NCBI lineage: Eukaryota > Metazoa > Chordata > Mammalia > Perissodactyla > Equidae > Equus > Equus przewalskii. The sequence continues at coordinate 19,030,864 of NC_091849.1, read as the reverse complement.
GTCATGGTGTTGAGCCATGCTGGTCACCTGGACCCAGGTGCATCGTATGGCTGTACCTGGGTCTGCCAGTTGTGGCAACTGTTCATCTATAGGGTGCTGGGGACATCTTCACATAGTCAACTATTTTCCTTTTTTTTCCCTTTTAATAGAATCCTTGCAGACCTCCCCTTTCTGTAAACACATTATCTTTTCCAGGTAGATCATAGTACTGTGGGTTAGATTATGGTGTATTTTAGTTACATTCCAGCCTGGAGGACAGGGCAGCCTGCCAGGTACCTTGAGTGAGAGAGAGAGTAACCAAGGGGAGCAGAGGACAGGGAGTTCTCTTTGGCTGTAGTCACAGCCTTGCCTCTCTGGATAGGAATGAGAGATAAGGGGAGGGGACTTTCACATGTGAAGAGCACTGTATGTCAGCTTGTTCTCTTTATAAATGTAATACCAGTCCTTTCCATTGTGTTTTCCAAATTTTTCTCCATTGGAAAATTGGAAAGTTCTCCATTGTTTCCCATAGTTAGAATAAGTGTCAGGGTTTGAGGCTTCCATTTTCACCCCTCCTATGGGTTGTGAATCTGTTGAGAAATATGCATGGGTGTTAGCCAGGGGTACAGATATCAGCTTTGATACTGGCAAAGCTAAATGGAGATGTCAGTATGGCCCTGGGGCTAAGTTAGAGCTCCTGCAACCTGAGTGGATCTGATTTATCTCAGTGGCAGGTGGAGCAGCTGCACAGTGCTGCATCGGGCGCTTGTCCCATGTTGGGGGGAATGGGGAGACTGGGCAGCCATGGGCAGGCATCTCAGGGGAGAGGGTGGGAGAGTGGACCCTCAATGCATCCCTCCCCTCGAGGAAGAAAGGATCACCGTAGTGTCAGTTATACTCTCCGTCCAACATGCTGAGTGAGGAGGAGGAGAAAATGGAGGAGGGTTTCTTCCCAATGTTCTAGAGATGAGAAGTCCTCGATTATATATGGACCCAGAAGGAAAGGTTAACAGCTTATAAAGGTTTGAGTAACCATGCATGACTGAAGTTCTCTTAACTCTAGAAGTAGGCACTCGACTCCTGTACTCGCATTTTATAACAGGAACTTGAGTAATTTGTCCGGGGTCCCCCAGATCTATGTGGGAGAACAGGGACTTAAACCCAAGTCCCCTGACTCCAAAGCCCAGGCCATCCTATCACACCAGGCCGCCTGATGAGAACATGTGTGTGCTGCTGGCCTTTCCTTACATTTGCTATGGATGTAAAGTACTCTCTTAGTAATCTGAGTTCCTAGACCAAAGATACATATGCCCGTGTCTGTTAATATGCTTTGTTTTGCAAGCACCGTCTCCGCTTAGAATGATCTCTCCTTCATCATCTGGTCCCGTGCAGATATGAGCTCTCTCCCCTGGTTGCCCACGGGTTCGTGTCTCAGGCGAGTGAGGACCAGTGACGCTTGTGCTTTAGGAGTCGGCTGTGCTTGCTTTACCCCTTTCTTAGAAGGTGGGAACCAAAGCACCTGTCGTTTTTGCTCATATAGTGCCTGCAGCACAATGCCTGAACTCACAGGCTCTCTGGGAGTATTTATGTAACTGAATCAATTTAAGTGACTACTTTTCATTCACTTTAGAATTCAAGAGGGAAGAAAACATGGAGAGAAAAGGCCAGCAGGAGAAAACAGAATAAAGTGGGAGCAGGAAGAAGGAGAAGGCAGATGGGAGATGATAATAAGGAGATGAAAGAAAAGACCTTCTAGAAAGGAGAGGTCACACAGCAGGCATTCAAAGTGGACCAAGGATGTTGTGTTTCCTCTTCCACCTGAGGTGGTCCTACCCCTTTTGAGTGGCTCCGACCACCCTTGTGTTGTGGTGGTATTTGGCGGCGGGAGGGTGGGTCGTCACCACAGCAGTGGCCAGAGTGTCATTCATAATTCATCCCTCCTCATTGGAGCCACCCAGTCGGAAATGCCCTCAATAGGCACGTACTTTGGCAGCTGAGAAGCAGGCAAGGTTAAATCATCTGGTTTCTATTTTTACCCTGCTGTTAGCACTGCCCCCAACTGATTGGTTCAAGGTAATCATTTGCTTCTATTTTAATTATACATCTCATTAAACTCAGTTTTGGTTACATCAAACTGGTTTCTGGTCATTTCACTTTCTTTAATTCTTAAATTTTAAGTTCTAATTAAGCTTTTCTATGTCTCTAATTTGAAAACATTTTATGGGTTTACATAGGAGATGTCATTTCTTAAATGAAAGTTTTCGTTAAATTCACTTGTCCGTGGTAACAAGTGAATTAAAAAATTCACTTGTTTTTAAATTAAAGAAAAAAGAAAAGTAATAATTGGTATTTGTTAAGTGGTAGAGGGAAGAGTGGGTGTCGTCTTTAAAGGCCAGAAATGCAATATTGTTTAGGGAAGCTCAAAGTGGAATTTTGTTGGCAGATTCACCAAGGACCGACTCTTGAGTTTAGCTAGCAACAACTCAGAGCAGCTGATTCTGTGAGGGCCACAGAGTGCGGAGGGTGTAGGCCATCCAAGGCCAAGGTGTTGATTGGAGCAGGAAAGGGGCTAGGGAGCTGCACATGAGGCCTGAGAGTCCACACTGGGGGGGCCTTGGGGAGATGCCAGGAGTGAGCAAAGGATGGAAAACAGCAGGACTGGTGTGGGGAAGGGGAAGGAGCATTGGGGATGTGTGACAATAGGAACTAGTGAGAGCAAGGGTGATTGGAAGTGGTTGGAAAAAGGAATGAGGGAGAAATTAAAGCAAGTGGGAGGACATCAAGCTACGTCAGAGGCTTATTGGAAAGAGCAGAAGTGTCTGCTTTCTGGGCAAAGTGAAGATCAACCGGGTAAGTTTCTTCTCATCAGGGAAGAAACGGTCTAGTAGCGGAACTGACCTGAACACAGACACTTAGAGTACAAGACAGTATGCAGCGGGTACAATAGGCTGGCATATGCCAGTCGCGGTGGTCGCTGAAGGGAGGTAGAGATTCAATGCTTGCCTCTCCCCAATTCTTTGAGGGAAGCTATTGTTTGTTTTTGTTTTTTTCAGTCCAACTCTTGGCAAGTCCCTGACACGAACCAGACACCCAGTGTATGTTTGGTGAGCTGAACTTTGAGGAAGAGTGGCCATTTGGTGGGATAACCTTGCTACCCGCATTGTATTGGTGTCAGTACAATGTATTTATTTCCCATGCTGTCTTGTGTTGTCACCAGTGACTTAATATGACGGCAATCAGTTAATCATTAGCTAGCTGTCAGATGGCAAGCAGCCTGCTCCCCTAGGCTAAGTCACTTAATCCCAGCCAAAGCATTAAAAACATTTATAAGAATTTAAAAAAATATTTTTTTGGTGAGGAAGATTGGCCCTGAGCTAATGTCTCTTGCCAGTCTTCCTCTTGGTGCTTGAGGAAGGTTGTTGCTGAGCTAACATCTCTGCCGATCTTCCTCTTTTTTTGTACGTGGGGTGCTGCCACAGCATGGCTTGATGAGTGGTGTGTAGGTCAGCACCAGGGATCCAACCCTGCGAACCCCAGGCCGCCAAAGCAGAGCGTGTACTGGCCACTGGGCCGGCCCCCAAAATTTTTGAGTTAGAAAGGATTTTATGGATCATTGATATGATCTCCTGATTTCCCCGGTTAGAAAGCTTAGGCCCTAAGGGTTAGATGAGTTGTCTGATTAATTGGTAATAGACATTGACTGCAGCCTACAGATGAGCCTGTCACAGAGCCAGTCAGTGTCTGGTCCAGGGTTAGGAAATGGCTATGCTCACTCTGACTCCAGGTGTACTTGGAAGGGCCATCACGTTTAAAACAACAGTTAATTTTTAAATATTTATTTCCCAGAATGCTGTGATGATTTTCTAAGGTATGTTTCTGTGGCATTAGCTACTTGGTAAGAATTGCAGTGATGAAATCTTCATAGTAGTAGGTAGCCATAGCAAGCTCAGCTTTTGTTCTAAAGGAAAATGGTGTCATGGGGGCCGCCTAGAAGTCTGTTCATTGAATAAACAGGTCATAATTGTCTGCATATTATGTACAAATTGTGGGGACTTTCCTGTTTCCTGATGTGCAGGCTGCCCCTCTGCCGCCTCCTCTTCCCTGTAGGATTTATATCCTTGGGAACTGGTAGCAGCAGGCAGTAACTTCTGCCTTCTGTGGTGGAATGGTCCAATTCAAAGGTAAAACAGAAATAGAAATACCACAATAGGAGAAAGGGAGTTGTATCTTGGCTTAGTGGGGTTCCCAGGTGAGTCGATATTTTTTTGTTTGCACCACTGAAAAATTTAAATTATATACTTTATAGGACTAAGGGGTTACATATAAAACCCGAAGGACTTTCCCCTCTACACTGAGTAGCTTTAATGCTCAACTGTGCATTCGAGAAGCTTTTAGGCAAGTACAGGACATGAGTCTTGTGAGTGACACTCAATGCCATCAGGGATTGAAGAGAAATTGGCATCAGAGGAAAGGGAAAGAGGGAGTCAGGTGGTAGAGGTGGCTGCAGACAGGCTGAGCTTAGGAGGAAAGCAACAAAAGTGAGAAAATAAACGTAAAGTTTTAGAGAAAGCAGACAATTTAGGATAATGCCTCAGAAACGTTTGCCAAGTTTCGTAAGAAATCACAATATTGTACTTCACTTTATTGTCCGTATCTACACATCTTGGTGGATTTTTTCATAGACATATTTGTTAGCACAGCACCCCAAGGCAGGTGTGAACCTTCTGCTGGCTGCGGAAGATAACGATGCAGAGGAAGATGTGACTTCCTGAGGCTCCAAGGCCAGCTCCCGGGCGCAAGCTGACTGAGCACTGGCCTCTTTTTAATTGTTGGAACACCAACAATTAGGGTCTTTAGTGTTTTCAACCAGGTGGTGACTATGGGCAGGTAATTCTCGATGGTAGGTTAGACTGTTAAGAAACTTTTAGTGTTTCTAATATATATGAAATAGCTTTGTAAACTGTCAAATTTTACCCATCTTTATAATCAATAATTTTGAGACTAGACCTCAACATCTTTGAAATGCAGTAAAAACTGATAGCAAATGCCATCATCTCCTCTGGGTCTTACTTTGGCCCTGTTTAAATCCTTAGCTTTAAATAAATGAACTATTTCCGAAGATAAATAATCATAATGATACTACTACTAGATACTTAGGCCTTGGCTGGCACTATTCTATTTACTAATCTTTCACATGTATTCATTAAAACCTCACACCATCCTAAGGGGTAGAGCCTGTGTCTATTTTATAGATGACAAAGGTAATAAATAGTGAGTGGGTCCAAGACTCCAGATTCTGTGCTTTTAACCACAACACGGCGCTGTGTTAATCCTAAAACAAACGAAAACGAAAACGCACATGCCCTCACAATCAAGCTCTAAATAGTTCTTTGTAGACAACCCTCATGATGCTATTGGGCTGCTTGATATGTTTTGCAATTGTATATATCTTTTTCAACAGGGAATATTTTTTTCTCGAATTTCTCTTGAAGAGAAAAATACGAATTTCTCTTAAGAACCTAAGCTTAAAATTCCTTACTTTAGAAGAAGCAGTGTCTGTGCTAAAGATAACTTCTCTCTTTGGACTTTTCTTGCTATATTATTTTTATTAATTAAAAACAAATTTTCTGTTGGCTCTTAAAGGAAACCAGCTTTTGCAGAGGGAATGGTTTTTTTCTCTGTCCCTGACTTGCCCGCAGAAGTCTTCATTCTGCATTCAGAACTTACCACACAGTGGCTGTGCTGTGCCCTCCCTTTCTTGACTGTCTTATTAAAGATACATCCAGGCTGAATTAATTTGCCTCTCATGGATGTTACTGCCTCTCTTCTGGCAGGTACCCATAATGTCAGACGTGAAAATAGGAATTAAAGGAATTTAAAAAATAGTAACTTCTTACCTTGACAATTCCTCTCCATAATTGGTAACTTGATATCATTTTCATTCAGTGCAGATCCCATGAGTGGAACGGTTTTTGGGCACTCCTGATTTCTTCAGGCTCCTCAAAAGAAACAGCTTTTCTTTCTTGGGCCTGATTGCTTCCAGCTGCCAAGCTGTTGCACAGAGCAGTGCAGAGTATGCTGCATGTGGCTCCAGGAGTGGCCGCCTGGAGTCGAGCGGTGTGGCCTTGCTGCACACCCTTCTGTAGATTGGTGGCCAGGGCACTTGGACACCTAGTATTTTTTTCTGCCTTCTCCTTCAGATGTCTTAGTTTTTCTCTTTAGAGCATACTAAGGAACTATTAGCCATATTATGAGGCTCAGTGTTTACTCTGAGAGAAGGACAAGTACAACCCCACCACCTGGAAGGTGGGCAGAGGGTCCACTGACATCCATGTATGTTGTACATATACATTTTCCTCGGACCAGGATGAAAGAGATCACAGAGTGGGGGTGGGTGGCATCTGCCGAGAGAGCTGCAGGGAGGTCCAGGAGGAGGTGATGCAGACACAGCTTGTCCCCAAGAGCAGAGAGCGCCAACAGCATTACCTCTGAAAATGAGCTATCCAGATCCGGAGTGCACCACAAGAATTGTGATTAGTACCCTCACAGCTTTGTTTAGTTAGTGTGCTACCATTTTTAGGTTCCTTCAAACCCTTTATTTTATGTAAACCATGCAAACCTCTGCAAAAAGACCTGACAGTTATCATTAGTCCCGTTTTTCGTTTGAGTCCACAGAGGCCCCAGTAAGTGGTTGTTGGGACCAGCCAGGTAGTCTGTGGAGCTTGACCTATGAGATGAGGAGGGAGTCACTTCCTCTTGGCCTGGTTGATGCTGTGTTTGTGTAGGACTGGTCTCTTGGGCATTGAGAAGAGGTGAGAATATCAGGTTAGATTTGCCTTTTTTTCAACTCTAGAGGAAAAAGAGATCAAGTAGCCTTCCAGTCAATAAAGCCTGACTATAATTCTGCATTTACTCAAATAGCATGTGATCCACTGTAAAGCGAGAAGGGAGAGGAACTAGTTGGGATCATTCTTTGGAGCCACCAATTGTGGGTGCCACTGAATGATACCTGTTGTAACTGTCTCAGTACAACCCTTTGTCTTCTGGCTTTTCTTTAGCTTTTGTCTTTTTGTCTTTCCCATTCATTCATTCTATAGAGATAAATACTTACTATGTGCCAAGCACTGTGCTAGGTGCCAGGGATCCAAAGAATAATAAGCCGCTGGGTTTCTGTCCATGAGACCCTCACATTCTATTGGAAAAATAATTAGACTTTGTGAAGAGTTTATCATTTACACTGTGCTGCCAATTCTAAGATCTCATCTGAGTTTTATAACAGTCTTGTAAGAAGCAACTGTCACTGGTCCCTTTTTGTCTTTTCCCTTCTTATTTATTTCCCTTCCCCAACATTTTTGTCTTTATCCTTTCTCCATACTTGAAACCTGGTATTCCTAAATATTTACTGGCATTGCTTAGCTCTGCATGTAGTACTCAGATTTAAAAAGTTGTCCGATTTCTGGTCTGTCTCTTCCTAAGTCAAACAAAATTTTAAATCACTTTTGTGTCCTCCTCTTCACGAACAGCCAAATGTATTTTGACTCTATTTCAGGTATTTTCCAAAATGAGTCATCAGTCTTTTCTGATGAAATGTTTCCATTAAATGGTGATATCTTTTAAAAACCTGTTTTAATCTCTGTGATTATTTTATGGAAATTAAGATTTAAATCCTAGATTAGCTTTTGAAAGCTTTTTCTTCTATAGTAGCAGAAGACTAGAAAATACCAGTTTCTATTATTCAGAGACCACAAAATTCCAATTTTGTGCAACCTTGATGAGAACTTGCCTTTTTTCAGGAGTGGGCATCAGGAGAACGGCTCACAAAGGAGAGGGGTAAGGACTGATCAGAAAGGTAAAGACAACCAAGAGAATGTGGTGTCAGGGAGTTAAGAAGAAGGAGCAGAGAATAATGCACAGGGTCAAATGTTGCAAAGAGCTCATGGCAGACAGAGACTGGATATGGCTCATTGGCTTTAGCAAATAAGAAGATAGTTGGTGACTTGGTCAGAGCAGTTGTTGTGGAGGGCTAGGGATATGTCATGGTCAATGGCATGAAGAGGAGGTTAAGAAATGGAATATGATTTTAGGATCCTTTGGAATTAAATTTTTAAAATACAAATCCTGCCCCACCCCCTTTCTCCTATGACTCTATAGATGGGAGAATTAATAGTCACCAAAGAAAAGCTTGCTTGCTACTTAAAAATTTTTTTAACCTATAGTTGGTAATTTGTTCCCCACCTTTGAAAACTGTTGTCTAGTTTACCACTGAGTAAGCTAAGGTTTTTTTAAAACAGGGTTGCACGGTTTCTTGGACTCTTGGTTCACGTCAGAGTTTCCCTTTTATTATAAACACGTATTTTAGAGGAGGTGATTACATAATAGGAGCTGAAAATAGCTAAGTTCCTAGGGACGAGGCGGAATCACAGATATTCCTATTTTGATGGTCCGCGGTTGTACAACGGCCACCAGGCCTTGGGGCTTTCCGCTCCTGGAGTTGTGACATTTGTATTGATCCCATCTGGCTCCACAAGATGTCTGTTTTATAAAAGCTAAATGTTGATGTATTTTATTTTCAACTTAAACTAAATTAAAATTAATTCTGTTTTGACACTTTTGAGAATTGCATAACACACTGAGATAATTGGTCACACCCTAGGGTGTTGCATAAGAAAATGTAGCCCTGGTTCTGCATTTTCCATTGTCCCCAAAGATCTCACTTATAGTAGCATCTTAAATAGTAAGTAGTATTATTGGTGATAGGAAAGTATATATGTCTGAAGAGGGCACTTTCTTTGGAGTGATAAAGTTTTTACTTAGGAAAGTTTTACACCAGGAAAGGAATTGTTCAAGTCAGATTTTTTGTTTAAGAGGCAACATAGGTTGTTGGGGAAAGAGGTGACTTGGGAGTCTGTTTCCCTCTGTCTCATTAAATAACCTTATTTAACCTCTCCATCTTACCCACTGGGAAAACACTGATGATATTTGTACTTACTGCCTCCTTAGTGATATGAAACAACCAAATACATTTATGTTCGCATATGTGCATGTATGTGTGCGTGTGTGTTTTTGTGTGTGTAGTTACTTTTTTATAAGAAAGACAACACTGTAGTAGCATAGTATAGTTGATTCATCCTCTTGTTTCTTGATTAATTCTACTATATCAAATGTGTATGTCTAATAATTTTTTTTTTTTTTAAGATTTTTTAATTTTTTCCTTTTTCTCCCCAAAGCGCCCCGGTACATAGTTGTATATTCTTCGTTGTGGGTCCTTCTAGTTGTGGCATGTGAGATGCTGCCTCAGCGTGGTCTGATGAGCAGTGCCATTCCACGCCCAGGATTCGAACCAACGAAACACTGGGCCGCCTGCAGCAGAGCACGCGAACTTAACCACTCGGCCACGGGGCCAGCCCCTGTATGTCTAATAATTTTAAAATAAATAATGTGGAGATTTAAAAAAAAAGTTAGAGTAATGAACAGAGCCTCTTTAAAGCACAGTCATAAAGTCAGATCTCATTTGGGAAAGAAGATGAGCTAATTGCATTTTTACCTTTAGGACAGGTCTTCGACTATATAGGAGCTTATTATGCATTTCATAGGCTATCAGTGATTGGGGGTGGCGTACATCATTTATATGCTTTCTACTGAAGGATGTGTAGAGAAGTTAGTCAACTAATTAGTAGATTTGAGCTTTTCTCCTTGCTGCTGTGTTGGGTAAGCAACTTGATGGAGAAAAGATAATAATATTTAGTATGCATTGAGCATTTCATGCTGGGCAGGCACCATGCTAATCACTTTACATGTATTAACTCATTTAATCCTGTGAGGGTAGCTATATTATTATCCTCATCTTTTAGGAGAATTTGAGATAAGGTAATGATTTGGCTAAGGTTGTACATCTAGGAGGTGAGTCAGGTTGGGATTCTTTCCCCTGCAGCTTGACTTCAGACCTTGTGCTCTTAACTCTACCTGCTCTCATTTCTTTTTTTTTTTTGAGGAAGATGAGCCCTGAGCTAACATCTGCTGCCAATCCTCCTCTTTTTGCTGAGGAAGCCTGGCCTTGAGCTAACATCCATGCCCATCTTCCTCTATTTTTTATGTGGGACGTCTAGCACAGCATGGCTTGACAAGTGGTGCCATGTCTGCACCCGGGATCCAAACCGGCAAACCCCAGGCCGCCGAAGTGGAATGTGTGAACATAACCACTGCGCCACCAGGCCAGCCGCAACCAGCTCTCATTTCTATTGATTAAATCTGTGTGCTTAATTCATCTGCATAACTCTCCCTTTTTCCAGTAATTACTTGAAAATGTTAGTCCAGTGGCCAATAAATTCATTGGCCAAAGGCCAATAATAAATGAAAAGATGCTCAACAAGTCATCAGGAAAATACAAGTTGAAATTAATACAATATCAGTTTTTCCACGATCTGATTGAAAAAATTGAACAGATTCATAGCATCCAGTGCTGGCAAGAGTGAGGGGTAAAGGGGTCGTATATGACTGATGCGAGTAAAAAACTGCTTCAACTTGTAGAGAAGGTAATCTGGTCATATTTATTAAAATTTTAAATAAATATGTTATTTGACCAAAGTCCTAGGAATTTATCTTATAGACATAAAATCACCAGTGCATAAGGATATTGTACAAGGATTTTTTTTTTTACAGTGCGCCATTTTTGTAATGATGAAAAAACTGGAATTCATTTGGAAGTTGGGGAATCCTTGAGTAAATTGTGTCACATATGTAGTACTGGAGTTTTGGGAAACTGATAAACAAAATCCTTTTCTTCCTTTCCTAGATATGAAACCAATTGGAAATAAGACCCAGGAGACAGACACAGGGAGCAAAATGTTATTTTTATTAATGATAAAGCTGATTGACTGCTTCCCTGGGGAGGAGGGAGTGAGGGGGTCAGCATAAAGTGAAGGTGGAAATTATCCTGTCATATTTTTCCTCCTAGGGAATGGAGTGGAAATTATTTCACCCTTATGGAAATCTAAGGAGTGGAGAGTGTTTACCCCCTCCAACACATATTATGGAATACAATGCAGCTTTAAAAAGTATAAATTAGCTAGATAGGAATAAACTTGAAAAGATATCTATGATATTTTGTTAAGTGAAAAGTTGAGTTACATGGTAATTTTTGTACCATGATTATATTAAACAAAAGGAGAGGGGCTGGCCCCATGGCCAAGTGATTATGTTCGCGCACTCTGCTTCCGCAGCCCAGGGTTTCCCCTGTTTGGATCCGGGGTGTGGACTGAGCACTGCTCATCAGGCCATGCTGAGGCGGCGTCCCACATTGCACAACCAGAAGGACCTGCAACTGGAATGTACAACTACGTACTGGGGGGCTTTGGGGAGAAAAAGAAGAAGAAGAAAAAAGATTTGCAGCAGATGTTAGCTCATGGCCAATCTTTAAAAAAAAAAAAACAAAGCAAAAAAAATCCCCAGAAAACCCCCGACAAAAACAAAAGGAGAAACCATTATATATGGGTACATTTTTATAAACATAGACAAAAAGTATTAAAAAATGTAATCCGATTTGCTAAGAATAATAGTGGGTGGTGTATTTAGAAGATTGAGAATGGGGGTACTGTGTGCTTTTTTTCACTCCATGTGTCTGTCTTGTTGAATTTGTTAAAATGAGCATTTATTAATTTTATAATAAAAAGAAATTAGACTTAAAAGAAAAACCTCTGTGGCTTCTTTTGATTGACTTCGTTTAGCTGTAGTTTCACTAGATGCCGGAAGAAGAACCTGAAGTTGTTTTAGTATGTTTCATTCAGTCCTGGGAATATAGGATAATAGTTTGATCAGCTTGGATGACTTTTAACTGTTTTATATGAGTCACTTGGTTTCCCTATTCATTTTTAAGCCTTCTGTGAAAAGCTAGGTATGCAGTGTGCTAAACCTTCTTCATAGCTCTTCTGCCAGTTCATAAAGCAGGGTGTAAATGGAGTGGTGAATGTTAGGGAGATGAAATGAAGTCAGAGTTAGTCAGCCAGCACATATGTCAAAAAAGTCTCCATCAGTAGAGAAGTCATAGTTCACATGGGGCATGAAGTTTTAAGTCCATTGGTAAGGTGGAAGCTCATCCACAGAGCTACGAGTCTCCTGCCGTAGTCTCCCTATTACTTCCCTCTATGGACCAGTTTCCTTACCCACAAAATTAGGGGCTTGGACTGGATAATTGCTAATAGTCTGAGATTCTCTTGTCTGCTTTATGACTGGTTTAAAATCTTTAGTTACTCTAAAATATATTCACCAAACTGCCTCTTACCTCCCAGTTAGCAACACGATAAGTTGAAGCTGTGATTCTCAGACCTGGCTGCACTTTAGAATCACTTGGGAACCTCGTAAAAAAAGATGGCTGGCCTCTCTTCTTGCCCATCCCTGCCAAACTCAGAATGGGGCCCTAAAATCAGTCCTTTTTATTTTTTTTATTATTTACAGTAGCTAAGACATGGAAGCAACTTAATTGTCTACTGATGGATGAATGGATAACGAAGATGTGGTATAGTTACCGTGGAATATTATTCAGCTATAGAAAAGAAGGAAATCTTTCTATTTGTGAAACATGGATGGACCTTGAGGGCATTATGCTAAGTGAAATAAGTCATACAGAGAAGGACAAATAGTGTACGATCTCACTTATATGTAGAATCTTTAAAAACAGCAAACAGAACTCATAAATACAGAGAACAGATTGGTGGTTGCCTGAGGCGGGGTGGGAATGGGCATAATGGGTGAAGGCAGTCAAGAGGTACAAACTTCTAGTTGTAAAATGTCAGTCATGGAATGTATAATCTACAGCATAGTGACTATAGGTAATAATACCATATTGTATATTTGAAAGTTGCTAAGAAATCTTAAAATTTCTCATCACAAGAAAATATTTGTGGGGGCCAGCCTGGTGGCACAGCAGTTAAGTGCGCACGTTCTGCTTTGGCAGCCCGGGGTTTGCCAGTTTGAATCCTGGGTGCAGACCTATGCACTGCTTGTCAAGCCATGCTGTGGCAGGCATCCCACATAAAGTAGAGGAAGATGGGCGCAGATGTTAGCTCAGGGCCATGCCCATCTTCCTCTATTTTATACATGGGACACCTGCCACAGCATAGCTAGATATGCGGTGCATAGGTCCGCCCCTGGGATCTGAACGAGCGAACCCTGGGCTGCCGAAGCAGAACATGCGAACTTAACCATTGCACCAGTGGGCTGGCCCTCAGAAAATTTTTTAACTTCTCCATGGCTTTATTTATTTATTTATAAAATGAATGCCTCAAAGAGCCTCAAAGAGTTGTGAATATTAAGGGAGTTATACAGACAGAAGGACTTAGAGCAGTGCCTGGGATGTAGTAAGCACCCTAAATAGTAGCTACTATTATTATTTTGTTATTATTGTTATCAACATTATGAACTAGCTAACAATGGAATTAATTCTAATGGGGAAATTATATCTCCAGAGGAGCTGGGTGACAGCATGTTTGTGAACAGGGTCTTTCTGGACTCCTCAAATGGTCGTGAATTCTATTCAGTCTTTGCTGCTTACTTGGCCAAAGATTATAAGACTATGATATATGGGGTGGGAAGCAAGCTGGATGCAGATCCTTAAAAGATAGCACCCACATATTTCAAGGTTTTTTCTTTGCCATGGCTAGAGGAACAGCATAAACATTTTTTCCCCTTGTATCCAATGGAATCAGTTTTTAAAGGATTTTTAACTCTAAATCATAACTAACACATGACATGATATTTACAGAATAAGATAAGCCACCAGTCTTCCTGTACAATTTAAACTCTAACCAAGCAACTAGGGTTCTTTCCTGAGAATTAAGAGAGGGATTATCTCATTCCAGAGAGACTGGATGCCTTCCTCTGAACTGGTGGAAGGAGGCTTGTTATGTGAGTATACAAACTCCAGAGAAAAAGTTTGCGCAAGCCTCAAAGAAGAATCGTTGGAAAGGATTTTGACCCCAGCTGCTTAATTCAAGTCTCCCCCTGTACCTGATTGAGATGTTGAGAGGCAATCCTAGGCAGTCACCAAGCGTTCCAGTTTAACTCATGGTGCTGCCCTATAGCTGGATGTTTTGGGGCCATTACTTTGTCTCAGTTTCCTCAGTAGTACATTGAGGGTTGTTGGGAAGATTAAATGAGACAATAGATATGAAGCATTTAGAATAACAGCCGACATTTGTGGAGCTCAATAAACACACATGCTCAATAGGTGCTGATTGTTATTACCTAAAAGTAGTGTGTTTGAAACAAAGGCTAAGGAATAATGAACTTTCTCAACATGCATAGACCATTATCGGGTAACAAGCTTTTGACAGAGGTAGGAGCAAGGAGGCAGGGGCAGCATCTGGGAAGCCCCTCACAGGAGCTGGTTGTGGTGGGCTGAGAGATACTTCCAGGCGGATGGGAGGCTCCAGCTTATGCTGAGACTCACAGCATCCCTCCCAGGCTTTGGTTTGGGTCCTCTTACTTTTCACCTGTAGGAGCAAGGAAAATGAAGTCTGTTTCACTCCATGTGTTTGAGTAGAGGATTTTTATTGGGCAGTGTTATGGGCTGAATTGTGTTGTGCCCAAATCCAGATGTTGAAGTCTTAAGCCCTAGTACCTCAGCATGTGATTGTATTTGGAAATAGTGTCTTTAAAGAGGTAACTAAGTTAAAATGAGGTCATTGGGGTGGGCCCCAACCCAGTGACTGATGTCCTTATGAAAAGAGGAGGTTTGGATACAGACACGGACAACGAGAAGACCACATGAAGATACAGGGAGAAGATGGCCATCTGCAAGCCAAAGAGAGAAGCCTCAGAAGAAACCGACCCTGCTGACACCTTGAATTCAGACCTTTAGCCTCCAGAATTGTGAGACAATAAAGTTGTATTGTTGAAGCTCCCCAGTGTGTGGTACTTTGTTGTGGCAGCTGGAGCAAATTAATACAGGCAGCTACTAAATTCTCCTTGAATGGTAGTGTTTCTGGGGAGAATGTTGGGGGTTGAGGGGAAGTGGTACAATATAATGGGTGAGAACTCAGGCCAGGTTTTAAACCCTGGTTCTGCCACTCACTAGCTCTGTGAAATCAGCCATTATACTTAAACATTTTATTTCTCATTTTCCTCCTATATAAATTGGGAGTAAGTTACTTCATAAAGTCCTTGTAAAGCTTAAATTGAATCATTTATGTCAGGTTTATCACGTGGTCAGCACTCAATAAATGGCACTTACTGTTATGATGAGACAAAATGCCAACTGGAAGCTTGTTTGGTTATAAGTTATGCACATTGATTATCAATCTTAAATAATATTTGCTTATCTGCAAGCTTGGAAAAAATAGGCTCCTGACAGATGTAGAAGCATTTCTTGCTGACATTCCAAGGAGTCTGGAATGAAGGCAAACAAGGATCTCTTTGAAAGTGCAGAGCAGCTAAAGAGTGTGGTACAAACCCTTTTTGTTCTGTAGGACAGAAAGGAATAGCATTTTTCATACTCTTGCCCAGCCACATTTATTTGTAGGGGACAATGCAAAAGAGTACTGTTTGTGGCGGGGGAATGGCTTGCCTTTAAATAAGGAATTGTTTAATTAGATTGGTTTTGTCTAGGAGCAT
Organism: Equus przewalskii; assembly: GCF_037783145.1. Classification (NCBI taxonomy): domain Eukaryota; kingdom Metazoa; phylum Chordata; class Mammalia; order Perissodactyla; family Equidae; genus Equus; species Equus przewalskii. Next base: position 19,015,279 of record NC_091849.1, on the reverse strand, counting down.
ATAAGGCAGTGTTGCTGAGAAAAACATTCCAGGCTGGACAGTTGCCTGCGCCTCATTGGTGAGCCTCTGGTAAACTACTGTGGAGGAAATCATTTTGGACTGTTAATATTTGCTAGTTGTTAAAAATAGCCTGCTTGCATCTCTTCATTAGGTGGAAGGCAATGTTTTCTGCTCCTGGCAAGGTTCATTTTTTTGTTGGAAGAGTATGAAAGTCATGGGACAGAAATCCCCAAAGAATGCCTTTCCAGCAGCACGTTAGAGCAGAAAGATTTGAAGCTTACATCTGAAAATGGCAGGACAGTTTTATTGTGCTTTGGTGAAATAAGAAGTCAAAGCCTTGGGCTTGTGTTTTATTTCTTCTCAGTGACTTCGAAATCTTGCAAGGGCTGTGGAAATTGAGCTCCTGCTGAATCCGAGTTATGTCAGTCTTGCTTGTCTTGGAGAGTCTGATCAAAACAGCTGTGCTCTCCTTTTCCTTATGCATGAGGGCCCACACAGTGCTTTAATTGTGTAGCACGCATTGTTGGAGATCATGACTGGCAGTGCAGAGATGGTCATAGTTCCTACCAGCTACTAGTGTTGATGTGAGTTAGCAAACACGAAGAAACTGGTATCGTGCTACAGCTGGTATTTTTTTTTAAATTGTGGTAAAATATGTGTAATGTAAAATTTTCCATTTTAGCCATTTTTTAAGCTTATAGTACAGTTCAGTGGCAATAAGTACATTTACATTGTTGTGCAACCATCACAACCATACATTGCCAGAACTCTTTTCGTCTCGCAAAACTGAAACTCTATACCCATTAAATACGAACCCCATTTCTTCCATCCCTCAGTCTTTGGCAACCACCATTCTACTTTCAGTCTCTCTGAATTTGACTATTCTAGGTACTCATATAAGTGGAATCATACAATATTTGTCCTTTTGTGACTGGCTTGTTTCACTTAGCATAATATCTTCAAGGTTCATCCATGTTGTAGCTTGTGTCAGAATTTCCCCCATTTTAAGGCTGAATAATATTTCATTGTATGTATATACCACATTTTGTGTGTCCATTCATGTGCTGATGGACATTTGGGTTGCTTCCACCTTTTGGCTATTGTGAATGATGCTGCTGTGAACATGGGTGGACAAATATCTATTCAAGACTCTGCTTTCAGTTCTTTTGGGTATATACTCAGAAGTGGAATTGCTGGATCATATCTAATTAGTTTTTTAACTTTTTGAAGAAGTGCCATACTGTTTTCCAAAGCAGCTGTGCCATTTTACATTCCCAATAGCGATGCACGGAGTTCCAATTTCTCTACAACCACAATGCTTAGTACTTTGTTTTTTTTAAAGTAATAGCCATCCTAATGGGTGTGAAGTGGTATCTGATTGTGGTTCAACCTGTACCTTTTAAGATGTACATGTGGTAATCGAGAAGCATTTCTGCTAGAACCCTGCTGCTAGAACTAAGTGATGCTGTTGTGTGTTTCCACTTTTGCCTTGGAGCCGTTTGCCATGGAACATTCAGCTAGCCATCCATGACTCACTCCTGGGAAGAGGGTGAGGGAGTGGGTTGTGTCTGTGTGTTGGGGGAAGCTTTTAATTCATAGCAGTCATGTGTTTAGGCACTTTACCGTTAACAGTTAAGGGAAAGGATTTGGGTTAGATATAGAATCAGAGACCATTAGAGCCAGAAGGGACGTTAGAGACAAGTTCACGGAAAGCACACATTTTGCAAAAAAAGGAACTGAAACCCAGAGCATGTAAGTCACCTCTTCTTGACTTGAGGGTAGTGACAGTGTCTTGCTCACTGTCCCCAGTCTCTGGCAAATAGAGTCAACCAGTAAATGTTTGTGGAACTGATCAATGAATTACGTATGCCCAGCTGACATCTTAGTGTCAGAACTAGGGCATTCTGTCGGCTCCACATTCTATTATGGTGACTGAAAAATGGCCGATTGCTTCAAGGACCAAGTGAATCTTTCTTGCCTCCTTTTCAGTTGCTAGGGCCACAAGATCAGATGTGGTTTTCCCATGGTGAGGCCCTCTCTTCCTTGGAGGTAGGTTTGAAGGGGTCTTAAAGAAGACAAACTCAGCTCAGGAGACTGACAGAAGGCTGAGGAGGGCTGGGCTGGCCGAGTGATAGCCACCATGCTTTGATCACTCATAAATCTATTCCGCCTCATCCCTGCCCCAGAGCTTTCACCTTCCAATCTTCCTGTCCTTTGTGTTTTTCTTCCCTCTGGAGAAGCCCAGCTCTTCGTGGCTGCCTCTGTAGGTCTCTGTGCTTCTAAACTAGGAGGTCTCCATCTTGCCTGCATCTTAGAATCACCTGACCTCTCTGGAAAGCCCTGCTGCCAGGCCAGTTAAGTCAGAATGATTGAGGATAGGACCCAGGCAGCAGTATTTTTAATGTCCTTAGCCTCCCTCCTTTTTTACCTATTTCAACAGTTTTCCTGATTGTCTGCCTGAGTCTCATCCCTCCTTAACCGTGAAACTTCTTGTTATTTGCTTTGGATCTAAAGGGCACATACTGTAAGAATATAATAATACTGTAATAAATTCACACAATGTTAATGTTACTTCACAATTACTTGGAGGTTATCTGTGCTCTTTTCCATTTAGATTATAAGTTCCTGAAGGCGGGGATCATGCCTTCTTTCTCCTCTGTCCCAGTGGTTCTCAAACTTAAGTGTGCATCACAATCACTTGGGGAGCCTGTGAAAACACAGATTTCTGGGCCCACCCTGGGAAAGTCTATTTTGCTAGGTGTGAGTTGGGACCCGAGAATGTGCATTTCTAACAAGTTTCCAGGTGATGCTGATGCTGCTGGTCTGGGGATCACATTCTTAAGAACCACTGCTCTGTCTTCTGAATCATGTGTAGGGATGCTCGATAACTACTGGCCAACCAAAAGGAATGGAGCACATTTCCTCTTGGTTGCTCTCCTGAGTCACTGTGTTCCGCTGTGGCTGTGGGCTGGTCCCTAGGCTGAGAGAATGAAAGAATGTGTGATGGATCCCCTACACAACTGATCATAACTGAATGATCATACAATCATATGTAGTCATAACTTGGACTTCCCAGTTGCCAATTCCTTTCCATTTTGAACCTTGCTAAGAGGATTATTTTTCTCTGTGTGTGTGTGTGTGTGTGTGAGTTGTTGGTTGGGCATTTAGGCTATATAAAAAGATTTGACCAAATTATGCAGGATGGGATCACAGTTCACCTTCTCTCTGCCTTTTGAGGTAGAATGTGAGGGTGGGCAGTGGCGGGAGTAAGTTTTTGGAAAGATTGGTGAAGAATGATTTCTAAATAGAAGGGAAACTCAGCACAGTCAATTTTTAAAAGCGAAACAAAAAATTCCCTGAAAGTATTATTTTCTATGAATTATAGGGCGTCCAAAGTATTCTTGTTTTTTATCGGGAAAACAAAAAGAGCTCAGGTGGAGCTGATAACTGCTACCCCCAGCCCTAGTGAATTTCACCAAGAGCTACAGTTTGTTGTTGTGTGAAAAACTGCCGAGGTTGATGTCAACGGTCTGTTCAGATATTTATATCCTCCATATCTTTTAATTAAGTGCATTTCCGAAAGGGAATTGATACTGAAGTTTTCATCCTGAATGCTCTGAAAAGTTTAAACTACTTTTCCAGTTTTCATTAATGGTTAAACGACTTAATGTATTTTGGTTTTTTTGTTAAATCAGCTGGTCTTTCCAGGGGTATCAGGGAATTATTTTGTATTTTCTTTTAGGTAAAATTTTTTTGAGAGATAGATCATTGAGATTTTCTCTAGGGAAATTTGGTGCCTATTTTGCATAACTGGAGAGGGTTGGCATTGGAAGTTTAACGCAGGGCTGTTTCGTTTATTGTGGATCTTTAGTGTCACACCTTGAATTTGAGCAATGCTCTTGCTTATATGGTGTTAATTTAACATGAGGAAAATTAGAGTCAGAAAACAGCTGATGATTACATTGGAGAAGCACTTGGTTTCTTAGGTACCGAATGAGGGGAGCTTCATTGATCTGATTCATTTGCATCTCTAAAAGAACACATTCTTTCTTAGGATCGTGCTGGGGGAGACGGGGAAGAGACCCACCCAGCTGCTCTTAACAGTCAGCTAAGGGCCCTTTACACTGAAAAGTCCCCGTTTGTGGGTGGAAAAGCAACCTTGGCTAGTCTTAAATGATTGGAAAAGAAACCATTGAGGCCCAGCCAGGTGGGGCAGCGGTTAAGTGCGGGTTAAGTTCCGCTTCGGCGGCCCGGGATTCGCGGGTTCAGATCCTGGGTGTGGACATGGCACGGCTTGGCAAGCCATGCTGTGGCAGGCGTCCCACACATAAAGTATAGGAAGGTGGACACAGATGTTAGCTCAGGGCCAGTCTTCCTCAGCAAAAAGAGGAGGATTGGCAGCAGTTAGCTCAGGGCTAATCTTCCTAAAAAAAAGAAAAAAGAAACCTTCGAGTTCTTCACTTATATCAGATGAGGTTGTGGTTATCTGTTCAGTCTCTTGCACTTCCTCCAAATGAACGCTACTGAGAAAAAAATCCATATCCAAGTCTAAGATGCACCTGGATGTGGAAATCTGAAAAAAGTAGAGAAAATTCGCACACAGGCAAAACAGTAAAGATTTTGATTCTCTTTTTTTCCCATATAGGTGAATTTTGTGGCATGCCAGCTCTTTGCTTTGCTTGCTGCTTTCTGGTTTCGCATCTACTTAAGTCCTGGTAAGACCAGTCCCGATGTCCGGCACGCATTCGCCACCATTTTTGGCATCTATTTTGTCATCTTTTGTTTTGGCTGGTGAGTATGAGCCTCATAAATTCTGGTCTTTATCATTTGGGTGTTTTGTGGCAATATTTTTGGCATTTCCCAGACACTAAGGAAAGAAGTATATTTAGTCTTATTGTAAAATACGGAGGATGTTGCAGGAATCTCCATTTACTGTAAGAACCTGGAACCAAGAAACTGACTCCCCATTAGAAGGTGGTGTGTTACCCCAGCCCCAGCCCTGTAAGATATTAACCACAATCTGCTCAGAACAAGCCTAACAAGTACGGTGAATTTTTTCTTAAACCTTTACTCATCTCCCCTGGGTCATGTAAATGGAATGTTATGAGGTTTTATTTTCTGACCGGGAGACTTTCCTAACCATTGTAGATATTGGTGTTTTTCTTGCACGACTGCTGGAGATATTGGTGTTAGTCCTGCACTTAGAGTAGAACAGTAGTTTCAGTCCGGCTTTAGGCAGTGGGAGTTATTCTTTAACAGAGAAAGCCTGTGGATTATGCTTTTCTCTACCAGGGAAGCTGGACAAATACCCTGGGAGTGGCACTTGTTGGGGAAGAAATTTTAAAAACCAGCATTTCTAGAAGTCCAACTTAAGACAATTTGTGAATTTGTTCAGGGTCCTAGAATACTGCTCCTCTTCCTTCAACAAAAATTTGGGAAAGGGTGATGAGTATTTTGAATCAGCCACCAGGTGAAAGTCTTGGTATCTGGGGCAGCTCGGTTTTAAAAAAGTCCTGAAGAAAGAAAGAACTCTCTTCCAGACTGTCAATTGTATATATGAGAAAGTATAAGCATTCCATTTCTGGATTCCTGACATTGCTAGTGCTGCAGTTGGCAGACTATGGCGTAACTTCCTAGTGTCATTTCAAGATATAGTGTCTTAATTACATAGACCAAAAGTACTTGATTTCTTTTCTCTTACATAAACATGAGTTAACAGATCACTTGCTTTTTGGCAGGGGGTGGAGGTGGAGTAGCAGTATGGGTGGCCAATAGGTATGTTAATACAAAATATATTCAGTGTTCCTCCTTCCCCCTCTGTGATGTCTTAAAGGTACTCTGTACATCTTTTTGTGCTGGTGTTAATGTGCTATGGAATCATGGTCACTGCAAGCGTATCCAATATTCACAGGTAAGACCCTGGGAATGAACAGTGCAAGGTGAGGTTTGTCCTGATCTTTGACATGTATTTCTGGGGTAAAGGGGGTACCTTCCCCCTTTGTCACAGTGGTGTGTCCTAAGTTCTCTGGGATGTTAGGGGGGATGGGGAGCCCTAAATGCTGGGAGTCTTCAGAGAAAGCTTTATGAAAAAGGTGGTATGCAAATTGGGTCTCAGGGGAAAAAGAATATATCAGAATTCGGCAGCTCTATTGACCGATATTGGTGATAGTTCCAAAGTGGAAACAACCCAAATATTTACCAAAATGGTGAATGGAATGGTGAAATGTAATACTACTCAGCCATAAAAAGGAATGAATGATTGGTACACACAATTACATGGATGAATCTCAAAATAAATATGCCGAATGAAAGAAGCCACACAAATTCTATTCTCAAAATGCAAACTAATCTGTAGTGACAGAAATCAGAGCAGAAGTTGCCTGGGGTGGGCTGGTGTGGGGAGATGTGAAGGGGATCACAAAGAGGCATGAAGAAACTTGGAGGGGTATGGATATGTCCGTTATCTTCAATTTGGCTGTGGTTTCCTGGGTGTGTACATATGTCAAAACTTTGTATACTTTAAATCCCATATATAATTGCAACAAAAAGAATAAAATACCTAGGAATAAACTTAACCAAAGAGGTGAAAGATCTGTACACCAAAAACTAGAAAACATTTTTGAAAGAAATTGAAGAAGACACAAAAAAATGGAAAGATATTCTGTACTCTTGGATTGGAAGAATTAACATAGTTAAAATGTCCATACTTCCCAAAGCAAACTATAGATTCAATGCAATCCCTATCAAAGTTCCAACAACATTTTTCACAGAAATAGAACAAAGAATCCTAAAATTTATGTGGAACAACAAAGACCCCAAATAGCCAAAGGAATCCTGAGGAAAAAGAACAAAGCTGGAGGTACCTACTCCCTGTTTTCAAAATATGCTACAAAGCTATAGTAACCAAAACAGCATGGTACTGGCACAAAAACAGACACACAAATCAATGGAACAGAATCGAGAGCCCAGAAATAAACCCACACATTTATGGACAGCTAATATTTGACAAGGGAGCCAAGAACATACATTGGAGAAAGGAGAGTCTCTTCAATAAATGGTGTTGGGAAAACTGGACAGCCACATGCAAAAGAATGAAAGTAGACCATTATCTTACACCATGCACAAAAATCAACTCAAAATGGATTAAAGACTTGAATGTAAGACCTGAAACCATGAAACTTCTAGAAGAAAACATAGGCAGTATGCTCTTTGACATTGGTCTTATTTTCAAGTACCATGTCTGATTGCACAAGGGAAACAAAAGAAAAAGTGAACAAATGGGACTACATCAAACTAAAAAGCGTCTGCATAGCAAAGGAAACCATCAACAAAATGAAAAGACAAGCTAACAATTGGGAGAGGATATTTGCAAACCATATAACAGATAAGGGGTTACTATCCAAAATATCCAAAGAACTCATACATCTCAACAACAAAAAAACCAACAATCTAACTAAAAAAATGGGCAAAAGATCTGAACAGAGATTTCTCCAAAGAAGATATACAGATGGCCAACAGATACATGAAAAGATGTTCAACATCATTAGCTATCAGGGAGATGCAAATCAAAACTACAGTGAGATATCGCCTCACTCTGGTCAGAATGGCTATAATCAACAAGACAGGAAACAAGTGTTGGAGAGGATGAGGAGAGAAGGGAACCATGATACACTACTGGTGGGAGTGCAAACTGATGCAGCCACTATGGAAAGCAGTATGGAGTATCCTCAGAAAATTAAGAATAGATCTACCATATGATCCAGCTATCCCATTGCTGGGTATTTCTCCAAAGAACTTGAAAACGCAAAGGCATAAAGATACATGCACCCCTATGTTCACTGCAGCATTATTCACAACAGCCAAGACTTGGAAGCAACCTAGGTGCCCATCAAGGGACGAATGGATAAAGAAGATGTAGTATTTATACACAAAGGAATACTACTCAGCCATAAGAAATGAGGAAATCCAGCCATTTGTGACAACATGGATGGTCCTTGAGGGTATTATGCTAAGTGAAATAAGGCAGAGGGAGAAAGTCAAATACCATAAGTAGAAGATAAAAACAACGAAAAACAAACACATAGCAACAGAGATTGGGTTGGTGGTTACCATAGGGGAAGGGGGGACAGGGGAGGGCAAAAGGGGGATTAGGCTCACATGCAAGGTGATGGACAATAATTAGTTTTTGGGTGGTGAACGTGATGTAATCTACACAGAATTCGAAATATATTATGATGTACATCTGAAAAAGAAAATCTTCAATGGAAAAAAAAGGATGATCAACTTTTTTTGTAAAACATTCATCCATTTTGTGAAGTTAAGCTTAGTTAAAATTGGATAACATAACACGTAAATCCACTAACCAAGTAGACATAAATGTCAATAAGTAACAGTGAATTGAAAGCTAGAAGGAATAAGGGGTGCATTGTCATCCCCACTGGTTTGAAATCTCCACACTTCCCTAAGGATGCTTTACTGACGATATGCGACATGGGACCATATGACACACAGACCAAATGTGAGTGCCAGAGCAACCCATATATTAAGTATTACAAAGCTCAATATTTTAATATTGTAGATTAAAAACAAATAAAAGAAGTTCTAATATTTTCTTCACTATCCCATTGCAATGTGATGGCCAAGCCCTGCTTATGCACACACCCCTTTAGAGACTGCAATTCTAAAGCACAGGTCTGATCATATTCCTCTACTTCCTGAAAATTTGAGGGGCTCTCTACTGCTTTACCAAATTATTTTCATATTCAAGATAGTCCATGCTGTAATTCCAACCTATCTTTCCTAATTAGTTTTTATATATGTACCATTTGTTCTAATCACTTGGAAATACTTATATTTCTCAAATACATACCATACCCTCCCATCAATGGCTTTCTGTTCAAGCTATATCCTCCATCTAAAATATAACTCCAATTCCCGTTCCCACCTGTCAAAATACCTCCCATTCTTCAAAGACCGTCTCAAATATTATCTCAATGGAATTCTTTTAGATTAGTTAAATAAATTAATTTCTAACATAAAAAACTGTATACTTTAAATATGTACAATAAATTTCTTACTATGATATTTTGATTTCAAAGTACAGAAGTAATTTAATTCTACCTTGAAGGCTACATGCTTGGATGGTCAGTTAAGATACCTGGGATGTTTGTTTTGCGTTGTCTCTGTTTCCCATGGTCTTGCTGAAACCTCAGTATTAATTCTGCCTTTCAGTAACACTGGAGTGTAAGCCTGGTGAAAACAAAGCCTTTTCTCTTTTGTTCACTGTTGCATCCTCAGAGCCTAGAACAATACCTGGCACAAGTAATGGCTCCATAAATATTGATGGAATGAATAATCAAATATCTTTGAAAAGACATTTACCGTTTTTCTACTTCTTTTCTGATAGCTTCTCTGAAAAAGCAGATGCCTTATTTCAGCTTCAGAAAGCTCTTTGATTAATAATAAGACTATTGGCACCATAGTTTTCCTTCTTAAAAGCATTGAAATTTAACTTTTCAGTGTATAATCTTGTAATGACTTAAAGTAAATTTCTGGTTTTCAAGGGAAAATATTTTTGCATGCTTTTACATTTTAGTAGTCATTCAACTTCGTATCCAAGTGAGCTGTGAAAATTTAGTTCTGATCATCTCTCTTCTAAGTGCCCTCCTTGAAGGGGATAGCGTCATTCCTTCAGAAGGGAAATAGGAAATCCATATTTCTAAATTGGCAAGAATGGATTTGGGAAATGCTTCATATTATGACAAAATGCCCTTTTTAGTGGGGAGCGAAAATGCGTGGCTTTTCCTAAACTCGATTTTGGAAACAATTAAATGATGAATAAAAATGTTGTTGCATCTCTATAGCAAGCACATTTCCAACTACCTCACAAATCATAATTTGACAGCTCTGCCCACACTGGTGATGCTCATGGGGTATAGTCTGATTTTCAGAGGGTCAAGAACTTGCATGCATACTTGTCCCATACCAGCCCAGGTTTGCTGTGTTCGTCTCTGGCCAGGAATGGAATTCTCCAGCTTTGGCAGAGCCGAGCAGTTTACAGACAGGCGATGACTATTTCACTGCAATAATATTGTGGTAGCAGAGGGCTGTGTCATAAGACCACAAAGAAAGGATGCCAGAGCAAGTTCTTCCCCTCCGTCTTTGCCTGTGCGTTTGCCAGAACCGCAGATGTGGGGAGCAGTTCACAGTTCCCGATGGATGGCAGTTGTTTCCTATTGATGCAGGGAAAAAGCATTAGACAGGAGTCAGGAAATCTGGTTCTTTCTAGCCGTGTGAGTTCAGACAAGTTACGCAGTTTCTCTGTACATCACATTTCCCACCAATAAAACATGGGGTTTGTGGAAGTTTGAACTTAAGTTCTCCTCAAGACCAGGATTTCATGATTCTTTGTGAATTGTTCTCTTCTTCCCTTTACTGAGCCAGTTATAAGAGTTGTGTCCACAGGAATAGCGGGGGGCAAGATTAGTATTTGTTGCCAGGTGGAACTAACCCTTTTCTGGACTGATTGTTGTTATTCAGGACTTGTCTAGAGAGTTCTTGGAGTACCACCTCTGTTTCCTTCCCAAGCCACTATGTTGGGCAGAAGTCAGAGGCATGAATTTATCCTATATGAACCAACTGGAGCAGAATATAGTTAGTATCTCCTAGGACAGAGGCCTTGTGTGAGAACTTGGTGATGCATTTATCAATTTTGGAGTACCCGCTTTATGCCAGTGCTAAGCCAGGCTCTTTTAAATATATTACGATTTCAGTATTTTTTTTTAAGATTGGCACCTAAGCTAACACCTGTTGCCAATCTTTTTTTTTCTTCTTCTTCTCCTCAAAGCCCCCCCAGTACATAGTTGTAGATTCTAGTTGTGAGCGCCTCTGGTTGTGGCATGTGGGATGCCGCTTAAGCATGGCGTGATGAGTGGTGCCACGTTCGCACCCAGGATCCAAACCGGCGAAACGCCGGGCCGCTAAAGCGGAGCGTGCAAACTTAACCACTCAGCCACGGGGCTGGCCCCCATATTTCATTGTTTCTAACATGTAAACTTTTATTTACTATATCATTTAATAATCATTGAATATATTATATATAAATGTGTTAATATACATTTCATGTTATTATTGCAAATATATTCTTTCTAGGACAACTCTGAGATTTTTTTTTCCTGAGATGAGGAAATGAAAGCTCAGAGAGGTAAATAGATATCCGGTTCGATGAATTTTCACAAAGCAAATACACCCATGTAACCACCACCCAGGTCAATTAGTAGAATATTACTGTCGCTCATGTCCCAATCTCTACGAAATTCCTCCTTCCTGAAATAACCACTATCCTGACTTCTTACACCACAGATTAGTTTTGCCAATGCTGGGATTTGAACTCATGTTGGTCTGTCTCCAGAATACATGCTCCCTTTAGCACTCCTGGATTCTTTAGGTTTTTCCGGTTTGTCCAGGGCATGAATGCGTTGCCCTGTTGTACTGGGATGCAGGACTTGCACCATCCTTGATAGGTGGGTCTTATTATAACAATTGAATTGACCTTGTTTTTCTCTCTGGGTGGGGGGCAGGGGAAGGTATGGGTCTAGCTCCTTCCTGTGGAAGAGAAAGGGGAAGCCACAGGCATGCCTGCATTTGAAAGGGCCCTGGAAGAATCTCTTTTGAATTTGCTTTGTGCTTCTGCCTTGAGCTGCGTGAACTCACTGGAGTAAGGGAACCTGTGCTGGAGGCAAAAAGGCCTAGGTCCATTCTACTTCTGCTTCAGCTCTTATGGGAGTTGTTTTTTCTTAGTCATTTGCTTTGTTCATCATCTTCTTGGTTTGGGAAGGGTTAAGGATGAACCCAAGGTAGGGAAAAATCTTTTTTGTGTAGTAAAGTCTTTGTTTGCAAATAATGGTAAGGAGAGGTAAAGTTATACAGCGCTTTAGAGTTTACAGAACTATAAACCATATTAATATAATATATTAATATTAATTACCTTAATATTAATATAATATAATTAATATAAATATTGCTATAGTTGAGAGTTTCCTTCCCATTCTTATCTGGCTCTCCCTTGCTACCAAATGAATTTTTATTATCCCTCCGTTACTGTTCCTTAGGTCGATCTAGTCTTCATGAATTATTTTAATGTGAATTTGTGAATTTCAGTATAATTTAATATCAGAATATGTATCTTCCCTGTTTTATGACCCATGTTTAAAAGTTATACCTTGAATTTATGTCTGTTTCTGATGAGCTCCTGAACCATTTAAAGTGTTTAATATACTCATTTCAGCTCCTTCCAACTAATAGTAAGTGAACCCCTCCTATGGTCAAAGGTTGGGATGCTCAAGGTCACAATGAGCTGGGGAAGCAGATGCATATAATTTTAATACTATAAGTTAGCATGTAGCACTAGAGAAAAACAGGCAATGGAGCAATGAATTGTGCTGGGAGTGGGGGTGGGATGGATAGAGCAAGGTCAAGCCAGGTGATTTTGGAGATAATTAGGCAGTTTCCAGATTGGATGGAGAAGGGAGTTGCAGGCAGAGAAAAGAGCGTGCAGAAAGAAAGCTGGCCTGAAAATGCAGGATGTAATTGTGGAAAGTGAGCAGTCCAGTGTAGTTTGAACATAAGGTGGACATGGAGCATGGCTGGTGATGAGTCCAGAAAGGAAAGGTAGAGCTGAGGGTGTGAAGTACCTAGAATGCTGTGTACTGGAATCCCACATCAAAATTCCTAGAGTGTGGGATCTGTTGGAGACTTTTAAGACAAGTTATATTTATTTGGTTGTTTGTTCATTCAACACACAGTAGTGGCTCTGGTGAATGAAACATATGGCCATCCTTGCTTTCAGTCTCGTAAGGGTGACAGTAGTTAATTGGATTACCACATATCTTTATAATTACAAATTGATGAATGTTCTGAATGGCGTGTGTGTGTGTGTGTGTGTGTGTGTGTGTGTGTGTGTTTGTATTGCTGGTTTATACTATAGTGGTCAGAGCCAGACTCTGAAGGAAGCCAGGGAGGGACCATGAGCAGGTGGTAACTGCAGCCTCAGGCATGGACGGGGAGGGCTCTGAGCAGAGCACTGGGAATGCTAACACTAGGGAGTAGGTAGAGGAAGATAATCTGAGCAAGAACCGTAGAAGAATTATCCAGAGAGGTGGGAAGAAAACAAGAATGGAAGCCAAGAGAAGAAAGTGGGTCAGAAAAGGAGTGGTCGGCACATGGTGATGAGTTGTGTTTTACTAAAGATCATCGTGTAAGTGTGATGGTTTGTAAAGATCAGAATCTGAGCACAAGATCTTGCAGGTCAGTGGTTCTCAGCTCTGGCTGCACATTGGAATTACACCTGCCAGGTGCATCCTATACCCATTAAACCAGAATGTCTGGGGGTAGAGACCAGACATCTGTAGTTTGTAAAGATCCCCAGGTCATTCTAAGGTGCTGCCAAAGTTGAGAACCACTGCAGTGGATGGACCAGGTGAGAAAAGATGAAGGGTTCAGAGCAGTGGTGGGAGGTGAAGGGAGGGGAGGGACTGGGATGTGGACAGACCAGATAGGACTTTGCGACTAATTTCAAGTTGAGGGGTGAGGGGAAGGAAGAAGATTAAATTGTTATGCATAATAATCTGAGCCTCTGTGTTTTTGGTTTCAGATATTCCTTTTTTGTAGCAATGGGATACCTTACGATATGCCACATCAGCCGAATCTACATCTTCCACTATGGAATTCTCACTACAGATTTTTCTGGGTGAGTATCTTGACTTGGGGAGGGCAGTTTGACTGGTGACTTTAACTCAGTCCCTTGGGGTCTGTAAAGATCAAGCATGTGCAGAAGAATCATGGGTGGCTGTTAAATCAGTTGGTAAGACTGTGCTAATGAGGTTAAGGTTGGAGATTTGATTGCTCTATAGGACTGTTAGCTCTGCTGTGTTGTAAGGCAGGAGTTGCAAACTATGGCCCGTGGGCTGTGTCTGTCCTGACGCCTGTTTTTGTAGTTATATTAGAACACAACCAGGCACTTACTCATTTATGTTTTATCTCTGGATGCTTTTGTACTACAGTGGTAGGTTTGAGTAGTTGTGACAGACATATGACCATATGACCCACAAAGTCTAAAATATTGACTATCTTGCTGTTTACAGAAAAAGTTTGCCAATACCTATTCTAAGACCCTTAACACAGTGTTGGTGTTTATCTCTTACTAGTTATTGATAGCTCCCATATTAGCTAATAAACGGCTGCCACCCTGACCCCCTTGAGTGCCCCCTGGCTTCCAGCAACTAGAAGGGTAATGCCCAGCGCAGAAGGGGGCTCCATGCTAGTTGTAAAAATTTTCTGTCACCAGGCCTTTGCCTGGTGGGCCACCCATCTCCCGATTGGTCACCTGTTGAAGACTGGGGATGGATCAGTGAACATTTTATGCTCTGGTGATGTCTGTTCAGGAACAACTTTTTATGAATCCTGAGGAACGCATGCTAAAGCAGAGTGATTCCTCATAACACGTTGTATCTTATCCACGAGACCTTAGGAGTTTGGTTCTGTTCTTTGCAGGCAGTCTGAGGTCAGGGGGACCCTGAACTGTCTTTGAGAGAATGGCTTGCATTTTATTGGATAAAATACTGGAGAAAAGGGAATGAAGTAAAGGGGTTACAATTCACAGCTCATCTCTGTGAACTTTGCAAGTTGTGCAACTAAACTGTCCCACCGTCAAGAGGCTCAGGAAGGCAACGTGTAGTTTTGGGAAGGAAAGACTGTTGCATTGAAATTTCCATGACTGTGGTTTGGTCTCAGCTGGCTTTTTGTGCCTCAGTCCCTGCTCTCAGGCCTCTGGGATTTCACCTGTTTCTCTTTCAGTTGTCTCCTCTCTGCATTCCTTTCCCCCCAGATTGTGGAGCATGGTTTTTCAATTTTTCCGAGACAAGTTCACAGACTTCTTTTATTTTTTAATGATGTGCATTACTAGCAAAATATGGACAATATGGGAGCAACAAAATTAACAGTACAGCCAGGAAGTTATAGTATTAAAAGTAATTTTTAAACATTGATCATAACTCTCCCTAGTATTTAATCAACAAACTTCATTTCTTTGGTTTCACCCCAGAACCGTGCTCCTCATCCCCCATACTTAGAAGAGTTCCTGGCACTTAATAGGTGTTCAATAAACGAACGTATGAAACACCTAGTATTTGTCAGTCCTTTATTCAGTGCTTCCAGGAACCTCAATTACACAGCCCCTCCAGCCATATTTGGTTGGGATATTGAACAAAAACTTTGACTTCAGCCCAAAGTAGATTATTACCTGTTTCTCAGTTGTATCATCCTTTTAGGCCACAAAGCGTATATTCATCCATTCGTTTCTGCAACAGTTTTTGAGTCTCCAGTATCCTGGGCACAGTGCCAGGTGCCAGAGACACTGCATTTGAGCAGCAGGAAGGGTATTCCAGGCACAGAGATGTCAGACAGGTGCCTGTGAAGGTCCCAGAAAGCCACCTCCCTTTCTGTTACCACTCACATCCCTGTGTCACCAGGTCCTATCAGGTCGGCAGCCTGGCTGTCGCTGGACTCCATCCGTTGCTCTGCATGCCCACTGCCACCACCCTGGACCACCACATGTCTGCAACTTTCCTAGCTGGCCGTCCATCTTTCCACCCAGCCCCTTCTCCAGTCTCTGGTCTCTATACCAACCAGAAGCAGGTTCTAAAATATCAAGCAGATGAGGAGCTGGCCCTGCCTCATCGCCTGCCACCTCCTGCTCCCGTGGTGCACTGCAGATGGCAGCAATGCCGAAAAGTTTATGGTGCCCATGCATGCTAGGTTATTTCATGTCTCTGTGCCTGTGCCTTGCTCATTCGCCTGATCAGAAGGCCCTGTACCATCCTTGTCTATATGGAAATCTCTTCCTTCATTTTCTAAAACTCAGCTCAAAGATCACCGCTTTACAAAGCTTTCTCTAATTGCCACCCCCTCCCTCCCCATCCCCTTCCTCCACATCAAATTAGTCACTGCATTGTGGACCTTGCACCTGGCTTTTAAGGGCTGGTGCTGGCCAGAGAGACCGTGGTGCACAGAGTGTTTGTAGTGGGCAGGCAGGGGCACTTCTGCTTTCATCCTTTGATTTGTACGCTTATCCTATGACATACGTGTTTATTCCCAAACTTGTTCATTCTGGTTTGTACCTATATATAAGCTGATTATATATGAATGTGAAAGGAGATTGAGGAGAACCTAAATTTAGGTTGGGTCCTTTGGACAGCCACCAAAGCAAGTTTAGCATGTTAAAAGTGATAGCTGTTGAATTAAATGGGGGTGGGAATGCTGAAAGGATTTGCGGGAAGATTATAAAAATTAAGGATTCTGTACTCAGATTGTTTTGCAAGCATCTTTACTTGCTTTTACCTCCTTAGTCCATGGTAGAGGAAATAACTCTGAAGAGAGTGGATGGGGTTTGTGTAAGAGAGATGCCATCATTCAGCAGATCCCCACTCCAAGGAAAGGCTTTAGTCCTACATCAAAAGTTTTGTTCATTCATTAGACACTGATTGAGAACCCTGTAAATTCCGGGCATGGTTATAAGAGACAGACGTGGGCAAAGACTGCAGAATGAATGCATAGTTATCTATTTCAAGTTTGTATAAAAGGTTCAAATGTGAGCATATCATTGTATACTGGGTTGATTCGTGTTCCCCCAAATGCATGTCCACCTGGAATCTCAGAATATGCCCTTATTTGGAAATAGGATCTTTGCAGATGTAATTAGTTAAGATGAGGACATACTAGATTAAGGGGGACCCTAAATTCATTATGACTGGTGTCCTTATAAGGCCATGAGAGACACAGACATGCGCATAGAGACACAGGGAGAGAACAGCCCATGTGAAGATGGAGGCAGAGATAAGAGTGGTGCAACTACAAGCCAAGGAACTCCAAGAATTGCTGTCAGCCGCAGGAAGCTAGGAAGAAGCAGGGAACAGATTCTCCCTCTGAGCCTCTAGAAGGAAGCAATTCCGCCAACACCTTGATTTTGGACTCCTAGCCTCCAAAATTGTGAGACAGTGTTTCTGGTTTTAAGCCACCCAATTTGTGGTAATCCCTTACAATAACTCTAGGAAACGAATATGCAATTTTTTATGATTGCTTATGTTTGGTGAACTAACAACTGTTGCCTTCTTCTGATCGTGCAGGATGAGTGCCTCTACTGCCCGTGTTTCTCCCTGCTCTTGTCACACCTCCTCTGCTGTTGATTTTATTCATAAAACCATAAAGTCTTGAATGATTGTTACATCATTTTTAGTATAACCAGAATTGTAGGAAGTTAACAAAAGGAAAAAATAAAGGGCCTTTGCGGAAAACAGCAATGTGCTTGTGGAATGTGGTGGATTTGGGTTTTGACAGCAAGGGAGGATGAAAATCAGTTCCTGTCAACTTTACTTTCAGCAATGTTATCACAATACATTTCCTCAAGGGATGGTTGTTCTCTGGCAGTTTTTGTATCTTCTTGTATTAAGAAATTCTGACATTACACACAAAACCACAGAATGTTTGAACTAGAAAGGACGCTGTTAATAGGGAAAGGATACAAAGAAAATATGTCTGCTACCTATAAATGGCATGCGATTTAGTTCTCTTAATTGCTCAGTGGAAATACTATCCAGTTCTTGGGGAGTGTGTGTGTTTTTTTTTTTTTTTTTTTTAACTATAGAGCATTATTAAGCAGCACTATTTTTTCCCTAGCATCATAAGTGCACAGTGCCTTACTGACATAAATCCATCTTCTTGGATAATGTCAGTAAACATAAACGGAGAAGTACCGGCCAACCTGAAATTGACAAGATTTTTTTTTAAAGATTTTATTTTTTCCTTTTTCTCCCCAAAGCCCCCCGGTACATAGTTGTGTATTCTTCGTTGTGGGTTCTTCTAGTTGTGGCATGTGGGACACTGCCTCAGCGTGGTCTGATGAGCAGTGCCATGTCCGCGCCCAGGATTCGAACTAACGAAACACTGGGCCGCCTGCAGCGGAGCGCGCGAACTTAACCACTCGGCCACGGGGCCAGCCCCGACAAGATGTTTTAAATCACAAATTGTCAATTAGAGAGATTCTTTGCCAATGTCTGTTCTCATTATGCTTGCAAGCAACTGCCAGTTATCCTTCAGAATGGAATTTAACATTACTATTTTTTTCAGTTTAAAAATCTTATTTAGGATTTTGTTGAAGAATAAAGTTTTGAAGTTGAACCTGGCGTTTTAAAGCAGCCTGATGTGGTAGCTCTTCTCTTTTGACATGCGTCCACGTCTAAGTGCAGAGCATCCCGTATTACCCCTTTAGAATAAGAGCACAGACAGGCGTTGAATGGGATTGGATTAGATTAGTGTTAGTGTCAAACAACATATATATGTTTTTAATTTTGGAGAACACACAAACTTGTACTTTAGATTATTCTGGGGTTTGAAATTTTATTTATTCTGAAAGTAATCAAGTTTCCATGAGCTGGATTGGTATTAATGGTGAGAATAACACACAAGATACACTTTTATTAGTGTAGCTAATACAGTTTATATCAATACATGTAGTAGCGAATGTCCTCTGTGATTTCTCTGTGAATGTGGGCTATTAAAAATACTGGAACATTTACTGTTCCCCTAGGGGAGGCTCAACAATGGCTTGTAATAAAGCTGGTACTTGATTCCTTTTAGGTTTGTGGCAGTGAACTAATTCTCTTTTGCTCACAGAAGAATGCAAATCGAGTTTTCTTCTGACAGAAACAGCAAGAAGCACCCTTATTTCCTTTTCGCAGGCCAGGCCAGATTCAGGCAGATAATTACTCTCCTGTTATGTTGACAGTTTGAGGTGCCCATGTGTTTTTAACGTTATGAAATGAGAACTTTTATACACTGCTAGTGGGAGTAGAAATTGGTACAACTCTTCTAGAAGGCAATTTAGCCATAAATTTCAAGCAAGAATTTTTTAAAACTTCTTACCCTAGAATAGGATAAATTCCTAGGAATTGAATTACCTTGAGGAAACCTGATTTGTTCATAAGCTTGTTCAACTGTTGTCAATAATAGTGAAAAACTGGAAGCATCCTAAATGATCCCAAAGAGGTGAATGATTAAATGAAATTAAATGAAATATGCTTCCATTGAAAATGATGTCTTCAAGAAGTGTTTGATGACACTGGAAAATGCTTATAATGTAATGGAAAATCAAAACCACAAAACAAATATGTGTATTAAGATTCCATTTTTATGAATGTGCGCATGCATAGGAAAAAAGAGTGGAAGGAAATACTCAAAACGCTAAGACAGTGATTCTGTTGGGGGGGGTCTTTATTGGTGATTTTAATAATTATTTTATTCTGTCATATGATTATAATAATAAGGGGAAATTCTAAATGTTATTTAAATATATTTGCATTCGTATTACGGTGAACTGCAGCCTACGCAAGCAGAGCCGTAGCCGTTTGTGTTCCATGGTACTCTGTTGGGGCATAATAGAAATATCACGTGCCCACAGCCCTTGCGAGTGGTGGAGATCATTTGTCCTTTTGTACCATAGGAAACATTTCCTTCTGTTGGTTTATGACATCCTGCTCACTCCACTGACCAGCCCAGTATTCAAATCATTGGGTTCTATAATGTGGAATAAAGAAGAGATATTTGCAAAAAGATTTCAAGATTGCTTATGTCATATTTATCCTTCAGGCTGCTGCCAGCTTTTCAGTAATTAGCACAATCCCTTGGAATTTAATTGCGAGGAGATGAGTATAAGTTATACCAGGTCTATTTGGTGGGCTCCTGTTAAAATGGGGAACTGATTGTTGTTGAGTGTCAAATTATAGAGATTAAATCTTTGAAAAGATTAATGGAAAGAGTAAAAACCCATTCTACTCTGACTGACCTCTGGATGGTTCTGAAAAGATACTGGTGAACTCTAAATTATGTCTAGGAGTTCCCACTGCTTTCAGTTGAAGCCTGATGGAACTGTGTTTTTTCTTTGCTATGACTCCTGGAGTCCCTTATTTTCTTCCCCCATGCTTGCATAGTTGGTAGGAGTTTGGAAACATGACACTAACATTGTAATATCATCATCCTGCTCTTCAGTTATCCAGGGAGCAGGGGGTCCCAGAGGGGCAGATGCAACGGGGAGGTGAGGAAGTACTGCCTGAGCCTTCTCTGTCCCTCCGCTGCTGGGTCCAGGCTACGGGTTGCACAGTTCGCACTGTTATCTTGGTGCCCCTGGTTGTTGTGTGACATGGCAGGCCCGGCCTAGGTTGCAGCTGATTGGAAGTCTGTTATGATGGTATTCTCCCACCCTGCCAAACTTCTTGCTTGTCTGTCTCATTGCTTTCCTAGTCTGTAAGTATTACAAGTGGATTTTTATTATAAACAAAGAAGTAATAAAAATCTAAAGTAGAACTTTATGGATATAGAATTACCTGTTGAAGAGAGTAAGACCCTTGAATGTCAGATCTGGCTTGATGCTGGCCAGCCAGCTGCGTGATTGGTTGGCTCTTTTGACACCTTTAACTGATGACTGCGTCATCGCATTCTTCCATCCTAGCTTTACCAGGACAGAGAACTTAACCACCTTAGGTCCAAAGATTAAGGTAAAATTGGTAGGCTTTATTGGAATATTGCTCAAAACTGAGTTTCTTTTTAATGTTTTAGAGATAGGTTATTTTTTGTTGGGAATTGATATGAGAAGTGGAAATAGATGAATGGACACCACTGCTGGTAAATTGCCCAGAGTCTGTATCAGAAGGCATTGAGGGTGTGTGTGTGTATATGTGTGTGTGTTTGTGTGTGTGTCTGTGTGTGTGTGTAGAGGGGAGTGGGGACTGGCATTGTTCTTTCTTTTTACTCTAAATACATCTCCATCTGCCTATTTTCCCGTATTTGTTTCTTCTTATATTTCTTTATCCCAATTAGATTAATAATCGTAGATTCAGGGAGGAAAAATTGGTTTTCTTTGGCTTTTTTTTTTCCAATCATGAAAAAAATTCATAGGATGATAGAGGAGTGGCCCTGCCTCAACCAGGCTGGATGCACACCTTGATTTCATATTGGTCAGAAGGTTCCCATGGATTCAAGGGCAGGGCCTATGACTGACGAGTGTGTGCAAATCCAAGGACAGGGCACACTTCTCAGGGGGTGGAAAATCTGAGTACAGCTCAAGTCCTAAGGCCTCATTGTCTTGAGGATGTTCTTTGGCTGCACCAAGGAGCCTTTTTGTGTCCTTCCTGTGCTTGGAGTATGTGCTTGTGTACGCTGGGTTTTGCATTTTTGCAAAAAGAAAGCTTGAGTTCCAATCACAAAACAGCAAACATGTCTTAGATTAAGTTATGTTTTGATTGAAATGCAGCATGGATGGTCTTTGAGTTTTATCTTAAGGCAGTAACTCTAGGGATTTGACTCTCAAATCTAAGGAACTTGTGCAGTCTAAACTTGGCATCTGATCTATCCATAAGTTTAACTGGAAAAGTGTTCAGAGAGGAATTCCTCTGAGTAAGAACATACGGTGCACTTCCTTACACCCATAGAAAAGTTAGAAGTTTTCTAACTCTGTTTCCTTTTAGTGAACAGGTTCTAGTTCTAGTTTGTGGATTTTAGATCTAGTTTTTCACAAGTTATCAGAACACTGTGTTTTATAAACCCATGATCAGTTGTGTGAGTTGTTTCTTATTTAAGTTGCTAGAAGCTTCTTCGGATATTTAAAACAGAAGCAATATATTGTTGAAAGTATAGTCTGGATGATGTATAACAATATTTGATCCATAGCTTCTTATTTTTATTCCCAAGAAAAGGGAACATTTTTTTTCTAAAGAGTGACAACAATATGGTTTTTACATAGACCCAATGGTGCAGATTTCATATTGAATAATTATTTATTGACATTGATCTAGAAATTTAATATTATGTATTGCATTAGTCTGGGTTCTCTGAGGAGCAGAAACCAAGATGGGAACAGAAGTGTAAAAGATTTGTTGGGTGAAATGCCTGTGAGGGAAACCGTGGAGGCAACTGGATGAGGCTGGGAGGGCAATCGGATTGAAATGCACATCTGATCCCTGAGCAAAGAGAGAGGGAAGGAAGGAAGAGAGGTCTTGGACTGCAGTGCAAGTCTAAGAAAGTTTTGGCAGGTTCAATGAGAAGTCCTTGAGCTAAAATTCCTGGGCCAGAGGAGCACTGTGCCTTGAGTGGAGGGGCCTGCCTGGGTACCCACCCTGCTGTGCTCATCATTGGCTAGGAGCAGCCTCAAGGGGACGTGGGCTCAGCATGAACAAGGTGGCAGTGGAATCAGAGGGTGCAGCTGGAGCCAGTCAGTTTTGCTTCCACAGCAGCCGATCTGAAAGGCTCATTTTCATGGCCACCGCATATGTGAATATTTGACTACCAAATGCTTTGCTGAAAGCATGTGCCTAATTAGGGAATACATTAAATCTAACCCCGATAAAGGAAGACAAATGCTGTATTTCTATAGAGACAGAAAGGTAGGCTAATTCCATGGCACATTTTCTTTACTGATATATATATCAATTTGTTAGGCCCTTTAAAAATGAAGTTCTGAATTAAATTGAATGTAGGAACTTACTTGGGCTGCAAATTGCATAGTCACCAGAGTATGCCTCAGATTTAAAAAATTTTTTTACTGGGATTTGTGTAAGGAAGGCTGGAAGTTTAGGTCCTATTCCTTATTCCTAGGACTTTCAATCTTGCAGGGAAAAAAAAAGACAAAAGCCTTTGGAAAGATAACGGTTGTGCTTTGAAAGTCCTATTTGGAAACTACGTTGAACGTGACAATTAGAATGAGTCCTTTCAAGTAGAACAGCCCTCAGCATCTGTCATACGTTCTATGTCAGAGGTCTTATTGAATATCAAGAAGGGGAGCTGCAAAGTTATGTTATTCTCTAAGACCAGTTTGGCTTTGATGTAGCCCTCATCACTAAGATCCAAACCTCCGTGTTCTGGAAGAGCAGTTACTTTTTTCACTATAAAAGAGCATAGTCAAAATCATTGTTAGCTATGAGCATGTCTTATTGCCCTAGAATGACTGCCAAGGTGGTTCCCTTGTTTGTCATCCCCACTTCTCACCAGTCCTGGCAGAGCATAGTTGCCCTTCCCTTCTGCAGTCAGACTCCTTTCCCCTTCTCTTAGCCTCACACACAGTATTAGGAATCTTGTTTCAAATATTAGCCATTGGGCTTTTGCAAGTAAAATATAAAGTTGGGCACAGGTGTGAAGATTTCAAAGGGCATTTGTTGGTACTTTTTAAAAGATGGCTGATCTTATTAGTTGATATTGATAGTTTAAAATATCACATGTGCTTTTTTTTTTTTTTTGGTGAGGAAGATTGGCCCTGAGCTAACATCTGTTGCCAATCTTCCTCTTTTTGCTGGAGGAAGATTATTGCTGAGCTAACATCTGTGCCAGTCTTCCTCTATTTTGTATGTAGGACGCCGCCACAGCATGGCTTGATGAGTGGTATGTACGTCCATGCCCGGGGTCCAAACCCATGAACCCCGGATGGCTGAGGTGGAATGTGAGAACTTAACCACTGACCCCACATGCTTATTATTTTAAAGAGGTGGAAAATAGGAATGAGAATGAGAGGAATTAAAGAGGAAAATGGACTCAGAGAAGTGGCTGAGTGCAGTTGACACACATCAGACTTGGCCTAAAGATGATTTGTGTCTGATCCCATCCTCCCACACACCTGGGCCTGGCCTGAGCTCAGGGCACAGAGACTGTATGGAATCCCATGGTCATCCCAGGGATGCTGCCAAAGGTCACTGATCTAAACCTTAGCTGTCTGTGTAAATGAGCCATCAGTCGATAGGGATCAGAGACAGGAAATTCAGTAAGAAGCCACAAGAATCAGAGATCAGTCTAGGCTAAGAAGGTTTGAAAGAAAGTATGGTAGTTAGAGCAATGGGATTTTATTTTCTTGTTAGGCAGGAATAGGGCTATTAAAGGTACTAAACTAGGGTAGATGATTGGAAAACAGGTACCATGTTTTTTATTGCAGCTTTATTGAGATATAATTCACTTGCCATACAAGTCATCCATTTAAAGTATACAATTCATTGGCTTTTAGCATATTCACAGAGGGGAATTACAGAGGACAACCACCACCACAATTAATTTCACGATATTTTCATCATCCCCAAAAGAAACCAGTGTGCATTAGCCATCACTTCTCATTTCCTCCCAATTCCCCAAGCCTTAGGCAGCCAGCAATCTACTTCATTTCTCTATGGATTTGCTTATTTTAGACATTTCATATAAATTGAATCATACAATATGTGGCCTTTTGTCTCTTGCTTCTTAGCATAATGTTTTTAAAAGGTCCATCTGTGTTATAGCATGTATTGTACTTCATTCTTTTTATTGCTGAATAGTATTCTCTTGTATGGACACACTACATTTTATTTATCCATTCATCAGTTGATGGATGTTTGGGTTGTTTTCTTATGGGTTATTATGAATACTGTTGCAGTGAACATGTATGTACCAGTTTTTGTGTAGACATATTTTTATTTCTCATGGGTATATACCTAGGAGTGGAATTGCTTTGTCATATGGTAACTCTGTGTTTAAACTCTTGAGAAACGGCAGACTATTTCTAAAGTGGCTTCACCACTTAATATTCCCACCAGCAATGTGTGTATGTCCACCTCCTGGCCAACACCTACTATTCTTTGTCTTTTTGATCCTAGCCATCTTAGTTCTTGTGAAGTGGGATCTCATTGTGGTTTTGATTTGCATTTCTCTGATGGCTGATTACTGTTGAGCGTCTTTTCATGTGCTTATTTGTCATTTGTATATCTTTTTTAGAGAAATGTCCATTCAGATCTTTTGCCCATTTTTAAATTGGGTTGTCTTTATTATTGAGTTGTAAGAGTTCTTTATATATTCTAATACAAGTCCCTTATCAGACATATGATTTGCATATATTTTCACGCATTCTGTGAAATATCTTTTCGCTTTCTTGATGATGTGTGTCCTTTGAAGCACAAAAGTTTTGTTTTTTTTTTTTAAAGATTTTATTTTTCCTTTTTTCTCCCCAAAGACCCCTGGTACAAAGTTGCGTATTTTTAGTTGTGAGTCCTTCTAGTTGTGGCATGTGGGATGACACCTCAGCATGGCTTGATGAGCAGTGCCGTGTCCATGCCCAGGATCCGAACTGGTAAAACCCTGGGCCACCAAAGTGGAGCGCGCCAACTTAACCACTTGGCCACGGGGCCGGCCCCAAAAGTTTTAAGTTTTAATGATAACCATTTAATCTATTTTTTCCTTCTGTTACTTGTGCTTTTGGTGTTACATCTAAGAAACCACTGCCAAGTCTAAGGTCATGAAGATTTATGCCTGTGTTTTCTTCTAAGAGTTTTATAGTTTTAGCTTTTATATTAGGTCTTTGATCCATTTTGAATTACTTTTTGTGTTTCTTTTCATGTGGATATCTAGTTGTACCATAACCATTTGTCAAAAAGACTATTCTTGCCCCCACTGAATTATCTTGGCACCCTTGTTGTACATGGGTGCTACTTCTTAGGCAAGTTTTTATTTGATGGCTTTTTTTTCAAATTAAGATTGGTGTTATGTTTTGGTCACTAAATGGTTTATTTACAGGCAGCTGCATTTTACAGATTTTTACACTTTTACTATGTGTGCATGGAAGAATTGCCTTTAATAGGACAAAGCTTATTAGAGCATCTTAGGATGAAGAAGTATATACATCTATCCAGGTGGACCCCGGACACTGGATTAGGTATCTCCAAAACCCGTGCTGCTTACCCTTTGATATGCATTCAGATTCCCTAGAGATCTTTTTAAAATGCCGATTCTCATTTTCTGGGTTTGGAATGGAGGGTAAGATTCTGCATTTCCAACAGGCTCCAGGCGATGCTGATGATGCTGGTCCTGGAACTTGCTCTTTGAGCAACAGCGCAAGAGGGACATTCTAGTGTGATCTTGTGCAATGTTGTTATATTTACTTATTTAAAGTGATTTGAAAGGGAAATAAAAATTGCTTGTTTTGAATTCACTGTTTTTGTATTTTATTTAATAATCTTCAAGATGAAAAGCTACCATGCAGAGAAATAGAGTAAAACTTTCTTTCAGTGGCACTTTCATTAATCTTGACTATTTTCTATCTTCCTTTTAGGCCTCTGATGATTGTCACTCAGAAGATCATAGCCTTGGCATTCCAAGTTCACGATGGTGAGAAAAAGCACCCTCCTTTCAGTTCTAAAAGTGACCCTGACATTCAGAGGTCTTCCTTTATCCTATATCCACACTCCAAAGTTTAGACAAGTGCTGGCAGATCCTGCTATCTCCGGCCTCTTTAATCACAACCTTTTACCCTCCCAGCTATTATTTACCATTTCCTTGCTGAATCCCTCGTCTAAATTTGCAGAATTATTTGCTTTGAGAACAGTGGGTTTTTCTATTAACCTTTACAATGTTTTAAATTTAAGTTAATTTATGATACTCTCTGCCCTTCGTTTCCAAATCTGTTAAGAAGACATGGCATCCTTTTTCTTTGGTTTAATCTCTGAGAAGCTCACGAAGTAATATAAAGAGTAAAAACAGCATTGGCTGGTTAACAGTTTTTTAATGCTAGTTTTTTTCTTTTGCTTGGAAAATCATCTAAGGAGATTAGCCTGACTATAAAAAGCTGGGAGAAGGAAGAATCTTCTGTTTGTATAAAACTGAACGTTTTCTTCTCTCAGGCCCTTCCTGAAAATGGCCAGAACGTGTGATTTCCACTGTTAAAGCTGGGTTCCAGGAAAGGAGGATGGTACTTTCAGCCAGGCGGAAGATGGCAATATGGGTTTAAGAGGCGCCAGGTGCCATTAGTAAAAGTATCTTCTGCAGATTTTTACTGTTCTGGCAAACGCTTTCTGACTGTTGAAACTTCTTTAGGTGTTGACAGGTTGAGCAGATTGATAATCTCGGCTAGCTACCTTGTTTTTCCCTAAAGCTTGAGAACTGCTTGAATTTCATTTTGACCCTGTGTATTCCTAGTTCATACTTGGTGATTTGGTCATTCTGTAGAGAACTGGGTAACACCAAGGATGGAGTCTTTCCGGGGTGGCCAAGAATCCTGGTTGGCCCAGAACTGAGAGGTTGCCCCAAACCTGAGACTTCCAGTGCCCAAATTGCTAAAGTCCCCGACAAACTAGGGTGAGTCGGTCACCCTCTTTGTACCTGAAAATCCTCTTGGTAGTGGTTTTAAACCAATAGCTAAAATCAGCGTAATTTCTGGGATTGCCAGAGATGTCCTATTTGATCTCAGAAAAAAGTGAGTGTAATTTTTAACACAGCTTCTTGGTTTTGTTTTGTTTTTTTATACATAGGCTTTTTGCCTAAATTTACTTTTTAAAGGATTCTCAGTTTACCCTGTTTTCTGGAACATCCCTTATGCGGCAAAATGTTTATTTGCTTTTTCCCTTTTTTCTTGTGTGTGGCAAGAACAAGTAAATTCGAGAAACACTCCGCCTTCTCTTAGGCATGTTTTTGAGTAGCCTTTGTGATTGGCAAAAATAATAAGTCTTAGCTGAATATACCGTTTTAAAGTCGACTTCTGTTGCTTATAAGATGACACTTAAATTTCTTTGACTATAAGTTAACATATAAATTTTGTAGGAAGCACAGATGTGATTCGGTTGGGAGTTTTTCTGGCATAGATGCGTTTTAAAAGAAGAAAAATCTCCTGATTAATTTTTTTGTGTTTTTGCTGCATTCAGGGTTACATTTCCTGTTTTTTGGAAGAGGGAAGTCTCCTATTCTTTTCCCCATTACATTCCACACCCATGTTTTCAGCTTGTACCAGGTGTCTGCACCCAGCATAATCAGACCGGTATTTAAGGTGCTGCAGGCTGCAAAGGCAGGCTTCTCTCTCTCATGTAGCAACAGAAACAGATGCAGCGTGGTCAGGAGTGTAGGCGACGTGGAGGGTTCTCTGGGATCCGTGTCATACTGTGCAAATTAAATAGGAGCAACCCCTGAATTCTGTCCTTTTCATAAGAACCTATAGAGACTTTTTATAAATCACTTTTTTCAAATGAGTTTTATAAGCCTCTTCTAGGATTAGTTATCTCCTTCACTTCAAACGCCTTATTTCTAAATTTTCTCCTTTTCGTAGGATTAGGTCGAAGAGCTGAAGACCTCTCTGTGGAGCAACATCGACTTGCTGTAAAGTAAGTGAAGGTTAACAATACATTCTCGAGCCCTTTGTGTATCAGTATCTAGACCTCCTCCTGATTTTGTTATATCTACATCTTCACTCCATTATATGGATGTAATATTGTTTATTTAACGAATCTGCTATTGCTGGACACTTGGGTTGTCTACCACTCTTTGGCTTTTAGAAATGGTAAGCGATGAATAACCTTGTCCATAGGTCATTTTAAGTGGGGTTGGGTATAGCTGTAGGATAGAGTCCTAGAAGTGGGATTGCTAGGCCAAAGAGTAAATGGATCTGTAATTTGTTAGTTTTGCAGGATGATTCTTCTCTGGAGGTGTGTCTATTCCAGAATTATTTTTATTGGGCATATATCTGGGGGTCCTCAAGAAACAGTTAATTATCAATGCATATCAGTGGGATTAAACACTGGCGTGAAAAAAGATAAGAAGAAGGGCTGGAGAGATAAATATGGGCTGGGAATAGCAGGAAGACGGAAGACCGAAGGCGGACTTCGACCAGTATTGGTGTGCAGCTGAAAGGCGGGTGGGTGATGGAGAGGAAGGGAGGCTATGTAAAATAGGGGAATAACATTGATCTATGGGACTGGAAATGGCATGTGGAGTAGCACATCGGGGAGGGTTTGCCAGCCATGGTGGAGGGTTCCTACTGGAGGGGTTTAGGAGATAAATGGCGTAAGGAGGGTTGGGTGGTAAAGAGATTGAGTGCTTCGTTCCTTCATTAAGGAATTAGGACTTGGAAGCAATGGAAAAGCATTGGAAGAGTCTAATGAATCAAGTTCTTTGCTAAGCATTATGGGGGTGTAAAGGCCACAGGGCGTAATTCCAGTGACTGCTTAACAACGGCATTTTAGGAAGCCGTTCCCCACAGTGCTATCCTGCTAGAGGAGCACGCCTCCTAAAATGCCATTAAAACGTTACACAGAACTAGTCTCTACAGGATTTTTTTCCTGCTACCTCTCTTGTCTGTTCAGGACCTCGTGCCTGGATGCCAAAGCCAACTAGACTTAGAGCGGTAGTTTTGTGTGGCCTCTTCAAGTGGAAACTGGTTCCACCCATCATTTGTTTTGTGTTTATTTTGGCAGTTGGAAGGGAGTTTTCCTATTTCAAAGCATCAGCTAACATGAGGTCAGGTTCCCACCCTGCCTTATGTTTATTACCTTCGTTTTCTCTTGTAGACAGATGAGGTTTATGAGAAAGAGCTTTTGCCAGCTTCAGAGTTGCCTTTGCCCTCCACCCCGCTCTCGGTGCTTGTATCGGTGATTGGCCAGCAGAGGGCGCCACGGAGTGCTGCGCCTTCTCAAAGCCACTCGCCCACCTTGTTATCTTTCCCAGAAGATCTCTCTCTTAGGCGTATTTTTAAAGAAACAGGGCAAGGAAAGATCACATCACGTTTAATAATCTACAAAGACAACACCTGTGTTTACAATTTGCTTATTTGCAAATATGAAAGAAAAATCAAAGGCTTGTCAATTTTTTACTTTTTATTTTCACAGAGTAAAACCCTCTTTTTTGGAATACTTAAGCTACCTTCTCAACTTCATGAGTGTCATAGCTGGCCCTTGTAACAATTTCAAGGACTATGTAGACTTCATTGAGGGGAGACATATACACATGAAGTTGCTGGAAGTGAACTGGAAGCAAAAAGGTTTCCACAGCCTGCCAGAGCCTTCTCCCATGGTAAGTTTCTAGTGCCAAGTATTTACCCAGAGGTCCAGAAAACGAGTTTTTCTGCCAGAGCTGACTCTCACTAATAATTGTTCTAATTAAAAAGCCAAACAGTTTACCAGAAAGCTTGGCCAATGGCTTTTTTCCCCATTTGTTTAAAATACCAGTATTGGTATTTATTTGCAGCAGCTCTCTGTGTTGGAGCAAGAGATGTTTATTTCACAGAGCTCATTGGCTGGGAATATTACAGAAATTGATCCCTTAGTCAGCCAGCCAATCTTCAGTGCCTACAATGTACTCAGCACTGTGCTAGTTAACACATTCAAATTTATGAGTGTTTTGTCTTTATGAAGAGAAATTAATATACAGCCAAAGGATAGTATGTCATCAGAGGTGGACGAGAATCAATGAGCTTTTTATGGTAGAGCCTGCTGATTGCAAGGGAAAACAGTTTTATGCTGGCATGCCCAAAGCTTGGTTTTATTGACTTTGAGAGAGTTTAAGATGGTTTTTTGAAATCATATTTTAATTTTAATCTGAATTTTATTAATCTCAAATTAGATAAAATTAGGATAATTTATTCAGCTTTAAAGATATGCTAAATTTACTCAGATCAAATATCCTGTATTTAAGGGAAATTTGTAGTTAATTGAAGGAACGGGGAAAATTGGAAAAGGGAGAAAATGAGGATAATTTAAATATTTCAGAAATGCTGGTTAAAGTCCAGACCAAATTAATTATTTGAAAATTTAAGTGATTTGTTAATTAAGCATGAATTTTCAGATAGTTCTGACACAGTCGTGTCCTCAACACTTTGTGGTTAGTCAACTGTCTCAGCTCCAGCTGCTTTATTGAAACGATCTGGGAGTGAAGTCGCCATGGTTAGAGACATCAAAGTAACCACAGGTGTTTGTAGTCAGTGTGTGTCACAGTGGTGCTTTTGTGTTTCACGTTCTTTTATTTAGAAAATAATTTTATCACAGAGTCTTAACCTCAGTCTCCAAGAAGACTCTAGTGCACAGAGAAAATGAAGTGGTGAGGCCGCGTTTTGGCTAAAGACACATTAATGGGAGGGGACTGGCAGCCACGACCTGGTGTGTCCCCAGTGGTGGTGTCATAATTGTGGCCAAGAGTGGTGAGCACTTAACTGGGAGCGAGACACTGTTCTCAGTACCTTGTAAATATTCATTCACTTAAACCCCTAGCTACTATGTGAGGGAGGTGCTGTTGTTATCCCCATATTACAAATAAATGGAGCCTGTTTTTATAAAGCTGGGGACTGTAATTCTGTTGATGTTACGTGACATTCCCTAGAATGGCAGGGAAACTGGGCAAGATTGCTCCTTCCAGAGGTATTTAAAATGTCAGAGCAGACTACGTGTAAGTTACTCTGGAAGGCGTTCGAAAGCTTTCCATTACCTACCGGCATCCTGGTTCAGGCATTTAATCACTTTGATCCTTCCTAACTAAGCCTCTGTCCTCGCCGGTGATTCAAACCCATTTCCTTGGCTCTGCTGGCTACAGAAGTGGAAGGCAGTGGTTCTTTCTTTCCGAAGGAAGATTGCCGCTCTGTAATGTCATCTATTTCTCTTGTGTTTTGGATAATAAAACCACCTACCCTTTGTAGGTAGAATTTCCTGGTACGAGTTTTCTTCCATTTTAGATACATTCAGTCCTCAAGTGTCAGAGGTCTATTCTGCATCTAAATATAGTATATCTGCTGATCATCCAATTCGTGTCGCGAGGAACTATGCCTGCTGCCCCTCCTTCTGGGGAATGTTGTCAAAACAGCTATTGCAATAGCTTTGTTCTCAATGTGCCCCTGCCAAAATGGTTTTCCTCAGCCCAGAATCTTCTGAACGGTTACGCTGATCTTTTCCTCGTTTTCAGGGAGCTGTCATACACAAGTTGTGCATGACCTTGGTGTCTCTCCTTTTGTTTTTGACACTCACGACGACCTTCCCTGTCACCTGCCTGGTCGACGACTGGTTTGTTCACAAAGCAAACTTTCTGACTCGACTCTGCTATCTATATGTTGTCATGCAGGCCTCAAAGCCCAAGTATTACTTTGCCTGGACATTAGGTAAGTTTGATGGAGTGGCCCTAAAGGAAGGAGGAAAAAAATGGTACTCCCTTTGATGGCTTACCCAGAACAACATTTTGGATCACCTAATCTAAAAAAGTCTAATACATACTGGAAGACAGTTGAGCCAGTATCCTTTTTCCCTTCCCAGCATAGCATTCTTCTCTCCTGCCATCCATAAACCCAGTCACCTGTAATAAAGAGAAAAGTAATCCTGGCTGTTGTTTAAACCCAATGTTATTAACAGATGTCAAAACTTGGAAGCTTCTGTTTCCACCATTCAAACTTGGCCATTTAGTGCAGTGGAAAGTTAGGGAAAAATTCCAGGCCAGCCCAGTGGCGCAGTGGTTAAGTTTGCATGTTCCACTTCGGGCGGCCCGGGGTTTACCGGTTCGGATCCCGGGTGCAGACATGGCACCGCTTGGCAAGCCATGCTGTGACAGGTGTCCCACATATAAAGTAGAGGAAGATGGGCATGGATGTTAGCTCAGGGCCAGTCTTCCTCAGCAAAAAGAGGAGGATTGGCAGCAGATGTTAGCTCAGGGCTAATCTTCCTCAAAAAAAAAAAACAAGAAAAAAAGTAAGTTAGGGAAAAATTCCAGAATGATCTGGCTTTCTTGTCATTTTTCTGGATTGTACATCATAGAGGATACAGACTGAATTAATTTTATCAACACACATGCTAATGTAGGTTACATTTTTTTGTTAAGAAATTGTTCGTTAAGCTTTATGCCTTAGAAAGAAGCTGACTTCAAGTGATTTTCCTTCTTTTTTAGGGTTGAAAGTTCAACTTCATTTGGTTTTATCACACTTTTTTTTTTTTCCTGGGAGGTAATTTAGTCAATATTAAGCTTTTATCTCTTTCCTTTCAAACAATTTTAGACTGGAAAAGTTTAAAGCTTTACTAAAATGAGCAATAAACCCTTTATTTACTTCCCAGGAGTGGTAAAGGGTTTGGACCGTTTCACATTGGGAACCCTTTCAAGAACGGAAGTTTAACATCTCAGCTGGAAGGAACGTGGGGCTTGATGTCAGCGAGCAGGGACTCAGCTTATTGAGTCAAATAGATGATGAAACTCAGTTCCTCGTGCTTAGCCCATATTCTGTGAGTGAGGCTGTAGCATTTAATTGAGTTCCTCTTCTCTCATTTCATGCTTCAGGCTTTTAGCCTCAAATTGAAGTTTACAGCTATTAAATTATTTTTCTCATTTATTACATTTTTTATTGTGGTAAAATATATGTAACATAAAATTTACCGTTTTAACCATCTCTAGTGTACAATTTAGTGGCATTAAGTTCTTTCACACTGTTGTGCAACCATCACTACTATCTATCTCCAGAACTTTATCCATCACTCCAAACAGAAACCCTATTCATTAAACAAAGTAATAAGTCCTCATTCCTCCCTCCCCTCAGCTCCTGGTCCAGTTATTTTTAAAGGTCAAAATGTTCAGGGATAAGTTCAGTCCAATGCAGCATTTATGTAATACTTGGCCAGTGATCTGACTTAGAGCTTTTTAAAATTGGCAGTGTGGGAAATTTGTTTCTGTGTAGTTTAATTCAAGGGGTTTTCGTTGAGTACCAGGTTCTGTGCTATGAGGAATTCAAAGGTAAGATATCTTCTCTACCCTCAAGATTGGTACACTCTGTGGGAACACAGACGTGCACCCGCACCAGGCAATATGCATTGAGAGCTGTCCCAGAGGTAGGAAGACAGAGGAGATCTCGATGCATATGGACTGGTCATTGGGGGAGGCTTCAGAAGTCTCTCTCATTCCTTTTTCTGCAGTTGTGTTATTATTGGAAAATGATAATTTCTTTAGTAGGTAGGTCTGATACCAACTACGGTTTGAACCTACTTGGAACACCAGGCTTATTTTTCTATGTGAAATGGTATTTTCACTGTGCTCTAACCTGTGTGTGTATGTGTTTTTAAGAGAGAATCTCTCACTCCCTTTACTACCTTCTACTTGCTCACTCATCCTCCTTTTCTCTTTCCCTCTCCCTACCCTTCCTGCTCCCATATTCTGTATCCCAGGGCTTGTGGGCTGGCTCCTGGACTAAATCAGTTCCCGATTTAAGGAGGAAAGAATGGCCATTCCGTGGCCTGATAGGGAAAGTCTAACACGAGGTGGGTTGTGCTGGTGGGGCTCTGGCTGGGGAGGGGGTGACAGGGAAGAGGGGGTGTCTGGCATCGTTCTGCCCTTTTACCCCAGATAATCTGGAGTATGGAAGGAACCCTTTCTGTGGATAGCTTTCTCTGTGGACTTAGCTCTTTTTCTTTTCTTTTTCCCCCCTTTATCTTTTTTGGTAGCTCCAGTAGAAACACTTCATTAATTTGTATGGCCTCAATTTGAAATTTGTTACCGCTTAGATTTCATGGGCTGGTGTGACATTAACCTTTGTATTATTTATGAATAAAGAAGCAGTTAATAGTATAACAGGGAACATTTAAACTGCTTAACCAAATAATTGTTTTATCCAGCTCCTTAAAACATCATTTACATATAATTGATGTACTAATTATACATGATTATAAATTTAATCCTTAAAGCCGGGCTCTTGATGAATCTCAGCTTAGCTGCACTGTGTTAGCCTAGTTCTAGTTACTGTTTATATTGAAATAATACAGCTATTTTCTTTGGACTTAGTGTATAATTCTGGTTGTTTTTCCCCTACTAATTAGTGAGACTCAATGTTAGCCCAGGCTGTGTTCTAAGGATCACAAACTCCAAAATATGGGTGTCCAAATTAATTTATCCGTAATAATACAATACGGTGTACAATACGAGTAAAGCCAGTTTTGGACTGGTGAACTTAGAACCTCTAACTGTTCTAAGACAAAAGCAAGTCTTGGATAAACTGTAGTGGAATGTACAAAGGAGAGCAGGGAATTCTGACATCGTCTAAATGCACCAGTTCTGAGTCACCGCTTCTGGTCCTGCATCATTTATCTTTCAGAGTGGCTCCTAGCTGCTCGGACTGTGGAATCAGAGTTCTACTATTCAGATTCTGGCATTGTTTACCACCTGAGTGATCTTAATGTTGACATCACTAAGCCTCAGTCCCCTTAACAGCAAGATGGGGGCAATAATAATAATAATAATAATTAATAATAGCAACTGCTACCATTTCTTGAGTGCTAACTTGGGCTAGGCACTGTGCTATGCACTCTATACACACTTAATTTCGTTTAATCCTTTCACCATCCCTTTAAAATAGGTCCCATTGTCACATCCATTTTATACTCAAGGGAATAGGTTTCTAGAAGTTAGATAACTTTCCCAAGGCCATGAATTTGCTCTGTTGCTGAGTGGAGATAGGAACCCAGGGGATCTGCCTCCAGAGCCCGCCCTTAACTACCCTCTTCATACTGTTGTGAGCATTAAATGAGAAGTGTCTGTAGAATGCTCTATAGAATCCTGGAAAGATAGTAAGCATGCATGCACACACACAGATAGTTATCATTATTCTGTTTTTCTAGATCTGACCCAGATGTGCCAGATCAGAGGCTAGAGATGGAAGTAGGAATTTAGGGACTGCTATGCTGGTCCCAGCAAGGGCAGCCCAACCTGGTTTTTAATTGTCAACACAGACATCAGGGCCCCTCTTCTCTCAGTCTAGTTTCTCTTCTGTCATTCACAAATTTCTTCCCACACATTTAAAACTATTAGTTTTTTAACTGACACACCCTCGCTTTGTTCTTATTTTTCTTTTCCACCAAGTTTCTATCCAGTCGGCTTGGGAGAAAGACATAGCAGGACTTAGTACTTTTCATCCTTTCTTCTCTAAAAGAAACCAGATCATTTTACAGTGAAGCCAAGCCTAAGATAAGCAATATTAAATCACCACCTCTGCCAAAAGTAAATGAGACAAACACAGAACACGTTGTTTTTCTTTAGAGGAGCCTTTCAGAAGTCCATGTTGAGTTGGACTTGAACTCCTATAGAAACAGAAGGAATAGAGCTACAGGAAAGAAAGATTTATCTAAGATTTCCTCCAGATCTAAGACTTGAGGGTGTTGTGATTTAATTAGTTCGGTTAATTACATTTTTAAGAAAATATTCTGACAGAATTAGCTCAAAATAAGATAAATGAAAGGAGAAAATTGGCCTCTTGATCATCATCATCAAAATAAGTTGATTTCATCAGGTCTGTATTTGGTTACAGAAACGTTTCATTAAGGATTTGATTAGAAATGTAATACCACAGGGGGACATTTTCTTAGAGTTCAGTGATGTGAAATAAGGAGGGAGACAGGAGCTTTCAGACTGACTTTATGGGTAGGATGGGTTTGGTAATTGTGTCCAGGTGTGGCATCTGTGGCAGCTGGCCCTAAATTCACATCTCTAGCTCTGTTTTTTTCTTGTGTTCTTAACTTTCCTGACTGCATGTTGGCAGCCCCATCTGATGTCCTACTGACATGTCATGCTTAATATGTCCAGAGTGAGCTCCAATTTCTCTTTCAGAGCTGGTTCCCTCCTAACTTAATGCTGTCTAGCAGTTAATGTCCTGCCTTCTTTAATGACAGTTCTTGGACCGCTACTGAGACCCCTGTTTCTTCTGGTCTCTGCTTCTGAGCTTAGATGTATTTTTACCTTGTTCTCTTTCTCCCCTTCTATCAAATGGTCACTAAATCCTCCTTATTGCTTTCCTTTGGTTCTTCATTTCTCTTTTTTCTCATTTTGCATTCTATGAGCATCTAGTGCCTTTCTCTTACTTAGCAGGTGCTCACTAAATGGTAGTGAATGAGTAAAGATGAATGAATAAAAATTGAGGCCACTCAAGAGCCAAAAATGTTTTCTCTGATTCATAACAGTAGCAGGTCCTTTAGATTTTTTTGGTTTCTTTACCAAGGAAGCTACTGTGTATCTCTTGATCTTAAAGCTAGACAGACATTTAGTATCTTTTAAGGCAACAATGTGACTTTTGTTCCATATCCTAATGTGTTGTTTTAAAAACCATAGCGGATGCAGTGAATAATGCAGCTGGCTTTGGGTTCAGCGGAGTGGATAAGAATGGAAATTTCTCTTGGGATCTACTTTCTAACCTAAACATCTGGAAAATTGAGGTGAGTCTACCATGCTTTTGCATCAAGCTTCCATAGTGAGTAAAGCAAGTGGTTTGCTTGGAGCGTGGGATCCATGGACGTTTGTCATCAGTGTCCAAAGAAAAGCTACTATCAGGGAATGCCATGTCTAGCAGCCTCCTGGACATTTTGCGTCTTGGAATTTTTTTCCTCCTTGTTTTTTTAAAGATACCTACTTTCTTGATAGTTTTAATGGTTCAAGGAATAATGACACACACAAGTCTGAAAAAGAGCCAGGAAAATCTTTTTGCTGTTTATATTCCTGTTCTTTCAACTAGAAAGTACAGATGTCATTTTCTCTTGTTCACGTTCTACTTTGTTTGGTCGAGAACGCAGACTGGAAGCCCCTGTATTTAGATTTTAATATTGCAGGTGTTCTCTGTGGTTTCTTTGGACGCATTTATAATCCATTTCCTTTTAGGGAGAATTGTCAAGGCACCCAGCTTTTAGGCCACTAGAATCGGTGTGTTTTTTCTGTGTCTTCTTTCTTCCACAATTATCGACCACAATCCTTGATGTGTCTTCCTCATCAGAGGTGGTTTCTTTGGAGCCACATCACTCTTGGTTTCCTTGGCACTGTCAGCACTTGGAGCTGATAGGAATGCCAGGTCTTAGACCCTTTTCTCCTTGTAGCTGGATGGGAGTAAGGACATGATTCTCAACATACAGAAGTCTTGGTTCTCTAACCAGGTGACTCCAGTTTGCTACAGGTTTCGGTTTTCCACCCATCCCAGGGCAGGCAGAGTGCCATTGGAGAGTTTGGGCAGAGGGGGATGTATCTGTAAAGCAGGAAACAGGGATGTGGAGACTGACCACCTGCCACCCACATTAGGTGGACACTAGGCCACAGGGGACATGGGGGGCGCCCTTCTCCTTCTTGATGCCTGAGGCTTCTCTTTATCTTAAGTAGACAAGCTCCAGCCTTCAGAACAACCTTTCTAAGTTTGGGGAAGGCAGTGTAGATAATCTGCAAGCTTCTCTTTCCTACGTGGATGATGTCAGTGAGAGTCCAAGTGTATTATGACTTTCCTGCCTTTTCCCACTAAAATTCTTCTCTCTCTCAAAACTCTTGGACCACTGCTGGCTGCCTTGGAGCGCAGTGGGTAATTGTCCTTCAGAGTGGCTCTCCTTGATCCTTGGCTGCCCACAGTCCACTGAGCTATATACACCAAAAGACTGACTTCTTTCACTGTGGGCATGTGTTCAGGGTAAAGGACTAAGTTATTAAATGTTTATTATAAAAGAAAAGGAGAAGGAGAAAGTTTATATTTTCTTCTTCTTTTTTTTTTTTTTTCGCTTGAGGAAGATTCGTTCTGAACTAACATCTGTGCCAGTATTCCTCTCTTTTATATGTGGGTCGCCGCTGCCACAGCATGGCTGACAAGTGGTGTAGGTCCTTGCCTGGGATCTGAACCCACAAACCTGGGCCGCTGAAGCAGAGCTTGCCAAACTTAACCACTATGCCATGGGGCCAGAAAGTTTGTATTTTCAGTGGAGTTGATATACAGCAAAGAACTAAAGAACTCCAAGGAAGTTTGATTTAGTTAAGGTACCTTGAGCTGTGCATATAGCATTTTATTAGTCAGAGAAGACAAGGATAATTAAAACTCCTTAGGGTTTTGAAATAAAAACTCATAATGCAAAATCTGTCTGGGGGCCAGGTTGGTGACATAGTAGTTAAGTTCATGCACTCTGCTTTGGCAGCCTGGGGTTTGCCAGTTCGGATCCCTGGGGTGGACCTATGCACCATATCACCATGCTGTGGTGGCATCCCACATACAAAACAGAGGAAGATTGGCACAGCTGTTAGCTCAGGGCCAATCTTCCTCACACACACACACAAAAAGAAAACAAAAAGAAAAAGAAAAATCTGTCTGTCTACCTACCCACCTACCTACCTACCTGTCTTCTCTCTCCTTTCCTCCCTCTCTGCCTTCCTTTTAAACATACTGCATTAGGCCAGTGTACAGCTTCCTAAGATTTTCTTATGGTTGAAACAGAAAAAAGTGGCACTTGTACTTCCCACCTTTGTTAGGAATTCTGGTTCTTGAGTGTTGGCTTCATGCTATGTGCCACCAGCCTTTGAAAAGACTTTTTTTTGAGTGAGAAAACCCGATTGATGGCTTCTTTTGGAATCTCTCCTCCTCAGTGGTTAATTTACCTGCGTCTTTGCCAGTTGGGTGATATTTCTTTGTTTCCTTTTCTGCACGGTGACTCCTTCATGCATAAAATGTCTTACTATTCTAGATACAATAGGAAGCATTTGAACCCGTGCAGCCGTTTGTAGAATAACCCCACAAGACTGACCTAGTTTATAGATGGCCGCCTAGTGAAAAGATGACAGTTACATTCAAGCTGTCTCCAAAAGGGCACGAAATTCACAGGATTAAACTTTTCCTGTGGCAAATCCCCTTTTAGATTATTTGGTCTTCAAATTCAGATGACTCAAATTTTTTTTTTAACCACAGTGGAAGGAAAACCCACAAAACAGTCCTTCAGTTTTCCTATAATTAGAAAATAAATTTTGAGAAAAATGGAGACTTTGCAAGTTAAGCTTTAGTGCAAAGTTAATCTTGTAAACACCAGAAAATTCTACTGCATACAATGGAACAGCTGATCTACTCTTGACGGAGTCGTCTCTATTGAAATAGCACATCTACTCTGCTGCCAGGGAAGTTCTGGAGAAGACTTTCCATTACTTGGGGTATTTTTAAAGCTAACGATAGGTGTTATTTTCCTCTTTCTAGACTGCCACAAGCTTCAAAATGTACTTAGAAAACTGGAATATTCAGACAGCTACTTGGCTAAAGCGGTAAGAAAAACAAAAACGACCTCATTACTCATGGCACTCGGATATGTTTAGATGGAAGCCGTCAGATGAACAGCAATCCTCTGCCCGTAGTAATGTCATCTGATGCTTTGTTTTGTATTAACATTTATGCCCTGTAAATGAAAAAGTAGAAATATAGTGATTTGAGAAGGTCACGATGTAGCATGTTTATTTTAATATATCAGACACTGGATGCTGCCATTCCTGTGTACCAGGCACCCGTTTAATCCTCAGAGCAATCCCATGAGATGGTGGTAGTTATTACCCCTGTTTTACAGATGAGGAAAGTGAGACTCAGAGAAGTTATGTCACTTGCCCAAAGTCACACAGCCAATGAATAATAGATAAGAGCCCAAACAGACTGTCTCCAGAGCCAGGCTCTTAACCTCTGTACTGCGCTGCCTCTTACCTAGCAGAAAGTCTGTCAGCATCAAATGACTGACAATCTCTATGCTCATCTCCAGCACTAAAGGCTTTATGATACCCCAGATGTTTATGCTTTTTAACTGTATTTTTGTTGATATTTCTCTGTCCTTTTGTTTCTCTACACAGTCCAAAATTAGAAACGTTGCTTATTATGGACTAATAATATGCTGTCCTTGAAGCAGCAGACTCTAGTGAATATTCCTATCATATGAGTGCAGGGAGAACATAAGAATATTAAGCTGTAGATTCTACTGTTTTTGATAAATAGCATTTTTCATAGGTCAAAACATTGGGGTAAAAGAAGAGACAAGTACAGTAATCTCTCCAAAGTAAGCTTGTGCAGTGTTGTCTGAAAATTGATCAAACATGCAGTTTTTGAAATTTTGCCCTTAATGTTGTTGCTATTAATTTTGCAAATAATTTTAGCGTAAACCTCTATTTCTGTATATTGAGTAATCTCAATGTACCAGGAGTCCTACTGTCTCCATTAGGAGTTTATATTCTGTGGTGACTGAACATACAGGATTGCACATAAAAAATGAAAAAAAGTATTTATTTAAAAAAATCATTTTAGAAAATGAAATATTTCATTCCTACAAAAAGATACAGAGGGGAAGAAAAAAATACCTATGCAAGCTACCCCCATTTCAAAAAGAAACATTGCAAATGCGGTCCCAGTCCTTTTTTTCTCTCCCCAAGTACATTCTGTTTCTTCCTTTGAAGAGGGAGCCATAATCCTTAGTTTGGGTTTAAATCAGTTACTTTGACAACCCATATGGTGCTGGATTGGTGTTAACTGTTTGAATTTCGAATTTATTCTTTAGCGGGGTCGTCTTATTTACTAAACCACGTAGTGGCTTCCTTACAGTGCCATTGGCAATTCATAGGCTGAATTTGGGAGAAAGCCCCCTATCGCTTTGTCTTAATAATCAACCAAGAAGCCAAAGATCTCCAGGGTATTTGTTGACAGTTTCTAAATCCTCACAATATCCTCACTCTTTAAGGCAAATGCATGGATTGAAATCTGATGGACACTGTGAGAACTGGAGAGGTCATATAACCAACACATAGATTTTGTGCTGGAGTCATTGCCAAGAGAGATGAAAAGTGTTGCAGCATTGATTAGTTAGATGGCATAGGGGCCAGGCTGGAAAGGTAAATTAATTTTGACTAAATGAAGATATCCATTTCTAAAGACCCTTATCCTGATTCCAAAACTTTTAGTGCCAAGGGCACTTATCCATAAGTATCCCTGGTAGATTAGGCCATTAGTGGAATAAGCTTCCACAAGGCAGGAGCTCGTGCTGGGTATAGAGTGACCACTCAGACTTTTATTAGGTATAGTATGATGGGGTCCAGATCATTTAGTTCTATGGAGGTTAAAAACTCATATTCATCTCCCCAAAGGATTGCCTATCTGGTAGTTTTCAAGAAAACTAGAGCTCAGGCTGCTTGGATTGCACTGCAAGTCCCTGAATGGGGTTAGGCAGGCATGCCATCAGTAATGGATCAAATGATTTCTGCATGGTCTGATCCAAAAAGATGCAGTGTAGCTAGACGTTTCTGGTATGTTTGACCTGTGGCTTGTTGCCCCTTCCTCTCTTCACAGAGTGTGCTATGAGCGGGTTCCATGGTACCCCACCATGCTAACCTTCATCCTGTCTGCCTTGTGGCACGGGGTCTACCCTGGATACTATTTTACCTTCTTAACTGGAACCCTTGTCACAATAGCAGCCAGAACGGTAAGCTTCCTTTGGTTGTAGGGTCTTTTCCTTAATAATCTGATGCCTTTGTGTTTGTTGTCTTTTAGTTCCCATCAGGAGTTGGGAAGGTGGGGGCGGGAGTGGTATTTTGAAAAATCAAACAAAAGTCTTCCCACTAGAGAAATACTTCAATATATGGGAACTTTGGGTCATAAAATGATTAGCCATTTTATTTTCTTAGTATTTACGGAGAGTGTTTGCAAAACAAAAGGAATTTTAGCACTAATGTTTAAGACCTTAAGAGATGAAGACATTTTTAGTCATTAGAGACGGTAAACAGTCTACTAATTACAGATGATGATGATTATTAATTAACGTAGGCTCCGTAGGACTTCATTTTGCTTATACTCCACTTACTTTCCCTTGTCATTATCCTAAGCCTAGAAATAATTCACAAAGTCTCTGAGCAGCCAGTAAAATTGCAGCCACAGGAACTGTGTTCTGTTAGAGATTGCTCTAACCTTTCATGCACGGTCTCAGGCCTGATCCAATTAATTTGTGTAAAATTCTTTGTGACTTTTATAAATTTGGTTCTCTAGGTTTTTGGGTAGCCTTCAGTTTGTCCTAGACTGTTTCTAGTATGTGCTGGTTATAGAGCAGGATAATAGAGGAATAATAAAATATGCCTGTCCTCAAAGAATGAGATGGACACATATGTAGGTAATTGCAATTCAAAGAGCTCTGTCAAACAGAATTTTGTATTTGATTTAATTGCAATCTTTGATAAGGATTGTGGCCTTCCTTATTCAGGTACCAAGAATTTTTAATGACATATGTCAAACTGTATTTTGGATGTGAACTTAGGAGCTCCAGCCTATGTGTTGACCCATTCCTTAATTCATCTATTCTGTGAATATTTTATAAGTCCTACTATGTGCCAGTCAGTGTTCTTGGTTCTGGGCTACCGCAGTGAACAAGACAAGGGTCCCTCCCCACGGAATTCCTATTTTGGTTAGATGAGTGTTTGTTGGAATATGTGTGTGAACAAGATGGATAATTGATTACTATTCATGCTGATTAGCACACTTTTAAAATATGGTATATATTGTACATATACATGTACATATGGTATATATTGTACATATTTGTGCATAGAAAACAGGGAAGACATTTTTCTTTTCTCCCATTCGTATACCTACTTGGATTATAAAAGAAAACTAAAGCACAGATGGCCAGGAAAAACTAAAACAAAGGCTAGAATTTTGTTTGTTAATATATTCAGAGTATTATTCCGTAAAATGTCTTTAGTCTGGTGATCTCAGCTGGTATAAAAACATTGATTTATGTAAAACCTTTCTTTTGGGTGGCCTGGAGACATTTTCTGTAGATGAGTCAGGTAGGGCGTGGAGAGGAGAGAGTTGAAAGGAACAGTATTCCCATTTTTTTCTGAAAGGAGAATGAACTTAAAGAGTCATGAATTGTCTTAGGCCCAGGGAGTCACCTAATAAATTCTCAATCGTGCTTCCAGATACTGCTCAGGCTCCCCCCAGTGGATGGACTTCTGGCCTCTGTCTTAAGGAACTCAGGGCCAAGGAGAGGAATCCTAGGCTTACCAGGCAGCCATGGTACCAGGCATGAGCCTTTCCTGCTTTGGGGCTCACCTACCTATAAGCCAGCCATTGTTCCAGCTCTGCCTTTGGTACTTGGATCTGGAAATTAGGTCTTTTTTGGAGGCAAATCTAGTTACATGTGTCAAAAGACTGATAAATAAGTGTATCCTTTGACCCAGCACATTCTATTTCAAAGAGCTGCCTCAGTTTCCTTTTCTGTAAAATGGGAATAATGATGCTTACATGATAGGCTTGTTGGGAGAATTAACAGAGATATATATAGAACATTAGCACAGACTTGGCACACAGTAAGCACTCAGTAAAGGGTAGCTGCTCTTATTATTATCAATAGTAATATTATTTTATTATTATTATTCAAAGGTAATAATTAGGAAACAATGCAGAGTTTTAGCTACAAGGTTTACGTATCACAGAATTGTTTACAATAGTGGAGGATGGGAGTCAAGCTAACTTTTCCAAATTAACTTAAAATTATATTGGAGATTAATATTTACCAACATGGAAAAAAATTCATGATTTAGGACTTATTCATAAATGAAAAAACAGGCTAAAAATATATTGATGCCATTGGAAATATAAATATGGATATATATGAATAGAAAAAGTCTTGGAAGGATATGTGCCAAGTTTATAAACAGTGCTTTTCTCTGGGAGATGTTAAAGAAAAAATTTTTTTGCTTAGTTGTTCTTTGAACAGTTTTCTACAGTGGACTTGTACTGTTTTTTCTTATAATAAGAAAACCCATAATGGTATTTTAGTTGAAAATAGGCTATTGAAATTCCAACCGTCTGAGTTCCGTGTTCTTGAGGTATACCACCTGCATGCATGGAGTAAAAGTCATTATTTTTCACCCTCCCCACCTTTGCCTTCTTTGGCTTGCAGATGAGGAACAACTACAGACATTACTTCCTTTCTTCAAAAGCCCTGAAGCTTGTTTATGATGTGGTCACCTGGGCTGTCACTCAGCTGGCTGTCTCTTACACGGTCGCGCCCTTTG
Organism: Equus przewalskii; assembly: GCF_037783145.1. NCBI lineage: Eukaryota > Metazoa > Chordata > Mammalia > Perissodactyla > Equidae > Equus > Equus przewalskii. Next base: position 18,970,648 of record NC_091849.1, on the reverse strand, counting down.
TTATGTTGGCTGTTGAACCAACCATCAGTTTATACAAGTAAGTTTCCGTTGTTCTCCATGGCTGTTTAGTAAACTTGTCTGTTTTCTCTGTTTAATTTAGGAGTTGGTAAATTCAGTCAACTAGTACTAAGCATTTCTAAATATGGCTTCACTGTGAAAATGTCCATAGAAAGCTTTAGGAAGAAATGGCCATCCCAGAGATACCAAGGTACAAATAGTGATATAGATGAGCAAAGGTGACGGGAGGCCCTTCAGCCATTCCTGAGATAATTAAGGAATGCTTATGGGAGTGAGTTTGTAGAAGATGTACCTGGATTACAAACCCAGAGGGTGAATTTTGCTGCCCTTGCCTCTCTTTCCTGGGGCTATGTCATGTTGGAGAGCATGGGGCATTCTGAGAGCAGGACAGAAATGGGCGGGAGCTGGATGGGCTGACTTGAGTGGTCTCCAGGAGAGCTCTGTGCTCTCCTGAAATGGCAATGCTGGTGGGTGCATGTGGGGATTTCTGCTATGAGTTGCACATAGTAGAGGGGAGTACGCAGCATTTAGGGTGGAGGAGATGGCAAGAGGCCTTTCGAGAAAGGATGTCAGCCCCTTTTATTCAAACACCAGTGCTCCAGCTGAACTGCAAACCTATTCTTGCTTGCTTTTACTGTTTCACTCTTATGTCAAATAAGTCTTATTTCTCCGCTATTGCAAACTGGCTGCGTGACCTCTGGCAAGTTATTAACCTCTTTTACCTGTGTTTTCTCAACTGTAAAATGAGGGTAAGGATAAAATCCACCTCAAAGCACCTCTGTTAGGATTAAATGAGGCAAATGTGCAAAGGCCTCAGCTGGTGCCTGGTGTAGTGTCTATACTCAGTAAATGCCAACTTGTATTATTTAGTGGTTTGCACAGGCTTTTGTAGATTAATTTTGGAAATAGCTATCATCAAAAAAGTGACTTACAAATAAACAGTGCAAACACCCCTTATTTGTAAGTTGAGGATTCCCTATAGTTGATACACCGGTCAGGAATGATCAAAGAAACTTTGAATATTCAATGTAGATGCCAGTGTTTCGCAGGTCATAGGAAAAGAAGGTCAACACTCATCAGTAAAGTCTATTTCTATAATACCAGTTAGATCATAGGAGTTATGTCAGGATAACATGGGAGTTGAGCTGGTTTATTAATATATAAATTTTCCTAGACCAGGCATGCCAGTATAGAGGGAAGAGAATTATAATGTTCAGCAAAAAAAGCCCTCAGTTCAGCTGCTACAGAAATAGAAGCACTTCGGCTCTATATAAGAACATGGAACCTGAGCACCCCTTCGCTGGGCTCCCTCTTCTGAGAGGCACCCTCCCCCCAAAAAAACCCGCACCTCTGGCTGTCAGCTGGGTTTACCTCCCCCATGCCCAGCCTTAGGGCAGCCCCACTTGCTCACAGCTCCATTTCCCTTCCCCTTGTCTCAGTGCCCTCCAGCCAGCATTTGCCCTTCATTGTCTGCTACCCGCTAAAGCAGCTGTTACCCGCATGAGCTGTCTGCCTGGGCTGACCAAGTTGTTGGCTTAGGTGCTAATTGTTTTTTGTTAGTGCTGTAGTTGCAAAGTCTCATAGGTTTTGAGTTGTCTGCTTCTGACATGATCCCTACCCTCCCATAAGCCTTTGTATTTTAAGCACGTGATATTGCCAAATGAGAGATTTTTCAGGAAGATATGCATCATATTATAGCAGAAATGCCTGTATTCACCTGAGTACCATTTAATACCTGCAGTGTGCTGGGCGCTGTTCTAGAAGCTGGGGATAGAGTGGAGCAAAATATAGAAATCATTCTTGCTCCCATGGAAAGCACAGTCTTCATGGAAGAGACAGGCAATAATTGGCAAATTTATAAACACACACTGAAATCGTACTCTGAGTCAATGGTCCAAAGATTTAAGGGAGCATGTAACAGGGATCAGACTCAGACTGGGCATCGAGGGTGGCTTTTGGGAGGTAGTGGCGTTTGAGTTAAGTCCTGGAGGCTGCATAGTGGGAGTGAAGCAGGCACAACGTGTGTGAGGGTGGTGGGCAGGTTGAGCACTGTGGGCTGTGCTCCAGACACAGGGAACAGCATAGAAAAGCCCCCTCATGACAGGAGGAAACTTTGTGCACTGAAGACCCGAGAAACATGAGTATGGGCAGAACATAGAATTAGGGTAGAAAGTGGTGAGCTGAAAAGAGAGAGTTGTTAGGTTTTGGTTTCCCTGTTTATCATTTGAGGATATGGAGGCTCAGAGATGGTGAGTAAATTAATAAAACTCACACAGCAAGTAAGTGCTAGACCTGAGTTTTAGACTCACAGTTCCTTTAACAGCAAGATCAATAGTACATTTACTAAAAATTTCTTTAGGAGAAGCAATTTGGGAAGAAAATGAACTCTTGGGGATCATAACTAAGCAATGATTTGTTTGGGATGACATGCTTTAACCAACTAAAGCATGCTACTGCTACACGTAGGCAGGGGTTCCAGGGGAAGAATCAAATAGTTACCAATCCAGATCATGCTTAAGTAGATTTCTTTCCAAAAACAATCTAGAATATTAAAACAAAAACACCTTTGTTTAGGGTGAAAGTGACATTTCTGTCAATTTTGTCAATGTCAGATGATTCAACCTAATGTGTTATGTCGTTATCAAAGTTGCTTTATATATGTAATTTAAATTCCTTATCTAGATCAGCTGTGTCCAAGAGATGTTTCTACAGTTATGGAAATGCCATCCCATGTGTGAGCCACCAGTACATGTGGCCATTGAGCATTTGAAACCTTGCTAGCGTGACTGAGGAACAGAAATTTCAATTTTATCTAATTTTAATTAATTTGAATGTTGGCAGCCACCTATTGCCAATGACTATCATAGATTGCATCTCAAAAAACAGTGTTTTCAGAATCTTTTAAGAGAATTACAGAATCTGGTAAAAGAAATTAAAATTGAATGGTGTTTTAGTGGAGGTGGGTCTGGTTGTATTCCAGATCTGTTCCTCACATGGGGCTAATTTCAGTCACTGGCAGTGAATGACAGTTGTATGCAAATCCATTTCTCAGTATAGTCTTCCCTGCTTAACATTTGCATTTCAGATGTGCTTCATTTTTATGTCTACTGTTTTCAATCTATAGTGACTTCAAATTTCAGCTTTGAATTTCTCAGTCTAATTTTTCCTTAAGTGGTAAAGGAGCCCCAAGTGAACACGTAAACGTTATGAAAGAACCTGTCTTAGTCAGCTCGCGTTGCTATGACTGAATACTATCAACTGGGTAGTCGATATTTATTTCTCACAGTGGTGGAGGCTGGGAAGTCCAAGCTGGTAGCAGATTTGGTTTCTGGTGAGAGCTCTCTTTCTGGCTTCAGAAGGCTGTCTTCTCACTGTGTCCTCACATGGCAGAGAGAGAGAGAGACAGACAGAGAGAGTGAGAAACATGGAGGGGGACAGGAAGAGAGAGACAGAGAGATGGGAGGAGAGAGCGATGGGGAGAGAGATGAGGAGGAGAGAGAGAGAGACACAGACAGGAAAAGTGACAGTGAGACTGAGAGAGAGAAGAAGAGAGAGAGAGAGAGAGGAGAGGGAGAGAGAGAGAGAGACAGAGCTCGTGCACTCTGATTTCTCTTTCTCAATAGGCACTAATCCTATCATGGGGGCCCTACTCTCATAGCCTCATGTAAACCAATTACCTCCCAAAGGCTGCTCCTCCAAATACCATCACATTGGGAGTTAGGGCTTCATCAGATCGACTGGGTTGGGGGACACACATTCAGTCCAGAGCAGAACCTTTCTATGAAATCATTTTGAAAAGCAAACCCTCATACATTAATTTGTCTTTAACTAGATAACACTTTCTTAAACTCAATGTGTAAGAATGTTAGAACTGGTGTAGAAATTTGTGTAGGTAGCAGACTCCTTGAGAGTGGGAACTATGCCTGATTCATCTGTGTATCTGGAGTACTTAGTCCAGTCCTAGCATGCCCAATCATTGTTAGTTGAGTTTTTCCATAATAAAAAGATCAAATATTCCTTAAAATTTTAGAGAAATATAGAATGTCAGAATAAGTTACTAAACCTCCCTAGGGGACTGAAATTTTTTTCCTTGGCTTTTTCAAAATATTTTGTTTTCATCTAGCATAATTACTCCAGTGTAGACTTGGCCACGTACGAAGGAGGAAAGCAAAATGGTGCAAGAACAAAGTATATTTTAGATAAGCAGACTTTGAATGCTGGACTTGCCTGTGGCTGGGGTACGCCTGCAAAATCCCAGTTTACGCCTGTTGCGCCAGCGTGTTTGTGGAGTTCTTTTTCACTCTCAGTAATGTCCTGGTTTGGACAGTACATTCGATGGCCACTTGCCTGTGGCTCTTCACCCCTCTGCTGGTTAAAGTACCATTACTCCTGTGCTGGTCCTGTTTTCCATTCCTGAGAAAAGGGGGAGGGGCTTTGCCTTTCTGTGGATCCCAGTTTAAAGCTTTGTACATTCTAAGCAGTAAATGCTTATTGAAAGAATAAATGAGTGAAGCTCTGCTTCTGTTAGAGCTCTGGACTATTCTGTAGACATTTTCCAGGAGGCATTCCTCTTGCTAAAGGGTGGGCAAGTTTAGGGGATGTGTGAGTTACCTGCTTCTAAGGTAGCTGATCGTATGATCACAGAAGCTGGGGAATGATCCGTAAACCAACTGTGGGTTTTTTCCCCCGCTTTTAACATTATTTTTCTTCATCTTCAAAAAGGACTGGAGAAAATATAAGTTCAACTTTTCCAAATGGTTATAGAACAGTTGTACAAATGCCAGCTCTTTTTAATTACTTGCACTTATTGATATACTCAGTATTTATTGAGAGTCTGCGTTGTACCCAATGTGCTGAATGCCACAGTTAGGCAATAAAAGGCCACAGACCTCAAAAGCAAAGCTTGTTTTTTATCAGTTTGGATGAAAGTTATTTTCAGAGGTATGGAGTAGGTTTTGAAAATCTGGATTCTTCTGGCTCCTAATACACACAAGAAGAACTCCTTACACTGAGCAGAGCATATTGGTTGCATTTGTGTTTAGGGAACAGAGTATAGGGTTTGAATTGGATCCTGGGCATTCTGACACTTTGAATATTGGGGGTTTCGGGCTGTTGTGGGGTTAATTCTCTCAGTCTGCATATAATGTCAGTGAGACAAATACTACACGCCTATCTGCAGACAGCTGGTTGGTTTGCCGTGGCCAGTTTTGTGGTTTTGGTCCATCCCTGGCCCACTCACCCAGCAAAGTTGTTCCCTGTGCAGTGGATCGAGGCAAGCCTGAGTACAAACGCGTCCACTCCTGCCGAAAGCACTGCCTTCACTCGCCAGACTGCAGATGGTGCGGTCATGTTCGTGGGATGGTTCCCATTTGTATCCTTGTTTGAAATACTTTTTGTCTGTTTTTCTTCCTAGGTCCATGTACTTTTATTTACATATCATAAGTCTCCTGATAATATTATTTCTGCCAATCAAACCACAAGCTCATATTCAGAAGCAGCCACAGACTCTGAACTCTGTTAATGAGAAAAAAAAAGATTAATACCTCCAAGAAAAGCTGAACGAGGGGAACTGCAAAACGTTGGAAAGATGAAATGAAAAGGCTCAAGGTTCTCCAGTGACTTAGAGGCAACGTGGACATGCATCTTTTTTTGTTTTTTAAGTGCAGGGAATATTTTTATAAAGCCTTTTTGTACCAGTAAATCAGCCATGTCCAGTTGATTTAATATTTTATAGGACACTTAAGTGGTGTGGAGAATGTAGCAGAGCTGCAGAGACAGTCCGTCCTGCGCTGCTGGGTCCGTGTTTTTCTGGCATGATTTCCAGCCACTGAAATCTGGATGTTGGAACCCAGGCTCCGGAAGTTAGAAGGTGAAGCTGAGATGACTTGTCTTCCAGAACATACCCAGAAATGGTTGTTCCTCCAGAAGCCCCAAATCCTTTGACTTGCGACATTGCTGTTTTCGAATAACTACACTCAGAAGACCGTGGAGTGAGGTTTTCAGGGTACCGAAGACTCTACGAGCCAGGAGGACCAACCGTGAACACTTGAACGGACTGGAAGGCAGACAGGCCCTAAAGTAGGCTGCGTTATTTTCCCGGGATGTAACTCTCCCCTTTTTTCTTCTGAACTGAGCCAAAATTGGAAATAAGAAAGTCTCCTGTCCCCACACCAGGAATCTAGGTGGGGCCACTGCTTCCAAATGTCTTCCACTTCACACGCGCCTTCTGCTGGGAAAACACGCAAGTGTTACCCCATCACAGGCAGCGAAATGTCTTTTAAAGAAATAATTTTTTAAAAAAGTAATTTAAAGTTAAATTGAAGTTTATGAAAAGCAGCAGCTATTTCTCTTTTCTCCCCCATTACACAGAGGTGTTCACAATCATGATGTACACACGGGCTGGTTTTCATTTTCCCGATTTCATAGCTGATTAAATCTGACTTGTTTTAGTTGACTCATCATATTGGAAAGCAGAAATTGAAAGATGGTTTACTTTTCAATCTTTGTTATGAATGTGCTGTGGCTCCTTCTGGGGACTTCTATTGAGTAGGATTCTCTGTGGGGAAGGGAAATGTGGCATTAACTATTGTGGAAAATAATAATAATGATAATAATAAAATATATCCTATAATGGTGTGCCCGCTATCAAATGCCTTGGGAAGAGAGAATTTTTTCAAATCAGATGGTAAAAGAATTAGTTTCTTAATGAATGAATACTGTGTTTGTATATAAAGCAAATATTTCTGAACAGAAGAATTGCTTTTTTTTTGTGCCAGTAGAGACTTGCCATTTTGAAGCACCTGTGTGTTTTTGTGTGTGTTTTAACAAACGTGCACAAGCTTAAGGTTTTACTTGTTGGAAATTGGAGCATTATAACATGTTCAGTTTGTCCTCTATGCAAGGGACTCAGACGGTTTGGTTTTGGGTTGGATTTCTAGCCTTTATTCTCAACTTTTCAGGCAGGACTTAATCCCCTTTTACAGATGAAGAAACAGGATCAGGAGATGTTTGCCAACTGCCCCATGGTCACAGTTCTTGGTAAAGCAGAGATCTGAATCCACGGCAGTTCCAAGAAAGCCGTTGGCCATGCGTCTTTCCATGAGGTGTCCTGGTGGTGCCTTTCTTAGGAAGTGAAGTGTGAAATGATGTGCTTGTCCCATAAACTGGTGCTGGGCAGAGAACTAGAACCTGAACTCTGGTTCTTAAGTGAGATAATGGAAGTTAGGACATAGCACATTTGAGACAGTGTATGAGGTTCACCCCAACTTAACCAGGATATCTTGAGGCAACCTATTTTGCTGTCCCAGGAGGAATATTAGATAGTGGGGAGAAGGGAGGGGATGTAGGTGCCTGAAACCTGTCAGAGTCTGTCTCCAACGGAATATTTTGAGGTGTAAGATCAAAAACAATGCACATCTTGCATACCAGCAAAAATGCTATATATCACCAGTGCATGAAGTGTGTGGAATAATCCATATTACAATGCAATCTTTGAATTTGCAATATGATTTATGGCCGTGTTTCACTGTGTTGCAGTATCTTTAGTTCTGAGAGAACTTCAGTAGCGAGAGGAGAGGTGATCACTAGGGTGACCAGCAGTCTTGCTTTGCTAGAGACTCTGATGACCCCTCAACTTCTGGGCAAACTGGGACCACTGGTCCCCCTAGTGACGGCCCAGAATCAATGACTCGTCATGGAATGGAGTGGAAGTCAAGCCCCTGGAATCTGGGCTTTGTAGATGCCATATGTCAGGCAGTGCTGGGTCCTTGGGCACATTTTTCTTCTTGTGAGGCTTTTTTTCAGTACTAAAAGGAGAACACTTAGAAGACTGACTGGTACCTTTTTTCCCCTGAGAACTATTTACCCATAGAAAAAAATTTCAATGTAGGGCCAAAGTTTAGACAGAAGGTTGGGACTGTTTCTATTGCTTTCGAGTTCCAAGTTGTCCTAAATATAATATGCATTTAATAATTATGTATTGGGTTGATCAGCTTTCAGTTTAAAATAAATACATTTATGGTTTTGTTTTTGAAAAGGCCAAATCTAAAATAGTCTATTTTAGTGCTTTGTATATTTTAGTTGTGGGTCCTTCTAGTTGTGGCATGTGGGACGCTGCCTCAGCATGGCCTGACGAGCGGTGCCGTGTCCGCGCCCAAGATCCAAACCAGTGAAACCCTGGGCCACTGAAGCGGAGCGCATGAACTTAACCACTCAGCTGTGGGGCCGGCTCCTCTTTCACTTTTTAAGGTAACTGTAAGGAACCGGAACATTATTCAGTAGTTGCAAAAAGCAATAAATAATTCAGTCTGAGATTTTGACTGACTAGTGGAGAAAAAGGCTGAAACTGGGAGGAAAAAAGGGGAGTTTGTGGGTGGTCACCAGAGCTGGGGTGGGTGTGCCCTCCGTTACTGTGCGGGCTCTGGGCGGGGAGCTGATGGCCTTGCTGGGCAGTTCTTCTCCCAGGCTGCACAGTAGACCACCTAGGACGTGTTTTAAAAAGTGATCGATGCCCACCCCCTCGAGGGAACACATCTTGTTTCTCTTGTCTCCAGCTCTTGGCATAGTGCCTGGCATATAATGAAGATTCAGTGTGTGTTGAATGAATGAAGGATTGAATGAATTAATTCAATGTGTTGTTCCACCTGACAGTTTTGATGGAGTCGCTTTTGCACTGGGAAACATCTTTTCTGCTTTTCAGAATTAGTTCTTGAAATAAAGGCTCGTGTTTTCAAGGGATTTTGAAAGCATGTTATGTGAAATAACCACTCATGCAGTCAGTTTACATAGGCTGAAAGTCCCTGGTCTGTCCATCCATTAATTAATGCATTCACTTATTTATCAAATGTTGTCATGTCTAGTATGGGCCTGGTGCTGTGTTAGGTACTGCAGGTAAAAGATGCTGAAGATGCATTCTCTGCCTTTGAGGAGCTTGCAGTGCGACCAGAAAGACACGGTCCAGAGCGTGTGCTGTGGGAGCGCCCAGGAGAAGCCCAGCATTCAGAATTATACCATATCTTTGTTTTCCTGTAAGTTTGGAGCCACCTTATTTCACGGTGCCTGAAGGTTCCCCAGGACAGCAACATCACTGCTTTCCAGCCTCATGTCCAGGATCTATGTCTGGTCCTTTAGAGTTAAACTTGCCCTTGTCCTGAAATTGGATGTTGACCGTGCAACATTATCAGCACCAGTTAACGTAGTAGCCACCCAAAGGAACAGGCCGTACTTCTAAAAGGTTGCCCATAGAGGTAGTGGGGTGGCTAGTCCTCCTCTGGAAGAATCTTTAGTGCAGGTTCTAGGTTCATTGAATGACTTCATGAGGCCTAGGAGGAAAAGTATTTGCAGAGAGAAGGCGCATCCCATGTGAGCTTTGTCTAACTCCCTAAACTATGTAAGGCTACCTACCAGAGGTTAAGACGACCAAAACTCAGTTCTTAACAGTTCCTGTCACATGCATTACCTAACACAGTTCCATGAGTTTGGTATTTTTATCCTCTTTTTGCAAGTGTAGAAGCCAAAGCTCAGAGACTTTAACTAACTTGTCCAAGGCCACCCAGCTAGTTAGTGGAGGAGCTGGGGTTTGAATCCTGGTCTGGCTAACTCCAAAATCCATCTCACCCCCCAGTGCAGAAGCACTTTTGTTTTCAGAGAGAGAAAATTTTAAAGCTGAAAGTAACACTACAGCTCACCTGGTCCAGTGGATTCCAAATGCACACTGGTGGCCCTGTCACTTGGGGAGCTTATGAAATATGCAGGGAGTAGGGAAATAGATTTGCTGTTGAGAAGAAAATGCTGGCCGCTGCTACTTCCATCTTCTAAGGGGAGCAGCAGAATTCCTATCAATGGAGGGTAGGGTAACCCTGCTGTTACTCTCTGCTGCTTGGGGAAGGAGTAAACCGGCGAGATGGGAGCCAAGCTAAATCCATTTGATTCTGTTCACTAGAAGGTATTTTGAAGCTTCTGTCAGTGCTTGTGCTCCTAGGAGACCTTTTGTTTAACATGATCCCTAGCGCATTGTGAAATATGCGAAAGTTGGCCTAGACTTTCAGTCCTTGATGTGTGTTGTGGGGAGCCACTTGGTTTGCTGGAGAAATGAACAGAACTTGGGAGGAATTAGGCATACACTGCTCCAGAGCAGAAGAATGAGACAGCAGAAATTTGGGGCCGGAGGAGAAGGGGAATTCCCAGTGGGTGGACTGGTTAGGGTGACCTTTAAGTGTAGGAAAGTGTAGAATAGCTGGGCTGTTATGGAATCTTCCTCTCTTACCGTCATAGCTAGAGGTTTTTTTTGGTGAGGAAGATTGGCCCTGAGCTAACATCTGTTGCCAATCTTCCTCTTTTTGCTTGAGGAATATTGTTGCTGAGCTAACGTCTGTGCCAATCTTCCTCTATGTTATGTGGGATGCCTCCACAGCGTGGCTTGACAAGAGCAGTGCTAGGTCCGGACCTGGGATCTGAACCTGTGAATCCTGGGCCACCAAAGCAGAGCACAAAAACTTAACCACTACATCACCGGGCCAGCCCTGAAGATGCTTTTAATCTTAAAGGTTGGTCTTGGTTCCAGTTTGGGCTGCCATTGGGAGGAGAAAAGAGAACAGACTAAGACAGAGAATAGAGTAGATGCTAGAGATTAGAGCAAGATATGCCCAGGAGTTATGTAAGCCCCCTGTGAGAATCCCCCAAAATACTGGCCAATATATGGGCCATTGGGTTGGGGGTGGTACTATGCTATGAATGAATTCAAATTCATTAACTGAATTTTTAAGTACAAGGATATCTTATAAAGTGAGAGACCCTGGGGATACGCTGGTAACAGACACCTTAGCAGATACTTGGTTACAGACTCACTCCAGTGTCCCATCCCCAGATAATTTGATTCAGCTGGTCTGGAGTTTTGCCTAGGAATCAGTATTCTTAACTTGCTTCCTACATAATTCTGATGTGCAGCCAGGTTTGGGAACTACAGGCTCAATCTAGTTTTTTTTACATCTGGGGAAACTGAGGCCCCGGGAGTTGAGTGACTTGCCCAAGGAATCACAAAGCTCTTCTGGAGCAGAGTTGAGGGAAGAAGCAAATTCTCTTGACCAAGCACAGTGTACTTCTCACTAATACACACGCTTCTTCCCTTCTAACAAACACCCAGCAGAATGCACTTCATGGGGACAAATGGGACAAGAGGAGCCCTCCAAATTTTCTGGAATCAGCATGCCCCTCTAAGGCCGGAGGATTAGGGTACAGGTGAGTGTTTGGGTGTGTTTCAGCAGACCTGGACATCCTCATGCCCTGGGTACCAGTTGGCCTTCACGTGCCACAACATAATGTCAGCTCCTAGGCCGCCTCCCAATTTTTCCAGAACTGCTGATCCAAACTGTCGGGGCAGATGGGGAGCTCTTTTCTGGACACTGCAGCACTTTTCTCTATGCCTTTCTGGATCCACATAGCCCTGAGGATCAAATGGCCCCTTTTGTTCTCAAAGAAAATTCATACAGAATAAGCACTTTTGAGATTAAAATATACACAGTCTAAGCAGTTGCCAGCTACAATGGTCCATTCATTCCGGGCCTTCTTTCTGTCCATTGTCTTGTGTTTCACAGGCGAAATGACCTTTCAGCATTTCCAGCTGCAGCCCCGGGTGGCAACCGTCTCTGTGTGCACTGGCCTGGAAAAGCCCAGATGCTGGAACAAGTTTGCTGCCTGGTCACCAGCCCCTCTCCCTCCAGTGCTTCTCTAAGCTGCTGCCAGAGAAGCTTCCTGGACAGCACATCAGGCCAGTCCTCTTCATAAAAACTTCTGTTGGCTCCTGCTGTCTATAGTGTGAAACCCACCGCCTTCCCTTCAGACCCCAACCCGCCTGGTTCCCGCCCCTCCATCAGGCCACGCAGCTGCCCCACTCAGAGCCCCAGCCCCAGCAGCCTGGGGGGGTCTGTGACACGGTGTCTTTGTACCCTTCATTACCTCTGCCTGAAATACCTGCCTTTTTTGAGCAGGCACTTCCCAAAGCAAAAAAGGCCTTTCTGGCAGAGAAAAATTGAATGTACAAGGTGCTGCTTTCACTGTGGCATCTTTCTTCACTCGCCTCTGGATTCTTCTCATAGATCCCCAATAATACCCGTGTAGTGAGTGATTTGATTTGTCTCTCCTCAACCAGACCTCCAGCAGCCTGACAACTATAAGTTTTGTTTATCTTCATATCTTTATATAAGGCCCTGACTCAAGGGGGTACTGGAGTCAATACTGGTTGAACTAATGAGTGAATAAATGAACTCCACTCTGGCGGGATTATTTCTCTCGGGTGAGGGGGAGACAGCATCTTGGTGAGGCAGGTTGCGTTTGGGGTTCTGGCCGCTGCATCTATAAACGGCCCTGGTAATGACTAAGGCTCCATGTTTCCTCGCTTTTAGCGTCCAGGCTTTCCCTTGAATATGTGCTGGATCAAGCTCTTCTGGCCATTGGGGTTCGGGTGGGGTAAGATGAGCAGGCTGGAACTAAATTCCTGGGGGTTATCCGCTCACTGGACTCCATATTCTTGGGACCCTCATCTTTTACAATTTTTGGTAGTTGTACAAGTTTTGGTAGCTCTGTTGTCTGCATAACCAAGGCTTTATTTATCTGTCTCCTACTGATGGACTTCGTATTCATCTGCTCAGGCTGCCATAACAAAATACCACAGGCTGGGGGCTTAAACGGCAGAAAGCTACTGTCTCACAGTCTGGAGGCCGAAAGTCTGAGATCAAGGTGTTGGCAGGGTTGGCATCCTCTGAGGCCTCTCTCCTTGGCTTGTAGATGGCAGTCTTCTCCCTCTTTCTTCACATGGTCTTCCCTATGTGTGTCCCTGTGTTGCAACGTCTTCTTATAAGGACACCAGTCATATTGGATTAGAGCCCAACCCAATAACTTCATTTTAATTTAATTACTGCTTTCAAGGCCCCGTTTCCCAATACAGTCACATTCTGAGGTACTAGGGGCTAGGACTTCAAAGTAAGAATTTGGTGGGCACACAGTTCAGCCCATAACAGCCCTTTAGGTTGTTCTCATTGTTTCTGTGTTACATAATGCATCCTTTTGTATTTCTCTGTGGACACATAGGGTGATAAGGTAGATGTGAGGAAGTGGAATTGCGGGATCTCAATATAAAGAAATGGACTTTCAGCTTGCCGAGGTGTTACTGTTCTCCAAAGGGTTGTAGGAACCTTCTCCTTGCCTTGCAACGTCTAACACTTCTCCCTTGTCCACATTCTCATCAGTACTTGGTATCACCAGACTTTTGCTTTTTGCCAATCTGATCAATGTAAAAAATATAGAGAGAAAAATAATTCTCCCTCCTAGGTCTGTCCTTAGCTCTCTTGTTTCATTCCCTGGAGGCAGCCACTGCTATCTCCTTTGTATACAGCCTTTCAGAGAAATTCTGTCCCCTGCATCTTTTCAGAAATATCATAAGCAAATATCCATGATATCACAGAAACTTCCTAAAAGTTGTTTTTTTTGAGGAAGATTAGCCCTGAGCTAACTGTTGCCAATCCTCCTCTTTTTGCTGAGGAAGACTGGCCCTGAGCTAACATCCATGCCCATCTTCCTCTGCTTTATATGTGGGACACCTACTACAGCATGGCATGCCAAGCAGTGCCATGTCCGCACCCGGATCCGAACCGGCGAACCCTGGGTGCGAACTTAACCACTGCACCACTGGGCCAGCCCCATAAAAGTTGTTTTTAGTGACTATATACCATTCTGTGAGTGAATGTGCCATAGTTTTAAAAAACACCCCATAATTATTGGACACTGGTTGGTGCTTCATTAAAAAAAAAAATCACTCATGATTTCACTCATATGTGGAATATAAACAAACACATGGACAAAGAAAACAGTTCAGTGGTTACCAGGAGAAGGGGGTGGGGGATGGGTACAGGGGGTGATGGGGAGCACTTATGTGGTGACAGACAAGAAATAACGTGCAACTGAAATTTCGCAATGATCTAAACTATTATGAACTCAATTTAAAAAAATACCTTCTAGAAAATTTTAAAATTCATGAAAAGAATAGGGCATGTGTGATCCCAGTCCCTGTTGACATTTTATCATATTTTTAGTTTTTCTTTTGTAGGTTAAAAAAATTTGCTAGTTATTCTTTTTACAGATCCTTTTTATTTTTACAAAAGTCTAATACTTCCTATAGAGTTCAGAATTTTATCTTTAACTTGACAGTGTGAGCATGTCCCCATGTCATTAAATCTTCCATCCCTTTTTCTTCTGCTCCAACGAGCACGTTGAGGAATGAAAACTGGTGAGACCACAGTGCGGGCTGGCTTGAACAGGGTCTAGTAATTAATTTTTTAAAAGGTAAATCAATTGCTAACTTTAGCTTTTATATAATTATTAAGGAATTGCTTTGACATATCTCACAATCCATCAGAACATGGAGGCTGAGGCCAGCTTCTTTGAGCCATTTAACCTGCTGCCTGCTAAGTGACTTTATTTAGCCTCTCAGTAAGTAGGATGTGGTTGTACAGGAAATACGGGCCCGTAAAGCAGAACAGCTCTTTTGGTCTACAAAGTTGAACCATCTTCCCAAAACCTACCAAGCAGCTTCTTTTTATAACAGAATGAGTTCACTGCTTTCTCTGGCTTACAAGACTTGAATTGTCATTAATGAAGATTACTGATTCCAATGTCATTAAAAAGATTAGGACAAGGAATCTCAGTATAAAACATGAATAAAGTACATAAAACTTCAAAACATTCTGGGAACTTTAAAAATCTGCAGTCCACAAGCATATTTTGCATCAGTAGATCTCATATGAATAAAGTATTTAAATTAAAATGAATTTAAGGTTCATCAGTGCTAAATATAACTGAAGTTGAAATATTGAGCCTGGCTAACATAATTTTGATGTTTTTAAAACTTGTAAAAACGTGAAAAAATGATTTGCAAACTAAATTTTAATTATACTTAAAAAAAATAAAAGCAATAAGCACAGGACAGCCCTGAATTGAATAATTAAACGCACACCTAACACACATAAACTCACACAGTCATTTGAACTTCTGTCCTGGTGAGGGAAAATATAAGAAATATTTCAGGAAGAAAGCACAATTTAAACCCCCAATGCGCTGTCTTTTCAACTTTGCTGAATCACTGTTTCCCGTGAGTCTGAAGCAGTGAGGGTGGTAGAATTACAAGAAAGTGCTGACTGGCGCTTTGCCACTGTGCAGGTTGAGGGCTTAACGCAAGCTCTCCGGCCCTGCCTTTGTTTTCGCTGAGCGGCCTTGGGAACCCGTCAGTGGGTGACTTCTAGGTAAATGGTTCCCAGCATCAAGGGTATCAGGCCTTATTTAAAGTCTATGTTTTGCAGTATCTCTTGAGGTAGAGAAAACAAGGAAGCAGTCAAAAGACATTAGAAATGATGGAGCCTCTTTCAATTACGAGTGATAAATCATCGCTCTCTGTCCAAATGGTCTAAAATTCTTCACTTGAACGTGGATAGTTTTTTCGAAGTGGTGTAAAGTACTGACATCTTGTGGACACTTCCGGTAATTGCAGGCGACTTGCGTTGCGTTACTAAGTCAAGCATTAATTCTTTGTTTGGTCTGTTCGTCCATACATTCATTCGCTCGCTCACTCACACACTGAATGCCTAGCAAGTGCCTTTTTAACCTTTCTGGTGTTCCTTTTAAACAGGAAATCGTCTCTTGGAGTAAAGGTCAGATTTTAATGACTGTATTCCTCTAGGGTCAAATACTCTCCTGTGCTCGCTCTACCTTAGAAAAAACAAAAAGAGGGTATATGGACTTAAAGGAGTGTAGATGTTGGAGGCAGAATTGCTTTGTTTAAGGCACATTTCTGCCTCTTTCTTGCTGTGTGACCGTGGAGAAAGTGAACCAACCCTCTGAGTACTTCTCCTTTTAGTTAGAATAACAGCAATAATTACTGGGCAGAATTGTGGAGGTTAAAAACGAATTAAGCCAGAATGTGAGTTATTAAGCTGATAGTTTCTGAAATGATGGTATAGTGGAAATAATCAAGTCATTGTAGGATGGGGCCATATGAGCTCTTTGGATATCAATTTTCTCACCTATAAAAAGTACAAATACAACAAGCTGACTGCCCGGGTCACTTCTGCTTCTAACATTCCATATTTGATGTTTTCCTTCACACTCTCATGCATCTTTTTATTTCTGGTAGTGAGCTCCCCAGTCTGTGGTTGTGCCAGCGTGATTTTTTTTTGTCTGTAACTTTGGGGTAAGTATTTTGTTTCCTGGGTAATAAGTTCTGAGTGACCAATTTCTAAAGGAAAAGACAGGCATTTTATACATTATCTTTTGTCATTGACACTTCAGTTTTATGATTGGGTTAGTTAGGCAAGTTTCTGAATTTAGAAAGAAACAGGGAAACATTTTGGCAAATATTTAAAGCTCCCCTGTGTGTCCAAAAGACGCAGTAAATGCCTGTTCACACATGTGAGTAAGTTATGGGCATCTGCCCTCCCCTGGCCCAAGATTGCTAGGACCAGCAGCTCAGTAAATTAATCTTTCTTTCTAGGTCTCCCTTCGCAGTTCATTTGTTTCTCAAGCAAACAAGGCACTTGGATAAAATTCACAAATTGAGTTTATGCTTTACTGTCATAGGGAAAAATATTAGAAAGCAACATATCTTTTAGGCAAGTTTGTTCTTCCCTTCATCCCTCTCTTCCTCTACTCTTTCCTTCCTTCCTCTTTTTCTTTCTTGTGATTAGTTTTCTAAACATTCCAAGAAGAGTTTCAGTTCCTCATGAAAAGAGGTGATATTACATGTCATACCATGTTTTATTTGTAATTCACAGTTCATAAAGCCCATTCCCATACATTCTCTCCTTTGCTTCCCAAACCAACAATGTGAGGTTAGCGGAACCAGGTGTTACCGTCCATTTTTAAGGTGGGAACCTGAGGCCTGAAGAAGTTGAGTAACTTTCCTGTGGAGACACATATGAAGACCCTCTTGGCCTTCAGTCTCGTATCACCTCACTGTCTAAGTTCATTTCCAGAGTTATATCACAAACTCTTCTTGTGCTATTCTTTTGAATAAATTGCAGTTAGAAATTGTTTTTGAAGCCTTGTTAATCTCTGAATGAGGGGTGATCCCTTCAGAAAGACAGAAAGACCCAACAGATGGTCTCGGGGTGCGTCCTCCCAGAAGCAGACCCTGAGATGGGGATTTCAATTTAAGGAACGGTAGTTTGTTTGGGAAGTGATAACCAGGAAGAATTTGGAATGGGAAAGTGAGACATGGAAGGGAAGGAAATTAATACGGGGTGCATTAATTAGTAGATTATCACTGCGGGCAATTGGGGCTCAATCTGCTGGGGACCCCGGGAGACAGTGTAGAGCCCGCCCTAGAGTTGCCCCACCGGAGAGAAGAGGAGGCTGGGTATCGACGGACCAACTCTCATTTGTCATTGAGACAACTCCCCAGCACTATGGCACGTCCTGCAAGCAGGCCAAGCATGACAGGGCCCTGGGCAGAGCTGCAGGGGCTTGCAATAAGCAGCTGCTGCATGCACGGGAAAGGTGAGTGCTGAGAAGATGTGGGCAGGCACTGGCCATGCCCCTTCCCAGAGAACACCAGATACAGGCAGAGCAGGTGTATTACGAGGGTGAGTCACACATCTGGCACCATGCAACGTGCTGAGGGAATCACAAAACAAATTTAAAGACAATAGGGTCTCTCCCTATCACAATAGGCTGATTGAAAGTCACGTACAGACTTGAAACAAGTAATACTATGAGACAGTTTATTATCATGTCAAAATGAGTAAAATGGATATCGAATACTATGAGAGATCAGAGAAGGGAGAGGTTGGAAAGCCTTGCTGAGGAGGAACTCCAAGGGCTGACGGGATTTGGGGAGATGGAGAGTGAAGACTGAAGGTGGGATCAAATGAAATATACAGGCAAGTGTGCACGTCTTTCTCATCTGTCCTCTAGCAAATGGGAAGTTGAAAGTCCCCCCAACCTTTGTATCAAATTTACATATGCATATAGCTTAAAAGAAAAGGAATAGTGTAGAGGCTTATGATGGGATGTAAATAAAAGTAGATCTAAGATTGTTTTTTAAATAAGTGATAAAAAATAGGTGTATGCATACAAAGTTACAAGGGTACTACAGCTACTAATAAAACAGGTCAGTGAGGTGCTGTTAAAGCCATGCTTAGAGTCAAGTTTATAGTCTTAAATTTCTATAGCTGTAATGACCAAGATCTAAAAATAAATGAGCTAAGCATTCATCTCAAGAAGTTAGAATAAGAAAATCAAATTAAACTCCCCAGAAAAGAAGAAAATAGTAAAGGTAAGAGAAAAAAAAAATAGTGAAATAGAAAACAATCAAGAAAGAGGATCAGTAAAGCTAAAAGTTGGTTCTTGGAAAGAGCTAATAAAATTCATAAACTCCAGGATAGACTGATTAAAACAAAACAGGTAGAAAACACAAATAAGTAATATCGGAAATTAAAAAAGGACACAACAGTATAGATCCTGCTGCAAACATTTAAAAGATTATAAGTATATTATGAGCAGCTTTAAATAGTGTTCGATAAGTTGGATGAAGTTGACACATTCCTCAAGTTGTGACTGGCCAAAACTGACATAAGAAGAAACAAGAAGATCAGAAAAATATTATAACTATTAAACAAATTAGATCTATAATTAACAAACCTTCCCATAAAGAAAACTTTAGGCTCAGAAGTCTCACTGGTGAGTTCTTCCAAAGATTTAAGAAAGAATTGCTAAACTTTTAGGCCTTTCAGAGAATAGGGAAGAAGAAATAAAGATCATCCCCAATGCCTTAATAACCTTGATATCAAAACATGACACAATTATAAGAAAGGCTACAGTTGAATCTGCTAAAAAATCCTAAACAAAATATTAGCAAAGTGAATTGACCAATATGTAAAATGGATAATAAATCTTGCTCAGATTGGTTTATTTTGGGAATACCAGCTTGGTCTAGTATTTAAAAACTAATCAGTGTGATTAACATTCTTACAGAAAAAAGGAGGAAAATTATAATGATCATTTTAACAGATGCATAAAAAGCAATTTGAAGCATTTAGCATTTACTCATGATTTTTAAAAAGTCTTGGCAATGCCACACAAACACAAAGGATCATAAGAGACTACTATGACAATTATACGCCAACAAATTGGACAACATAGAAGAAATGGATAAATTCCTGGAAACATACAGCCTACCAAGAATAAATCATAGAGAAACAGAAAATATGAACAGGCTGGTTGCTAGTAAGAAGACTGAATCAGTAATCAAAATCCTCCCAACACACGAAAGTCTAAGACCAAATGGTTTCAGTCGTGAATTCTACCACACATTTAAAGAAGAATTAATACCAGTCTTTCTCAAACTCTTCTAAAAAATAGAAGAGGAGGGAACACTTCCAAATGCATTTTACAAGGCCGGCATTACACTGATACCAAAAGCAGATGAGAAAACTACGAAAAAAGGGGTAATTATAGGCCAATATCCCTGATGAATGTAGATACAAAAGTCCTCGACAAAATATTAGCAAACTGAATTCAACAATATATTAAAAGGATCATACACCATGATCAAATGGGATTTATTCCAGAGATGCAAGCCTGGTTCAATATCTGCAAACTAAATCAATGTGATACAGCACATTAACAAAATGAATGATAAAAATTATAAGATCATCTCAATAGATGCAGAGAAAGCATTTGACAAAATTCATCAACCATGTGTGATAAAAATTCTCAGCATAGTGGCTATAGAGGGATCATATCTCAACATAATAAAGCCCATATATGACAAGACCACAGCAAACATACTCAATGGTAAAAAGCTGAAAGCTTTTCCTCTAAGTTTACAAACAAGATAAAGATTCCCATTCTGGCCACTTTCATTCAACACAGTATTGGAAGTCCTAGCCAGAGCAATTAGCGAAGAAAAAGAAATAAAAGGCATCCAAATCAGAAAGGAAGAAGTAAAACTGTCACTTTTGTGCAGATGACCTGATATTATATATAGAATACCCTAAAGACTCTACCAAAAAACTGTCAGAACTAATAAACAAATTCAGGAAAGCTGCAGGATACAAAACTTATAGACAGATCATCCTTGACTTATGATGGAGTTACATCCAGATAAACCCATCATAAGTTGAAAATATCATAGTCAAAAATACATTTAATATACCTAACCTACCTGAACATTGTAGCTTTGCCTTGCCTATCTTAAACATGCTCAGAATACTCAATTTAGCCTACAGATGGGTAAAACCACCTAACACAAAGCCTATTTTATTTTATTTTATTTTATTTTATTTTTTTAAAGATTGGCACCTGGGCTAACAACTGTTGCCAATCTTTTTTTCCCCCCTCTTTATCTTCCCAATCCCCCCTGTACACAGTTATATATCTTAGTTGCAGGTCCTTCTAGTTGTGGGATGTGGGACGCCGCCTCAACCTGGCCTGATGAGCGGTGCCATGTCCGCACCCAGGATCCGAACCCTGGGCCGCCGCAGCGGAGCGCGCGAACTCAACCACTCGGCCACAGAGCCAGCCCCCACACAAAGCCTATTTTATAACAAAGTGTTGAATAGCTTATGTAATTTATTGAATACTGTACTGAAAGTGAAAAACAGAATGGTTGTCTGGGTTATAAGTGTATCAATTGTTTAACCTCATGATCGCGTGGCTGATTGGAAGCTGCGGCTTGCTGCAGCTGCCCAGCATCATGAGGGAGTGTTGTACCACATATCGCTACCCTGGGAAAAGATCAAAATTTGATGTACACTTTCTACTGAATGCATATCACTTTCACACCACTGTAAAGTTGAAAAATCCTAAGTAGAACCATTGTAAGTCCAGTACCATCTGTACAAAACTCTTGCATTTTTATACAAAAAATAATGAATATAAGAGAGAAATTAAGACAACATCCCTATTTACAATTGCATCAAAAAGAATAAAATACTAGGAATAAATTTAACCAAGGAAGTGAAAGATCAGTACACTGAAAACTATAAGACATTGATTAAAGAAATTGAAGAATTCAGTGCAATCCCTATCAAAGTTCCAACAACATTTTTCACAGAAATAGAACAAGGAATCTTAAAATTTATATAGAACACCAAAAGACCCTAAATAGCCAAAGGATTCCTGAGAGAAAAGAACAAAGCTGGAGCTATCACACTCCCTGATTTCAAAATATACTACAAAGCCATAGTAACCAAAACAGCATGGTACTAGCACAAAACCAGACACACAGATCAATGGAACAGAATCGAGAGCCCAGAAATAGACCCACACGTTTATGGACAGCTAATATTCGACAAGGGAGCCAAGAGCATACAATGGAGAAAGGAGAGTCTCTTTAAAAAATGGTGTTGGGAAAATGGACAGCCACATGCAAAAGAATGAAAGTAGACCATTACCTTACACCATGCACAAAAATCAACTCAAAATGGATTAGAGACTTGAATGTAAGACCTGAAACCATGAAACTTCTAGAAGAAAACATAGGCAGTAGGCTCTTTGACATCAGTCTTAGCAGCATATTTTCATGTACCATGTGTGACTGGGCAAGGGAAACAAAAGAAAAAATGAACAAATGGGACTACATCAAACTACAAAGCTTCTGCACAGCAAAGGAAACCATCAACAAAACGAAAAGGCAACCTAACAATTGGGAGAAGATATTTGCAAACCACATATCAGATAAGGGGTTAATATCCAAAATATCCAAAGAACTCATACCGCTCAACAAAAAAAATCCATCAACCCAATTAAAAAATGGGCAAAAGATCTGAACAGAGATTTCTCCAAAGTAGATGTACAGATGGCCAACAGGCATATGAAAAGATGCTCAACATCATTAGCTATCAGGGAAATGCAAATGAAAACTACAATGAGACATCATCTCACTCCGGTCAGAATGGCTATAATTAACAAGACAGTAAACAAGAAATGTTGGAGAGGATGTAGAGAGAAAGGAACCCTCATACACTGCTGGTGGGAGTGTAAACTGGTGCAGCCATTATGGAAAGCAGTATGGAGTATCCTCGGAAAATTAAGAATATATCTACCATATGATCCAGCTATCCCACTGCTGGGTGTTTATGTAAAGAACTTGATAACGCAAAGGCATAAAGATAGCTGCACCCCTATGTTCATTGCAGCATTATTCACAATAGCCAAGACTTAGAAGCAACCTAGGTGCCTATCAAGGGACAAATGGATAAAGAAGATGTGGCATATATACACAATGGAATACTACTCAGCCTTGAGAAATCATAAAATCCGGCCATTTGTGACAACATGGATGGTCCTTGAGGGTATTATGCTGAGTGAAATTAGTCAGAGGGAGAAAGTCGAATACTGTATGATCTCACTCAAAAGTAGAAGATAAAAACAACGACAAACAAACAGCAATGGAGATTGGATTGGTGGTTACCATAGGGGAAGTGGGGGGAGGGCAAAAGGGGTGATTAGGCTCACATGTGACGGGATGGACTATAATTAGTTTTAGGGTGGGGAACATGATGTAATCTACATAGAATTCGAAACATATTATGATGTAAATCCGAAAGCTATATAATGTTATAATCCAATGTTACTGCAATTAAAAACAAACAAACAAACTCCTTCTCCAAAAAAAAAAAAAGAGAAATTGAAGAAGATACAAATACATGAAAAGATATTCCATGCTCAAGATTGGAAGAATTAATATTGTTAAAATGTCCGTTCAATAAATGGTATTGGGGAAACTGGACAGGCACATGCAAAAGGATGGCTGTCATATATCATATACAAAAATCAACTGAATTTCATTAAAGATTTGACTGTAAGGCCTGAAATCATAAAACTCCTAGAGGTAGTTTTAGGTGGTGAGCTCCTTCACATCGGTCTTGGTAATGATTTCTTAGATTTGACACCAAAAACAAAGGCAATAGAAGCAAAAATAAACAAATGGGTCTACATCAAACTAGAAAGCTTCTGCACAATAAAGGAAACTATTAAAATGAAAAGGCAACCTACAAAATGGAAGAAAATATTTCACACCACATATCTGATACAGGATTAATATCCAAAACAAACAAAAAGCTGATACAACTCAATAGCAAAGAAACACAATCCAATTTAAAAATGGGCAAAGGGGCCGGCCGGTGGCCCAGCGGTTAACTTCGCACGTTCCATTTCTCAGTGGCCTGGGGTTCTCCGGTTTGGATCCAGGTGTGGACATGGCACCGCTTGGCAAAAGCCATGCTTTGGTAGGTGTCCCACATATAAAGTAGAGGAAGATGGGCATGGATGTTAGCTCAGGGCCAGTCTTCCTTAGCAAAAAGAGGAGGATTGGCAGTAGTTAGCTCAGGGCTAATCTTCCTCAAAAAAAAAAAAAAAATGGGCAAAGGAACTGAATAGACATTTTTCCAAAAAAGACATACAAATGGCCAACAGGTACATGAAAAGTTGCTCGACGTCAGTAATCATCAGAGAAATGCAAATCAAAAGCACAATGAGATATCACATCATACTTGTTAGAATGGTTATTATCAAAAGGCAGGAGATAAGTGTTGGTGAGAATGTGGAGAAAAGGGAATCACTGTGCACTGTTGGTGGGAATATAAATTGGTGCAGTCACTATGGAAAACAGCACAGAGGTTTCTCAAAAAAATTAAAAATAGAACTACCATATGTTACAGTAATTCCACTTCTGGGTATTTAGTCAAAGGAAACAAAAATACTAACCTGAAAAGATATATGCACCCCCATGTTTGTTGCAGCATTTACAATACCCAAGGCAAGGAAGCAACCCAAGTGTCCAATCGTAGGTGAATGGATAAAGAAAATTATATATATATATACATACATAACATGGAATATTATTCAACCTCAAAAAAGAAAGAAATCTTTCTATTTGTGACAGCAAGGATGAAACCTGAGGGCATTATGCTAAGTGAAATAAGTCAGATAGAGAAAAACAAAGATCATATAATCTCAGTGATATATGGAATCTAAAAAATAAAACAAACCCAAATTCATAGATACAGAGAACAGATTGGTGATTGTCAGAGACAAGGGCTGTGGGGGTGGGCAAAGTGGGTGAAGGTGATCAAAAGGTACAAGGTTTCAGTCATAAAATGAATGTGTCCTGGAAATGTAATGTACAGCATGGTGACTATAGTTAATAATACTGTATTGTATATTTGAAAGCTGCTAAGAGAGTAAATCTTAAAACCTCTCATCACAGGAAAAAAATTTGCAACTATGAGTGGTGAGAGATGTTAAACAAGCTTATTGTGGTTATGATCTCACGATATATACAAATATTGAATTATTATGCTATACACCTGAAAGTAATATAATGTTACATGTCAATCATATCTTAAAAAAGGAAAAATAATCCCATTTACAACTGCATGAAAAAGAATAAAATACCTAGGAATAAATTTAACCAAGGATGTGAAAGATCTGTACACTTAAACTGTAAGACATTAATGAATAAAATTGAAGAAGACAGAAGTAAATGGAAAGATAGTCCATGCTCATGGATAGAAGAATTAATACTGTTAAAATGTCCATACTACCCTAAGTGATCTACAGATTCAACACAATCCCTATCAAAATTCCAATGGCATTTTTCACAGAAATAGAACAAACAATACTAAAATTTGTATGGAGCCACAAGAGAGCCCAAATAGCCAAAGCAATCTTGAGAGAGAAGAGCAAAGCTTGAGGCATCACACTTCCTGATTTCAAACGATATTACAAAGCTATACTCATCAAAACAGTTTTGTATCAGCATAAAACCAGACACATAGATCAATGGAACAGAATAGAGAGTCCAGAAAGACATCCATGCATATATAGTCAATATGTTTATGATAAAGGAGCCAAGAATATACAATGGGGAAAGGATAGTCTCTTCAAAAAGTGGTTTTGGGGAAACTGGACAGCTGCATGCAATAGAATGGAACTGAACTCCTGTCTTAACACCGTACACAAAAATTAACTAAAACTTCATTAAAGACTTGAATGTAAGACCTGAAACCATAAAACTCCTAGAATTGGTTTTAGGGGGTAAGCTCCTTGACATCAGCCTTGGTAATGATTTTTTGTATTTGACACCAAAAGCAAAGGCAACAAAAGCAAAAATAAACATGTGGATCTACAGCAAACTGAAAACCTTCTGCACAGCAAAGGAAACCATCAATAAAAGGAAAAGGCAACCTATGGAAAGAGAAAGTATTACAAATCATATATCTGACAACGGCTTACTATCCAAAATATATAGATAACTCATAAAACTCAATGGCAAAAAAACAAACAATCCAATTAAAAATGGGCAGTGGGGCCAGCCTGGTGGCACAGCAGTTAAGTTCACACACTCTACTTCAGCAGCCTAGGGTTCACCGGTTCGGATCCCAGGCACGGACCAACCCACCACTTATCAAGCCATGCTGTGGTAGGCATCCCACATACAAAGTAGAGGAAGATGGGCACAGATGTTAGCTCAGGGCCAGTCTTCCTCAGCAAAAATAGGAGGATTGGTGGTGGATGTTAGTTCAGGGCTAATCTTCAACAAACAAAAATATGAGCAGAACAACTGAAAACTGAATGGACTTTTTTTTCTAAAGAAGACATACAAATGAACAACAGATACATGAACAAATGCTCAACATCACTAATTATCTGGGAAATGCAAATCAAAGCCACAATGAGATATCACCTCCACGTGTTCGAATGGCTGTTGTCCAAAAGACAGAAGATAATAAGTGTTGGTCAGGATGTGGAGAGAAGGGAATGCTTGTGCACTTTGGAGGGAATGTAAATTGGTTCAGTCACTATGGGAAACAGGATGGTGGTTCCTCAAAAAAATTAAAAGTAGAGCTACCGTATGATCCGTCAATTCTACTTCTGGGTATATATCTGAAGGAAACGAAATCACTATTCTGAAAAGATATCTGCTTTTCCATGTTCACAGCAGCATTATTTACAATAGCCAAGGCATAAAAACAACCTAAGAGTTATTGACAGATGGATAAAGAAGATGTGGTATATGTATATATATTTTTCAGCCATATAAAGGAAAGAAATCCTGCCATTTGCAACAACATGGATGGACACTGAGGGCATTATGCTAAGTGAAACAAGTCAGACAGAGACAAATA
Source organism: Equus przewalskii (assembly GCF_037783145.1). Classification (NCBI taxonomy): domain Eukaryota; kingdom Metazoa; phylum Chordata; class Mammalia; order Perissodactyla; family Equidae; genus Equus; species Equus przewalskii. The sequence continues at coordinate 18,944,456 of NC_091849.1, read as the reverse complement.
CTTTATAACCTCACTTACATGTAGAATCTAAAAACCCCACAAACTCATAGAAACAAAAAACAGATTGGTGGTGGCCAGAGGTGGGGGGTGAGTGGTGGGGAAATGGGTGAAAGTAGTCAAAAGATACAAACTTCCAGTTATAAGTTCTGGGGATGCAATGTACAACATTGTGACTATAGTTAATAATATTGTATTGTATATTTGAAAGTTGTTAAGAGAATAGATCTTAAAAGTTTAAGTCACAAGAAAAAAAACTGTATGTATGTGAGGTGATGGGTGTTAACTGGACTTATTGTTGTCATTTTACAATATATACATATATCAAATCATTATGTTGTACACCTTAAAGTAATACAGTTATATGTGAATTATATCTCAATAAAACTGGCAAAAAAATAAGGTATCTCACTCCAGTGCACCACCCTCAAAAAACCTTGGCAAATTAAAAATATAAAGAAGCTTGTGTTATCTAACGAATATAAACAAAAAATTATAGCAATTGTCATACTTGATAGTGAAATGTGAAGGCTTGCTTCTTGAAATTGGGATGAGAAAATATGTACTAGAATTCCTAGTCAATACAATAAGGCTACAAAAAGAAATCAGAGATATAAGTGTCGAAAAGAAAGAAAAAAATCTTTTATTAAATGTAGATGCTATAATTTTATAAACAGAAAATCCTGTAGAAAATACATACAGATAAATTTTAGGATCAATAAGTAAGCTTAGCAAAGTCATGAAATAAAAGACCTAAATACAAAAGTATTTCTATAACAAACAGAAAAGCAAAATAAAAGGAAAATAGCTCTACACAAATAAATACATATTATAGGATTCCATTTTAAGTAAGTTGAAAAAATAGGAAAACCCAAAGTGTATTATTAGATGTCATGGTACTTACTTTGAGAAAGAGACAAGGGGCATTACACATCCTTCTAGAGGCTGGCAATGCTCTATTTCTTGATCTAGATGGTGGTTACACAGATGTTCATTTTGTGAACAAAACATAAATATACAGCTCAGTTATTTGCATGTATGGTAAAATATAACATAAAATTAAAAAGTCAGGTCAATATAATAAGCAATGGTATCTATAAATATATAATATATATACTACAATTTGAGTTTCAGAAACATTAAATGATTTGAATGCAATTGCAAGAAAATCAATCAGCATTAATTTTTAACCACAGAAGTCCACCAGATTGTGTCAGAAATACAAGGACACAATAATGCAAGGATGTACAAGCTGAATGTGGACACAAAAGTAGACAGTACCAGGAGTGACGTCACTAAGATGGCAAGATAGTTCCTTCCTAGTTTTGTTCCACCTCACAAGAAGAACTAACAACTACACATGGACCAGACACCACTGAGAGAGTCCTAGAACTTGTGAGTGAGGCTGAAGCACCCCCTACATCACAGAGACTAAGACAGACTGCATTAGAAGTGTAAGAGGAATGGCTACATGCTGATTGCATTGCTCTTCCTCCTGGCTGGCACAGCACCATGCTGAGAGGTCTCCCCTTGCCTACACTTCCTCCAGGGGGAAAAGAGAGCTAAAGGGTGACATACAGCACCCCTAGCATTGTGGGTTACTTCATGGGAACTCCTACTCTGGTTTTACCTGCAGGGGAATCTGCTGGGCTCAGCCATTGGGAATCTGATTGTGATGGAGAAGAGGTAGGGGTTGCCAACAACCAACACTCGAATCTTGGCAGACCAGGTTCCTACCTGCAGAGCCCGACAGTAGGCCCAACCAATGGCTTTGCTCATCTGCAGAACCAAGTTGATGGTGCAGTCTGACCAGGGAACTTGGTAGGATTCAGGTTTGCCTGATTTGGGTCCTTAAATGAGGAGTTTTGCAGGCCCTATAGCCTGGTCTGCCACTGCCCAGGCAGAAGACTGAGTCATAGCCCAACCCACTGTGGAGAAGGGCCTCTCCTGACCAGAAAG